>NW_027423012.1:500000-1100000 GCF_048934315.1 Petromyzon marinus
GTGTGTGTATGTGTGTCTGTGTGTGTGTGTCTGTGTGTATGTGTGTGTGTATGTATGTGTCTGTGTGTATGTGTGTATGTATGTGTGTGTGTCTGTGTGTGTCTGTGTGTGTGTATGTGTGTCTGTGTGTGTCTGTGTGTATGTATGAGTGTGTGTCTGTGTGTATGTATGTGTGTGTTTGTATGTGTGTGTCTGTGTCTGTGTGTGTCTGTGTTTGTGTGTGTGTCTGTGTGTATGTATGTGTGTGTGTCTGTGTGTGTCTGTGTGTGTGTATGTGTGTCTGTGTGTGTCTGTGTGTGTCTGTGTGTATGTATGAGTGTGTGTCTGTGTGTATGTATGTGTGTGTGTTTGTATGTGTGTGTGTGTCTGTGTGTGTGTGTATGTGTGTGTGTATGTGTGTCTGTGTGTGTGTGTCTGTGTGTGTGTGTGTCTGTGTGTGTGTGTGTCTGTGTGTGTGTCTGTGTGTACGTATGTGTCTGTGTGTATGTGTGTATGTATGTGTCTGTGTGTGTGTCTGTGTGTATGTCTGTGTGTGTCTGTGTGTGTGTGTGTGTGTATGTCTGTGTGTGTGTGTGGTTAGTGCGCTGCTCTACCAACATAACGACCCGAGTTTGATTCCCGCTCACAGCCAACACCCAGTGACGATTATTTGAACCGGTTCTGGGCCTCCCCTAGGTCGACTCAGCCTCAAGAGAGTACCCGGTGTGATGTGCAAACATCATTACTGGGGAGACAAAGGCGGTCGGGCGCGGTGCTGGCCACCCACCCCCTCGTGTACCGTTCCGGCCTTCATAGGTGGTGCTGCTACTTGCTAACAGCACTTGCCCCAACAGTCTGTTAAGGCTACACGGGGGACCTTTGTCTTTGTATCACCACCCGGAAGTCACGGAGCTTTTGAGGCTCCGAGCCACGTGGGGATCCACAACAGCGTCAGGTGGTGCCACTCACAGGTGAGACTCGGGGATATGTGATTTCTAATCGATAGCCATCCGTCGGTTAACCCATCGCAACTGCTGAGTCTGTCACGCGACTTCCTCCTTCCAGCGAGCCTTTGACGCTTCACGTGGCCTCAAAGTGTACACAGTGTGTACGTATACACAATAATGTCCACGTTGTTGTTGCTGAGTTCACGCACTCAAGGGAGGGGGCAATGGAAAATGAATCTAAATCAACTTAAACTCCATCCCCATGACCTCATCGGCATGAAGTGCCAGCGGGAGGTGTACCTCGCTAGTGACGTCATGTCACCAAGGTATTCACACTCCCCCAACCCCGTCCACGGCGCTCTTGAGCGTGACGTCACCTCCGCTTGGGTCACTGCCGATATTAATCCAGTGGCAATCCTTATTTGGGCAAAGCTTCGCCCAGTGACTGGCGGTTCATTAACATAATGTAGCCGTTGAAGCCGTCGAGAGTTGATTGCGAGGCGTTCAGCAGCCACGCCCCATCCCTCGACATATGGGCTAGGCTCATTAACATAATTAATTCTGTTACAGAGCCGCTCGTGGGAAGGGCGTGTCTCTTACCCTGGAAGTGACGTCATGTTACCTGTTTACCCGCGTGACGTCGCGAAGTAAGAGGAGGCTGCCGATCCGCGCTTGCACTGAAATCCGAGGTGAGAAATTCTCATGGTGGTGGTGGTTGTTGTTGTTTACCAAGGTAGAGCCTCGCTCTCTCTCGTAGGGATGTCAGTTGAGTAGCAGCGAGCATGGGAATCGATGTCCAGGTTGGAACTTTACAACGCGGGGCTAGCCACGCGGGGCCTTGCCTCCTGCCCTCGCCTGATTGCGTTCACTTTAATTATCTCGCTTAAGTTTAATTTGTCTTCACCCGGCTCGCCACTTTGTAACTTTGTTTTATTGTAAATATTCACGCAGTTTTTATTTTCGTTCTTTTGTTAGCAGGCCAAGCCCACTTGAGCTGCTATACCGCTCTTGTTATCAGAAGCGACCTGCCCACAACAACACAAGGTGAGGCTTTGTCAACGTGTGTGAATGTTTTGACTTAAAACTTTGGTGACTGCAGGAATTAATATTCTTGGTTCTTTCGGTAAAGTCACGTAGATAGAAAATAAAATAATAAAAATACATGAAAAAAAATAAAACAATAAACCCACGACGTTTCGATCGCAACACAAGTGGTCTTTATCTTATTGAATTTAATCTGTTATTTTTATTTTCTATCTACGTGACTTTACTGAAAGAACCAACAATACGTGCGTCAATGTCTATCGGTCAAAGACGCTAAGCGCGTGCCGCTGTTGACTCTGAATGTGTGGAGGGGAACACCTTCACCACGGGGAGAGAGAGACAGAGACACGGATAGCCTCGGCTGTGTTGATTGATCCTCGATTCATTACTTGGTGGAGTGAGGAAGAATTAATGCTGAGCAGATGAAGGTGGCCAGGCATGGTTCTGGTCACACCACCACCACCTGTTTACTCATGGCAGTGTGTGATAGTGTCAAGTTTGTGTTTGCAGTAAAGTCTATTAACTCTGTTAAACATGGAGGTTATATCAAAACAATAGTTTATTTTTGTTTTCCTCTGGAACTCTTTATACGAATGGAAACAAGAAGTTAACAGCACACACATTCAGCTGAAGTCAGAACTGTTCAACCCCAGCATTCAAGGACATCTGAGCCTGGATTTACACCTCTAAGTTGCGATTGAACATTAATTAATGCATTTCTGCATAACAGCAATAGTATTCATCTTCTTTGGTTCTTTCGGTAAAGTCACGTAGAATGAGAATAAAATAATAAATTGATAAAATAAAATAACACAATAATATTCTCACGACGTTTCGGCCACAACACAAGCGGCCTTCATCAGGTGAAGGGAGCGAGACTGTCTGGTAGGACAGCGCTGGAGTGAGAGAGCCACGTTCAGATCACGGCTTTTAAGCTGTGTGAGAGGAACAAAGAGCCTTGACGAAGGAATTAGCATAAAATTTAGCATTGAAAAGGCTGAATGATTAGCTTGTGACTGGTCACAGAAATAGCTATGTTAAAAGTTAAAGCATACACATCCGCAGAGGCACCCATTGTTAAAAGGAATTAGCATAGAATTTAGCATTGAAATAGCTAAATTAAGGCATTCGCTTGTAACTGCTACAGAAATAGTTACGTTGAAGTCAGAGCATACACATTCACCGAGGCACTTAGTACAAATCTGTTGTATATATAGGTGTTATGAAAATTGATGAAAATAATGAAAATTAAATGAAATTTGAGATTTGCATAATTTATCCGAAATCATGTTAATTAGTGTAATTATGTGCATAAATTATGCTGATTCGAGAGATAATCGTATTAATTTATGCGAGTGGGCGTGGTTATGATAATGCAGGTCGTTATGGATTATCAGGTCGAGCCTCGGTGACGAGGATTGTGTTATGAATTGGAATAACGCAATTAATCGTATGCAGTGACGCAGGCGTTGTGAGCGTGAATGAGAGAGAGACGATTCGACTCTGCTCTTCAATTCCGTATTATCGATAAGGATACGATTACTCTCGATTGAACATTACGGATTATGTGTGTTATGGATCATGTGGTGATAGTGTGCTTATGATAGGTCCCCAGGATTCAGATCTCATACGCAGAACAATATTATGCAGAATTTCAGGAAGAATCACACACAAACCTTCTGCTTTAATCAATTTTATTTCTAGCTAACTTTAATTTTTGGATAATATGAAAAACTCAATCTCGGGATTTTGGAATTTCAACACAGCGTTAACACGATACCATCACGATTGCGTTGTTTCACCTCGATAGCGGCACCTGTGGTTAATTCCCGACGCGTAACGCAATCGATCGGTTGTTGAGAGAGAGATTAAAAACATGCGAACTATTCTATCAAACCTTAACTTTATAATATGCAAACTCGTATGCTTGAATTGTTACACAACACGGCACTTGGTCTTTGATTCGTATCCAATCCTTAATACATTCTGATATGCGAAGTTATTATGCTTGAAATCGTCAGCACAGTACCACGTTGATGTTCGTTCATTGATTCATAACGATTATGAATTTAAAGCGTTCGACTGGAATACTTCTAATTGCCTTATCAACACCACTCGATGGCCGCAATGCTTCGTTACTTGAATTGTCACACAAAACAGCATTCGGTCACTGATCATGCGCGGCCCTTAATGCAATTATTGTCACGTTGTTAACAATAGGATGACTGATTATTATGCAATGCTACTCGTTGACAGGGCACTCCAACCAGTATTATTCTTGGAGGCACAAATATGCGTCTGAATTCGTTATTTCATTCGTGGATACCGGCAAGATTATGCAGAAAGACAAATATTAACGAACGACTCAAGTATTCCTAATCAACTTCTCAACGCGACTCAATGGGTGGCGATGTTTCCTTTTGAGATCCTTATCTCGGGCCAATCTTTTAATTGATTGTGGCCAGACCCCTGACAGGGAACCGGTTGAACCCGCTCTTCAACCCCGCGAGCGGCGCTCCGTGGTGAGGAGCCAAGAATTAATCCTTGTTAATGGGTCAGTTGGTAATTTATGCGGTTAGAAGTACAGCCCCAGCACAATATTACAGAGAAAAATTATGAACACTCTTAAAAACGATGGATTATTCACTCGGTCGTTGCGATGTTTCCACAATCACGGATGGTTCAATGGCTTGAGGTTTTTAGGCTTTGTTAATGACCCGTGTGTGTGTGTGTGTTGAATGGTGTGAGTGGTGAAAGAGTAGGCCAATGTTCGGACTCGATTCTTTGCGTCAAGCAGACGTCTGGTTTGTGTGTAGTGGGGGGCAGTGTATCATACGTATCAGTTGATTCTTCTTTCAGTAGTTGGTTCGGACTCGACGGACGTTGGTGAACGAGTAGATGCGTTGTTGTAGCTGAGATGACCGTCTGGTAGACGGCGTTAGAAGCACGCCCGCAGCGGCGCGCTGGTGCTGATGCTGGTGCTGATGGCACGCTGGTGGCGCGCGCTTCCTCTCCTTGAAGACGCGCGAACGCGCCCGTGCTGGTTCGCTGATAGCAGTTTCTCTCCACTGCTGGCTGAGCTGCTGCACGCTCTTGCTTGGCGTTGCTGGCCGCGCTCTTTCTCCTTGAAGATGCGCGAACGCGCCCGTGCTGATTCGCTGACAGCAGTTTCCTCCACTGCTGGATGAGCTACGCCGGCGCGCGCTCTTTCCGCTGCTGTAGTAGCTGACGCTGCGCTCGCGAGCGACAGGTCAAGTTTTTCTTCTGCTGAGTTGAGTTGAGATGAGTCTTCTTCTGTTGAGCTGAGTTGAGATGAGTCTTCTTCTGTTGAGCTGCCCCCGAGGGCTGATGAGTTGATTTCAATGCTGAAACGGCTCCTTTTTATGCCAAAAATCTCTCCCCTTCTCGGCTCCCTCTCACGAGGTGGAGCTATCTTTGATCTGATCGTATGTCGGTGGGGGGGGTTCGTGTGTCGGTGGTGGGGGGGGGGTTCGTGTGTCAGTGTGTATGTTTGTGTGTGTGTCATTTATGACATGGCCCTGTTCGGGTCTTTCCTCAAGCCATAAACATCAAGACAACAGACACCTTGATTCATCTCGGTGGCGTCTGGTTGTCTGATCCCTCCACCCAGAGAGAGGGGCGGGTTCCCCCCCCCCTTTTCCGTTCGCGTTCCGACGCACAAAGAAATGGTTAAGATTTTTTTTAAGTTTAACATTTCACATCACAGTTGGTATCTTATCATACACAGTTATGATCCTGCTTGTGATTCATAGTATTTGATTTATTTCCAAGTGAAGATGCTCTTCCGAGCGTATGCATTTTATCACGTGCTGCAGGGAAAGACAAAGGTGGTCGGGAGAGACAAAGGTGGTCGGGAGCACCTCTTTATACTTTCGACTTATTTTTCTCAAATACCATTTGGTCCCATGTTCGCCAAGACTCGTGTTTGTAACTACGTCTTCCCGACACCTCTCGGTTTTACCGAGGTTCGAATTGTTATGATGGAATTATTAAAAAGAAAAATAATTATCATCCTGAGTTTAAGAGGTCCATTTCTTGATTGTTGGAATCCATATCCCTTGGTTCTGTAAGGTTCTATAATGGAATGTCGTGTAAGGTTAACACGTTGTTATTATTAATATTATTTTGCAATTTTCTTTAAAACTTTCTTTGCCTGGTTGCCGTGTGTGGGGTGGGTGTGTCTCCTCATCAAACCCGGCTGGCTTTTCCAGATGGCCCCTTGTGATAAGGTGTAATTCCTGCTTCTCCGCGCTGTGAGAGAGACAAAGGTGGTCGGGGTTGCTTGGAATATTGTTTAAACTCTTTCGCAAGTTTGCTCGTTGTCTCATTCCTTCTCGATAACCTTTGATGTGACTCGGTATTCTTGCTCCAAGCTTTGTTTTAACAGTAAAAGTATTAAAGGTGAAAATCATTTGATAGCGAATTAATCATTGGATAATAATTCACTGATGTGTCTGGTGGCCTGTTCTTAATTGGAGTGAGCGTTAGGCTCGCTACTTTTATCTTATTCTTGTTGTTGCCTTTTAATTTTTTTGTTGCTTTACTGGAAAATAAGGAAAAGAATATGTATACGATTTACCCTGTTGGCGTCTGGTGTCTGCTCTCTTGGTGTTCTGACCTCGGAGGGACCTTTCCTAAGGGGCCCATCAAACTCTTGTTCATCTGGAGATTTTCGCCGATAGCTGTTACATCCTCGCCTTGAGAGTTTTATTATTCCTTTATTCTTTAATGGTCTGTTTATGACCGACATCTGGTTTTTCGTGTTTCTGGCTTACTGGTTTGATTCATTAAAAAATATATATATTGTTTGTCACGAAAGAAAGGAAAAAGAAATCTAGGTGTATGCATCCGTAAATATTCTTATGGATATTAATTGTGGAAAAAGGGCCGTATACAACAAATCAAAACAGGAGAATTTAGCATTGAAATAACTAGGCGAATTTAGCATTGAAATAACTGGGTGATTTGCTAGTGACTGGTCACAGAAATGCCTACACATCTGAGCTATTCACAGTACTATATAGTGAACCAATAAAAACTAAAATATAAATTACCTTCATGTTATCAATAAACTCTATATTCTCCAATCAGCTAAGCTACCAACCATAAGTCGTTATATATCACAATGCTATATGGCGAAAAAATGGGTGGATTCTTACCCTCAAATTTCCGTACCACGGATAGCTACGGGCCCCGTTCAGACGGACGAGTTCGTCCATGGTCGGAACAGAGGAGGGGGAGAGAGACAGCTGCGAAGCCCTAGTATACTCCATGTTGTAAACCATACCATTAACCGTGGTGTGAGAGGTATTAAGAGGCAATGCTGGCGAAAGAGCTGCGGTCTGAAGGTCATCGTAAAATTACAATTAATTAAGAACAGAAATGATTTAACACATCTTTCCAGTGGTTACTAAGCTTTCGTAAATATTCCTTTTGTAGTCAGCCAAAATTGTGTGCTTAGAGTTTTGGGTTAACATTCATCTTAAAGATATGAAGGCTTCCAGGCAGATTAATGACATTTTCCCTCTCACTGTGTGCCATAGCAGCCCGTGGAGAGAAACCCTTCAGGTGCACTCTGTGCGGGAAGGCGTTTGCACGTTCATCAAATCTGATGAATTTGGGAAACTTTTCATTACATCATGAATATATTAATAAGTATAGACTTGTAAGTCTCGTGTGCATTCCTCTGTGCCTGACGTGTAGATGGTGTGGATATTCTTTTTTTTCTGTCTGCAGCTGACGCTTCCTCTGCAGAATTGGTCTGATGGAGCAAAGGCACTCAGCGCAGCGCGGTACGACAAGTCAACAATGCGACCAGCGTGCATACAGCACGGATCGGACTGGAAATTTGACACGGCACCAGAGAACTCACACAGGAGAGAAACCCTTCAAGTGCACTGTGTGTGACAAGGCATGTGCATGGCCATCAGTTCTTGAGACCCACCAGAGAACACACACGGGAGAGAAACCCTTCAGGTGCAGTGTGTGTGGGAAGGCGTTTGCACAGTCATGTAATCTTGTAACACACCAGAGAACGCACACGGGAGAGAAACCCTTCAAGTGCACGATGTGCGGGATGGCGTTTATACAGTCATGTAATCTTGTAACACACCAGAGAACACACACGGGAGAGAAACCCTTCAAGTGCAGTGTTTGTGGGAAGGCATTTTCACGGTCATCTGCTCTTAAAAAACACCAGAGAACACACACGGGAGAGAAACCTTTCAGGTGCACTCTGTGCGGGAAGGCGTTTGAACGTTCATCAAATCTTGAAGTACACCAGAGAACACACACGAGAGAGAAACCCTTCAAGTGCAGTGTGTGCGTGAAGGCGTTTGCACAGTCATCTGCTCTTGTAAAACACCAGAGAACACACACAGGAGAGAAACCCTTCAGGTGTACTCTGTGCAGGAAGCCGTTTGCAGATTCATCAAATCTTCGAAGACACCAGAGAACACAAAAGCATCGGAAGATCCACAAGGAGCGGAGTCGGAGTCTGAGATCAGCTTGTGAAAGTCAAAGTGCCGCAATGAGCCCATCCCTCATGAAACAAGAACCGGACGAAAATCCCAGCTTGGACACTTTTAAAGGTATCGAGGTGAAATATGAAGAGGTGATGGTGAAATGTGAAGAAGTGATGAGCGAAGAAGTGAAGGTAAAATGTGAAGATGAAGATCCAACTCCAAAATGGGACCTTCACATCGTGAAGCAGGAGGAGAATTCTGACTGAGGCAGAGCGAGGCAACTCCCAGCAGTTTGTGGAAGTGGAGGTGTGGGTGGACTTGCTCCTAGACAATACAAAGTCAAGTGGAGACCTGGTAGATGTGTAAGCCAGAGACGATGTTGCTACAATAGATACACCTTTGTCACAGGCCTTTAATGACAAGAATGTGAAGTTGAACACTTTGTGGGCCCATGGGTTGGGTAGATCTCTAACCAGGAGCAAGAGCCAATAAGCTCCCAAGCATTCACTATGTAATCATAATAATTTATTTTACATGGTGCTTGCTTAATCGTCTCAGCAACTCGGAGTTCTGTGTCGTACCTCGCCTGAAACACTGAAAGAGCATCCCCAAGTAGCAGCTGCCCCTGTGTGGCACAAGGTGGTGGCCCTGCACCGGCCTGCATGTGGACAAGAGCCTGTCCGTAGGGGGCGATGATTGATGTGTAATCTCAGTTGTGTTGTTTGTAGGTAATGTTTAGAATTTGCTACATTTTCACTCAGACGCCAGCATGCAATGGCCTACTCGTTTTGAATGACACAATAGTATGTTTTACATACACTGTGAAGCAGACTGTGCATTTTTTTTAAAAGCTTCTTGTTAATACGATGTAACGTGATGCAGGATATTTCACTGAAGTAATCCAATTTTGTTAATATGCCTGTCAATAATTTAGAATGAATACTTGTCTGATTTTGTGTATACTTGTAACATTTGATCTGTAAGGGTCAAACATTGAATAAGTGATGTTAGGACAAAGTGTGTCTGTTTGGAAGTAACCTGTACAGAGAACTCAGGTGAGACCCGTTGTTCTTGTGATACAGGTCAAACGGTGTTTTTGTGTTCCACGAAGCATCTGGAGCAACTCATTGTCTTTGAAATAGGTAGCACACTCGGATCATTCATCAGTTACAAGGCATACCACTTGAAAGTTACACGTATAGGAGGAGGTACATTCTCTACAACACGAATTGTAGTTTTGTCTTACGTGTTGACGTAGATTTTGTCTAACTAGGACTAGAAATGCTCCTTGCTGATTCACGTCTGGATGTTCGAAGGAAACCCCACTGCTGTTGTTGAGACGCTGTGCACCAATTAATGGTCCAACACATTGACGGCCTTCAGGCCAGGAAAGTCACAACATTTGCACACAAAGGACGCATTCACGCAAGCACCCCATGCTCCGTTTTGAAGTTATAAAATGAAACATCTTTGAATTGTGTTGTGTTTTGAATTAGATTATTTTATTTCTTCATTAAAAGCTTGTATCAATTTACATCTGGAAGACTTCATTGAAAAGGACATTCCGAGTGAATTTTCTCTCAACGTTAAGTAGACGGCCTTGCCGGGGGTTCGGTTCGATGCGGCCCTTCACCTGTTTGGGATTGCAGGATCGAGATAAGGCGACACGGAGCTGGCCGTGCGAGAAGACCGCCGTCTGCAGATCGATTCCAACGTAATCGAACGTCTGTCCCTGCGCCTCCGTCGTCCATGCAGGGGGTGCGTAGGTTTGCAGCGCCCCCTGCATGAAAACAATGGAAAGTGCAGCGCTCATCACAGATAAAGTTGCGCGCTTATTTCTAGATTTGAAGCTTTCGTGACTGCAAGGATCCATACTCTTTGGTTCTATTCGGTAAAGTCACGTAGGTAAAAAATAAAACAACATATTTAAAATGTTATTCTTTTATAAGGTGATGTTGAAATCGAAAAGTGTTTGGCCAGTTGATGATTTCAATCAGATTGATTCATTTATTATGAACCACATATCTGAGCTTTTGTGGTCCTGTTGTGCTAAAGTTGGAAAAAGTCCGTGACTATAACTTCGCTCAATATTGTAAAAGTGTTTCTTTTATTTAGTTATTGTTTAATACAAAGTACTTCAGATAATGGGTTTCCAGATGTACTTGAATGGCACGTTTGTTGTTCCGGTGTTTAATGGCTTGGACGTCATGGCAAATGGCTTCCATCGATGTGGAAATCAATGGTGGATGATAATTTGACATTTCGGTGTTGATTTGGAGTAGATTGTTTAACTGTTGCATACCGGGTGGTGAAATGCTTTGCCGAGTACCTGAACTGTTTGACCAAGTGAATTCATGAAGAGTTCGATACGAGTTTGAGCGTTAATATTCTTGCGGAACAACAAAGGTCTGATATTTTAAACATTCCTGATCGTACGTTTATTGCGACAACGTTCAAGGTGTTGTATATATAGGTGTTATGAAAATTGATGAAAATAATGAAAATTAAATGAAATTAAAAATTTGCATAATTCATCCGAAATTATGTTAATTAGTGTAATTATGTGCATAATTATGCTGATTCGAGAGATAATCGTATTAATTTATGCGAGTGGGCGTGGTTAGGATAATGCAGGTCGTTATGGATTATCAGGTCGAGCCTCGGTGACTAGGATTGTGTTATGAATTGGAATGACGCAATTAATCGTATGCAGTGACGCAGGCGTTGTGAGCGTGAATGAGAGAGAGTCGATTCGACTCTGCTCTTTAATTCCGTATTATCGATAAGGACACGATTACTCTCGATTGAACATTACGAATTATGTGTGTTATGGATTATGTGTGGTGATAGTGTGCTTATGATAGGTCTCCAGGATTCAGATCTCATACGCAGAACAATATTATGCAGAATTTCAGGAAGAATCACACACAAACCTTCTGCTTTGATCAATTTTATTTTCTAGCTAACTTTAATTTTTGGATAATATGAAAACTCAATCTCGGGATGTTGGAATTTCAACACAGCGTTAACATGATACCATCACGATTGCGTTGTTTCACTTTGATAACGGCACCTGTGGTTAATTCCCGACGCGTAACGCAATCGATCGGTTGTTGAGAGAGAGATTAAACATGCAAACTATTCTATCAAAACCTTAACCTTATAATGTAAATTCGTATTTAAACATTGCCCACACAGTACCACATCCATTCATAGACCTTCAAGTCAATTCTTATCACGCTTTTAACAGTAGGACGATTGGTTATTATGCAACTCAATGACAGCAGTATTTTTCGTTATGAATTGATTTTTAATGCACCACCTTGGAGTGGCACCCTTCTTGATTATCCCGATATGCGTATTGTGTGTCTTCTTTATGACTGGTTCAATTCCTTGCGTAAAGCAGACGCCGAGGTTAGCATCTCTTGTGTCTAAAATGTGTTTCCTGTGTGTTGCGGCGCGGGAGTGAGGGGGAGAGTGTGGAGGAGGGGTTGCATACGACCGGCTGCCAGTTTCTGTCCACCGCTGGCTGGATGAGTCAGCACGACGCTCGCCGTCGTCGCGCCGATCGGTGTTGAGTGCGGGGCCGCTTCCCTCTCAGCCCTGGTGACGCGAAGTTGCGCGCTGTAGCACGCTGGTGGCACGCTGCTGGCACGCGCTGGTGCTGATGCTGGTGCTGATTGCACTCTGGTGGCGCGCGCTCCCTCTCCTTGAAGATGCACGAACGCGCCCGTGCTGGTTCGCTGACAGCAGTTTCTCTCCACTGCTGGCTGAGCTGCTGCACACTCTTGCTTGGCGTTGCTGGCCGCGCTCTTTCTCCTTGAAGATGCACGAACGCGCCCGTGCTGATTCGCTGACAGCAGTTTCCTCCACTGCTGGATGAGCTACGCCGGCGCGCGCTCTTTCCGCTGCTGTAGTATCTGCCGCTGCGCTCGCCGGCGACAGGTCAAGTTTTTCTTCTGCTGAGTGAGCCGAGTCGCACGCGCTCTCTTTGTTGAGGTTGTTGGCGGCTCTCTGACAGCAGGTTTCCTCCACTGCTGTATGACTCAAGTCGCACGCGCTTGGCCACTGGTTTGCTGAAGTTGTTGGCGGCTGCCCAAGCTTTTCCGCTGCTGGTTGAGCCACGTTGCACGTGCTTTCTTTGTGGAGATGCTCGAGCGCTCTCAGCGCTGATTCGCTGATAGCAGTTTCTCTCCACTGCTGTATGACTCACTTTCGTTGATACATCGCGACTCAGCGATCCTCGCTACTCAGCGAGGCTCGGAGCCAGCCGCTCCATGCGACTGCTCGTCCTGTGGACGTCTTGACTCGCTGATCTGTCTTGACTCTTGACTTAACTTCACTGGGGTTTGAAAAATGCGGCTGACCGTTATATTCAAAGACAATTCTCTCTGCGCAGTGGAAAAGGGGGGGGGGCGGGGTCTGTGTGTGAGTTCGTGTGTTTGTGTGTACAGATGGCTCCTGCGATAACGATCTGTTTGCCCTGGCGTGAAATTCCTCTCTCGCGCTCTTCGGGAGAGACAAAGGTGGTCGGGAGCACCTATCTCTTTATACTTTCGACTTATATTTCTCAAATACCATTTGGTCCCATGTTCGCCACGACTCGTGTTTGTAACTACGTCCTCCCGACACCTCTCGGTTTACCGAGGTTCGAAATGTTATGATGGAATTATTAAAAAGAAAAATAATTTTCATCCTGAGTTTAAGAGGTCCGTTTCCAGATTGTTGGAATCCATATCCCTTGGTTCTGTAAGGTTCTATAATGGAATATCGTTTAAGGTTAACACATTATTATTAATGTTATTTTGCAATTTCTTTAAAACTTGTTTGTCTGGTTGCCGTGTGTGGGGTGGGGTGTGTCTCCTCATCAAACCCGGCTGGCTTTTCCAGATGGCCCCTTGTGATAAGGTTTAATTCCTGCTTCTCCGCGCTGTGAGAGAGACAAAGGTGGTCGGGGTTGCTTGGGATATTGTTTAAACTCTTTCGTAAGTTTGCCCGTTCGCCTCATTCCTTCTCGATAACCTTTGATGTGACTCGGTATTTTGTCTCCAAGCTTTGTTTTAACAGTAAAAGTATTAAAGGTGAAAATCATTTGATAGCGAATTAATTATTGGATAATAATTCACTGATGTATCTGGTGGCCTGGTCTTGATTGGAGTGAGCGCGAGGACCGCTAACTTTAGCTCATTCTTGTTATTGCATTTTAAATTTGAACCGTTGTTTTAAAAAAAAATAGTTTAACCCGTGGGCGTCCTCATTTCTGGCTTGCGGGAGGGCTTCCCTCTGCTTGACCTCCCTTAGGGCACATCAAACTCTTGTTCATCTGGAGATCTTCGCAGATAGCTGCTAACATCCTCGCCTCGAGAGTTTTATTATTTCTTTATGTATTAATCGCCTGTTTATGACCGACACCTGGTTTTTTTGTGTGCCTGGCTTACGGGTTTTATTAATTATTTTGTTTCGTTTGTTAAAAAAAATATGATATATATAACGGCAAATATTATTGTTAATATCAATTTTGGAAAAGGCTCATATACAACACACCGCCCTTTAAAAAATGATCGGTGGTCTGCCACGGATTATTTTTAAAAATAAAAGAAAAATGCCTTTTCCATCTAGAACCATCGACATTCCTCGAGTTGACTGATTTTTCCTTACAACGCGCGCGTACGTGTCACAGCATGATTACATTTGAAATAAGAAAATAAAAGAACAGGAAAAAGAAAAAATAAAGGCAACATGTTACATCGGTTGTTATCAATTGTTGATACTTTGATTTTTGTTTCAGTTCCTGGGAAACACTGGATAGCGGTTTCGAGCCCGGTGGTACACCGTTTCCTTCCATTCACCTCTTTGTTTTCTGTTTACCAAGTTATTGGCAACCTTACTGCCACGTTTGGTCAAAAGTACAGAATAATTTTTCTCATGACCAGGTATTTTAGAGTAACCTGTGACCTTTCCATGCAACATCATCACATCATCGTTTTGGTCCATCGTCGGTATGGCTTTAGCCAAATGAGCACGGTTCCTTGGTTCGTATCGGTAATTTTTTTTATCCCTCGCCTTCCCTGTGGGTTTATGTGGCGTGAAGCCATGTCGTGCGCCACCAGGATTAGTACACAACACGAGTTTCCGTGCTCGACTGTTGGGGTCATTTGCCTTCTTCGCAGCCATGTGCAGATTTGCTGACTCCGTACCACGATTCGATTCCGTGCCTCGATTCGATTCCATGTTTTTGTGTGTGCTGGATTTCCACACATTCCCCAATCCATCATGGATTTTTGTCTCCGTAACGCGTTTCCCTGGCACTTTTACAGTACTCTCACGCAATTTTGCGACACAATTGATCGCGTTTCCACTTACCAAACAAGCATGTTCCTCCCCCCGATCCTGTTGGTTATCATTTCCTGTTAGATCACGCTTCATGGTTAATTTTCCTTGTTCAATAGGTGGGTTCACCACGGAAGCGACTCTCGTGTTCCCCACCACATCAAAGCGTGTGCATGGCGCATTTAGTTTTCCACAATCATGGTTCCCCTCCTGGTTCTGTTTGTAACCTCCAACCTGCTTGATCTTTTCAAAGGGCTGTGATTTTTTTTTCAGATCAGCGGACACCTCTTTCCCTGTCATTTTCCTCTCAACCAGTGTGAGCGATTTATCACGTGCCCATGTCACCCTCTTTGTTACAGCCAAGCCATGTGTGCCCCTTGTGTATCGTGGAATGGGGAATCGGCGTGATTCTGCTCTTGGCCTATACACGCCGTGATTCTCGCGATTATGTGTCTTTGTGTGTCGTGGCCGCCCATTCTCTATGTGCCACTGTCGACTGTAATTGTTATCTCGCCATCTGTGTGGGTAATTTTGGCCGGCTGTGTGCCGTTGCATTGGGTGAAGATGTGGTCCTGCTCTTTGCTTCCACCCGTGGCGATTGTCGCAAATACGCGTCTCTGCACGCTGCGAACGCTCCTGGCCTGTGTGCCGTGGAATTTGGAACTGGTCTGACTTTGCTCGTGGTCTCCACGCATTGCGATTCTCGCAAATACACGTCCGTGCATGCTGCGATCGCTCCTGGTCTGTGTGCCATTGTCTCATGTAATTGTTATTTGACCACCCGTGTATGTAATTATGTTGGTAATCCGTGGGTGCTTTTTGTTTTCTGCACTGTGGGCCTGCGTGCATCAAATGCCTCACATGTTTTTTATTTTCCTCTAATAGGCTGGTTGCCTTGTCCCGTTCACTGTGTGCTGTGAAATCATAGTTTTTAGCCCGGTACAGCCAAGCCATGTGTGCCCGATCCACTATGTGGTCTAAGGAGGCTGTCTCTGGATTCAAGACCATTCCCACAATTTCTGTAATCTCTGGACTTAAAGATCCAAAAAACATAATTTTGAACCTTTTGTCACCTTCGTGATACTGATCCACATCGCCCGCATAGTACGCTCTTTTAAATCGCATGAGGTAATCCCGAGGATCCTCGTCTGCACACTGGGTCATAGATTTTGCAGCGTTAAATCCCTCAGACAGTGTTGAATATTCTCCAAACTTCCGAATCACTGCCAGGCTCAGCTTTTTAAAATCGTTCCGAACCTCGTATGGTAGCGATTTTACCCATGATATGGACTGTCCATGCAAGCTGCGTTTCAGCAAACTCGCTTTTTCATCCGTTTTCCTCAGACCCCTGATCATTGCTTCTGCTTCTACCGTTGCGATGTGAGTGTGAATGTCCCTGTTCTTATTGTGTGGATCAAAATAGGGAATTCTGACGAGAGCTTTGTCCATCAATTTCAGAGTGTTACTACTGAACGAGTATTCGGAAAGTTGATCATTGTCATCCGAGTCAGATTCGGATGAGTCATTAACATCACGGTGGCGTTGCTTAACATGATTTTTGTAGTGTATTTTGCGCCTGTAACGTGGGTCAACTTTGCTCGGTGACTCATGTTTGTCCCATGGCTCATACTTATGTGGTTTTTGTGGGGTGTTTGATTTATATTTGTCTGGTGCGTCGTGCCTGTCGCGATGTTTGTGTCGGCCGTCTGTGCGTGGGGTGCGTTTTCCTGGAGAGTTGCCTCGGAGCTTCGGCTCCGCCCTTTCTCGCGTTATTAGTACATAATCTCCTGGTGATTTAGTTTTAATATTCTGTCTCACTCTGACTTCGGGGTTATCAGTCCCACCTGTTTCTTTTCCGAAATTTTCTTCATCCCATAATCTCTGTTTGTCTGTCTGTGCGAGAGGGTCTGAGTTCAGCGTAGCTATTCCTGATGTTTTTACATCGTGTTCGCTTTTCTCCCATTTTATCCAGTTCTTAAGCAGTGTCCCAACGTCATCAATACAGCTCCCCTTCCATGTGTCTCCCTGATTTGTTTGCTCTGTAGCAGATCGGCCTGACCTTTTTGGTACAAGTTCCCAATATCCTGCAATCCACTCAAAAATTACTCTTAATACGAGCATCTCTGGAATTTCACTTCAGAGTGCATATCAAAACAGTTGTATCCAGAATGCATCAGTTCGACTCGTGTGACTCTGGTATTCCCTTCAGAGCACGTATAAAAACACTTGTATCACAGGATGTGGTCAGTTTGACTCGAGCAAATAATCTTACTTCAACTGTCTTTGTTATACCCTGCTACTCTGGAATTTCCCTTCAGAGTGCGTTTTTTTTTGTTTTACACCCGTTACAGTCACAGGGTAACGTTAGATCATAAAACCTTGGTTAATACAACAGTGATTTGTTCCTTAATTCAAGCATAAACTGTCTGCGGGAGATCCCGGACGACGCGCCCAATATGTTGTATATATAGGTGTTATGAAAATTGATGAAAATAATGAAAATTAAATGAAATTAAAAATTTGCATAATTCATCCGAAATTATGTTAATTAGTGTAATTATGTGCATAATTATGCTGATTCGAGAGATAATCGTATTAATTTATGCGAGTGGGCGTGGTTAGGATAATGCAGGTCGTTATGGATTATCAGGTCGAGCCTCGGTGACTAGGATTGTGTTATGAATTGGAATGACGCAATTAATCGTATGCAGTGACGCAGGCGTTGTGAGCGTGAATGAGAGAGAGTCGATTCGACTCTGCTCTTTAATTCCGTATTATCGATAAGGACACGATTACTCTCGATTGAACATTACGAATTATGTGTGTTATGGATTATGTGTGGTGATAGTGTGCTTATGATAGGTCTCCAGGATTCAGATCTCATACGCAGAACAATATTATGCAGAATTTCAGGAAGAATCACACACAAACCTTCTGCTTTGATCAATTTTATTTTCTAGCTAACTTTAATTTTTGGATAATATGAAAACTCAATCTCGGGATGTTGGAATTTCAACACAGCGTTAACATGATACCATCACGATTGCGTTGTTTCACTTTGATAACGGCACCTGTGGTTAATTCCCGACGCGTAACGCAATCGATCGGTTGTTGAGAGAGAGATTAAACATGCAAACTATTCTATCAAAACCTTAACCTTATAATGTAAATTCGTATTTAAACATTGCCCACACAGTACCACATCCATTCATAGACCTTCAAGTCAATTCTTATCACGCTTTTAACAGTAGGACGATTGGTTATTATGCAACTCAATGACAGCAGTATTTTTCGTTATGAATTGATTTTTAATGCACCACCTTGGAGTGGCACCCTTCTTGATTATCCCGATATGCGTATCGTGTGTCTTCTTTATGACTGGTTCAATTCCTTGCGTAAAGCAGACGCCGAGGTTAGCATCTCTTGTGTCTAAAATGTGTTTCCTGTGTGTTGCGGCGCGGGAGTGAGGGGGAGAGTGTGGAGGAGGGGTTGCATACGACCGGCTGGCAGTTTCTGTCCACCGCTGGCTGGATGAGTCAGCACGACGCTCGCCGTCGTCGCGCCGATGGGTGTTGAGTGCGGGGCCGCTTCCCTCTCAGCCCTGGTGACGCGAAGTTGCGCGCTGTAGCACGCTGGTGGCACGCTGCTGGCACGCGCTGGTGCTGATGCTGGTGCTGATTGCACGCTGGTGGCGCGCGCTCCCTCTCCTTGAAGATGCACGAACGCGCCCGTGCTGGTTCGCTGACAGCAGTTTCTCTCCACTGCTGGCTGAGCTGCTGCACGCTCTTGCTTGGCGTTGCTGGCCGCGCTCTTTCTCCTTGAAGATGCGCGAACGCGTCCGTGCTGATTCGCTGACAGCAGTTTCCTCCACTGCTGGATGAGCTACGCCGGCGCGCGCTCTTTCCGCTGCTGTAGTATCTGCCGCTGCGCTCGCCGGCGACAGGTCAAGTTTTTCTTCTGCTGAGTGAGCCGAGTCGCACGCGCTCTCTTTGTTGAGGTTGTTGGCGGCTCTCTGACAGCAGGTTTCCTCCACTGCTGTATGACTCAAGTCGCACGCGCTTGGCCACTGGTTTGCTGAAGTTGTTGGCGGCTGCCCAAGCTTTTCCGCTGCTGGTTGAGCCACGTTGCACGTGCTTTCTTTGTGGAGATGCTCGAGCGCTCTCAGCGCTGATTCGCTGATAGCAGTTTCTCTCCACTGCTGTATGACTCACTTTCGTTGATACATCGCGACTCAGCGATCCTCGCTACTCAGCGAGGCTCGGAGCCAGCCGCTCCATGCGACTGCTCGTCCTGTGGACGTCTTGACTCGCTGATCTGTCTTGACTCTTGACTTAACTTCACTGGGGTTTGAAAAATGCGGCTGACCGTTATATTCAAAGACAATTCTGTTTATGACCGACACCTGGTTTTTTTGTGTGCCTGGCTTACGGGTTTTATTAATTATTTTGTTTCGTTTGTTAAAAAAAATATGATATATATAACGGCAAATATTATTGTTAATATAAATTTTGGAAAAGGCTCATATACAACAAAGGGGAACACGTGTGGAGGCGAGTTCCGGGTGAAGTCTCCGCTTACCTGGCAACCATGGTGGCTGTCCGCTGATCACTCTCGCTCCGTCACAGCTACGAGCTGTAGGGACGGGATGCTCCACCCTGGCGCTGTTTTAATTCACGGCACCAAGAGCGGAAAGCCTCATCCCTGCAGTTCCCTCCTGTTGTGCCGCATCATTTACCGCGTAACGAGGCAACGTTTTCATGAGCAGTGCGTTCCACTACACACCCACACGAGCGAACCATGTGCAACAGTGTGCGTACATACAGACACGAACAAACACGCGGGTGCACATACACACACGAGCGCTTACTTGTAAACACAGATGAGTGGAGATGCACGCACGAGTGTGGTCACCACCTGGCTAGCTACACTAGTCACGTGATAACTAGTATACTAAACTATACACTACACTATACACTCCACTATACACTACACTACTATACACTACACCAGGGGTGTCCAAAGTTTTTTTAGTGAGGGCCAAATACAGAAAAATAAAAGGCCGGGCCACACACTAGAGGTGACATATTGACACATGAATACTGTGTGTATTTCTAACTCACCCATAATGTGAAGAACATTGCACTCAGTGGGAGCAGTGATGCTGTCCGTTGGATTGAAGGATGGCTGACATGTCAGGAGAAAGTTTGGTGGTTGAGACACGAAGGACTTCACAGAGATGGCTATCAGTCATTCTGGTTCTCAGTCTGCTTTGTTCTTATTTAACAGAGAAAATGTTTGTTCACATATGTATGTTGAGCCGAACAGGCTCATTCTTTTTGCATGGTGTCTCATCAGAGGAAACTTGGCATTATCCAAACTCTGATAGAAGTCAGGGAGGGAGAGAAGCTGATGTTGACTCTTCAGAGAATCATCACATTGCATTTCAATCAGTTCTAACTGCAGACTCTCTTCCACTTCTTCTGCATCCACCAGGAAGGGGGTCGAGAACAGCTTGATTTGTTTTTCAATGACAGAAAAATATTGGAAACGCTGGTTGAATTCTGTCATGAGAGGTACAATCACAGACACACATTTCTCCTTTTTAGCAGAAAGGTCGGCCTTTGGAAAAGCAGACTTGATTTCAGACAGCGCAGGGAAGTGTGCAGCATTAAAGCTTCGTAGTTGTCTCTGAAACAGGCGTAGCTTTACACAGAAGGCTTTCATGTGCGCATGCAGGTGTGGCACCAGCTGTTCTTTGCCTTGTAGGTTCTTGTTCAGTGTATTCAGATGATGAGTAAGATCAACTAAAAATGCCAGGTCTGCCAGCCACAGAGGGTCACTCAGTTCATGAAGAGGTCGGCCCTTCTCTTTCAAAAACTGGTCGATTTCTGATCTCAGCGAATAAAACTGCTGCAGCAGAGAGCCGCGGCTGAGCCAGCGCACATCAGAGTGGTAGAGTCCATCCCCGTATTCAGCATCCACATCAGATAGGAAAGCTTGAAATTCTCTGTGGTACAGTCCTCTAGCTCGAATTATGTTGACAGCTTTTACAACAGTGTTCATCACATCGCCCAGCTGGACAGTCTTGGCACACAGTGCTTCTTGGTGGATTATACAGTGCATCCTAACAGCCTCACCTCCGCTCTCTTTTACCTTGGCGCACACCATCGATGCCATTCCTTTGCGCTCGGCCGTCATGGCCGGAGCTCCATCCGTTGTTACTCCACAGAGCTTGTCCCATTTAAGCCCCATCTTTTCAACTGCCTCTGACACAGCTTCAAAAATATCTCTGCCCGTCATTGTGCCTTTTAGGCTCATCATATCAAGCAGTTCCTCCGTACAGCAAAAATTATCATCTACTCCCCGCAAAACAATTAACAGCTGCGCGGTGTCTGTGGCATCTGTGCTCTCGTCGCATGCTATCGAGTAAAAATCAAAAGCACAAGCTTTGTCTCTCAGCTGAAGTTTCAAGTTAGCTGACAAGTCCTCGATTCTCCGCACCACTGTATTTCTGGATAAGCTCACGCTGTTGAAATCCTGCACTTTTTCCGGGCACATTATTTCTGTGACTTTGATGAGGCACTGCTTTATGAAATCCCCGTCTGAGAACGGTTTGCCGTGCTGGGCAATAAGTTTAGTGACTTCATAGCTTGCTGTTGTGGCATTTTCCTGTATTTTGTTAGCACGAAAATTTTTTTGTTGAGCTTGCAGGCTAGCCGCCATTTGCTTGACTTTCTGTGTTCGTTCGGCACCGGTGTACGATGTGTAGCTCTGATGTTTGGTCTCATAGTGCCGACGGACATTATACTCTTTCATCACAGCAACATCTTCATTGCAAATCAAACAGACACACTTTCCGTTGATTTCTTTGAAAAAATATTCATTTTCCCACCGTGTTTGAAATCTTCTACTCTCACTTGCTATTTTGCGTTTCTTCGGTGCTGCCATTTCTGGTGACTCGCGGTAAAAGTTTTTCTTTGCTTAATTTTGTTTAGTGGAGAAGCACGGTTTTCAGTGGCTGGCTCTATCTAGTGTTGAAACTGAGAAGTGCAACAGAGTTGAGCTCAAGCTTCTTGTGCGGCCCATATTCTATTATATTTTCAGAATTTGCTGCGGGCCGTAGTTTGGACACCCCTGGTTTAGAAGGACGAGTCCATGTATGTTCGGAAAAGAGGAGGGGGGAGACGAAAAATTAATGCATGCTGTCTGAAAGCCACCATTAAATTAGCGCTCGTTTACCATTGATTTACTTATTGTTAGCGAGACTATCCTTGCCAAATTACTTGTTTAAGAGATAGCAACTCGCCAGGTTTTTAAGAGGAAAAACCAAAGCGGCAAATTGCTGGGAGGTGCGGCCACAGGCCAAAGAGTGACGCACCTTGAATGTCGTCATTCAAGGTGCGTCACTCTACATATG
Source organism: Petromyzon marinus (assembly GCF_048934315.1). Classification (NCBI taxonomy): domain Eukaryota; kingdom Metazoa; phylum Chordata; class Hyperoartia; order Petromyzontiformes; family Petromyzontidae; genus Petromyzon; species Petromyzon marinus. Next base: position 522,203 of record NW_027423012.1, read on the forward strand.
AATGTACTCGTCGTCGCTATTAAATCATTGTTTACTGTCGAGCAAGGGCGGGCACGTCAAAGTTGTTTCCCACTGAAGCAAGTTGAGTGGTGGGTGTTGATTGGTTACTCGCGATGAGCACCTGCCCCAAGTCTGTTACGGCTTCACGGGGGGGGGGGGGGGGGGGGGGGGTTCTGTCCTTGCCTTTGGTCAGAATCAGAATCTCAATCAATATTCACACTGGAGGAATACGATGAACTATAAAGCTCGTTCTCACAGATGTTCAGTACCCTTGGTTCGCCTCGTAGACCGCGAACGCTTCGGCCCAAGTGGCTGTGGATGAGGACCTCACAGGCTTCTTAGAATCCGGAGTCAAAAGGGAGGGAACCGGGGGCAGAGGAAAAAAAAAAGTTGTGAAGCGTGCCACTAAGCACGCTCCTCACGTACAGCTGCAGAGACGAAGATCCCCGCCTGGTAGCCTTGGGCCAGAGCTGTGCTGAAGACCAGCACGGCACACCGCGCCTGGCCACCTTTGTCTCCCCTATGCTGATGCCTTCAAGGGGAGGTCTCCACATTGGTAATGTTTTAACACATTGAATCAGATGCTGTAATCGTTTTGAGTCTGATTGGAGGTAGAGGAGGCCCATGACTTAAAAAAAAAACTCAACAACTGGAATATAAATTCGCGCTAATCCTGCAGACTCCCCACACGGGAATCTACACACACACAGCGACACTCACTCCACTCACCATGTCAATGTCTTTCTGTGCAATCTTCTCGTACGAGGTCATTCTTCGGGAATCTTGAGCGTCGCAAGAACGCGGCTATTTGGCTGACGGCACGGCACGTCACGTGCTCCGTGGCGCACGAATCAGAGAGGAGCCCAGCACACGAACCACTAGCACGCGCCTCGCGCACCCTTCTGAACAGACTGTTGGTAGAAGGTGCGCACACACACACCCCAACAAATACACTTCATACATGACACACATGAATACGAATGTAAATACACGTTCTGCCGTCCAAATATTGAATTCAGATACCAAGTTGCAAATTCATCACAATATTTATTTATACAAATCAATCACTCACAAAACCACCTACCCACCCTCTCAAGTTCTCACACACACACAATAGCTCATTCACCAAGCCGTGCTGGCCTGCACAGGTGCTCGCTAACAGCACCTGCCCCGACAGTCTGTTCAGGTGCTCGGGGCAGGTGCCCGCTAACAGCGCCTGCCCCAACAGTCTGTTAAGGTGCTCGGGGCAGGTGCCCGCTAACAGCACCTGCCCCAACAGTCTGTTAAGGTTGTCAGGGCAGGTGCTCGCAAACAGCACCTACCCCAACAGTCTGTTAAGGTGCTCGGGGCAGGTGCTCGCTAACAGCACCTGCCCCAACAGTCTGTTAAGGTGCTCGGGGCAGGTGCTGTGTGTGTGTACTGTGCGTGTGTGTGTACTGTGTGTGTCTACTGTGCGTGTGTGTGTACCGTGTGTGTGTGTACCGTGTGTGTGTACTGTGTGTGTGTACTGTGTGTGTGTGTACTGTGAGTGTGAGTACCGTGCGTGTGTGTGTGCTGTGCGTGTGTGTGTGTGTACAGTGTGTGTGTGTGTACCGTGCGTGTGTGTACCATGCGTGTGTGTGCGTGCCGTGCGTGTGTGTATGTGTGCGTGTGTACCGTGCGTGTGTGTACCGTGAGTGTGTGTGTACCGTGCGTGTGTGTGTGTACCGTGCGTGTAACGTGCATGTGTGTGTGTACCGTGTGTGTGTGTGTGTACTGTGTGTGTGTACTGTGAGTGTGTGTGAGTACCGTGCGTGTGTGTGTGTGCCGTGCGTGTGTGTGTACAGTGTGTGTGTGTGTGTGTACCGTGCGTGTGTGTACCATGCGTGTGTGTGCGTGCCGTGCATGTGTGTGTGTAACGTGCGTGTGTGTACCGTGCGTGTGTGTGTGTACTGTGTGTACTGTGCGTGTGTGTACTGTGCGTTTGTGTGTGTGTATACTGCGTGTATGTGTACTGTGCGTGTGTGTGTGTACTGTGTGTGTGTACTGTGAGTGTGTGTGAGTACCGTGCGTGTGTGTGCCGTGTGTGTGTGTACAGTGTGTGTGTGTGTACCGTGCGTGTGTGTACCATGTGTGTGTGTGCGTGCCGTGCGTGTGCGTATGTGTGCGTGTGTACCGTGCGTGTGTGTACCGTGAGTGTGTGTGTACCGTGCATGTGTGTGTGTACCGTGCGTGTGCGTGTAACGTGCATGTGTGTGTGTAACGTGCGTGTGTGTACCGTGCGTGTGTGTGTGTACTGTGCGTGTGTGTACTGTGCATTTGTGTGTGTACTGTGTGTGTGTACTGTGCGTGTGGGTGTACTGTGCGTGTGTGTGTGTAACGTGTGTGTACCGTCTGTGTGTGTACTGTGTATGTGTGTACTGTGTGTGTGTGTACTGTGCGTGTGTGTGTACTGTGTGTGTCTACTGTGCGTGTGTGTGTACCGTGTGTGTGTGTACTGTGCGTGTGTGTGTACTGTGTGTGTGTATTGTGTGTGTGTACCGTGTGTGTGTACACTGTGTGTGTGCACCGTGTGTGTGTACTGTGCGTGTGTGTGTAACGTGTGTGGCGGTAGTCTAGCGGTTAGTGCGCTAGCAACCTCAGCAAAGATGAGCGTTTTGAATTATATAAATTAAAAAAGAGGAATGATATTGTAGTCCTCTCAGCTGACAAAGGCAATGCTACTGTCATCATGGATAAAATAGAATACAACAACAAAATTAAAGAATTACTCGACGATGGTAGTTATACAAAAATAAAAAGAGATCCCACCAACAGCCTCGTCACACAAACCAACAAAATTATTTCTGATTCAACCGCATTAATTGATCAATCTAAACAGTTTTCGTTGAAACCTTCTGCTGCCAGGCCACCAAGATTATACGGCTTACCAAAAATACATAAAGTAGATACACCCCTTCGTCCCATAGTCTCTACTATCGGCTCCCCCACCTACAAACTAGCTCGTTTTTTGTCTGAAATCCTGCGTCCTTTCACTGGAAAGACCACCTCTGCGGTACAAAATTCTACTCACCTGGTATCGACAATCAAGGGTATTTCCCTGTCCCCAGACGACCTGCTTGTCAGTTTTGATGTAGTTTCCTTATTCACCAAGGTTCCTGTACCTGACACCATTGCAATAATTGAAGACTTAGTTCCTCAAGGACTAAACACTGAGGTACCCCCCCTGGTGAGACATTGTTTAACCAATACATACTTCACTTGGAATGGAACTTTCTATAAACAAACTGAGGGCACCCCAATGGGCTCCCCCCTTTCTCCAGTTATAGCTAACATTTTCATGGAGAAATTAATTTGAGACTGACGCCATCCAGACTGCCACTCTGCGCCCAACCTTATGGAAGAGGTACGTGGATGACACTTTTGTCGTCTGGCCACATGGCCGGCCTGCTCTAGACCAATTCTTCGACCACATCAATTCCATACACCCAGCCATCAGATTTACCATTGAAGTCGAAATAGATGGCAAGATACCTTTTTTGGATGTCCTAATTAAAAAGAGACCTGATGGTTCAATGAGCCACTCTGTCTACAGGAAAGCTACCCATACGGATGCTTATCTGAAACCGGATTCCCACCACCATCCATCACAGAAGAATTCTCTCATCAAGACTCTGTATCATAGAGCCCAATGCATATCCGACCAGGAACACATAAGCAGTGAACTCAAGCACGTACACCAAGCTCTTAGGGCTAATGGTTACTCAGACTATATAATCCGCAAAGCTATCACTCAAACCATGAAGAAGAACCCTCTTGAGGAGCCTTTCAAAACCATCACTTTACCCTACATTGCTGGGATCACAAAAAAGATCTCCAAAATCTTGAATAAACACAAGATCCAGGTCCGTTTCAATACATTACATAAAATCCGTGATCTGGTTCCGTCTGTAAAAGATGTGATTCCGGACATACAATACCCTGGTGTCTACAAACTAAGTTGCCTCTGTGGTAGTAGTTACATTGGAGAAACCAAACGCCATGTCTCGGACCGCATTCGTGAACACAAAGCAGACCTTAAACACAGTAGGACCAACACCTCGGCCGTGGCAGATCATTGTTCTAATTCAGTAGGCTCACATGCCATTGACTTTTCCAAGACAGAGGTTCTTTGTAAGCCATCTGGCTTCCATGAGAGATTCGTTCATGAGGCTATCCACATATACAAGCACAGAGACAATTTCAACCGAGAAGATGGATTCTATTTTAGCAATCATTGGAAAGATTTGATAAACCATTTCAGGTCTTAATTGATTGTTGACGCTTACAGTGGCTTTCAGACAGCATACATTATAAAAAATTTCGTCTCCCCCCTCCTCTTTTCAGAATATAGATGGACTAGTCCTGGGTAAACTGCCAAATCGTTGCGCGTGGCGCTAACGTTTTTTTATAAATAAATAAATGCGCCGTTTAAAAATACATTTATGCGAACCAACACACCTGAAGACGACCGTTTGAGTTATGGTCGAAACGTCGTGATAATTTTTTTATTGTTTTATACATATTTTATTATTTTGTTGTTTCTCTTCAACGTGACTTTACCGAAAAAACTAAGAATATGAATTACTGCAGTCACGAAAGCTTTGAATCAAAATTTAATCGCCTCTACGGGGAGGGTTTTCACATAACTTTAAGATCCTTCAACAAACTCCGGGATAAGAAAGCTCAGCTGATCGAGTCTCTCACCTTCCTGAAGAGATGCCGCGACTCTGGGGTAATACCAATCGCATTTACACTGACCTCTGCTGCTGTAACTTCTTCTAATGCCAAACGAATTATTTTCAAAACTAGCTTAACTCTTATCTCAGAAAAAATCAGACTTATACGCACCGAACTAGATCAGTTAGACAAGACACTCTACAAATCACACTTATCATTGACGGCAACAATGTCCACATCGGATTGGGAACATGTAGACAATATGACTGCCTCTTCAGCTGCTACTATGTCGACCAAATGTAAGGAAAACCTGATTTCCAAATTTAACCTCCTCTTCAACAAAAGACCGGACCCACACACCAAAAAGTTAGACGTTAATAAAGTCGTAATTAATCGCAGTAACAGTTCTATTTCCGATGGTCTGAAATCCGTTTTAGCTAAAGGTCTAAACTTTGCAGTCACACCTAAACACATACCAGTTAATGATATAATTGCCCAAGTAGACGTTGCTCTCAGGGGCCTGGGTCACATCGCTGCAGACGTAGCAAGATCTGAAATCGCTGCAACCCTCAAAAACGCTAAGATTCCAGCTAGCAACCTCAGCAAAGATGAGCGTTTTGAATTATATAAATTAAAAAAGAGGAATGATATTGTAGTCCTCTCAGCTGACAAAGGCAATGCTACTGTCATCATGGATAAAATAGAATACAACAACAAAATTAAAGAATTACTCGACGATGGTAGTTATACAAAAATAAAAAGAGATCCCACCAACAGCCTCGTCACACAAACCAACAAAATTATTTCTGATTCAACCGCATTAATTGATCAATCTAAACAGTTTTCGTTGAAACCTTCTGCTGCCAGGCCACCAAGATTATACGGCTTACCAAAAATACATAAAGTAGATACACCCCTTCGTCCCATAGTCTCTACTATCGGCTCCCCCACCTACAAACTAGCTCGTTTTTTGTCTGAAATCCTGCGTCCTTTCACTGGAAAGACCACCTCTGCGGTACAAAATTCTACTCACCTGGTCCCTGTCCCCAGACGACCTGCTTGTCAGTTTTGATGTAGTTTCCTTATTCACCAAGGTTCCTGTACCTGACACCATTGCAATCATTGAAGACTTAGTTCATCAAGGACTAAACACTGAGGTACCCCCCCTGGTGAGACATTGTTTAACCAATGCATACTTCACTTGGAATGGAACTTTCTACAAACAAACTGAGGGCACCCCAATGGGCTCCCCCCTTTCTCCAGTTATAGCTAACATTTTCATGGAGAAATTTGAGACTGAGGCCATCCAGACTGCCACTCTGCGCCCAACCTTATGGAAGAGGTACGTGGATGACACTTTTGTCATCTGGCCACATGGCCGGCCTGCTCTAGACCAATTCTTCGACCACATCAATTCCATACACCCAGCCATCAGATTTACCATGGAAGTCGAAATAGATGGCAAGATACCTTTTTTGGATGTCCTAATTAAAAAGAGACCTGATGGTTCAATGAGCCACTCTGTCTACAGGAAAGCTAATCATACGGATGCTTATCTGAAACCGGATTCCCACCACCATCCATCACAGAAGAATTCTCTCATCAAGACTCTGTATCATAGAGCCCAATGCATATCCGACCAGGAACACATAAGCAGTGAACTCAAGCACGTACACCAAGCTCTTAGGGCTAATGGTTACTACGACTATATAATCCGCAAAGCTATCACTCAAACCATGAAGAAGAACCCTCTTGAGGAGCCTTTCAAAACCATCACTTTACCCTACATTGCTGGGATCACAAAAAAGATCTCCAAAATCTTGAATAAACACAAGATCCAGGTCCGTTTCAACACATTACATAAAATCCGTGATCTGGTTCCGTCTGTAAAAGATGTGCTTCCGGACATACAATACCCTGGTGTCTACAAACTAAGTTGCCTCTGTGGTAGTAGTTACATTGGAGAAACCAAACGCCATGTCTCGGACCGCATTCGTGAACACAAAGCAGACCTTAAACACGGTAGGACCAACACCTCGGCCGTGGCAGATCATTGTTCTAATTCAGTAGGCTCACATGCCATTGACTTTTCCAAGACAGAGGTTCTTTGTAAGCCATCTGGCTTCCATGATAGATTCGTTCATGAGGCTATCCACATATACAAGCACAGAGACAATTTCAACCGAGAAGATGGATTCTATCTTAGCAATCATTGGAAAGATTTGATAAACCATTTCAGGTCTTAATTGATTGTTCACGCTTACAGTGGCTTTCAGACAGCATACATTATAAAAAATTTCGTCTCCCCCCTCCTCTTTTCAGAATATAGATCAGTGGTTCTTAACCTGGGTTCGATCGAACCCCAGGGGTTCGGTGAGTCGATCTCAGGGGTTCGGCAGAGCCCCCGCCACGGAGGTCCGGACACACTTGAATTATTGTGTAAATTTGTGATGACACACACGGCCCGCTTGGCCATCACTGGCTGCAGATGATCATGCTACACTGCTTGGCCAATCAGCGCTGCGGGGAATTTAGTGCGTACTCAGTAGTCAACGTGTGACTGTTGTTGTCGTACGTCGTGTGATTTCTTTAATATTTTATCCATACTAACTATGTCGGGCAAAAGAAGAAAGTGGTCGGACGAATATGTACAACATGGATTCTCATGTATCACGGAACGTGATGGGAGTGAGCGTCCTATCTGCATGATTTGCAACGCCAAGTTGAGCAACTCTAGTCTTGCACCGGCAAAACTAAAGGAACACTTCTTGAAGCTGCATGGAGACGGGGAATACAAGAACACAACACTTGCTGAATTCAGGGTGAAGAGAGCCAGATTCGATGAAAGGGCCACTCTGCCTGCTCTTGGATTTGTACCTGTTAACAAACCGATCCTGACAGCATCGTACGAAGTTGCTTACCTGATCGCAAAGCAGGGCAAGCCACACACCATTGGTGAAACACTTGTGAAACCAGCTGCATTAAAGATGGCGAATCTGATACTCGGAACAGCGGCCGAAGGTAAATTATCCCAAATTCCCCTTTCAAATGACACCATCAGTGACAGAATAGAAGACATGAGTAAAGACATCTTGGCTCAAGTAGTCGCGGATCTGATTTCAAGCCCGGCAAAATTCAGCCTTCAACTCGACGAAACCACAGACGTTTCTGATCTAAGCCAGCTTGCTGTTTTTGTACGCTATGTGAAAGACGACATGATAAAAGAAGAGTTTTTATTTTGTAAGCCTCTTACAACAACAACGAAGGCAGCCGATGTGAAGAAGCTTGTGGATGACTTCTTCAGAGACAACAATCTTTCATGGGATATGGTTTCTGCAGTTTGTACGGACGGAGCTCCAGTCATGCTGGGAAGAAAGTCTGGTTTTGGTGCGCTAGTAAAGGCCGATGCACCACACATCATTGTGATGCATTGTATTCTGCACAGGCATGCGTTGGCAACAAAAACCTTACCTCCAAAAATGGCAGAAGTATTAAAAACTGTGGTGGAATGTGTGAACTATGTGCGAAAAAGTGCTCTGAGGCACCGCATCTTCAGTGAGCTGTGTAAAGAAATGGGCTCTGAATTTGAGGTACTTCTGCTCCATTCTAATATTCGGTGGTTATCCCGGGGACAGGTGCTGAATCGTGTTTTTGCCATGCATGTGGAATTAGCCCTGTTTTTGCAAGAGCACCAACACTGCCATGCAGATTGCTTCAAAAATCCTGAGTTCATTCTCATTTTAGCGTACATGGCTGATATATTCGCAGCTCTCAATCATCTCAATCAGCAGATGCAGGGTGGTGGAGTCAATATCATGGAAGCGGAAGAACACCTGAAGGCTTTTCAAAAAAAGCTACCGTTATGGAAACGACGAACAGAGAACAATAACTTCGCAAACTTCCCGCTTCTGGACGACTGTGCAAGTAAGATCGAAGATGTGTCTGGAATCGGAGATATTTCTGTATCCACGGAACTGAAGCAAACAATTGCCACGCACTTAGATGAGCTTGCAAAGTCTCTCGACGGATATTTCCCTACAAGAGAGTCATATCCAGCATGGGTGAGACAGCCGTTCACGTTTGCTGTTGAAACAGCAGATGTCAATGATGAATTCCTCGACGAAATCATTGAAATTCAGCAGAGCCAGGTTCAACAGCAACTCTTCAGAACAACAACGCTCTCAACGTTTTGGTGTCGACAAATGAACAAGTATCCAGTTATTGCTAAGAAAGCCCTGGATTTTTTTATACCATTTGTTACAACATATCTTTGTGAGCAATCCTTTTCGAGGATGCTGGACATAAAAACGAAGAAAAGGAACAGACTTTGCTGTGAAAATGACATGAGAGTGGCACTTGCCAAGGTGAAGCCACGCATATCTGAACTGATCTCTCAAAGGCAACAGCAGAAGTCACATTGATTTCCAGGTATGTAATTTGTTGTGAGTTTATGCATTGTGTTGGTTTTATTCTTTGAACAAGGTAATGTTCATGCACGGCTCATTTTGTGTACCAGTAAAAAAACATATCTATGTCTTGAATTTGAAAAAAATCACATTTTATTTTTCACTAAAGAGGGGTTCGGTGAATGCGCATATGAAACTGGTGGGGTTCGGTACCTCCAACAAGGTTAAGAACCACTGATATAGATGGACTAGTCCTGGGTAAACTGCCAAATCGTTGCGCGTGGCGCTAACGTTTTTTTATAAATAAATAAATGCGCCGTTTAAAAATAAATTTATGCGAACCAACACACCTGAAGACGACCGTTTGAGTTATGGTCGAAACGTCGTGAGAATTTTTTATTGTATTATATATTTTATTATTTTGTTGTTTCTCTTCAACGTGACTTTACCGAAAAAACTAAGTATATAATTTATTCAGTTACAGAGCCGCTCATTGTGAGAGGGGCGTGTCTCTTACCCCGGAAGTGACGTCATGATACCTGCTTACCCGCGTGACGTCGCGAGGTAACAGGAGGCTGCCGATCTGCGCTTGGACTGAAATCCGAGGTGAGAAATTATCATGGTGGTCATGGTGGTTGTTGTTGTTTACCAAGGTAGAGCCTCTCTCTCTCTCGTAGGGATGTCAGTTGAGTAGCAGCGAGCATGGGAATCGATGTCCAGGTTGGAACTTTACAACGCGGGGCCTCGCCACGCGGGGCCTTGCCTCCTGCCCTCGCCTGATTGCGTTCACTTTAATTATCTTGCTTAAGTTTAATTTGTCTTCACCCGGCTCGCCACTTTGTAACTTTGTTTTATTGTAAATATTCACGCAGTTTTTATTTTCGTTCTTTTGTTAGCAGGCCAAGCCCGCTTGAGCTGCTATACCGCTCTTGTTATCAGAAGCGACCTGCCCACAACAACACAAGGTGAGGCTTTGTCAACGTGTGTGAATGTTTTGACTTAAAACTTTGGTGACTGCAGGAATTAATATTCTTGGTTCTTTCGGTAAAGTCACGTAGATAGAAAATAAAATTAAAATAACAGATAATAAAATTAAATGAAAAATAAAAAAATGAAAATAAAGCAAAAAGCCCACGACGTTTTGATCTCAACACAAGTGGTCTTTATCTTATTGAATTTAATCTGTTATTTTTATTTTCTATCTACGTGACTTTTCTGAAACAACCAACAATACGTGCGTCAATGTATCTATCGGTCAAAGACGCTAAGCGCGTGCCGCTGTTGACTCTGAATGTGTGGAGGGGAACACCTTCACCACGGGGAGAGAGAGACAGAGACACGGATAGCCTCGGCTATGTTGATTGATCCTCGATTCATTACTTGGTGGAGTGAGGAAGAATTAATGCTGAGCAGATGAAGGTGGCCAGGCATGGTGCTGGTCACACCACCACCTGTTTACTCATGGCAGTGTGTGACAGTGTCAAGTTTGTGTTTGCAGTAAAGTCTATTAACTAGGTTGAACACGGAGGTTATATCAAAGCAATAGTTTATTTTTGTTTTCCTCTGGAACTCTTTGTAAGAATGGAAACAGGATGTGAACACAGCACACACATGCAGCTGAAGTCGGAACTGTTCATCCCCAGCATTCAAGAACATCTGAGCCTGGACTCACACCTGAGTTGCGATTGAACATTAATTCATGCATTTCTGCAAAACACAAATAGTATTGTTTTCAAAACCCTTTGCTATGTCAGCTGAATTTCGTTTTCATAAATATTAATTTTGTAGTCAGACAGCCGAAATTGTGTGCTTAGAGTTTTGGGTTAACATTCATCTTGAAGATATGAAGGCTTCCAGGCATATTAATGACATTTTCCCTCTCATTGTGTGCCATAGCAGCCCGTGAGAGAAACCCTTCAGGTGCAGTGTGTGTGGGAAGACATTTTCAGATTCATCTTCTCTTAAAAAACACCAGAGAACACACACGTGAGATAAACCCTTCAAGTTGCAGTGTGTTCGTGAAGGCATTTGCACGTTCATCAAATCTGATGAATTTGGGAAACTTTTTCACATCATGAATATATTAATAAGTATAGACGTGTAAGTCACGTGTGCATTCCTCTGTGCCTGACGTGTAGATGGTGTGGATATTCTTTGTTTCTGTCTGCAGCTGACGCTTCCTCTGCAGAATTGGTCTGATGGAGCAAAGGCACTCAGCGCAGCTCGGTACGACAAGTCAACAATGCGACCAGCATGCATACAGCACAGACCGGACTGGATATTTGACACGTCACCAGAGATCACACACAGGAGAAAAACCCTTCAGGTGCACGATGTGCGGGATGGCGTTTGCACAGTCATGTAATCTTGTAATACACCAGAGAACACACACGGGAGAGAAACCCTTCAAGTGCAGTGTGTGTGGGAAGGCATTTGCACATTCATCTTCTCTTAAAAAACACCAGAAAACACACACAGGAGAGAAACCCTTAAAGTGTACTTTGTGCGGCAAGGCGTTTTCAGATTCATGTCATCTTGTAACACACCAGAGAACACACACGGCAGAGAAACCCTTCAAGTGCACTGTGTGCGTGAAGGCATTTGCACATTCATCTGCTCTTGTAAAACACCAGAGAACACACACGGGAGAGAAACCCTTCAGGTGCACGATGTGCGGGATGGCGTTTACACAATCATATAATCTCGTATTACACCAGAGAACACACACGGGAGAGAAACCCTTCAAGTGCAGTGTGTGTGGGAAGGCATTTGCATGGCTATCAGTTTTTCATACCCACCAGAGAACATACACGGGAGTGAAACCCTTCAGGTGCAGTGTGTGTGGGAAGGCGTTTGCACATTCATCAAGTCTGCAAAGACACCAGAGTACACACACGGGAGAGAAACCCTTCAAGTGCAGTGTGTGTGGGAAGGCATTTTCACAGTCAACTGTTCTTAAAAGACACCAGAGAACACACACAGGAGAGAAACCATTCAAGTGCAGTGTGTGTGGGAAGGCATTTTCACAGTCAACTGTTCTTAAAAGACACCAGAGAACACACACAGGAGAGAAACCCTTCAGGTGCTTTTTGTGTGGGATGATGTTTGCACAGTCATCAAATCTTCAAGTACACGAGAGAACACACACGGGAGAGAAACCCTTCAAGTGCACTCTGTGCGGGAAGGCGTTTTCACAGTCACCAAATCTTAAAGTACACCAGAGAACACACACGGGAGAGAAACCCTTCAGGTGCACTCTGCAGGAAGGCGTTTGCACATTCATAAAATCTTCAAGTACACCAGAGAACACGGAAGCATCTGAAGATCCACAAGGAGTGGAGTCTGAAATCAGCTTGTGAAAGTCAAAGTGCCGCAATAAGCCCATCCCTCATGAAACAAGAACCGGAAGAAAATCCCAGCTTGGACACTTTTGAAGGTATCGAGGTGAAATATGAAGAGGTGAAGGTGAAATATGAAGAGGTGATGGTGAAATCTGAAGAGGTGATGGTGAAGAGCGAAGACGTGAAGGTAAAATGTGAAGGTGAAGATTCAACTCCAAAATGGGACCTTCACATCGTGAAGCAGGAGGATAATTCTGACTGTGAGGCAGAGCGAGGCAACTCCCAGCCGTTTGTGGAAGTGGAGGTGTGGGTGGACTTCCTCCGAGACAATACAAAGTCAAGTGGAGACCCGGTAGATGTGTAAGCCAGAGACGATGTCGCTCCAATAAATGCACCTTTGTCACAGGCCTTTAATGACAAGAACGTGAAGTTGAACACTTTGTGGGCCCATGGGTTGGGTAGATCTGTAACCAGGAGCGAGAGACAATAAGCTCCCAAGCATTCACTATGTTATAACAATTGCATTTACACGGTGCTTGCTTTATCGCCTCAGCAACTCAAAGTTTCGTGTCGTACCTCGTCTGAAACACTCGAAGAGCATCCCCAAGTAGCAGCTGCCCCTGTGTGGCACAAAGTGGTGGCCCTGCACCGGCCTGCATGTGGACAAGAGCCTGTCAGTAGGGGGCGATGATTGATGCGTCATCTCAGTTGTGTAGTTTTGTAGGCAATCTTGATTCGAAGCTTTCGTGACTGCAGGAATCCACACTCTTGAGTTCTTTCGGTAAAGTCACCACGTGGGTAGAAACATAACAGGTCACGGCGTTTAGATCGCAACACAAGCAATCGTCATCAGGTGGGACAACCACATCAAGAGAAACTGCTGAAGTAGTAGGCGCCTACTCCAGCAGTTTCTACTTATTGCTGCTGTGCTTGTCCCACATGATGACGATTGCTTGTGTTGCCATCGAAGTGCCGTGATCTATTATTCGTAGTGTAATGTTTAGAATTTGCTACATTTTGACCCAGACGCCAGCATGCAATGGCCTACTCGTTTTGAATGACACTGCAATAGTACGGTGTACATACACTGTTAAGCAGGCGGTGCGTATTTTTAAAATAACTTCTTGTTAATACGATGTAACCTGATGCAGTCAATTTCCCTGCAGTAATTCAATGTTAATATGCCCGTCAATGATTTAGAATGAATACTTGTCTGATTGTTCGCGTGCATGTAACATTTTGTCTGAGGGTCACACATTGAATATATGATGTTAGGACAAAGTGCGTGTGTGTGTTTTGGAAGTAACCTGTACAGAGAACTCGGGTGAGACCCGTTGTTCTTGTGATACAGGTCAAAGGGTACTTTTGTGTTTCACGAAGCGTCTGCCTCTGGAGCAACTCATCTTTTTTGAAGTAGGGAGCACGCTTGGATCATTCATCAGTTACAAGGCATACCACTTGAAAGTTACACGTATAGGAGGAGGTACATTCTCTACAACACGAATTGTAGTTTTGTCTTACGTGTTGACGTAGATTTTGTCTAGCTAGGACTAGAAATGCTCCTTGCTGATTGACGTCTGGATGTTCGTTACCTATCGGTTGAAGCAAACCCCACTGCTGTTGTTGAGACGCTGTGCACCAATAATGGTCCAACACATTGACGGCCTTCAGGCCAGGAAAGTCACAACATTTGCACACGAAGGACGCATTCACGCAAGTACCCCATGCTCCGTTTTGAAGCTTTAAAATGAAACATCTTTGAATTGTGTTGTGTTTTGAATTAGATAATTTTATTTCATTAAAAGCTTGTATCAATTTACATCTGGAAGACTTCATTGAAAAGGACATTTCGTGTGAATTTTCTCTCGTCATTAAGTGGATGGCCTTGCCGGGGGTTCGGTTCAATGCGGACACACAGTGTACACACACACACAGTGTACACACAGTGTAGACACACAGTGTAGACACAGGGTACACACAGTGTACACACACACAGTGTACACACAGTGTACACAGACAGTGTACACACACAATGTACACACACACAGTGTACACACACACAGTGTAGACACACAGTGTACACACACACAGTGTGCACACACAGTGTACACACACAATGTACCCACACACATCCCTCGCAGTTTGGGCCGGCCTCATTAACATAATTTATTCAGTTTGAGAGCCGCTCGTGGGAGGAAAGTGATGTCATACTACTTCCTGCTGTCGCGAGGTAACAGGAAGGTGCACTGAAATCCGAGGTGAGAAATTCTCATCGTTGTGGTGGTTGTTGTTTACCAAGGTAGAGCCTCGCTCTCTCTCGTAGGGATGTCAGTTGAGTAGCAGCGAGCATGGGAATCGATGTCCAGGTTGGAACTTTACAACGCGGGGCCTAGCCACGCGGGGCCTTGCCTCCTGCCCTCGCCTGATTGCGTTCACTTTAATTATCTCGCTTAAGTTTAATTTGTCTTCACCCGGCTCGCCACTTTGTAACTTAGTTTTATTGTAAATACTCACGCAGTTTTTATGTTTTTCACCAGGCCAAGCCCGCTTGAGCTGCTATACCGCTCTTGTTATCAGAAGCGACCTGCCCACAACAACACAAGGTGAGGCTTTGTCAACGTGTGTGAATGTTTTGACTTAAAACTTTGGTGACTGTAGGAATTAATATTCTTGGTTCTTTCGGTAAAGTCACGTAGATAGCAAATGAAATAACAATAAACGTAAAAAATTGTAAATAAAGCAAAAAAACACGTTTTGATTGCAACACAAGTGGTCTTTATTTAATGTAATTGTATTATCTGTTATTGTTATTTTCTGTCTACGTAACTTTACAGAAAGAACCAAGAATACGTGTGTCAATGTTTATCGGTCAAAGACGCGCAAACTCCAGATATACAGCAGGCGTCAGTGTCGGGATCGAACCCACGACTTCCTGTATACCAGGTGAGGTAGTTAACATCTCACCAGTTAGCCTCGGCTATGTTAATTGATCCTCGATTAATTACTTGGTGTAGTGAGGAAGCATTAATGCTGAGCAGATGAAGGTGGCCAGGCATGATTCTAGACACGCCACCGCCAGTGTGTGACAGTTTAAAGTTTGTATTTGCAGTAAAGTCTATGAACTCGATTGAACACGGAGATTATATCAAAACAATAGTTTATTTTTGTTTTCCTCTGGAACTCTTACTAAGAATGGAAACAGGAGGTGAACACAGCACACACATGCAGCTGAAGTCGGAACTGTTCATCCCAGCATTCAAGGACATCTGAGTTGCGATAGAACATTAATTCATGCATTTCAGCATAACACAAATAGTATTGTTTTCAACACCATTTGCTATGTCAGCTGAATTTAGCTCCTATAAATATCCCTTTTGTAGCCAGACAGCCGAAATTGTGTGCTTAGAGTTTTGGGTTAACATTCATTTTGAAGATACGAGGGCTTCCAGGCATGTTTATAACCATTTGCCCTCTCATTGTGTGCCATCACAGCCCGTGTGATGAATTTGGGACACTTTTTCACTACATCATGAATATATGAATAAGTATAGACGTGTAAGTCACATGTGACTATATATGCATTCCTCTGTGCCTCGATACTGACGTGTAGATGGTGTGGATATTATTTTTTTCGGTCTGCAGCTGACGCTGGTCTGATGGAGCAAAGGCAGTCAGCACAGCAGCTCGGTACGACAAGTCAACAATGCGACCAGCGTGCATACAGCACGGATCGGACTGGAAATTTGACACAGCACCAGAGAACTCGCACAGGAGAGAAACCCTTCAAGTGCACTGTGTGTGACAAGGCATTTGCATGGCCATCAGTTCTTGAAAGACACCAGCGAACACACACGGGAGAGAAACCCTTCAAGTGCACTGTGTGTGACAAGGCATTTACATGGCCATCAACTCTTCAGACCCACCAGAGAACACACACGGGAGAGAAACCCTTCAGGTGCACGATGTGCAGGAAGGCATTTTCACAGTCATCAAATCTGCAAAGACACCAGAGTACACACACGGGAGAGAAACCCTGCAAGTGCACTGTGTGTGGGAAGGCATTTTCACATTTATCTACTCTTAAAAAACACCAGAGAACACACACAGGCGAGAAACCCTTCAAGTGCACTGTGTGTGGGAAGGCATTTCCACAGCCATCTGCTCTTAAAAAACACCAGAGAATACACACAGGAGAGAAATCCTTCAGGTGCTTTTTGTGTGGGATGATGTTTGCACATTCATCACATCTTAAAGTACACCAGAGAACACACACGGGAGAGAAACCCTTCAAGTGCAGTGTGTGTGGGAAGGCGTTTGCACATTCATCTGCTCTTGTAATACACCAGAGAACACACACGGGAGTGAAACCCTTCAGGTGCACGATGTGTGGGAAGGCGTTTGCACATTCATCTACTCTTGTAGAACACCAGAGAACACACACGGGAGAGAAACTCTTCAGGTGCACTCTGTGTGGGATGGCGTTTCGACAGTTATCACATCTTAAAGTACACCAGAGAACACGGAAGCATCAGAAGATCTGCAAGGAGTGGAGTCTGAAATCAGCTTGTGAAAGTCAAAGTGCCACAATAAGCCCATCCCTCGTGAAACACGAACCCGAAGAAAATCCCAGCTTGGACACTTTTCAAGGTATCAAGGTGAAATATGAAGAGGTGATGGTGAAGAGGGAAGAAGTGATGGTGAAGAGGGAAGAAGTGATGGTGAAGAGGGAAGAAGTGATTGTCAATAGCGAAGAAGTGAAGGTGAAATGTGAAGATGAAGATTCAACTCCAAAATGGGACCTTCACATCGATGGAGGCAACGTGAAGCAGGAGGAGAATTCTGACTGTGAGGCAGAGCGAGGCAACTCCCAGCAGTTTGTGGAAGTGGAGGTGTGGGTGGACTTCCTCCGGGACAATCCAAAGTCAAGTGGAGACCTGGTAGATGTGTAAGCCCGAGACGATGTCGCTCCAATAGATGCACCTTTGTCACAGGCCTTTAATGACAAGAATGTGAAGTTGAACACTCAGTTCCTAGGTTCAACCTGCAGAGTAAGAGGGAGCGGCCAGTCTTTGTGGACCTGTGGATTGGGGAGATCTCTGACCAGGAGCGAGAGCCAAGAAGCTCCCAAGCATTCACGTCGTGATATATTTTTTTTTTCTACCTACGTGACTTTACTGAAATAACTAAAGAGTATATGAACAAGAGCCTGCAGTAGGGGGCGATGATTGATGTTTCATCTCAGTTTTGTAATTTGTCGCTAATGTTTAGAATTCGCCTGCATGCAATGGCCTACTCGTTTTGAATGACACTACAATAGTATGTTTTACATCCACTGTTAAGCAGACGATGCATATATTTTTAAAATTGCTTAATCAGATGTTATCTGATGAAGTATATTTCACTGCAGTAATGAAATTTTGTTAAAACTCCTGTCAATATTTTAGAATGAACACTTGTCTGATTTTGTGTGTACATACATCACTTTTTTTTATAAGGGTCAAACATTGAATAAGTGTTATTTAAAAATGTGTCGTAACCCTCCACCACCCGACACGGCCAATCAGCAAAAAAGTGTGACGTTGACAAAAGACAAATAGTTCACTACTTTAGCCCACCGGTGTGTTGAAGAGTGAATCCACAACATTTACAGTTTGAGTACGACGTTTCGCTGGTAAATACATCCAGCATCATCGGGCAATTCGCCAGAATGGTAAAGCCCTCGCTTGCTCCCGGTTTTATATAGGGCAGCAGGGTGACGTCATCATTTAACTCATATCAGGTGCAGTGATTAGAGGCGGAGGGGGGGGTATTGTAATTATATAATCGATTAGTAATCAGTCATTGGTTATGATTAGTAATGAGTTGTAGATTAGTAATTTGTTGTAATGTGTGTTAGTGATTATATGCTATGTTAGTAATCCGTTAATTAGCATGTGTTTCCCCTATAAGGAATTGTAATATGTATTATTTAATAATACGCTTCCAGGCCGCACTATTGGTCGCGAAAACCTACGTGTTAAACTGATTGAATAAGTGATGTTAGGACAAAGTGTGTGTATGTTTTGGAAGTAACCTGTACAGATATCTCAGGTGAGACCCGTTGTTCTTGTGATACAGGTCAAAGGGTATTTTTGTGTTTCAGGAAGCATCTGGAGCAACTCATTGTCTTTGACATAGGAAGCACACTCGGATCATTCATCAGTTACAAGGCATACACCACCTTAAAGTTACACGTAGAGGAGATACATTCTCTGCAGCACGAATTATAATTTTGTCTTACGTGTTGACGTAGATTTTGTCGAACTTGGACTAGAAATGCTCCTTGCTGATTAACGTCTGGATGTTCACAACCATGGCTTGAAGCAAGCCCCACTGCTGTTGAGACATTGTCCACCAAAACCGGTCCACAGTTGGCTTGCACACACAGTGTACACACACACAGTGTACACACACACAGTGTACACACAGTGTACACACACAGTGTACACACACACACAGTGTACACACACACAGTGTACACACACACACAGTGTACACACACAGTGTCCACCAAAACCGGTCCACAGTTGGCTTGCACTGAATCAATGCTGCAGTAATTATGGACTCGCACGAAGGCCGTGGGATTTATATTTAGTTTTAAACATTCCTTTGTTTCGTGGAGAGACCGATTAAATTATAGACGTCTTGCCTGCTGATCTTGTTCATATCTGTGTACATTGATATCCTACATTGCTTGCACGTACACACCACACGCAATTAAATCAATAAAAATAAGAACAACTTCCGGGCATTGCGAAGATCGAGGAATCTCTTTCAATGGAGTGAGTTCAGTGTGTTCGATTCAACATCTCTCTGTCCCTGTCCGTCTGTGTCATCTGTTTGCCTCTGTGTTTCTCTCTGCCTGTGTCTCTCTGTCGTCTCTGTGTTCCTCTTGTCTGTCTGTCCGCCTGTCTTGTCTGTGTGTGTGTCTCTCTATCAGCGTCTATCCAACCGTATTCAACGACTGTCAGTAGCAACACGCGCCCGGTCAACTTCCACGGCCCACGACTCAAACTTGTTTATCTGTAACTTTTGCACCGTACGTAGCCAACCGTGTTAATCCATGGGTCTGTGTGTGTATATAACTTCTTTCGCACCATACCTAGCCAACCGTGTTAATCTATGGGTCTCTGTGTTAGTCTCTGTGTGTGTATCTGTGTGTGTATCCGTGTGAGTCTCTGTGTGTGTATCTGTGTGAGCCTCTGTGTGTGTATCTGTGTGTGTATCTGTGTGTGTATCTGTGTGAGTCTCTGTGTATGTATCTGCGTGAGTCTGTGTGAGTCTCTGTGTGAGTATCTGTGTGAGTCTCTGTGTGTATCTGTGTGAGTCTCTGTGTGTGTATATCTGTGTGTGTCTCTGTGTGAGTCTCTGTGTGTGTATCTGTGTGAGTCTCTGTGTGTGTATCTGTGTGTGTATCTGTGTGAGTCTCTGTGTGTGTATCTGTGTGTCTCTGTGTGTGTCTCTGTGTGAGGCTCTGCGTGTGAGTCTCTGTGTGTGTATCTGTGTGAGTCTCTGTGTGTGTATCTGTGTGTGTATCTGTGTGAGTCTCTGTGTGTATCTGTGTGAGTCTCTGTGTGTGTGTCTGTGTGAGTCTCTGTGTGAGTCTCTGTGTGTGTATCTGTGTGTGTATCTGTGTGAGTCTCTGTGTGAGTCTCTGTGTGTGTATCTGTGTGAGTCTCTGTGTGTGTATCTGTGTGTGTATCTGTGTGTGTATCTGTGTGAGTCTCTGTGTGAGTCTCTGTGTGTGTATCTGTGTGAGTCTCTGTGTGTGTGTATCTGTGTGTGTATCTGTGTGTGTATCTGTGTGAGTCTCTGTGTGTGTATCTGTGTGAGTCTCTGTGTGTGTATCTGTGTGAGTCTCTGTGTATGTATCCGTGTGAGTCTCTGTGTGTTTGTATCTGTGTGTGCATCTGTGTGAGTCTCTGTGTGAGTCTCTGTGTGTGTATCTGTGTGAGTCTCTGTGTGTGTGTATCTGTGTGTGTATCTGTGTGTGTATCTGTGTGAGTCTCTGTGTGTGTATATCTGTGTGTGTCTCTGTGTGAGTCTCTGTGTGTGTATATCTGTGTGTGTATCTGTGTGTGTATATCTGTGTGAGTCTCTGTGTGAGTCTCTGTGTGTGTATCTGTGTGAGTCTCTGTGTGTGTGTATCTGTGTGTGTATCTGTGTGTGTATCTGTGTGAGTCTCTGTGTGTGTATCTGTGTGAGTCTCTGTGTGTGTATCTGTGTGAGTCTCTGTGTATGTATCCGTGTGAGTCTCTGTGTGTTTGTATCTGTGTGTGCATCTGTGTGAGTCTCTGTGTGAGTCTCTGTGTGTGTATCTGTGTGAGTCTCTGTGTGTGTGTATCTGTGTGTGTATCTGTGTGTATCTGTGTGAGTCTCTGTGTGTGTATATCTGTGTGTGTCTCTGTGTGAGTCTCTGTGTGTGTATCTGTGTGAGTCTCTGTGTGTGTATCTGTGTGTGTATCTGTGTGAGTCTCTGTGTGTGTATCTGTGTGTCTCTGTGTGTGTCTCTGTGTGAGGCTCTGCGTGTGAGTCTCTGTGTGTGTATCTGTGTGAGTCTCTGTGTGAGT
This sequence comes from Petromyzon marinus, assembly GCF_048934315.1. Lineage (NCBI taxonomy): Eukaryota > Metazoa > Chordata > Hyperoartia > Petromyzontiformes > Petromyzontidae > Petromyzon > Petromyzon marinus. Next base: position 543,257 of record NW_027423012.1, read on the forward strand.
CTCTGTGTGTGTATCTGTGTGTATCTGTGTGAGTCTCTGTGTGAGTCTCTGTGTGTGTATCTGTGTGAGTCTCTGTGTGTGTATCTGTGTGTGTATCTGTGTGTGTATCTGTGTGAGTCTCTGTGTGAGTCTCTGTGTGTGTATCTGTGTGAGTCTCTGTGTGTGTGTATCTGTGTGTGTATCTGTGTGTGTATCTGTGTGAGTCTCTGTGTGTGTATCTGTGTGAGTCTCTGTGTGTGTATCTGTGTGAGTCTCTGTGTATGTATCCGTGTGAGTCTCTGTGTGTTTGTATCTGTGTGTGCATCTGTGTGAGTCTCTGTGTGAGTCTCTGTGTGAGTCTCTGTGTGTGTATCTGGAACTTATTTCGCACCGTATGTAACCGAACCTGCCCAGGAGGAGCGGCTGGTATCTGTGGATCTGTGGGCTGGGTAAATCTGTGAGCAGGAGCGAGAGACAATTAAGCTCCCAAGCATTCACTACGTTATAAACAACATATTTGCACTCATAAGTCTCTTGCCTAATTGCACTCAGCAACTCGGTGTTTCGTATCGAACCTCATCTCAAACAATGGAAGGGCGCCCCCTAGTGGCAGCTGCCCCTGTGTGGCACAAGGTGGCCCTGCACCGGCCTGCACGTGGACATGAGTCTGTCGGTAGGGGGCGATCATTGACGCGTCATCTCTCTTGTGGAGTTTCTGGATAGTGTTACTGGAATTGCCACAACTTTGACCGTAACACCAACATGCAATGTGCGTTGTGAGTGACAGTGGTTTGTTTGACATCCGCTGTTAAGCAGACTGCGCATGTTGTGGTGAATGTTACTGGGGTAGCGAGATATGCCTGTCGGATTTGAACCTTGAACCTCGGCAATAAATAGAGAATGCGCTACCATATTCCTGGTTCTTTCGGTAAAGTCACGTAGATAGAACAATAAAAGATAAAAATAATTAAACATTTTAATAATAAAAAATTAAATAATACATTGAAAATAAATTGATGAAAAGATGCCATGGGTCGACTGACTGAGATGACTGGCCAATGCACCACCTGTGCCCCCCACTACACACAGTGTACACACACAGTGTACACACACACAGTGTACACACACACACAGTGTACACACACAGTGTACACACACAGTGTACACACTGTGTATGTGTACACACACTGTACACACACAGTGTACACACACTGTACACACACAGTGTACACACACAGTGTACACACAGTGTACACACACACACATTGTGTGCATACAGTGTACACACACAGTGTATACACACAGAGTGGACACACAGTGTACACACACACACGCATTGTGTACACACACACAGTGTACACACACACAGTGTATACACACAGTGTACACACACACACAGTGTACACACACATAGTGTGCACACACAGTGTACACACACACGCATTGTGTACACACACACAGTGTACACACACACAGTGTATACACACTGTGTACACACACACAGTGTATATACACGCACAGTGTACACACACACACAGTGTATATACACACACAGTGTACACACACACAGTATACACACACAGTGTATACACACAGTGTACACACACACAGTGTACACACACACACATTGTGTACACACACAGTGTACACACACACAGTGTACACACACACATTGTGGACAAACACACAGTGTACACACACACAGTGTACACATACACACAGTGTATACACACACAGTATACACACACACAGTGTATACACATAGTGTAATCTAAATCAACTTAAACTCCAATCCCGCTCTGTGACGTCACCACTCAGCATTACTTCATCGGCGTGAAATGCCAGGGGGAGGTGTACCTCGCTAGTGACGTCAGGTCACCAAGGTATTCCACCGCGCTCTTGAACATGACGTCACCTCCGCTTGGGTCTCTGCCGATTGCGTTCCAGTGCCAATCCTTGTTTGGGCAAAGCTATGCCCAGTGACGGCAACTCATTAACATAATGTATTCGTTAAAGCCGTCGCAAGTTTATTGCGACGAGTTCATTGCTCACGACATATGGGACGAGTTACATTAACATAATTTATTTATTCTCTAATTTATTCAGTTACGGAAACGCTCATTGTGGGAGGAGCGTGTCTGGTACCCCGGATGTGACGTCACGTCACCTGCTGCTGCGTGACGTCACGAGGTAACAGGAAGCTATCGCTTCCTGCACTGAAATCCGAGGTGAGAAATTCTCATTGCGATTGTGGTTGTGGTGGTGGTTGTGGTGGTGGTTGTTGTTGTTGTTGTTTACCAAGGTAGAGCCTCTCTCTCGTAGGGATGTCAGTTGAGTAGCAGCGAGCATTGGAATCGATGTCCAGGTTGGAACTTTACAACGCGGGGCCTAGCCACGCGGGGCCTTGCCTCCTGCCCTCGCCTGATTGCGTTTACTTTAATTATCTCTCTTAAGTTTAATTTGTCTTCACCCGGCTCGCCACTTTGTAACTTTGTTTTATTGTCAATATTCACGCAGTTTTTATTTTCTTTTGTTACCAGGCCAAGCCCGCTTGAGCTGCTATACCGCTCTTGTTATCAGAAGCGACCTGCCCACAACTACACAAGGTGAGGCTTTGTCAACGTGTGTGAATGTTTTGACTTAAAACTTTGGTGACTGCAGGAATTAATATTCTTGGTTCTTTCGGTAAAGTCACGTAGATAGAAAATAAAATTAAAATAAATAAGAATAAATTGTAAATAAAGCAAAAAAACTCCACGTTTTGATCGCAACACAAGTGGTCTTTATTTAATGTAATTGTATTATCTGTTATTGTTATTTTCTATCTACGTAACTTTACCGAAATCAACAAGAATACGTGTGTCAATGTCTATCGGAGAGACGCGCAAACTCCAAATATACAGCAGGCGTCAGGGTCGGGATCGAACCCACGACTTCCTGTATACCAGGTGAGGTAGTTAACATCTCACCACGGAGAGAGACAGGCAAACTCCAGTTAGCGTCGGCTATATTCGTTGATCCTCAATTAATTACTTAGTGGAGTGAGGAAGCATTCATGCCAAGCAGATGAAGGTGGCCAGGCATGATTCTAGACTCGCCACCGCCTGTTTACCCAGTGACAGTGTACAGTTTGTGTTTGCAGTAACGTCTATTAACTCTGTTGAACACGGAGGTTATAGCATAACAATAGTTTACTTTGTTTTCCTCTGGAACTCTTTATAAGAATGGAAACTGGAGGTGAACACAGCACACACATTCAGCTGAAGTCGGAACTGTTCATCCCAGCATTCAAGGACATCTGAGCCTGGATTCACACCTCTAAGTTGCGATTGAACGTTAATTAATGCATTTCTGCACAACAGAAATAGTATTGTTTTCAACACCCTTTGCTATGTCAGCCGAATTTAGCTTTCGTAATTATTCCTTTTATAGTCAGCCGAAATTGTGTGCTTAGAGTTTTGGGTTAATATTCATTTTGAAGATACGAGGGCTTCCAGGCATATTAATGACATTTGCCCTTTCATTGTGTGCCATAGCAGCCCGTGGAGAGAAACCCTTCAGGTGCACTCTGTGCGTGAAGGCGTTTGCACGTTCATCAAATCTGATTGATTTGGGAAACTTTTCATTACATCATGAATATATTAATAAGTATAGACGTGTAAGTCTCGTGTGCATTCCTCTGTGCCTGACGTGTAAATGGTGTGGATATTCTTTTTTTCTATCTGCAGCTGACGCTTCCTCTGCAGAATTGGTCTGATGGAGCAAAGGCACTCAGCGCAGCTCGGTACGACAAGTCAACAATGCGACCAGCGTGCATACAGCACGGACCGGACTGGAAATTTGACACGGCACCAGAGAAGTCACACAGGAGAGAAACCCTTCAAGTGTACTGTGTGTGGGAAGGCATTTTCATGGTCATCTGCTCTTTAAAAACACCAGAGAACACACACGGGAGAGAAACCCTTCAGGTGCACGATGTGCGGGATGGCGTTTACACAGTCATATCATCTCGTATTACACCAGACAACACACACGGGAGAGAAACCCTTCAAGTGCAGTGTGTGTGGAAAGGCATTTTCAGATTTATCTACTCTTAAAAAACACCAGAGAACACACACAGGAGAGAAACCCTTCAAGTGCAGTGTGTGCGTGAAAGCATTTGCACAGTCATCTGATCTTGTAAAACACCAGAGAACACACAGGAGAGAAACCCTTCAGGTGCAGTGTGTGCGTGAAGGCATTTGCACAGTCATCTGATCTTGTAAAACACCAGAGAACACACACGGGAGAGAAACCCTTCAGGTGCACGATGTGCGGAATGGCGTTTACACAGTCATGTAATCTTGTAACACACCAGAGAACACACACGGGAGAGAAACCCTTCAAGTGCAGTGTGTGTGGGAAGGCATTTTCAGATGTATCTACTCTTAAAAAACACCAGAGAACACACACAGGAGAGAAACCCTTCAAGTGCAGTGTGTGTGGGAAGGCATTTTCATGCTCATCTGCTCTTGTAACACACCAGAGAACACACACAGGAGAGAAACCCTTCAAGTGCAGTGTGTGTGGGAAGACATTTTCATGGTCATCTGCTCTTAAAACACACCAGAGAACACACACGAGAGAGAAACCCTTCAAGTGCAGTGTGTGTAGGAAGACATTTTCATGGTCATCTGCTCTTAAAACACACCAGAGAACACACACGGGAGAGAAACCCTTCAGGTGCAGTGTGTGTGGGAAGACATTTTCAGATTTATCTACTCTTAAAAAACACCAGAGAACACACACGGGAGAGAAACCCTTCAAGTGCAGCGTTTGTGGGAAGGCATTTTCACGGTCATCTGCTCTTAAAAAACACCAGAGAACACACACGGGAGAGAAACCCTTCAAGTGCATTGTGTGTGGGAAGGCATTTTCACAGTCATCTGCTCTTAAAACACACCAGAGAACACACACAGGAGAGAAACCCTTCAAGTGCAGTGTGTGCGGGAAGGCATTTGCACATTCATCAAATCTTCAAGTACACCAGAGAACACAGAAGCATCAGAAGATCCACAAGGAGTGGAGTCTGAATTCAGCTTGTGAAAGTCAAAGTGCCGCAATGAGCCCATCCCTCATGAAACACGAACCGGAAGAAAATCCCAGCTTGGACACTTTTAAAGTTATCGAGGTGAAATATGAAGAGGTGATGGTGAAGAGGGAAGAAGTGATGAGCGAAGAAGTGAAGGTAAAATGTGAAGGTGAAGATTCAACTCCAAAATGGGACCTTCACAACGTGAAGCAGGAGGAGAATTCTGAGGCAGAGTGAGGCAACTCCCAGCAGTTTGTGGAAGTGGAGGTGTGGGTGGACTTCCTCCGAGGCAATACAAAGTCAAGTGGAGACCCGGTAGATGTGTAAGCCAGAGACGATGTCGCTCCAATAGATGCACCTTTGTCACAGGCCTTTAATGACAAGAACGTGAAGTTGGACACTCAGTTGCTAGGTTCAACCTGCAGAGTAAGAGCGGCCAGTCTTTGTGGGCCCGTGGGATGGGTTGATCTTTAACCAGGAGCGAGAGACAATAAGCTCCCAAGCATTCACTATGTTATAATATTTGCATTTACACGGTGCTTGCTTAACCGCCTCAGCAACTCGGAGTTTTGTGTCGTACCTCGTCTGAAACACTCGAAGAGCATCCCCAAGTAGCAGCTGCCCCTGCGTGGCACAAGGTGGTGGCCCAGCACCGGCCTGCATGTGGACAAGAGCCTGTCAGTAGGGGGCGATGATTGATGCGTCATCTCAGTTGTGTAGTTTGTAGGCAATGTTGATTCGAAGCTGTTGTGACTGCAGGAATCCACACTCTTGAGTTCTTTCGGTAAAGTCACCACGTGGGTAGAAACATAACAGATCACGGCGTTTAGATCACAACACAAGCAATCGTCATCAGGTGGGACAACCACAGCAAGAGAAACTGCTGAAGTAGTAGGCGCCTACTCCAGCAGTTTCTTCTTCTTGCTGCTGTGCTTGTCCCACCTGATGACGATTGCTTGTGTTGCCATCGAAGTGCCGTGATCTATTATTTGTAGCGTAATGTTTTGAATTTGCTACATTTTGACCGAGACGCCAGCATGCAACGGCCTACTCGTTTTGAATGACGCAACAATAGTACGTTGTACATACACTGTTAAGCAGACGGTGCGTATTTGTAAAATAGCTTCTTGTTAATACGATGTAACGTGATGCAGTCAATTTCGCTGCAGTAATTCAATGTTGTTAATATTCCCGTCAATGATTTAGAATGAATACTTGTCTGATTGTGCGCGTGCATGTGACATTTTGTATGAGGAACAAACATTGAATAAGTGATGTTAGGACAAAGTGTGTGTGTGTGTTTTGGAAGTAACCTGTACAGAGAACTCAGGTGAGACCCGTTGTTCTTGTGATACAGGTCAAAGGGTACTTTTGTGTTTCACGAAGCGTCTGCCTCTGGAGCAACTCATCGTCTTTGAAATAGGGAGCACGCTCGGATTATTCATCAGTTACAAGGCATACCATTTAAAAGTTACACGTATAGGAGGAGGTACATTCTCTACAACACGAATTGTAGTTTTGTCTTACGTGTTGACATAGATTTTGTCTAACTGGGACTAGAAATGCACCTTGCTGATTTACGTCTGGATGTTCGTAACCATCGGTTGAAACAAACCCCACTGCAGTTGTTGAGACGCTGTGCACCAATAATGGTCCAACACATTGACGGCCTTCAGGCCAGAAAAGTCACAACACTTGCACACGAAGGACGCATTCACGCAAGTACCCCATGCTCCGTTTTGAAGTTTTAAAATGAAACATCTTTGAATTGTGTTGTGTTTTGAATTAGATTTTATTTCTTCATTAAAAGCTCGTATCAATTTACATCTGGAAGACTTCATTGAAAAGGAGATTTCGTGTGCATTTTCTCTCAACGTTAAGTAGATGGCCTTGCCGGGGGTTCGGTTCAATGCGGACACAAACAGTGTACACACACAGTGTACACACACAATGTACACCCACACAATGTACACACAGTGTATACAAACAGTTTATACACAGTGTACAGACAATGTACACACAGTGTACACACACACAGTGTACACACACAGTGTACACACACACAGTGACACACACACACAGTGACACACAGTGACACAGAGCGACACACAGTGACACACAGTGTATACACAGTGTACACACACAGTGTACACACACACAGTGTATACACACATAGTGTGCACACACACAGTGTATACACACAGTGTACACACACAGTTTATACACAGTGTACGCGCACAGTGTACGTACACAAACACAGTGTAGACACAATAATGTCCACGTTGTTGTAGCTGGGCTCACACACCCAAGGGAGGGAGCAATGGAAAATTAATCTAAATCAACGTAAACTCCAACTCTGTGACGTCACCACTCTGCATTACCTCATCGGCGTGAAACGCCAGAGTGAGGTGTACCTTGCTAGTGACGTCATGTCACCAAGGTATTCAGCCCTCCCCCGTCTACCGTGCTCTTAAGCATGACGTCAACTCCGCTTGGGTCACTGCCGATATTGTTCCAGTGGCAATCCTTATTTGGGCACAGCTACGCCCAGTGATTTGTTGCTCATTAACATAATGTTTCCGTTAAAGCCGTCGCGAGTTTATTGTGACGGGTCCAGCGCCTACGCCCCCATCCCTGACGTAGGGTCCAGCCTCATTAACATAATTTATTCAGTTAGAGAGCCGCTCTTAGGAGGGAAGTGACGTCATACTACTTCCTGCTGTCGTGAGGTAACAGGAAGCTGCCGTGTGCGCGCTTGCACTGAAATCCGAGGTGACAAATTCTCATTGTGGTGGTGGTGGTTGTGGTGGTGGTGGTTGTTGTTTACCAAGGTAGAGCCTCTCTCTCTCGTAGGGATGTCAGTTGAGTAGCAGCGAGCATGGGAATCGATGTCCAGGTTGGAACTTTACAACGCGGGGCCTAGCCACGCGGGGCCTTGCCTCCTGCCCTCGCCTGATTGCGTTTACTTTAATTATCTCGCTTAAGTTTAATTTGTCTTCACCCGGCTCGCCACTTTGTAACTTTGTTTTATTGTAAATATTCACGCAGTTTGTATTTTATTTTGTTAGCAGGCCAAGCCCGCTTGGGCTGCTATACCGCTCTTGTTATCAGAAGCGACCTGCCCACAACAACACAAGGTGAGGCTTTGTCAACGTGTGTGAATGTTTCGACTTAAAACTTTGGTGACTGCAGGAATTAATATTCTTGGTTCTTTCGGTAAAGTCACGTAGATAGGAAATTAAATAAAAATGACAAAAATAAATTGTAAATAAAGCAAAAAACTCACGTCGTTTTGATCGCAACACAAGTGGTCTTTATTTAATGTAATTGTATTATCTGTTATTGTTATTTTCTATCTACGTAACTTTACCGAAATCAACAACAATACGTGTGTCAATGTCTGTCGGTCAAAGACACTCAGCGGAGATACGCGCAAACTCCAAATATACAGCAGGCGTCAGGGTCAGGATCGAACCCACGACTACCTGTATACCAGGTGAGGTAGTTAACATCTCACCACGGAGAGAGACACGCAAACTCCAGTTAGCCTCAGATATGTTCGTTGATCCTCAATTAATTACTTGGTGGAGTGAGGAAGCATTCATGCCAAGCAGATGAAGGTGGCCAGGCATGATTCTAGACACCACCGCCAGTGTGTGACAGTGTAAAATTTGTATTTGCAGTAAAGTCTATCAACTCTATTGAACACGGAGGTTATAGCATAACAATAGTTTATTTTTGTTTTCCTCTGGAGCTCTTAATAAGAATGGAAACAGGATGGGAACACAGCACACACATTCAGCTGAAGTCGGAACTGTTCATCCCAGCATTCAAGGACATCTGAGTTGCGATTGAACATGAATTCATGCATTTCAGCATGGGAATCGATGTCCAGGTTGGAACTTAACAACGCGGTGCCTAGCCACGCGGGGCCTTGCCTCCTGCCCTCGCCTGATTGCGTTTACTTTAATTATCTCGCTTAAATTTAATTTGTCTTCACCCGGCTCGCCACTTTGTAACTTTGTTTTATTGTAAATATTCACGCAGTTTTTATTTTTTTCACCAGGCCAAGCCCGCTTGAGCTGCTATACCGCTCTTGTTATCAGAAACAACCTGCCCACAACAACACAAGGTGAGGCTTTGTCAACGTGTGTGAATGTTTTGACTTAAAACTTTGGTGACTGCAGGAATTAATATTCTTGGTTCTTTTGGTAAAGTGACGTAGATAGAAAATAAAATAAAAATAACATAATAAAAATGAATTAAATAAAATTGTAAATAAAGCAAAAAAACTCACGTCGTTTTGATCGCAACACAAGTATTCTTTATTTAATGTAATTGTATTATCTGTTATTGTTATTTTCTATCTACGTAACTTTACCGAAATCAACAAGAATACATGTGTCAATGTCTATCGGTCAAAGACGCTATACGGAGAGACGCGCAAACTCCAAATATACAGCAGGCGTCAGGGTCGGGATCGAACCCACGACTTCCTGTATACCAGGTGAGGTAGTTAACATCTCACCACGGAGAGAGCCGAGGCTAACTCCAGTTAGCCTCGTCTATGTTCGTTGATCCTCAATTACTTGGTGGAGTGAGGAAGCATTCATGCCAAGCAGATGAAGGTGGCCAGGCATGATTCTAGACACGCCACCGCCTGTTTACCCAGTGACATTGTACAGTTTGTGTTTGCAGTAACGTCTATTAACTCTGTTGAACACGGAGGTTATAGCGTAACAATAGTTTACTTTTGTTTTCCTCTGGAACTCTTCATAAGAATGGAAACAGGAAGTTAACACAGCACGCACATGCAGCTGAAGTCGGAACTGATCATCCCAGCATTTAAGGACATCTGAGCCTGGATTCACACCTCTAAGTTGCGATTGAACATTAATTTATGAATTTCTGCATAACACAAATAGTATTGTTTTCAACACCCTCTCCTATGTCAGCTGAATTTAGCTTTCATAAATATTACTTTTGCAGCCAGACAGCTGAAATTGTGTGCTCGGAGTTTTGGGTGAACATTCATTTTGAAGATACGAGGGCTTCCCGGCATGTTTATAATCATTTGCCCTCTCATTGTGTGCCATAACAGCCCGTGTGATGAATTTGGGACACTTTTCCACTATATCATGAATATATGAATAAGTATAGACGTGTAAGTCACATGTTACTGTGTATATATGCTTTCCTCTGTGCATCGATACTGACGTGTAGATGGTGTGGATATTATTTTTTTCTGTCTGCAGCTGACGCTTCCTCTGACGCTTCCTCCGCAGAATTGGTCTGATGGAGCAAATGCAGTCAGCATAGCAGCTCGGTATGACAAGTCAACAATGCGACCAGCGTGCATACAGCACGGATCGGACTAGAAATTTGACACGGCACCAGAGAACTCACACAGGAGAGAAACCCTTCAAGTGCACGATGTGCGGGAAGGCGTTTGCACGTTCATCAAATCTGCAAAGACACCAGAGAACACACACGGGAGAGAAACCCTTCAAGTGCAGTGTGTGTAACAAGGCATTTGCTCGGTCATTTGCTCTTAAAATACACCAGAGAACACACACGGGAGAGAAACCCTTCAAGTGCACTGTGTGTGGGAAGGCATTTTCACGGTCATCTGTTCTTAAAGAACACCAGAGAACACACACAGGAGAGAAACCCTTCAAGTGCAGTGTGTGTGGGAAGGCGTTTGCACGTTCATCTGCTCTTGTAACACACCAGAGAACACACACGGGAGTGAAACCCTTCAAGTGCACTGTGTGTGGGAAGGCATTTTCACACTCCCCACATCTTCAAGTACACCAGAGAACACACACAGCAGAGAAACCCTTTAAGTGCACTGTGTCTGGGAAGGCATTTGCATGGCCATCAGTTCTTCAGACCCTCCAGAGAACACACACAGGAGAGAAACCCTTCAAGTGCACTGTGTGGGGGAAGGCATTTCCACATTCATCAAATCTGCAAAAACACCAGAGAACACACACGGGAGAGAAACCTTTCAAGTGTAGTGTGTGTGGGAAGGCGTTTCCACGTTCATCTGCTCTCGTAATACACCAGAGAACACACACGGGAGAGAAACCCTTCAGGTGCACGATGTGTGGGAAGGCGTTTGCACATTCATCTACTCTTGTAGAACACCAGAGAACACACACGGGAGAGAAACCCTTCAAGTGCAGTGTTTGTGGGAAGCCATTTTCACAGTCAACTGTTCTTAAAAAACACCAGAGAACACACACAGGAGAGAAACTATTCAAGTGCACTGTGTGTGGGAAGGCATTTTCACTGTCATCTGTTCTTAAAAAACACCAGAGAATACACACAGGAGAGAAACCCTTCAGGTGCATTTTGTGTGGGATGATGTTTGCACAGTCATCATATCTTCAAGTACACGAGAGAACACACACGGGAGAGAAACCCTTCAAGTGCACTCTGTGCGGGAAGGCATTTTCACAGTCACCACATCTTAAAGTACACCAGAGAACTCACACGGGAGAGAAACCCTTCAAGTGCAGTGTGTGTTGGAAGGCGTTTCCACGTTCATCTGCTCTTGTAATACACCAGAGAACACACACGGGAGAGAAACCCTTCAGGTGCATTGTGTGTGGGAAGGCGTTTGCACATTCATCTGCTCTTGTAACACACCAGAGAACACACACAGGAGTGAAACCCTTCATGTGCACAATGTGTGGGAAGGCGTTTGCACGTTCATCTACTCTTGTAGTACACCAGAGAACACACACGGGAGAGAAACCCTTCAAGTGCAGTGTGTGTGGGAAGGCATTTTCACAGTCAACTGTTCTTAAAAAACACCAGAGAACACACACAGGAGAGAAACCATTCAAGTGCACTGTGTGTGGGAAGGCATTTTCACTGTCATCTGTTCTTAAAAAACACCAGAGAATACACACAGGAGAGAAACCCTTCAGGTGCATTTTGTGTGGGATGATGTTTGCACAGTCATCAAATCTTCAAGTACACGAGAGAACACACACGGGAGAGAAACCCTTCAAGTGCACTCTGTGCGGGAAGGCGTTTTCACAGTCACCACATCTTAAAGTACACCAGAGAACTCACACGGGAGAGAAACCCTTCAGGTGCACTCTGCAGCAAGGCGTTTGCACATTCATAAAATCTTCAAGTATACCAGAGAACACAGAAGCATCAGAAGATCCACAAGGAGTGGACTCTGAAATCAGCTTGTGAAAGTCAAAGTGCCACAATAAGCCCATCATGAAACAAGAACCGGAAGAAAATCCCAGCTTGGACACTTTTAAAGGTATCGAGGTGAAATATGAAGAGGTGATGGTGAAGAGGGAAGAAGTGATGGTGAATAGCGAAGAAGTGAAGGTGAAATGTGAAGATGAAGATTCAACTCCAAAATGGGACCTTCACATCGTAAAGCAGGAGAATTCTGACTGTGAGTCAGAGTGAGGCAACTCCCAGCAGTTTGTGGAAGTGGAGGTGTGGGTGGACTTCCTCCTAGACAATACAAAGTCAAGTGGAGACACGGTAGATGTGTAAGCTTGAGACAATGTCGCTACAATAGATGCACCTTTGTCACAGGCCTTTAATGAAAAGAATGCGAAGTTGAACACTCAGGTCCTAGGTTCAACCTGCAGAGTAAGAGCGAGCGGCTAGTCTTTGTGGACCTGTGGATTGGGCAGATCTCTGACCAGGAGTGAGAGCCAAGAAGCCCCCAAGCATTCACTATGTTATAATAATTGCATTTACACGGTGCTTGCTTAATCGCCTCGGCAACTCGGAGTTTCGTGTCTCGTCTGAAACACTCGAAGAGCATCCCCAAGTAGCAGCTGCCCCCGTGTGGCACATGGTGGTGGCCCTGCACCAGCCTGCATTGATTTTTTCCGCCTGAGGATGACCGCTTGTGTTACGATCGAAACGTCGTGATCTATTATTATTTTTTCTACCTACGTGACTTTACTGAAAGAACCAAAGAGTATGTGAACATGAGGCTGTCAGTAGGGGGCGATGATTGATGTTTCATTTCAGTTTTGTAATTTGTCGCTAATGTTTAGAATTCGCCAGCATGCAAGGGCCTGCTCGTTTTCAATGACACAGTAGTATGTTTTACATCCACTGTTAAGCAGATGGTGCATATTTTTAAAATAGCTTCTTGTTAATACGATGTAACCTGATGCAGGATATTTCACTGCAGTAATTCATTTTTGTTAATATGCCTGTCAATTAAGAATGAATACTTTGTCTGATTGTGCGTGTGCATGTAACATTTTGTCTATGAGGGTCAAACATTGATTAAGTGTTCAAATCTAGATTGATTAAGTGATGTTAGGACAAAGTGTGTGTGTGTGTGTTTGGAAGTAACCTGTACAGAGAACTCGGGTGAGACCCGTTGTTCTTGTGATGCAGGTCAAAGGGTACTTTTGTGTTTCACGAAGCGTCTGCCTCTGGAGCAACTCATCGTCTTTGAAATAGGGAGCACGCTCGGATCATTAATCAGTCACAAGGCATACCGCTTAAAAGTTACACGTATAGGAGGAGGTACATTCTCTACAACACGAATTGTAATTGTGTTACGTGTTGACGTCGATTTTGTCTAACTGGGACTAGAAGTGCTCCTTGCTGATTCACGTCTGGATGTAAGTAACCATCGGTTGAAGCAAACCCCACTGCTGTTGTTGAGACGCTGTGCACCAATAATGGTCCAACACATTGACGGCCTTCAGGCCAGGAAAGTCACAACATTTGCACACGAAGGACGCATTCACGCAAGTACCCCGTGCTCCGTTTTGAAGTTTTAAAATGAAACATCTTTGAATTGTGTTTGGAATTATATTATCCTCATTAAAAGCTTGTATCAATTTACATCTGGAAGACTTCATTGAAAAGTACATTTCGTGTGAATTTTCTCTCGTCATTAAGTAGATGCCCTTGCCGGGGGTTCGGTTCAATGCGGACGCAAACAGTGTACACACATAGTGTACACACACACAGTGTACACACACACAGTACACACACACAGTGTACACACACACAATATACACACACAGTGCACACACACAGTGTGCACACACAGTGTACACACATAGTGTACACACACAGTGTATACACACACAGTGTACACAACACACACAGTATACACACACAGTGTATACACAATAATGTCCACGTTGTTGTAGCTGAGCCCACGCACCCAGGGGAGGGAGCAATGGAAAATGAATCTAAATCAACTTAAACTCCAACCCCGTTCTGCGACGTCACCTCTCAGCATTACTTCATCGGCGTGAAACGTTAGGGGGAGGTGTACCTCGCTAGTGACGTCATGTCACCAAGGTATTCACCCCTCCCGTCCACCGCGCTCTTGAACGTGACGTCACGTCCGCCTGGGTCACTGTCGATATCGGTCCAGTTGCAATCCTTATTTGGGCAAAGCTACGCCCAGTGACTGGCGGTCTCATTAACATAATGTATTCGTTAAAGCCGTCGCGAGTTTATTGCGACGGGTTCAGCAATCACAGACATATGGGCGCAACATTAACATAATTTATTCATTCGATAATTTAGTTACGGAGCCGCTCATTGTGGGAGGAGCGTGTCTCGTCCCCCGGAAGTGACGTCACGTCACCTGCTGCTGCGTGACGTCACGAGGTAACAGGAAGCGCAGGAAGCTATCGCTTCCTGCACTGCAATCCGAGGTGAGAAATTCTCATCGTGGTGGTGGTCGTGGTGGTTGTGGTGGTTGTTTACCAAGGTAGAGCCTCGCTCTCTCTCTCGTAGGGATGTCAGTTGAGTAGCAGCGAGCATGGGAATCGATGTCCAGGTTGGAACTTTACAACGCCGGGCCTAGCCACGCGGGGCCTTGCCTCCTGCCCTCGCCTGATTGCATTTACTTTAATAATCTCGCTTAGTTGAGCAATCTTTGTAAGAAAGTAATCTACCAGGCTAAGCGTTTATTGTGTGTTGACCGACTCTCTGTGTTGCATTGCATTACATTTCCAAATTTTACTCAGTTTGTTTGATTAAGTGAGCTTTTGATTTAAAGCTTTCTTGACTGCAGGGATTCATATTCTTGGTTCTTTCGGTAAAGTCACCACCACGTAGAAGGGAAACAATAAAATAATAAAAATATAAAACAACACAAGCAATCATCGTCAGGTGTGAAAACCATCAGCAAGAACATTTTCTTGCTGTGGTTTTCACGCTGTGGTTTTCACACCTGATGATGATTGCTTCTTGTGTTGCAGTCGAAACGTCGTGAGAATTTTATTGTTTTATATTTGTATTATATTATTGTTTCCCTTCTACGTGGTGGTGACTTTACCGAAAGAACCAAGAATATAAGTGTGCTTTCTCTCTCTCTCTGCGTGTCCTCGTGTTATTATTATTTCCTGCAGTCACCAAAGTTCCAAATCTCTCATTGACACAAGGCCGTAATTATAATATATTCTAATAATTATAATATATGTTGGGGCGGGACATACCCCCCCCCCCAATAATCATATATGCTCAAAATGTCCCCCCCAATATATTGCTGTAAAAGTATTTTTTAAAATAATAATTGCTATGCTATGTTAATAAAAACAATTTGCTAAACCTTGGCCACAAAATGTGGACTTGTCTTCACGTAACAATGCGTAGATTTGTGTTTGTATGATTGCCTTGTACTTTATGAATCCCTAATCTCTGCCAATACATACTATGAAACAAGAAAAGTTAAAGAATAAACAACAGCAATGTAATACAATACAATATTATACATTATTGTATCAAATAATAAAAAATTCCATCCCATGTGTTAGTGAAATTTTGCAATATTTTAGGAAATTAGTTTTCAAATTTAGATTTTTTTTATTCCTGGGGGAGGACCCCAGAGCCCCTGGTAGATTTGGTCCCCCCCAATGTTGACTCCATGGCTACGGGCTTGCATTGACTCGCGGATTTCTCTACACCCCTCCCCTCTCTCTCTGCCCCCTCTCTCTATTTAAGGCCCCGACACAGAGGCGTTGTTTCTCTGTGCGTACAGTGAGGGAAAATTATTTGATCCCCTGCTGATTTTGTACGTTTGCCCACTGACAAGGAAATGATCAGTCTATAATTTTAATGGTAGGTTTATTTGAACAGTGAGAGACAGAATAACAACAAGAAAATCCAGAAAAACGCATGTCAAAAATGTTATACATTGATTCGCATTGAGCAATCTTTGGAAGAACGTTATCAACCAGGTGGGGTGTTGACTGTTATGTTGACCGACTCTCTGTGTTGTACTGCATTACATTTCTAAGTTCACTAGGTTTGTTTTCTCTTGCATTTGCACCTGATGATGATTGCTTGTGTTGCAATTGAAACGTCGCATGCTATGTGCACACAGCGTTGGTGTACGGTGCTTTTTGTTGAATATTTTGCTGTTTTTCCCTGCATTTTATGTTTGCACAGTCACACAAAGTCACTTCAAGATGTTTTCTTGTTCATGTTTTAGTTTTTTGTTTGTTGTGGTTGCACCCGATTCAAGAGCCGAATGGCTCACAGGGCTATACCAAATAAATGAATATGAAGCTATCAATTAATTAATTTATTTTTTCTACGTGCCTTTGCCGAAAGAACCTAAGAGTATCTTGCTTAAGTTTGAATTTCTCTTCACCTGGCTCGCTACTTTGTAACTTTGTTTTGTTTAAAATATTCACAGTTTTTTTTCATTTTTTACCAGGCCACGCCCGCGTTCAGCTGCTGTACCGCTCTTGTTTACAGACGCAACCTGCCCACAACAACAATAACAACAACAAGGTAGGGCTTGTCAACAGCGTGGTGGTGTTCACTCTAGACGCGTGGTGGTGTTCACTCTAGATGCTTGGCGGTGTTCACTCTAGACGTGTAGTGGTGTTCACTCTAGATGTGTGGTGGTGTTCACTCTAGATGTGTGGTGGTGTTCACTCTAGACGCGTGGTGGTGTTCACTCTAGACGCGTGGTGGTGTTCACTCTAGATGTGTGGTGGTGTTCACTCTAGACGCGTGGCGGTGTTCACTCTAGATGCGTGGCGGTGTTCACTCTAGACGCATGGCGGTGTTCACTCTAGACGCTTAGTGGTGTTCACTCTAGACGTGTGGCGGTGTTCACTCTAGACGCGTGGCGGTGTTCACTCTAGACGCATGGCGGTGTTCACTCTAGACGCTTAGTGGTGTTCACTCTAGATGCGTGGTGGTGTTCACTCTTAGACGCGTGGCGGTGTTCATTCTCTACATGTAGAGGGGAGACCGGGGGATCGGGAAGGAAATCCACACGACCACGGGGAGAGAGAGAGACACGCAGCCTCGGCTGTGTTGATTGATCCTCAATTAACTACTTGGTGGAGTGAGGAAGCATTAATACTGAGCAGGTGAAGGTGGCCAGGCGTGGGTCTAGACACACCACCACCTGTGAACCATGCCAGTGTGTGACAGTGGTGGAGCCAGTGAGGGGTGGGGTGGCACGTGCCCCCCCAACGATCCGATATAAATCCCTAATTTTGATAGGATCATTGGGGTTTATTAGTAACGAGCTTCACTACCCAGCTTCGCCCAGGGGCCGACGGAGCTGGGGGGGGGGGCGACGGAGCCAGCGGGGGGGCGATGGAGCCAGGGGGGGGGGCGACGGAGCTGGGGGGGGGGGGCGACGGAGCCAGCGGGGGGGCGACGGAGCTGGGGGGGGGCGACGGAGTCAGGGGGGGGGGCGGGGCGACGGCGCAAGCAGAGGGAGCCGACACTGACTTTCTCACACATCATACACTGACTCACTCACACATCATACACTGACTCACTCACACATCATACACTGACTCACTCACACACCATGCACTGACTCACTCACACATCATACACTGACTCACTCACACATCATACACTGACTCACTCACACATCATACACTGACTCACTCACACATCATACACTGACTTTCTCACACATCATGCACTGACTCACTCACACATCATACACTGACTCACTCACACATCATACACTGACTCACTCACACATCATACACTGACTCACTCACACACCATGCACTGACTCACTCACACATCATACACTGACTCACTCACACATCATACACTGACTCACTCACACATCATACACTGACTCACTCACACATCATACACTGACTTTCTCACACATCATGCACTGACTCACTCACACATCATACACTGACTCACTCACACATCATACACTGACTTTCTCACACATCATACACTGACTCACTCACACCATGCACTGACTCACTCACACATCATACACTGACTCACTCACACATCATACACTGACTCACTCACACATCATACACTGACTCACTCACACATCATACACTGACTCACTCACACATCATGCACTGACTCACTCACACATCATACACTGACTCACTCACACATCATACACTGACTCACTCACACATCATACACTGGCTCACTCACACATCATACACTGACTCACACCATGCACTGACTCACTCACACATCATACACTGACTCACTCACACATCATACACTGACTCACTCACACATCATACACTGACTCACTCACACATCATACACTGACTCACTCACACATCATGCACTGACTCACTCACACATCATACACTGACTCACTCACACATCATACACTGACTCACTCACACATCATACACTGACTCACTCACACATCATACACTGGCTCACTCACACATCATACACTGACTCACTCACACATCATACACTGACTCACTCACACATACACTGACTCACTCACACATCATACACTGACTCACTCACACCATGCACTGACTCACTCACACATCATACACTGACTCACTCACACATCATACACTGACTCACTCACACCATGCACTGACTCACCCACACATCATACACTGACTCACTCACACCATGCACTGACTCACTCACACCATGCACTGACTCACTCACACATCATGCACTGACACGCTCATCATGCGCTTACTCACACATCATACACTCGCACAACCACTGACCCATTCACTCATCATACACAGGTTCACTCATTGTTTGCTGGCTCACTTGCACATCATATACTGACTCACTCATCATGCGCTGACTAACACATCGTGCGCTGACTCACACATCATACACTCACTCACACTGCCACTGACTCGCTCACACATCATACACTCGCTCACACATCATTCACTAACTCACTCTTCATACGCTGACTCGCACATCATACACTCACTCACGCTGCTGCTGACTCACTCATCATACACTGACTCGCACATCATGCACTCACTCACTCTGCTGCTGACTCACTCACACATCATACACCGGGAGTGTCGTGCTGCCAGCTATGGCTGCAGTTTTTTTGTCGTACGTGTTATGTATATCGTTTATTGTTAAATTTAAATTCACAGTTCCTATGATTATTGTTGTTACATTGTTTTTACAGCTTTATTTTGGTGATTCGAAAACATATGGTTAATATAAATTGTCTTGTGATTGTTGTTGTTGGCTTGCACCACATTGATTTTTGCACACGGCGTTTTAATATGTTTTTTTGTGTGGAATATTTGCTGGTTTATTCCAGAATGCTTCTGTTACGCGTTGTCGCTTTAAGATGTTCTGTGTTCAAATTTTGTTTGTTGCGGTTGCACCCGACTTAAGAGCCGCATGGCTCACAGGGCTATACCTAATAAATGAAACTTGAAACTTGATTTCACTGAAAACCCCTGGAAAAAATTGATGCTTGCAAGAAAGAAAAAAGCCGAAACAAATCAATTTACCTAAATCGGATGTTTTCACTCAAGGAAATTCAACCTTACCCCACTTCTACGTAAGGTCGATTTTGGCCACTCGGGAAGGGAATAATGACATGGCGAGCTGAAAATAGTCACGTTCACTTAGAAATTCCAGACAGCGTTAGCTGTGCAAATTTTCCCGACGCCAGAGCTCAGCATTGGAGAGGTTTTTGCTGCTTCGCACAAACAAACAGATGGAATGTTCTGCTTCATACTTAAGATAGCAGTTCTACCCGTTCTCCGCACGGAGGATATGTATTGAACTCCCGAGAAACCAATGGCTTCATCGGCCAGGAGCGAAGCGCCACCTAAAATCTCCCGGCACGCTGTTAACAGCTCTAAGCATTGCAGAGTGTTGTATATATAGGTGTTATGAAAATTGATGAAAATAATGAAAATTAAATGAAATTTGCAATTTGCATAATTTATCCGAAATTATGTTAATTGGTGTAATTATGCGCATAAATTATGCTGATTCGAGAGATAATCGTATTAATTTATGCGAGTGGGCGTGGTTATGATAATGCAGGTCGTTATGGATTATCAGGTCGAGCCTCGGTGACGAGGATTGTGTTATGAATTGGAATAACGCAATTAATCGTATGCAGTGACGCAGGCGTTGTGAGCGTGAATGAGAGAGAGTCGATTCGACTCTGCTCTTTAATTCCGTATTATCGATAAGGATACGATTACTCTCGATTGAACATTACGGATTATGTGTGTTATGGATTATGTGTGGTGATAGTGTGCTTATGATAGGTCCCCAGGATTCAGATCTCATACGCAGAACAATATTATGCAGAATTTCAGGAAGAATCACACACAAACCTTCTGCTTTAATCAATTTTATTTCTAGCTAACTTTAATTTTTGGATAATATGAAAAACTCAATCTCGGGATTTTGGAATTTCAACACAGTGTTAACACGATACCATCACGATTGCGTTGTTTCACCTCGATAGCGGCACCTGTGGTTAATTCCCGACGCGTAACGCAATCGATCGGTTGTTGAGAGAGAGATTAAAAACATGCGAACTATTCTATCAAACCTTAACTTTATAATATGCAAACTCGTATGCTTGAATTGTTATACAACACGGCACTTGGTTTTTGATTCGTATCCAATCCTTAATACATTCTGATATGCGAAGTTATTATGCTTGAAATCGTCAGCACAGTACCACGTTGATGTTCGTTCATTGATTCATAACGATTATGAATTTAAAGCGTTCGACTGTAATACTTCTAATTGCCTTATCAACACCACTCGATGGCCACAATGCTTCGTTACTTGAATTGTCACACAAAACAGCAATCGGTCACTGATCATGCGCGGCCCTTAATGCAATTATTGTCACGTTGTTAACAATAGGATGACTGATTATTATGCCACGCTACTCGTTGACAGGGCACTCCACCCAGTATTATTCTTGGAGGCACAAATATGCGTTTGAATTCGTTATTTCATTCGTGGATACCGGCAAGGTTATGCAGAAAGACAAATATTAACGAACGACTCAAGTATTCCTAATCAACTTCTCAACGCGACTCAATGGGTGGCGATGTTTCCTTTTGAGATCCTTATCTCGGGCCAATCTTTTAATTGATTGTGGCCAGACCCCTGACAGGGAACCGGTTGAACAAGCTCTCTATCCCCGCGAGCGGCGCTCCGTGGTGAGGAGCCAAGAATTAATCCTTGTTAATGGGTCAGTTGGTAATTTATGCGGTTAGAAGTACAGCCCCAGCACAATATTACAGAGAAAAATCATGAACACTCTTAAAAACGATGGATTATTCACTCGGTCGTTGCGATGTTTCCACAATCACGGATGGTTCAATGGCTTGAGGTTTTTAGGCTTTGTTAATGACCCGTGTGTGTGTGTTGAATGGTGTGAGTGGTGTAAGAGTAGGCCAATGTTCAGAATCGATTCTTTGCGTCAAGCAGACGTCTGGTTTGTGTGTAGTGGGGGGCAGTGTATCATACGTATCAGTTGATTCTTCTTTCAGTAGTTGGTTCGGACTCGACGGACGTTGGTGAACGAGTAGATGCGTTGTTGTAGCTGAGATGACCGTCTGGTAGACGGCGTTAGAAGCACGCCCGCAGCGGCGCGCTGGTGCTGATGCTGGTGCTGATGGCACGCTGGTGGCGCGCGCTCTTTCTCCTTGAAGACGCGCGAACGCGCCCGTGCTGATTCGCTGATAGCAGTTTCTCTCCACTGCTGGCTGAGCTGCTGCACGCTCTTGCTTGGCGTTGCTGGCCGCGCTCTTTCTCCTTGAAGATGCGCGAACGCGCCCGTGCTGATTCGCTGATAGCAGTTTCTCTCCACTGCTGGCTGAGCTGCTGCACGCTCTTGCTTGGCGTTGCTGGCCGCGCTCTTTCTCCTTGAAGATGCGCGAACGCGCCCGTGCTGATTCGCTGACAGCAGTTTCCTCCACTGCTGGATGAGCTACGCCGGCACGCGCTCTTTCCGCTGCTGTAGTAGCTGACGCTGCGCTCGCGAGCGACAGGTCAAGTTTTCTTCTGCTGAGTTGAGTTGAGATGAGTCTTCTTCTGTTGAGCTGAGTTGAGATGAGTCTTCTTCTGTTGAGCTGCCCCCGAGGGCTGATGAGTTGGCCCCGAGGGCTGATGAGCTGGCCCCGAGGGCTGATGAGCTGGGCAATGCTGAAACGGCTCCTTTTTATGCCAAAAATCTCTCCCCTTCTCGGCTCCCCCTCACGAGGTGGAGCTATCTTTGATCTGATCGTATGTCGGTGGGGGGGGGTTCGTGTGTCGGTGGTGGGGGGGGTTCGTGTGTCAGTGTGTATGTTTGTGTGTGTGTCATTTATGACACGGTCCTGTTCGGGTCTTTCCTCAAGCCATAAACATCAAGACAACAGACACCTCGATTCATCTTGGTGGCGTCTGGTTGTCTAATCCCTCCACCCAGAGAGAGGGGCGGGTTCCCCCCCCCCCTTTTCCGTACGCGTTCCGACGCACAAAGAAATGGTTAAGATTTTTTTTAAGTTTAACATTTCACATCACAGTTGGTATCTTATCATACACAGTTATGATCCTGCTTGTGATTCATAGTATTTGATTTATTTCCAAGTGAAGATGCTCTTCCGAGCGTATGCATTTTATCACGTGCTGCAGGGAAAGACAAAGGTGGCCGGGATCTTCCCATCTCTCTATACTTTGCAAATATCATTTCGACTCCATGTTCGCCACGACTCGTGTTTGTAACTACGTCCTCCCGACACCTCTCGGTTTACCGAGGTTCGAATTGTTATGATGGAATTATTAAAAAGAAAAATAATTTTCATCCTGAGTTTAAGAGGTCCGTTTCCAGATTGTTGGAATCCATATCCCTTGGTTCTGTAAGGTTCTATAATGGAATATCGTTTAAGGTTAACACATTATTATTAATGTTATTTTGCAATTTCTTTAAAACTTGTTTGTCTGGTTGCCGTGTGTGGGGTGGGGTGTGTCTCCTCATCAAACCCGGCTGGCTTTTCCAGATGGCCCCTTGTGATAAGGTGTAATTCCTGCTTCTCCGCGCTGTGAGAGAGACAAATGTGGTCGGGGTTGCTTGGAATATTGTTTAAACTCTTTCGCAAGTTTGCTCGTTGTCTCATTCCTTCTCGATAACCTTTGATGTGACTCGGTATTCTTGCTCCAAGCTTTGTTTTAACAGTAAAGGTATTAAAGGTGAAAATCATTTGATAGCGAATTAATCATTGGATAATAATTCACTGATGTGTCTGGTGGCCTGTTCTTAATTGGAGTGAGCGTTAGGCTCGCTACTTTTATCTTATTCTTGTTGTTGCCTTTTAATTTTTTTGTTGTTGTTTTACTGGAAAATAAGGAAAAGAATATGTATACGATTTACCCTGTTGGCGTCTGGTGTCTGCTCTCTTGGTGTTCTGACCTCGGAGGGACCTTTCCTAAGGGGCCCATCAAACTCTTGTTCATCTGGAGATTTTCGCCGATAGCTGTTACATCCTCGCCTCGAGAGTTTTATTATTTCTTTATTTCTTAATGGTCTGTTTATGACCGACATCTGGTTTTTCGTGTTTCTGGCTTACGGGTTTGATTCATTATTAAAAAAATATATATTGTTTGTCACGAAAGAAAGGAAAAAGAAATCTAGGTGTATGCATCCGTAAATATTCTTATGGATATTAATTGTGGAAAAAGGGCCGTATACAACATTCCGCCCTTTTAAAAATGATCGGTGGTCTGCCACCGGTTATTTTTAATATTAAAGAAAAATGCCTTTTTCCACCATGAACTATCGATTGTCTTCAAGTTTGTGATTTTTCCTTACAACGCGCGCGTACGTGTCACAACTTAGCATGATTACATTTGAAATAAGAAAATAAAAGAACAGGAAAAAGAGAAATTAAGGCAACATGTTACATCGGGTCTTATCAATTATTGCTTTGATTTTTGTTTCAGTTCCTGGGAAACACTGGATAGCGGTTTCGAGCCCGGTGGTACACCGTTTCCCTCCTGGCATCTCTTTGTTTAATGTTTACCAAGTTATTGGCAACCTTACTGCCACGTTTGGTCAAAAGTACAGAATAATTTTTCTCATGACCAGGTATTTTCGAGTAACCTGTGACCTTTCCATGCAACATCATCACATCGTCGTTTTGGTTCATCGTCGGTATGGCTTTAGCCAAATGAGCACGGTTCCTTGGTTCGTATCGGTAATTTTTTTTATCCCTCGCCTTCCCTGTGGGTTTATGTGGCGTGAAGCCATGTCGAGCGCCACCAGGATTAGTACACAACACGAGTTTTCGTGCTCGACTGTTGGGGTCATTTGCCTTCTCCGCAGCCATGTGCAGATTTGCTGACTCCGTACCACGATCCGATTCCGTGCCTCGATTCGATTCCATGTTTTTGCGTGTGCTGGATTTCCACACATTCCCCAATCCATCATGGATTTTTGTCTCCGTAACGCGTTTCCCTGGCACTTTTACTGTACTCTCACGCAATTTTGCGACACAATTGATCGCGTTTCCATTTACCAAACAAGCATGTTTCTCCTCCCGATCCTGTTGGTTATCATTTCCTGTTAGATCACGCTTCATGGTTAATTTTCCTTGTTCAATAGGTGTGTTCACCACGGGAGCGACTCTCGCGTTCCCCACCACATCAAAGCGTGTGCATGGCGCATTTAGTTTTCCACAATCATGGTTCCCCTCTTGGTTCTGTTTGTAACCTCCAGCCTGCTTGATTTTTTCCAAGGGCTGTGATTTTTTTTTCAGATCAGCGGACACCTCTTTCCCTGTCATTTTCCTCTCAACCAGTGTGAGCGATTTATCACGTGCCCATGTCACCCTCTTTGTTACAGCCAAGCCATGTGTGCCCCTTGTGTATCGTGGAATGGGGAATCGGCGTGATTCTGCTCTTGGCCTATACACGCCGTGATTCTCGCGATTATGTGTCTTTGTGTGTCGTGGCCGCCCATTCTCTATGTGCCACTGTCGACCGTAATTGTTATCTCGCCATCTGTGTGGGTAATTTTGGCCGGCTGTGTGCCGCTGCATTGGGTGAAGATATGGTCCTGCTCTTTGCTTCCACCCGTGGCGATTGTCGCAAATACGCGTCTCTGCACGCTGCGAACGCTCTCGGTCTGTGTGCCGTGGAATTGAGCACTGGTCTGACTTTGCTCGTGGTTTCCACGCGTTGCGATTCTCGCAAATACGCGTCCCTACATGCTGCGATCGCTCCTGCTCTGTGTGCCGTGGAATTGGGCACTGGTCCGACTTTGCTCGTGGTCTCCACACGTTGCGATTGTCGCAAATACGCGTCCCTGCACGCTGCGATCGCTCCCGGTCTGCGTGCCATTGTCTCGTGTAATTGTTATCTGACCACCCGTGTATGTAATTATGTTGGTAATCCGTGGGTGCTTTTTGTTTTCTGCACTGTGGGCCTGCGTGCATCAAATGCCTCACATGTTTTTTCTTTTCCTCTGATAGGCTGGTTACCTTGCCCCATTCTCTGTGTGCTGTGGAATCATTGTTTTTAGTCCGGTACTGCCAAGCCATGTGTGCCCGATCCACTATGTGGTCCAAGGAGGCTGTCTCTGGACTCAAGACCATTCCCACAATTTCTGTAATCTCTGGACTCAAAGATCCAAAAAACATAATTTTGAACCTTTTGTCACCTTCGTGATACTGATCCACATCGCC
This sequence comes from Petromyzon marinus, assembly GCF_048934315.1. Lineage (NCBI taxonomy): Eukaryota > Metazoa > Chordata > Hyperoartia > Petromyzontiformes > Petromyzontidae > Petromyzon > Petromyzon marinus. The sequence goes on from NW_027423012.1 coordinate 569,246, forward strand.
TGCGTAGTACGCTCTTTTAAATCGCATGAGGTAATCCCGAGGATCCTCGTCTGCACACTGGGTCATAGATTTTGCAGCGTTAAATCCCTCAGACAGTGTTAGATATTCTCCAAACTTCCGAATCACTGCCAGGCTCAGCTTTTTAAAATCGTTCCGAACCTCGTATGGTAGCGACTTTACCCATGATATGGACTGTCCATGCAAGCTGCGTTTCAGCAAACTCGCTTTTTCATCCGTTTTCCTCAGACCCCTGATCATTGCTTCTGCTTCTACCGTTACGATGTGAGTGTGAATGTCCCTGTTCTTATTGTGTGGATCAAAATAGGGAATTCGGACGAGAGCTTTGTCCATCAATCTCAGAGTGTTACTACTGAATGAGTATTCGGAAAGTTGATCATCGTCATCCGAGTCAGATTCGGATGAGTCATTAACATCACGGTGGCGTTGCTTAACATGATTTTTGTAGTGTATTTTGCGCCTGTAACGTGGGTCAACTTTGCTCGGTGACTCATGTTTGTCCCATGGCTCATACTTATGTAGTGTTGTAAGGACCAGCAGACTTCTTATGGAGGCACACTCTGTTTATTGTATTATTTCCTTATACAATGCTTAACACACACAGAGGGATATTCGGTCCCCTCACCCGATACCCTAGGGAGGTACAGCCTCCGGACTTGGCGGGACTCACACGTCTACCGCTAACCTCCTTGATACCTAAGGAGGTACAACCTCCGGACTTGGCGGGACTCACACGTCTACCGCTATCCTAGTCCTCCGGCTAGGACCTAGGGGAGGCTATCTGACCCACCGCTGGCCCGGTGGGTCCTGACCACTGGGTATGCCGAGCCTTAGCCCTTAGAAGGGCTGAAAGGCTGGTCCAGGGTCCTAGCTAGGCTTCAGCCCAGTCTTCTGTCTTCGTGCAGGGAGAGAACTCCTCGAGGTCCGTTGGGTCACCCGTCTTATACCCCTTCGTGGCCAGGTAGAACCAATCATACATTCCCACCTGGAACCGTCTGATTGGTTCGCACCAAACCCTGGCCACGATCCGTTTCACCTCGACTGACCCCAACCGTTGTACCCAGGCGTAATGCTGCACTGCCCTGGTGGCAACGCAGGTTACGCAACAGCGCGTAGTTAACACCTCTACATCACCCCCTCCTTCGGAAGCTCCAGCCGTCCCGGCTGCAACAATGGGAACTCCGAAATTACCAACGGTAGAAGAATTGTGAGTGTGCCTCACGAACAACAAGAACAATTAAACCCCTATAAATACCCCCCTTAACAACATAACGTATGTACAAGGCACTAGACATGCCAAAAAAAATATTATAACAACCGGCGAGATTTCGCGCGCGTGCGTTTCGCGGGACCATCGTAGGGGATGGCAGGCTTTGTTGGCGGCACAAGGGAAGGAGGAGGATGAGCCAGAGCATCCGGTGGGCCTTTAGGCATCTCCACGGGGACACCTGCTGCTCCACGGTCCATTGAGGCCGAACGTGGCCTGCATGGAGCCGTCACTCCCGCGTCATCTGCAGGAGGAATGACACGCCTGCGCTGTGGGTTAGGCACCAACGGGGCAACATCCGGCTCGTCGGACGCGTCGCACACTCGGCCCCCATGTCGTGTGTGTTGTGGAGGGACGCGTGGCGTGACGAAGGGTTTTAACCGAGAGGGGTGAACGCACCAGCGACGCCGTCCCCAGCTAATTTTAACACATTGGGGACGCAGGACTTCCACTACCTCAACCGGGCCTCGCCATGGTCTGAGGAGTTTGGCCGACGTGGACACCGGCACCTGGGGGCAGTGGAGCCATGCCCTGTCTCCCGGTGCCCACCGATGCGTGTACGACCGAGGGTCCCGCAGTCGCAAATTCGCCCGTTGGCAGGAAGCCGAATTTTCAATGGTGGCCTCCCGTGCCTCGGCCAACTTACGGAGGTTGAATCGCAAGTGGTCAACGAGCTTTGACTTTTGCGGTGGCTGTTCGATTTCCAGCCGAACGTCGGCGGGAGGAAAGGCATCCCTGCCGTACATTAGAAAGAACGGGGAAAATCCCGTCGCCGCGTGAGGTGCCATACGGTATGCGGCGAGGACCCCCGGAACCTGCAAGTCCCAATCGAGGTGGGATTCATCGACCTGATGGCATAACATAGCGGTGAGAGTTCTATGAAGGCGCTCCACCATGCCGTCGGTCTGGGGATGGTAGGGCGAAGTGCGCACTTTCTTAGTGCCCAACAGGCGGCACACATCAGTCAGCAAGGCTCCCGAAAAATTTCTTCCCTGATCGGTCAGCAACCGTTCTGGTGCGCCCTTGTCCAGGATGTGGCCTTGAACAAAGGCGTCCACAACGACCGCCGCCGACTGGTTGGGGAGGGCCCAGGCCATAGGCCACCGTGTAAAATACTCTACCCCAACCAGAAGGTACTTATTACCCCGTGGCGTAGTAGGAAAAGGGCCCAAAATATCGAGAGCCACCAACTCATTTATACGAGAGACCGAAATGGGTTGCAGGGGCGGGCATGCCGGTTTAGCCGGTGGTTTACGTTGCGCACAATGGGTGCATCCCAGCAAAATGTCAGTGACGTCGCGCAGCATGCCCGGCCAGAAAAATTGCAACCGCAACAACCCAATGGTCTTATGAACACCCAGGTGCAATAAACGCTCATGCGCCGCCCATACGGCCTTGCATCGCAAGGCGGATGGCACGACGATTTTATGTTGACACGAGTCAGCATCCCAATGCATCAACAAGCCGCGCTTCATGACAAATGAATTAAATTTGCCCTGTCTTGGAACCGCATTATTCGCGTGGCGACGCAACCTCAATAATGACATGTCCTCGCCCTGGTGCCGACCCCATTCGGCCAAAGTTAGCCCCAGCAAATCGTCACTGGCCATTGGATCTGCATGATCCAACATCGGCGCTGAGGCGGTGGGAAGTGCGGCTGACACCGTTGTGAGAGGCGCGACCTGCGCAGGCAGTGGCGGCTTACAACGGCCCGAGCCCAAAAAACACGCACATTTTTGAGCCGGCGGAAGGCGAGACAACGCATCGGCATTCGTGTGTTGTGCACCCCTACGGTAAGTGACATTGAAATCGTAGTCCTGAAGGACTTCGAGCCACCGAGAAAGCTGCCCGGACGGTTGGTCAACCCGCAGAGCGTACTGTAAAGCCGAATGATCAGATCGCACGGTAAAATGCTGACCATACAGGTACGGCCTGTATTGCTGAATAAAAAAAACAATGGCCAGCAGCTCACGTCTGGTCACACAGTATCTTTGTTCAGCAAGAGACAAGACTCTGCTACCATAGGCAACAACCCTTTCAATGCCATCAACTTTTTGTGACAGAACACCCCCAATCCCCGTATTGCTAGCGTCGGTGTCCAACACGAATGGCACGGAAAAATCGGGGTACGCAAGGGACGGTGCCGTCACGAGCGCGTTCCGCAAGGAGTCGAACGCAGCCTGTTCTGCGTCCCCCCAATGAAACGCCACCCCTTTTGACGTAAGGGCGTGGAGCGGCTTGGCAATCGTCGCGAAGCCAGCAACAAACCGGCGGTAGTATGACGCAAAACCAATAAAACTACGAACATCGCCCGCAGATGTAGGGGTCGGCCAATGTTGAACACATTTGGTTTTTTCAGGGTCGGTAGAAATGCCCGAGCGGCTAACTATGTGGCCCAGATAGCGCACAGACTCACGCAGAAGGTGACACTTCTGCGGCTTGAATTTCAAGTTAGCGGCCCGCATTTTCAAGAAGACAGCACGCAACCGTTCGATGTGTTCGCCGAACGTGCGGCTAAAGACGATGACGTCGTCAAGATAAATGAGACATGAGTCCCACTGGAGCCCAGCGAGGACCAGCTCCATGAGCCTCTGGAACGTCGCTGGGGCCGAGTGGAGACCCATGGGCAATCTATTAAACTCGAAAAGGCCCTGTGGTGTCCGAAAAGCAGTCTTAGGTTTTGACGATTCGTCGAGGGGGAGTTGCCAAAACCCCGACAGAAGGTCCAAGGTGGAGAAATAGTGCGCCCCTGCCAGGGCATCCAATGACTCGTCCATACGAGGGAGAGGGTAGGCGTCCGCTACCGAGATTTTATTTAGGCGCCGAAAATCAACGCAAAAACGGAGACTGCCATCGTGCTTTTTGACCAGCACTATTGGAGCACCCCAGGGACTAGTGGAGGGAGAAATTATATCGGCCTTCAGCATGTCATCCACAGCCGATTTAACATGCTGTTTCTCCGCCGGGCTAAGCCGAAATGGGTTTTGTCGAATCGGGGCAGCGTCACCAGTATCAATGTGGTGACGCAGCAGCTTGGTGCAGCCAATATCAAATTTAGATTTACTAAAGACATCGGAAAATTCTCGCAGAAGAACGCGCAATTTAATTCGCTGCGAATGAGACAGATCACCCGTGTCTGTGCAGAGCGCGTCCAACCATCTCTCATCCGATTCGGAAGGAGGTGGGACCTGCGGCGTGGCATGCACGTGTCCCGCGACTCCGGTCCCCAACGGCACCGGGGTCGCGTGAGCGAGCACAGTTCCTTGCGGAATGACGGTTGTGGACAATCCGACATTCAAAACCTGCAAGAACGGCTCCCTGTCGGCTGCTACGAGGGTCTGTGCAGCCACCAAATCTAACCCCTTAGCAGCTGCGTTTGAAGGCCCCAGCAAAATGCCATGTGCCGAGGCCTCCGGGGCTAGCGGTTTTTTAAGTTGCAAGGGCACGAGCATTTGTGTCCCTGGTGGAATGCGAACTGTGCTCGCAACAAACGCCTGCACCGAGGCACTAGCCATGCGCGGATGTGAGGGTGTGGGCAAGAACGCCATCCGTCGACCCGACGGGAGTTCGATGCAGCCTTGATCTACAAGGATCTTAATAGGCATTTTCGCGAGAAAATCAGTGCCTAACAAACACGGCACGGCGAGGGAAGAAGAGACCAAAATAGGCCCTGCCAATTTAATGTCTCCAATCGAAATTTGCGCCCGAATTTGCCCAATAATGCCAAGTGAACTGCCATTAGCGGCGAAACACGGGATAGAAACCCGTTCCAAGGGGCGGCATCGTACGGGCAGTATATTGTAAATCAGATCCGAAATGATCGTAGCCGACGCACCAGTATCGACCAACACGCGAAATTCCACACCCTCGATTGATCCGACAACCACGGATGAACCTGCCGTCGCCGCGACTACCCTATGGGCCAACTCAGACCACTGCCCAGGTCCGAGTGGCCGCGAACAAACGCCAGAATACCCCCCATCACACGCCGAATCGCGAGCCCTTCTTATGGTGCGCTGCAGTGTGTATGGTGTGAATGAGGGCCGAGCGTGAGAGGCGTCGCGACTTGCCTGGTTTTGCCGCGATGCCGTGGACGTCCTGTAGTCCTGGCCCCGGGATGCGCAGGGGCGTCGTCGAGGCGCACGGCAGTCAGAGGAGATGTGGCCTCGTCGGCCACAGTTGAAGCACGTCACGTCGCCGCGTGGAGCAGGCCGTCCCCGCTGCTGGTCGTTGCGGCGACCAGCGTGGTCGGACGATCGCCGGCCCGTTGACCTGGTCGCCATGAAGGCCCGGTCGGGGGAGAACTCGGCATCCCTGCTGGAAGGCTCCGACGTCGAAGCCGAGGCGGCGATGGTCGAATCCGTGTGGAGCAGCAGATGTGCGTGGATGCACCGAGCGGCTCGTAGCGAGCACATACTGTCGTCGTCCACCGCTTGGATGACGATGCGCAGCTCGCGCGCCAGCTCCAGCATCTTCTGGAGAACGATGGCATCGATGGCCTCGTCGTCCATGCGAGGGTAACCCGCTCTTGCCATCGCCAGTAGAGCGGTCCGGAATGCCAACGGAGACTCTTTAGGGCGGCGTCGCCTGTCGTAAAATCGGCTGCGGACGTCGGATGGAGGCCCGTACACGTCGGACATCCGTCGGAGGGCCGATTGAAGAGTCGCCCTTTGTTGCCTGGGGATGGTGAGGAGCGAGGCGAGAGCGTCGTCATCCAAAGTGGCCGGTAGTGCTCGGAGCGCCTGTGCGTCCGACCAGCCCACCATCTCTTTGTGGCTCAGGAAGCGACGCTGGAATGCCGCCCAGTCGCCCCCTTCAGATGTGAATTCTCGGAAGATGGGCAGGCGTTGTTGGAGGGCGGACGTCGTCTCCCCCTCAGCTTGTACCGTCTCGAGCCGGAGATCGGCGATTTCCCGGCCGATAGAGTCTACTGTACCGTGTCGGTACAGTGATGACGCGGCGTCCGCTGAGAAAGTTGAATTCGCAGCGTCGCGTGCTGATGACGTTGCGGGTTGTGATGGGCCCCCCGCGTTCCCAGGATGCCCCTGGCTTCCGCTTCCGGCGGAATCACGTGGTTCCCCGGCGGGAAAATCAAAATGTCTGCCCTGGCCGATGGCGGGAACGTCTGCCGGCGGTTGACTCGGCCTGCCCGCAACCTCCAAGTTGATCTCTTCGAGAATGGAGGCCGCGGCGTGTAGGAGTTGAGCGAGACGGCCGTGTGCTGCCCTGAGTCCGTCCCCCATGGCAGGGGGAGCAACCGGCTGCTCAACCGGTGGCTGGGCGGCCGTCAACGCGGCAGCGTTTTCAGCGGAGCAGCCGGTGCATGCAGGTGAGACAGCATTATCTTCGTTCTGGCTCCGCGCGTGGGCTGAACTTCTGGTTTCCCTTTCCAACCACTTCTGACTCCAGTTGTAGTGTTGTAAGGACCAGCAGACTTCTTATGGAGGCACACTCTGTTTATTGTATTATTTCCTTATACAATGCTTAACACACACAGAGGGATATTCGGTCCCCTCACCCGATACCCTAGGGAGGTACAGCCTCCGGACTTGGCGGGACTCACACGTCTACCGCTAACCTCCTTGATACCTAAGGAGGTACAACCTCCGGACTTGGCGGGACTCACACGTCTACCGCTATCCTAGTCCTCCGGCTAGGACCTAGGGGAGGCTATCTGACCCACCGCTGGCCCGGTGGGTCCTGACCACTGGGTATGCCGAGCCTTAGCCCTTAGAAGGGCTGAAAGGCTGGTCCAGGGTCCTAGCTAGGCTTCAGCCCAGTCTTCTGTCTTCGTGCAGGGAGAGAACTCCTCGAGGTCCGTTGGGTCACCCGTCTTATACCCCTTCGTGGCCAGGTAGAACCAATCATACATTCCCACCTGGAACCGTCTGATTGGTTCGCACCAAACCCTGGCCACGATCCGTTTCACCTCGACTGACCCCAACCGTTGTACCCAGGCGTAATGCTGCACTGCCCTGGTGGCAACGCAGGTTACGCAACAGCGCGTAGTTAACACCTCTACACTTATGTGGTTTTTGTGGGGTGTTTGATTTATATTTGTCTGGTGCGTCGTGCCTGTCGCGATGTTTGTGTCGGCCGTCTGTGCGTGGTGTGCGTTTTCCTGGAGAGTTGCCTCGGAGCTTCGGCTCCGCCCTTTCTCGCGTTATTAGTACATAATCTCCTGGTGATTTAGTTTTAATATTCTGTCTCACTCTGACTTCGGGGTTATCAGTCCCACCTGTTTCTTTTCCGAAATTTTCCTCATCCCATAATCTCTGTTTGTCTGTCTGTGCGAGAGGGTCTGAGTTCAGCGTAGCTATTCCTGATGTTTTTACATCGTGTTCGCTTTTCTCCCATTTTATCCAGTTCTTAAGCAGTGTCCCAATGTCATCAATACAGCTCACCTTCCATGTGTCTCCCTGATTTGTTTGCTCTGTAGCAGATCGGCCTGACCTTTTTGGTACAAGTTCCCAATATCCCGCAATCCACTCAAAAATTACTCTTAATACGAGCATCTCTGGAATTTCACTTCAGAGTGCATATCAAAACAGTTGTATCCAGAATGCATCAGTTCGACTCATGTGACTCTGGTATTCCCTTCAGAGCACGTATAAAAACACTTGTATCACAGGATGTGGTCAGTTTGACTCGAGCAAATAATCTTACTTCAATTGTCTTTGTTATACCCTGCTACTCTGGAATTTCCCTTCAGAGTGCGTTTTTTTGTTTGCTTTACACCCGTTACAGTCACAGGGTAACGTTAGATCATAAAACCTTGGTTAATACAACAGTGATTTGTTCCTTAATTCAAGCATAAACTGTCTGCGAGAGATCCCGGACGACGCGCCCAATATGTTGTATATATAGGTGTTATGAAAATTGATGAAAATAATGAAAATTAAATGAAATTTGCAATTTGCATAATTTATCCGAAATTATGTTAATTGATGTAATTATGCGCATAAATTATGCTGATTCGAGAGATAATCGTATTAATTTATGCGAGTGGGCGTGGTTATGATAATGCAGGTCGTTATGGATTATCAGGTCGAGCCTCGGTGACGAGGATTGTGTTATGAATTGGAATAACGCAATTAATCGTATGCAGTGACGCAGGCGTTGTGAGCGTGAATGAGAGAGAGTCGATTCGACTCTGCTCTTTAATTCCGTATTATCGATAAGGATACGATTACTCTCGATTGAACATTACGGATTATGTGTGTTATGGATTATGTGTGGTGATAGTGTGCTTATGATAGGTCCCCAGGATTCAGATCTCATACGCAGAACAATATTATGCAGAATTTCAGGAAGAATCACACACAAACCTTCTGCTTTAATCAATTTTATTTCTAGCTAACGTTAATTTTTGGATAATATGAAAAACTCAATCTCGGGATTTTGGAATTTCAACACAGTGTTAACACGATACCATCACGATTGCGTTGTTTCACCTCGATAGCGGCACCTGTGGTTAATTCCCGACGCGTAACGCAATCGATCGGTTGTTGAGAGAGAGATTAAAAACATGCGAACTATTCTATCAAACCTTAACTTTATAATATGCAAACTCGTATGCTTGAATTGTTATACAACACGGCACTTGGTTTTTGATTCGTATCCAATCCTTAATACATTCTGATATGCGAAGTTATTATGCTTGAAATCGTCAGCACAGTACCACGTTGATGTTCGTTCATTGATTCATAACGATTATGAATTTAAAGCGTTCGACTGTAATACTTCTAATTGCCTTATCAACACCACTCGATGGCCACAATGCTTCGTTACTTGAATTGTCACACAAAACAGCAATCGGTCACTGATCATGCGCGGCCCTTAATGCAATTATTGTCACGTTGTTAACAATAGGATGACTGATTATTATGCCACGCTACTCGTTGACAGGGCACTCCAACCAGTATTATTCTTGGAGGCACAAATATGCGTTTGAATTCGTTATTTCATTCGTGGATACCGGCAAGGTTATGCAGAAAGACAAATATTAACGAACGACTCAAGTATTCCTAATCAACTTCTCAACGCGACTCAATGGGTGGCGATGTTTCCTTTTGAGATCCTTATCTCGGGCCAATCTTTTAATTGATTGTGGCCAGACCCCTGACAGGGAACCGGTTGAACAAGCTCTCTATCCCCGCGAGCGGCGCTCCGTGGTGAGGAGCCAAGAATTAATCCTTGTTAATGGGTCAGTTGGTAATTTATGCGGTTAGAAGTACAGCCCCAGCACAATATTACAGAGAAAAATCATGAACACTCTTAAAAACGATGGATTATTCACTCGGTCGTTGCGATGTTTCCACAATCACGGATGGTTCAATGGCTTGAGGTTTTTAGGCTTTGTTAATGACCCGTGTGTGTGTGTTGAATGGTGTGAGTGGTGTAAGAGTAGGCCAATGTTCAGAATCGATTCTTTGCGTCAAGCAGACGTCTGGTTTGTGTGTAGTGGGGGGCAGTGTATCATACGTATCAGTTGATTCTTCTTTCAGTAGTTGGTTCGGACTCGACGGACGTTGGTGAACGAGTAGATGCGTTGTTGTAGCTGAGATGACCGTCTGGTAGACGGCGTTAGAAGCACGCCCGCAGCGGCGCGCTGGTGCTGATGCTGGTGCTGATGGCACGCTGGTGGCGCGCGCTCTTTCTCCTTGAAGACGCGCGAACGCGCCCGTGCTGATTCGCTGATAGCAGTTTCTCTCCACTGCTGGCTGAGCTGCTGCACGCTCTTGCTTGGCGTTGCTGGCCGCGCTCTTTCTCCTTGAAGATGCGCGAACGCGCCCGTGCTGATTCGCTGATAGCAGTTTCTCTCCACTGCTGGCTGAGCTGCTGCACGCTCTTGCTTGGCGTTGCTGGCCGCGCTCTTTCTCCTTGAAGATGCGCGAACGCGCCCGTGCTGATTCGCTGACAGCAGTTTCCTCCACTGCTGGATGAGCTACGCCGGCACGCGCTCTTTCCGCTGCTGTAGTAGCTGACGCTGCGCTCGCGAGCGACAGGTCAAGTTTTCTTCTGCTGAGTTGAGTTGAGATGAGTCTTCTTCTGTTGAGCTGAGTTGAGATGAGTCTTCTTCTGTTGAGCTGCCCCCGAGGGCTGATGAGTTGGCCCCGAGGGCTGATGAGCTGGCCCCGAGGGCTGATGAGCTGGGCAATGCTGAAACGGCTCCTTTTTATGCCAAAAATCTCTCCCCTTCTCGGCTCCCCCTCACGAGGTGGAGCTATCTTTGATCTGATCGTATGTCGGTGGGGGGGGGTTCGTGTGTCGGTGGTGGGGGGGGTTCGTGTGTCAGTGTGTATGTTTGTGTGTGTGTCATTTATGACACGGTCCTGTTCGGGTCTTTCCTCAAGCCATAAACATCAAGACAACAGACACCTCGATTCATCTTGGTGGCGTCTGGTTGTCTAATCCCTCCACCCAGAGAGAGGGGCGGGTTCCCCCCCCCCTTTTCCGTACGCGTTCCGACGCACAAAGAAATGGTTAAGATTTTTTTTAAGTTTAACATTTCACATCACAGTTGGTATCTTATCATACATAGTTATGATCCTGCTTGTGATTCATAGTATTTGATTTATTTCCAAGTGAAGATGCTCTTCCGAGCGTATGCATTTTATCACGTGCTGCAGGGAAAGACAAAGGTGGCCGGGATCTTCCCATCTCTCTATACTTTGCAAATATCATTTCGACTCCATGTTCGCCACGACTCGTGTTTGTAACTACGTCCTCCCGACACCTCTCGGTTTACCGAGGTTCGAATTGTTATGATGGAATTATTAAAAAGAAAAATAATTTTCATCCTGAGTTTAAGAGGTCCGTTTCCAGATTGTTGGAATCCATATCCCTTGGTTCTGTAAGGTTCTATAATGGAATATCGTTTAAGGTTAACACATTATTATTAATGTTATTTTGCAATTTCTTTAAAACTTGTTTGTCTGGTTGCCGTGTGTGGGGTGGGGTGTGTCTCCTCATCAAACCCGGCTGGCTTTTCCAGATGGCCCCTTGTGATAAGGTGTAATTCCTGCTTCTCCGCGCTGTGAGAGAGACAAATGTGGTCGGGGTTGCTTGGAATATTGTTTAAACTCTTTCGCAAGTTTGCTCGTTGTCTCATTCCTTCTCGATAACCTTTGATGTGACTCGGTATTCTTGCTCCAAGCTTTGTTTTAACAGTAAAGGTATTAAAGGTGAAAATCATTTGATAGCGAATTAATCATTGGATAATAATTAACTGATGTGTCTGGTGGCCTGTTCTTAATTGGAGTGAGCGTTAGGCTCGCTACTTTTATCTTATTCTTGTTGTTGGCTTTTAATTTTTTTGTTGTTGTTTTACTGGAAAATAAGGAAAAGAATATGTATACGATTTACCCTGTTGGCGTCTGGTGTCTGCTCTCTTGGTGTTCTGACCTCGGAGGGACCTTTCCTAAGGGGCCCATCAAACTCTTGTTCATCTGGAGATTTTCGCCGATAGCTGTTACATCCTCGCCTCGAGAGTTTTATTATTTCTTTATTTCTTAATGGTCTGTTTATGACCGACATCTGGTTTTTCGTGTTTCTGGCTTACGGGTTTGATTCATTATTAAAAAAATATATATTGTTTGTCACGAAAGAAAGGAAAAAGAAATCTAGGTGTATGCATCCGTAAATATTCTTATGGATATTAATTGTGGAAAAAGGGCCGTATACAACAAGAGCGCTTAACTCAGAGGTGTTGCGGGTTGATGCCAGACACTTCATGGTCATTTCCCCCCCCCCAAAAATACAAAAGACTATTTTTATATTTTTTTACATTGTGTACAGTATGGAACATACGCACATGCCAAATTTCAAGTGTGTGGCACGTTGGGAAGTATGCTAAACATTTCGAACAGACACACGTATCCACACATTTCCCTTTCATATATATAGATAAATCAACATTTTGCGACCCCCACTGCCACCGTGTGGCATATTGTTACGTGCCAGGGACTCTATGAGAGGGCAACAGACCTTGTCCATAATTGGCAATAAGTAACGGCAAAGCAGTTGTAAGTGACTCACAGAATTTTGCGCAGTTGCGTATACAGTACACGACTTCCCTGAAGGCAAACACCTTCAGCGAGCGCAATGCCGATCACACGCGTCGAATAAAAAGTAAGGGACAAGTCCTTACGTACTAACAACTCATTACTAACAACTCCTTGCTTACTAACAACTCCTTACTAACAACTCCCTACTAACAACTCCTTACTTACTAACAACTCCTATCATTTTTCATTGCTGGAGGGGTTTGCCCCCCTACCTGAAAATCCTGGCTCCGCCTCTGAGTGTGTGACAGTGTCAAGTTTGTGTTTGCAGTAAAGTCTATTAACTCTATTGAGCACGGAGGTTATATCAAAACAATAGTTTAGTTTTGTTTTCCTCTGCAACTCTTTGTAAGAATGGAGTCAGGAAGTTAACACAGCACACACATGCAGCTTAAGTTGGATCTGTTCATCCCAGCATTCAAAGACATCTGTGCCTGGCTTCACACCTCAAAGTTGCGATTGAACATTAATTCATGCATTTCTGCATAACACAAATAGTATTATTTTAAACACCCTTTGCTACGTCAGCTGAATTTAGCTTTCATAAATATTCATTTTGAAGCCAGACAGCTGAAATTGTGTGCTCGGAGTTTTTGGTGAACATTCATTTTGAAGATATGAGGGCTTCCAGGCATGTTTATGACCATTTGCCCTCTCATTGTGTGCCATAACAGCCCGTGTGATGAATTTGGGACACTTTTCCACTATATCATGAAAATGTGAATAAGTATAGACGTGTAAGTCACGTGTTACTGTGTATATATATGCTTTCCTCTGTGCATCGATACTGACGTGTAGATGGTGTGGATATTATTTTTTTCTGTCTGCAGCTGACGCTTCCTCTGACGCTTCCTCCGCAGAATTGGTCTGATGGAGCAAATGCACTCAGCGCAGCTCGGTATGACAAGGCTCCAATGCGACCGGTGTGCATACAGCACGGATCGGACTGGAGATTTCACACGGCACGAGAGAACTCACACAGGAGAGAAACCCTTCAAGTGCAGTGTGTGTGAGAAGGCGTTTGCACATTCATCTACTCTTGTAATACACCAGAGAACACACTCGGGAGATAAACCCTTCAAGTGCAGAGTGTGTGGGAAGGCGTTTGCACATTCATCTGCTCTTGTAATACACCAGAGAACACACACGGGAGAGAAACCCTTCAAGTGCAGTGTGTGTGGGAAGGCGTTTGCACAGTCATCTAATCTTGTACAACACAAGAGAACACACACGGGAGAGAAACCCTTCAGATGCAGTGTGTGTGGAAAGGTGTTTGCATATTCATCTGCTCTTGTAATACACCAGAGAACACACACGGGAGAGAAACCCTTCAAGTGCAGTGTGTGTGGGAAGGCGTTTGCAGATTCATCAAATCTTCAAGTACACCAGAGAACACACAGGAGAGAAACCCTTCAGGTGCACTCCGTGCAGGATAACGTTTGCACAGCAACCACATCTTCAAGTACACCAGAAAACACAAAAGCATCAGAAGATCCACAAGGAGCGGAGTCTGAAATCAGCTTGTGAAAGTCAAAGTGCCACCATGAGCCCATCCCTCATGAAACACGAACCGGAAGAAAATCCCAGCTTGGACACTTTTAAAGGTATCGAGGTGAAATATGAAGAGGTGATGGTGAAATGTGAAGAAGTGATGGTGAAGAGCGAAGAAGTGAAGGTGAACTGTGAAGATGAAGATTCAACTCCAAAATGGGACCTTCACATCGATGGAGGCAACGTGAAGCAGGAGGAGAATTCTAACTGTGAGGCAGAGCGAGGCAACTCCCAGCAGTTTGTGGAAGTGGAGGTGTGGGTGGACTTGCTCCTAGATAATACAAAGTCAAGTGGAGACCCGGTAGATGTGTAAGCCAGAGACGATGTCGCTACAATAGATGCACCTTTGTCACAGGCCTTTAATGACAAGAATGTGAAATTGAACACTCAGTTTCTAGGTTCAACCTGCAGAGTAAGGGCGTCCAGTCTTTGTGGACCTGTCGGTTGGGTCAATCTCTCACCAGGAGCGAGAGCCATTAAGCTCCCAAGCATTCACGATGTTCTCATGATAATTGCTTTTACACGGTGCTTGCTTAACCGCCTCAGAAACTCGGAGTTTTGTGTCGTACCTCGTCTGAAACACTCGAAGAGCATCCCCAAGTAGCAGCTGCCCCTGTGTGGCACAAGGTGGTGGCCCTGCACCAGCCTGCATGTGGACAAGAGCCTGTCAGTAGGGGGTGATGATTGATGCGTCATCTCAGTTGTGTAGTTTGTAGGCAATCTTGATTCGAAGCTTTTGTGACTGCAGGAAACCACACTCTTGAGTTATTTCGGTAAAGTCACCACGTGGGTAGAAACATAACAGGTCACGGCGTTTAGATCACAACACAAGCAATCGTCATCAGGTGGGACAACCACAGCAAGAGAAACTGCTGAAGTAGTAGGCGCCTACTCCAGCAGTTTCTTCTTCTTGCTGCTGTGCTTGTCCCACCTGATGATGATTGCTTGTGTTGCCATCGAAACGCCGTGATCTATTATTTGTAGCGTAATGTTTAGAATTTGCTACATTTTGACCCAGACGCCAGCATGCAACGGCCTACTCGTTTTGAATGACGCAACAATAGTACGTTGTACATACACTGTTAAGCAGACGGTGCGTATTTGTAAAATAACTTCTTGTTAATACGATGTAACGTGATGCAGTCAATTTCGCTGCAGTAATTCAATGTTGCTAATATGCCTGTGAATGATTTAGAATGAATACTTGTCTGATTGTGCATGTAACATTTTGTCTGAGGGTCACACATTGAATAAGTGATGTTAGGACAAAGTGTGTGTGTTTTGGAAGTAACCTGTAAAGAGAACTCAGGTGAGACCCGTTGTTCTTGTGATACAGGTCAAACGGTGTTTTTGTGTTCCACGAAGCATCTGGAGCAACTCACTGTCTTTGAAATAGGTAGCACGCTCGGATCATTCATCAGTTACAAGGCATACCACTTGAAAGTTACACGTATAGGAGGAGGTACATTCTCTACAATACGAATTGTAGTTTTGTCTTACGTGTTGATGTAGATTTTGTCTAACTAGGACTAGAAATGCTCCTTGCTGATTGACGTCTGGATGTTCATAACCATCGGTTGAAGCAAACCCCACTGCTGTTGTTGAGACGCTGTGCACCAATAATGGTCCAACACGTTGACGGCCTTCAGGCCAGGAAAATCACAACATTTGCACACGAAGGACGCATTCACACAAGCACCCCTTGCTCCGTTTTGAAGTTTTAAAATGAAACATCTTTGAATTGTGTTGTGTTTTGAATTAGATGATTTTATTTCTTCATTAAAAGCTTGTATCAATTTTCATCTGGAAGACTTCATTGAAAAGGACATTTCGTGTGAATTTTCTCTCGTCATTAATTAGATGGCCTTGCCTGGGGTTCGGTTCAATGCGGACACAAACAGTGTACACACACACAGTGTACACACACACAGTGTGTACACTGTGTGTGTGTACATACAGTGTACACACACACAGTGTACACACATAGTGTACACACACACACACAGTGTACACTGTGTGTGTGTGTGTACACACACACAGTGTACACACACACAGTGACACACAGCGACACACAGTGACACACAGTGACACAGTGTATACACATAGTGTACATGCACACAGTGTACACACACACACTGTGTATACACAATAGTGTCCACGTTTTGTAGCTGAGCTCACACACCCAAAGGAGGGAGCAATGGGAAATGAATCTAAATCAACTTAAACTCCAACTCTGTGACGTCACCACTCTGCATTACCTCATCGGTGTGAAACGCCAGGGGGAGGTGTACCTCGCTAGTGACGTCATGTCACCAAGGTATTCACCCCTCCCCCATCCACCGCGCTCTTGAGCGTGACGTCACCTCCGTCTGGGTCACTGCCGATATCGGTCCAGTGGCAATCCTTATTTGGGCAAAGCTACACCCAGTGACTGGTGGCTCATTAACATAATGTATCCGTTAAAGCCGTCGCGAGTTTATTGCGACGGGTTCAGCGCCCACGCCCCCATCCCTCGACATATGGGCCGGCATTATTAACATAATTTATTCAGTTGGAGAGCCTCTCGTGGGAGGGAAGCGACGTCATACTGCTTCCTGCTGTCGCGAGGTAACAGGAAGCTGCCGTGTGCGCGCTTGCACTGAAATCCGAGGTGAGAAATTCTCATCGTTGTTGTGGTGGTGGTTGTGGTGGTGGTTGTTGTTGTTGTTGTTTACCAAGGTAGAGCCTCGCTCTCTCTCGTAGGGATGTCAGTTGAGTAGCAGCGAGCATTGGAATCGATGTCCAGGTTGGAACTTTACAACGCGGGGCCTAGCCACGCGGGGCCTTGCCTCCTGCCCTCGCCTGATTGCGTTCACTTTAATTATCTCGCTTAAGTTTAATTTGTCTTCACCCGGCTCGCCACTTTGTAACTTTGTTTTATTGTAAATATTCACGCAGTTTTTATTTTATTTTGTTTTCACCAGGCCAAGCCCCTTTGAGCTGCTATACCGCTCTTGTTATCAGAAGCGACCTGCCTACAACAACACAAGGTGAGGCTTTGTCAACGTGTGTGAATGTTTTGACTTAAAACTTTGGTGACTGCAGGAATTAATATTATTGGTTTATTAGGTAAAGTCACGTAGATAGAAAATAAAATAAAAATAACAATAAAATTAAATGAAAAATAAAAAAAATTAAATGAAGCAAAAAACCCACGACGTTTCAATCGCAACACAAGTGGTCTTTATCTTATTGAATTTAATTTGTTATTTTTATTTTCTATCTACGTGACTTTACTGAAAGAACCAACAATACGTGTGTCAATGTCTATCGGTCAAAGACGCTAAGCGCGTGCCGCTGTTGACTCTGAATGTGTGGAGGGGAACACCTTCACCACGGGGAGAGAGAGACAGAGACACGGATAGCCTCGGCTATGTTGATGATCCTCGATTCATTACTTGGTGGAGTGAGGAAGAATTAATGCTGAGCAGATGAAGGTGGCCAGGCATGGTTCTGGTCACTCCACCACCAGTTTACTCATGGCAGTGTGTGACAGTGTCAAGTTTGTGTTTGAAGTAAAGTCTATTAACTCTGTTGAACACGGAGGTTCTATCAAAACAATACTTTATTTTTGTTTTCCTCTGGAACTCTTTATAAGAATGGAAACAGGAGGTGAACACAGCACACACATGCAGCTGAAGTCGGAACCGTTCATCCCAGCATTCAAGGACATCTGAGCCTGGATTCACACCTCTAAGTTGCGATTGAACGCTAATTTATGCATTTCTGCATAACACAAATAGTATTGTTTTCAACACCCTTTGCTTTGTCAGCTGAATTTAGCTTTCATAAATATTCATTTTGTAGTCAGACAGCCGAAATTGTGTGCTTAGAGTTTTGAGTTAACATTCATCTTGAAGATATGAAGGCTTCCAGGCATATTCATGACATTTCCCCTCTCATTGTGTGCCATAGCAGCCCGTGGAGAGAAACCCTTCAGGTGCACTGTGTACGTGAAGGCGTTTGCACGTTCATCAAATCTGATGAATTTGGGAAACTTTTTCACTACATCATGAATATATTAATAAGTATAGACGTGTAAGTCACGTGTGCATTCCTCTGTGCCTGACGTGTAGATGGTGTGGATATTCTTTTTTTCTGTTTGCAGCTGACGCTTCCTCTGCAGAATTGGTCTGATGGAGCAAAGGCACTCAGCGCAGCTCGGTATGACAAGTCAACAATGCGACCAGCGTGCATACAGCACGGACCGGTCTGGAAATTTGACACGGCACCAGAGAAGTCACACAGGAGAGAAACCCTTCAAATGTACTGTGTGTAACAAGGCATTTGCATGGCCATCAGTTCTTCAGACCCACCAGAGAACACACACGGGAGAGAAACCCTTCAGGTGCACGATATGCGGGGTGGCGTTTACACAGTCATATAATCTTGTAATACACCAGAGAACACACACGGGAGAGAAACCCTTCAAGTGCAGTGTTTGTGGTAAGACATTTTCAGGTTCATTTGTTCTTAAAACACACCAGAGAACACACACGGGAGAGAAACCCTTCAAGTGCAGTGTTTGTGGGAAGGCATTTTCGCGGTCATCTGGTCTTAAAAAACACCAGAGAACACACACAGGAGAGAAACCCTTCAAGTGTACTCTGTGCGGCAAGGCGTTTTCAGATTCATGGCATCTATTAACGCACCAGAGAATACACACGGGAGAGAAACCTTTCAGGTGCGGTGTTTGTGGTAAGACATTTTCAGGTTCATTTGTTCTTAAAACACACCAGAGAACACACACGGGAGAGAAACCCTTCAAGTGCAGTGTTTGTGGGAAGGCATTTTCACGGTCATCTGGTCTTAAAAAACACCAGAGAACACACACAGGAGAGAAACCCTTCAACTGTACTCTGTGCGGCAAGGCGTTTTCAGATTCATGGCATCTTGTAACGCACCAGAGAACACACACGGGAGAGAAAGCTTTCAGGTGCACTCTGTGCGGGAAGGCATTTGCACGTTCATCAAATCTTGAAGTACACCAGAGAACACACACGAGAGAGAAACCCTTCAAGTTCAGTGTGTGCGTGCAGGCATTTGCACAGTCATCTGCTCTTGTAAAACAACAGAGAACACACACAGGAGAGAAACCCTTCACGTGTACTCTGTGCGGGAAGCCGTTTGCAGATTCATCAAATCTTCGAAGACACCAGAGAACACAAAAGCATCACAAGGAGCCGCGTCGGAGTCTGAAATCAGCTTGTGAAAGTCAAAGTGCCGCAATGAGCCCATCCCTCATGAAACAAGAACCAGACGAAAATCCCAGCTTGGACACTTTTAAAGGTATAAAGGTGGAATATGAAGAGGTGATGGTGAAATGTGAAGAGGTGATGAGCGAAGAAGTGAAGGTAAAATGTGAAGATGAAGATTCAACTCCAAAATGGGACCTTCACAACGTGAAGCAGGAGGAGAATTCTGACTCTGAGTCAGAGTGAGGCCACTCCCAGCAGTTTGTGGAAGTGGAGGTGTGGGTGGACTTACTCCTAGACAATACAAAGTCAAGTGGAGACCCGGTAGATGTGTAAGCCAGAGACGATGTTGCTCCAATAGATGCACCTTTGTCACAGGCCTTTAATGACTAGAATGTGAAGTTGAACACTCATTTCTTAGGTTCATCCTGCAGAGTAAGGGCGGCCAGTCTTTGTGGACCTGTGGGTTGGGTAGATCTCTAACCAGGAGCAAGAGCTAATAAGCTCCCAAGCATTCACTATGTTATAATAATTTATTTTACATGGTGCTTGCTTAACTGCCTCAGCAACTCGGAGTTTTGTGTCGTACCTCGTCTGAAACACTCGAAGAGCATCCCCAAGTAGCAGCTGCCCCTGTGTGGCACAAGATGGTGGCCCTGCACCGGCCTGCATGTGGACAAGAGCCTGTCAGTAGGGGGCGATGATTGATGTGTCATCTCAGTTGTGTAGTTTGTAGGTAATGTTTAGAATTTGCTACATTTTCACTCAGACGCCAGCATGCAATGGCCTCGTTTTGAATGACACGATAGTATGTTTTACATACACTGTGAAGCAGAATGTGCAACTTTTTTTAAAAGTTTCTTGTTAATACGATGTAACGTGATGCAGGATATTTCACTGCAGTAATCCAATTTTGTTAATATGCCTGTCAATAATTTAGAATGTATACTTGTCTGGTTTTGTGCATACTTGTAACATTTGATCTATAAGGGTCACACATTGAATAAGTGATGTTAGGACAAGGTGTGTGTGTTTGAAAGTAACCTGTACAGAGAACTCAGGTGAGACCCGTTGTTCTTGTGATACAGGTCAAACGGTGTTTTTGTGTTCCACGAAGCATCTGGAGCAACTCATTGTCTTTGAAATAGGTAGCACGCTCGGAACATTCATCAGTTACCACTTAAAAGTTACACGTATAGGAGGAGGTACATTCCCTACAACACGAATTGTAGTTTTGTCTTATGTGTTGACGTAGATTTTGTCTAACTGGGACTAGAAATGCACCTTGCTGATTCACGTCTGGATGTTCGTAACCATCGGTTGAAGCAAACCCCACTGCTGTTGTTGAGACGCTGTGCACCATTTAAGGGTCCAACACATTAACGGCCTTCAGGCCAGGAAAGTCACAACATTTGCACACGAAGGACGCATTCACGCAAGTACCCCATGCTCTGTTTTGAAGTTTTAAAATGAAACATCTTTGAATTGTGTTGTGTTTTGAATTAGATGATTTTATTTCCTCATTAAAAGCTTGTATCAATTTACATCTGGAAGACTTCATTGAAAAGGACATTTCATGTGACTTTTCTCTCGTCATTAAGTAGATGGCCTTGTCGGGGGTTCGGTTCGATGCGCACTTTCACCTGTTTGGGATTGCGGGATCGAGATAAGGCGACACGGAGCTGGCCGTGTGAGAAGACCGCCGTCTGCAGATCGATTCCAACGTAATCGAACGTCTGTCCCTGCGCCTCCGTCGTCCATGCAGGGGGTGCGTAGGTTTGCAGCGCCCCCTGCATGAAAACAACGGAAAGTGCAGTGCTCATTACAGATTAAGTTGTGCGCTTATATTTAAAATGTTATTCTTTTATAAGGTGATGTTGAAATCGAAAAGTGTTTGGCCAGGTCATGATTTAAATCAGATTGATTCATTTATTATGAACCACATATCCGAGCTTTTGTGGTCCTGTTGAGCTAAAGTTGAAAAAAGTCCGTGACTATAACTTCGCTCAATATTGTAAACGTGTTTCTATTATTTAGTTATTGTTTAATACAAACTAATTCAGATAATGGGTTTCAAGATGTACTTGAATGGCACGTTCGTTGTTCCTGTGTTTAATGGCTTGGACGTCGTGGCAAATGGCTTCAATCGATGTGGAAGTCAATGGTGGATGATAATTTGACATTTTGGTGTTGATTTGGAGTAGATTGTTTAACTGTTGCATACTGGGTGGTGAAATGCTTTGCCGAGTACCTGAACTGTTTGACCAAGTGAATTCACGAAGAGTTCGATACGAGTTTGCCTGCTGGTCAGCAGGCAAACTGCTGGTCAGCACCTGGCTAACTACACTAGTCACGTGATATATTAAACTATACACTACACTATACACTTCACTATACACTATGCTACTATACACTACACTATACACTACACTAAACACTATATACACTAAACACTATTATACACTACACTATACACTACTATACACTACACAACACAACACTATTATACACTAAACACTATTATACACTATACACTACACTATACACTACTATACACTACACAACACTATTATACACTAAACACTATTATACACTATACACTACTATACACTACACTACTATACACTACACTATATACTTTTACACTATAATATACACTACTATACACTACACTATACACTACTATACAATACACTACTATACACTACACTCTACACTTATACACTACAATATACACTACAATATGCACGACTATACACTACAATATGCACTACTATACACTACACTAAACACTATCATACTATACACTACACTATACACTACTATACACCACTACTACACACTAGTGCTGCACTAGTCCCCAAACTGCAAAGACAAAGGCTCCCCAATGTAGACTGACGCATCCACAGACCCACACGTGGACCCACGGACTCGCACAGAAACCCACGGACTCACCGACTCCCACTGGGCGTGCGCTGTTAGCGAGCACCGGTGAGGGTCGCGATGGAACAACACCAGGGGCTGGTGTGGACAGAACCACGGCTGGCCGCTCGTCTCTCAAATTCTGATGTTAGCACCCCCACCCACCTCACCACCTCCTTAATTATGGCTGAGTCCACCTAAGTGACGCTCAGGACTGCTTCAGGTAAGGGGCCGACCTTAAATGACGTCACGCGATTTTAGAGGATTTTTGACCCCCGCCCCATCGTCACACGACGTCACAAAAAGTCAGACCCCTCCCCCCTCAATTATGACGTCACAAAGCTCTGCCCCCCCCACCCCCCCAAAAAAATAAAACATGCTTCAAATCGCTTTAAACTATTCTTGTCATCGTCACAAACGTCTGACACCGCCCCCCCTCTAGGTGCGTGACGTCATTCACGGACGGCCCCTAATTGTCGCTGGTATTGGCTTTCAGACAAATTAATTTTTCGTCTCCCTCCTCTTTTCAGAACATAGATGGACTAGTCCTTCTAAATAAACTGCCAAATCGCTGCGTGTGGTGCTGACGTTTTTTTTTTTATAAATAAATACACCTTTTAAAATAAATTAATTATTGCAAACCGACACACCTGATGACGACCGTTTGTGTTATGGTTGAAACGTCGTGAGTATTTTTATTGTTTTATATATATTTTATTATTTTATTGTTTCCCTTCAGCGTGATTTTACCGAAAGAGCTAAGAATATGAATTACTGCAGTCACGAAAGCTTTAAGTCAAGATTAAAATATATTAGCATACCAAAATTAGCATAGGTCAACCGTTGACCAATCAATTCTAGATTTAAAGCTTTCGTGACTGCAAGGATCCATACTCTTTGGTTCTATTCGGTAAAGTCACGTAGGTAAATAATAAAACAACAATAATCACGACGTTTCGGCCACAACACAAGTGGCCTTCATCAGGTGAAGGGACGAGCCTGTCTGGAGGACAGCGCTGGAGTGGAAGAAGCCACGCTTAGATCACGACATTTAAGCTGTGTGAGAAGAAGAAGACCACGGGCTTTGACAAAGGAATTAGCATATAAATTAGCATTGAAATGGCTCATTGAAATAGCTAAGTTAAAGTATACACATCCGCAGAGGTGCCCCTTGACAAAGGGAATTAGCATAGAATTTAGCATTTAAATAGTTTAGTGATTAGCTAGTAACTGGTCACAGAAATAGCTATGTTAAAGTCAGAGTATATACATTCACCGATGCACCTAGTACTCATCAAACAGGAGAATTTAGCGAAACACAACCACGCTCAGACATCGGACTTGTGTGCGAGCAAAGAGGTGGTGTACGTGCCGGTGGACTTGCAGTTTGGCGAGGGGGGGGGGGGGGAAAGGGGGGAGGGGGATTTTACCCATTGATGGTGTGAAAATGGGAATTTATAAGAGCTGCGAAAGTTTGGGGTACCACTACTCGAAAGATATACTGTACCATTGAAATTAGTTTAATGTTTAGTTCGATTTAAAACATCTTTCCAATGGTTGCGTAATTTGAAACCATCCTCTCGGTTGAAATTGTGTCTGTTTGTAGATCTGAATTGCTTCATGAACAAATCTCTGATAAAAGCCTGTGGGTTTGCAAAGAACCTTGGTATCGGAAAAAATTATATCGTGATCCCCCACAGCGTTGTAACAATGATCAGCTACGGCAGAAGAATTCGTTTTGCCGTGTTTCAAATCTGATTTGTGCTCGCGAATTCGGTCAGAGACATGTCGCTTTGTCTCACCGATGTAGCAATAACCGCAGGTACAACTCAATTTGTAAACCCCGGGGTACTGTAAATCAGGAATGACATCCTTCACGGATGGGATCAGATCACGAATTTTGTGTACTGTATTGAACCGGACCTGGATCTTGTGTTTGTTTAGAATTTTGGAAATCTTTTTAGTAACGCCTGCTATATATGAAGTGTGATGGTTTTGACCGGAGTATCAAGTGGTTGTTTCTGTATGGAAGGAGAGACAGCTTGGCGGATGGTACGGTCAGAGTAACCATTTCTTTTGAGGGCCAGGTGTACATGTTTTAATTCACTGGTCAGGTGGTGTTGGTCCGAAATGCAATGAGCCCTATGGTATAAAGTTTTGATGAGAGAATTATTTTGGGCTGGGTGGTGGTGGGAATCAGGTTTCAAGTAGGAATCTGTGTGGGTGGGTTTCCTGTAGACAGAATGCCCCAATGAGCCATCAGGTCTCCTCTCAAACAGAACGTCTAAGAATGGTAGCTTGCCATCTTTCTCCACTTCCATGGTGAATTTGATGGCGGGATGTCTGGAATTGATGTGGTGTAGGAAAAGGTTCAGAGCTGGGAGGCCATGTGGCCAAATGACGAAAGTGTCATCCACATATCTCTTCCACAGGGAAGGTCTGAGGGTGGAAGTCTGGATGGCGTCTGATTCAAATTTCTCCAAGAAAATATTGGCTATCACTGGTGACAAGGGGGAACCCATGGGGGTACCCTCATTTTGTTTGTAGAAGGAGCCATTCCAAGTAAAGTAGGTATTGTTGAGGCAGTGCCTAACCAGTGCAGGTGTGTCGGGGTCTAGTCCATGTTGGACCAAATTTTCAATTATTTCAATGGTATCAGGTACTGGGACCTTGGTGAACAAAGAGACCACATCGAAGCTGACAAGGATATCGTCAGGGGACAGTACAACGTCTTTGACCATAGAGACCAATTGGGCTGAGTTAAGTACTGCTGAGGTGGTCTTGCCAGTGAAAGGCAGCAAGGTATCTGACAGAAAACGGGCTAGTCTATAGGTAGGGGAGTTGATCGTGGATACAATGGGTCGTAGTGGGGTGCCTTCTTTATGAATCTTGGGAAGACCATAGAATCTAGGGGGGCTTGCAGCAGAAGGTTTTAGGGAGGGACGTTTAGTTGGGTCGATTAGGGAGGTCGAGCGTTGACCAATCGCTGCGCACCATCGCTGGAGACGCGCCCAGGTTTGCCTCTCGACCAATCGGATCGCTGGCCCTCCCTCCTCCCCACTTTGGCACGCTGCGACCAATCAGATCGCGGGAGGACGCTACCATTTTTAATGCCTTACACGCTGAAAGCCGCGCGCCCATGTGCGTGTGAGTGTTTAGTTTTGTTTTAATTATTTTAATCATTAAAATTCACGAGTGTCAAGGTAAGCTACGTAGACTTTATTTTTTAAAGCATTTTCTCAAGAGAACCATTGTTGTTGCTGCTGCTGTTGTTGTGAAAGGCCCGGTACACCCTGAGGCCTTGCCTAGACTAGGACAGCCTTGATGTCACGTGGGTCCACACTCTTTGTGTCTTTCGGTAAAGTCACGGAGGTAGAAAATATAATTTATTTATTATTTAATTACATTTTATTTTATACCTATGTTAAATTTAATTTAAATTTTTAATTAATTTAATAAAAATGTATTTCATACCTACGTTCAATTTAATTTAAAATTGTAATTAATTAAATTAAAATTTATTTTATACCTACGTAAATTTTTTATAAATGAATATTTTTTTATACTTTAAATTATTTTTATTTTATAACTACGTTAAATTTAATTTAAATTTGTAATAAATTAAATTTTATTTCATACATACGTTAAATTAAATTGATTTTTTTAATGAATTAAATTTATTTAAATTAAATTTATTTTATACCTACGTTGAATTAAATTTTTTAATAAATTACATTTATTTTATTTAAATTAAATTTATTTTATTTAATACCTACACATGTACAGTCATTTTAACTGCTCTGACTGCTATAAGCTAAGTGCGGCCTGGAATCGTATTATTAAGTAATACATTTTACAATTACAATTCCTTATAGAGGAACCCCATACTAATGAACTGACTACGTATCTATATAATTAAAAGACCGCACGCAAATACCGCAAAAGTGGACCCCGTTGTCAATGATATAATTCGATGTACGTACAGCAGTTGCTGTACAGCAGTTGCTGTACGTACATCATTAAAATTACACCGATTGTAATACGTCACCAAAGACGACACAATTTTAATTTGACCCCCGGGTCTGATCGCGTTAACTGTGCAGGTGGCGGGTCGAGAGGTGACTTGCACGTGTGTGCAGCTTATTGAATATTGACGTGCGATGACTTGTGGAGAGGAAGAATGATGATGATGGCGATGCAAGTCTTGAAGTCTGACGTTGTTCTCCGAGTCGTGTAGCCTACCGCGTGCAACTTTGGGGATTGCGTAATGTCATTTTAGTTTCCTCTGTGGAACTTTTTATTTTGTTGATTCTAACGCTTTAACTAACGTTGGGCGGGCTTGGGAGCGGCGTTGACGATGTGTTTTGGCGTTACACCAACCAGCACCTTTGCATTCAGAAGTTGGAGGTGCTTTGATTGTTACAGCGATGGGTGGAATCGTCACCGTCATGGGTTTTAAGTGGGCATGGAGCCCGCCAAGGGAATGGGTAGGTAGAGGAATGGGGTTGGAGAGTATACACAACTTGCATTTCTAGTAATTTCAACAATTTATGGGCGGGCGCATCATTAACAGTGTCCTGATTGATGAGCAAAACAAAATCGCAATTTAATCATCAATCTATTGTCATTAATGAGTCCGAAATAGCAATAGTCATGCTCAAAACCGTATTCCTATTATAAAAAATAATTGAACCCCCATTCATGATGACAAATCCAATATGGTCATTATGATGCTCAGAATTACACTTATATTCTCAGAATCATGAACATTTATTAAAACAGCAGTGTGCTCAAAATGCAAATTTACCAATTTCAACATGTACACAATCAATTCCAAGATTCTAATCAAAGTAAGTCCTATGTATCTTGGTGTTTTCATGCTTATCCATTATTGTGCGCCCCCCAAAAAAATATTCAAAAGTGTATTTTTATAATGTTTGCATGGTGTACAGTCTGGAAATTACCCACATGGCAAATTTCAAGCTTGGTGCGTGTCGGGAAGTACGCTAAACATTTTGAACAGACACACACATTCACAACTTTGCCTTTGATATATATGGAGATTAGTAATAAATTGTTAATTTAATTACTTTCATGTTGACGGATTGTAACTACGAATAGCACTGGCTCACCACGGGGCTTATCGCGTGGTATCTGGGCACTTTATTTGAAACGTAAACCCCACAGTGTGTGAGTACAATTCCTCGCAAGTTGCGTCCACAGACACAGACAATGACGTTTCTAGGTAAGAGTAAGAAATGAATCTACGTGTCGAGGAGAGACGAGAGAGCCAAGAGGTCACCTCGGGAGACGGGGCGGCACGTCAACCTTAGTCACGTGACTGAAGGAGTGAGGGCGTGCCGTGCGCGTGTGTGTATACCATGTGTGTGTGTACTGTGTGTGTGTGTACTTGCATGTGTGTGTGTACCGTGTGTGTGTGTGTACCGTGCGTGTGTGTGTGTACTGTGTGTGTGTGTACTGTGCGTGCGTGTGTACTGTGTGTGTGTATATATTGTGTGTGTGTGTGTGTACCATGTGTGTGTACACTGTGTGTGTGTGCACCTTGTGTGTGCGTAACGTGTGTGGCGGTAGTCTAGCAGTTAGTGCGCTGCTCTACAAACATGACGACTCGAGTTTGATTCCCGCTCACAGCCAACACCCAGTGACGATTCTTTAGGATATGATTTTTCAAACGAACGGTTGTTTGGGTTGCGTTGTGTTCATTAAAGTTACTTGCAATTCAAATACAGGTGTGTTGTTGGTGGTTGTGATGCCAGACGATAACATTGTGAGGAGCAATGCCTGAATCCTTACCTTTGGGGTTCCTCTAGAAATGGCAAAAAGTCACTGAGAGTGGCCACGTGGAGGAGAGGCTGCTACTCTGCACAGAGCTGGACCGGTACCACCTGGATCTCTGTGACATTCAGGAGATCCAGTGGACCGGCTCTGACTCCAATCATCATGAGGGGTGCAGAGTCATCCACTCGGGGCAGGAGACTGCCAAACAACAAGGAGTGGCTCTTATTCTGAAAAAAAGAATGAAGGCGGCGTGGGAAGGTGGCGGCGAGGTGTGGGAAGCTGTAAGCCCCAGGCTACTTTGGGCTCGCCTCCCCATCAACAGGAGGCAGAGAATGGTGGTGGTGGTGGCTGCTTACGCCCCCACCGAAGACGAACATCAGTGGAGGGATGCAGGCAAGCCCGTGGATTCAGATTCCTTCTATGACCTCCTGTCACAGGTGTTAGCTAAAAGTGCCCCCTCGGGATAGAGTCATCCTGTTGGGTGACTTCAATGCCCGAGTTGGTGATGATGCTGGCACCTGGTCTGGAGCGATTGGAAGGCATGGGCCAGATCAACTCAATAACAACGGTAGGAGGCTGTTAGACTTCTGTGGAGCCTGTGGGCTTGTCATGGCCAACACGCTGTTCTGGCATCTGTGCATCCAGACAACATCTTGAATTCACGCCGGGTCCAAGCAAGAACATCCGCGGGACTATATAGCAGTGGACCAGCGAATGCAGGCCCATGTCCTTGACACCAGCACCTACAGTGCTGCTGACCTCACTGACCGTTAGCTTTTCATATGTAAGATCTGTGGGCTGAGTAAATCTGTGAGCAGGAGCGAGAGATAATTAAGCTCCCAAGCATTCACTACGTTATAAACAACATATTTTCACTCATAAGTCGCTTGCCTAATTGCCTCAGCAACTCGGTGTTTCGTATCGAATCTCATCTCAAACAATCGAAGGGCGCCCCCTAGTGGCAGCTGCCCCTGTGTGGCACAAGGTGGCCCTGCACCGGCCTGCACGTGGCATGAGTCTGTCAGTAGGGGGCGATCATTGACGCGTCATCTACATTGTGGAGTTTCCGGATAATGTCCGGAATTAACCACAATTTTGACCGTGACACCAACATGCAATGACCTGTGCATTGTGAGTGACAAAATACTCTGACATCCGCCGTGAAGCAGAACAGCGCATATTGTGGTGAATGTTACTGGGGTAGCCAGGTGTGCCTGTCGGATTTGAACTTTGAACCTCTGCAACAAATAGAGAATACGCTACCATATTCCTGGTTCTTTCGGTAAAGTCACGTAGATAGAAAACAAAATAACAGATTTTTAAAATAAAAATTAATACAAATAACAAATAAAAATAAATTTTAAAAAATAAGTTGATAAGATGCCAGGGGTCGACTGACTCAGATGACTGGCCAATCCACCGCCTTTGCCCCCCACTACACACACTGTGTGTACGTACACACACTGTACACACAATAATGTCCACGTTGTTGCTGAGTTCACGCACCCAAGGGAGGGGGCAATGAAAAATGAAGCTAAATCAACTTAAACTCCATCCCCGCTCTGTGATGTCACCACTCAGCATGACCTCATCGGCATGAAGTGCCAGCGGGAGGTGTACCTCGCTAGTGACGTCATGTCACCAAGGTATTCACACTCCCCCAACCTGCTTCCGCATGACGTCGCGAGTAACAGGAGGCTGCCGATCCGCGCTTGCACTGAAATCCGAGGTGAGAAATTCTCATGCTGGTGGTAGTGGTGGTTGTTGTTGTTTACCAAGGTAGAGCCTCTCTCTCTCGTAGGGATGTCAGTTGAGTAGCAGCGAGCATGGGAATCGATGTCTAGGTTGGAACTGTTGTATATATAGGTGTTATGAAAATTGATGAAAATAATGAAAAGTAAATGAAATTTGCATAATTTATCCGAAATTATGTTAATTTGTGTAATTATGCGCATACATTATGCTGATTCGAGATATGATCGTATTAATTTATGCGAGTGGGCGTGGTTATAATAATGCAGGTCGTTATGATAATTAGGTCGAGCCTCGGTGACGAGGATTGTGTTATGAATTTGAACAACGCGATTAATCGTATGCAGTTCTGTAGGTGTTGTGAGCACGAATGAGAGAGAGTCGATTCGACTCTGCTCTTTAATTCCGTATTATCGATAAGGATACGATTACTCTCGATTGAACATTATGAATTATGTGTGTTATGGATTATGTGTGGTGATAGTGTGCTTATGATAGGTCCCCAGGATTCAGATCTCATACGCAGAACAATATGCAGAATTTCAGGAAGAATCACACAAACCTTCTGCTTTAATCAATTTTATTTTCTAGCTAACTTTAATTTTAGATAATATGAAAACTCAATCTCGGGATTTTGGAATTTCAACACAGCGTTAACATGATACCATCACGATTGCGTTGTTTCACCTCGATAGCGGCACCTGTGGTTAATTCCCGACGCGTAACGCAATCAATCGGTTGTTGAGAGAGAGATTAAACATGCATAACTATTCTATCAAACCTTAACTCTATTATATGCGAATTCGTATACTTGAATTATTACACAAGACGGCACTCGGTCTTTGATTCGTATCCAATCCTTAACACATTCTGATATGCAAAATTATTATGCTTGAAATCGTCAGCACAGTACCACGGCGATGTTCGTTCATTGATTCATCAACGATTATGCAATTAAAGCGTTCGACTGAAATAATTCTGATTGCCTCATCAACGTAACTCAATGGGTGGCGATGTTTTTCGTTATCAGCTAATAGTTGACGCAGTTATCATGAGTCTTGTATGTTTAATGGGAGCGTTGTTGATTTCTTGCGTTGAGCAAACGCCTAGGTTGATTTCCTTGTCAAAAAAAAATGTTTGTTCGTTGTGTAGCGGTGGGGGAGTGAGGAGGGGGGAGAGTGTGGGGGGCATACGAACGACTGCCAGTTTCTGTCCACCGCTGGCTGGATGAGTCAGCACGACGCTCGCCGTCGTCGCGCCGATGGGTGTTGAGTGCGGGGCCGCTGCCCTCTCAGCGCTGGTGACGCGAAGTTGCGCGCTGTGGCACGCTGGTGGCACGCTGTTCGCGCACTGGTGCTGATGCTGGTGCTGATGGCACGCTGGTGGCGCGCGCTCCCTCTCCTTGAAGATGCGCGAACGCGCCCGTGCTGGTTCGCTGACAGCAGTTTCCTGCACTGCTGGATGAGCTGCTGCATGCTCTTGCTTGGCGTTGCTGGCCACGCTCTTTCCACTGCTGTAGTATCTGACGCTGCGCTCGCGGGTGACAGGTCAAGTTTTCTTCTGCTGAGTGAGCCGAGTCGCACGTGCTCTCTTTGTTGAAGTTGTTGGCGGCTCTCTGACAGCAGGTTTCCTCCACTGCTGTATGACTCAAGTCGCACGCGCTTGGTCGCTGGTTTGCTGAAGTTGTTGGCGGCTGTCCAAGCTTTTCCGCTGCTGGTTGAGCCACGTTGCACGCTCTCTCCCTGTGGAGATGCTCGAGTGCTCTCAGCGCTGATTCGCTGATAGCAGTTTCTCTCCACTGCTGTATGACTCAATTTCGTTGATACATGGCGACTCATGCGATCCTCGCTACTCAGCAAGGCTCGCAGCCAGCCGCTCCATGCGACTGCTCGTCCTGTGGACGTCTTGACTCGCTGATCTGTCTTGACTCTTGACTGTTGACTGACTTTTGAAAATGCGGCTGACCGTTATATTCAAAGACAATTCTGTCCGCGCTGTGGAAAAGGTGGGGGGGGGGGGAGGGTGGTCTGTTTGTGTGTGAGTTCGTGTGTGTACAGATGGCTCCTGCGATAACGATCTGTTTGCCCTGGCGTGAAATTCCTCTCTCGCGCTCTGCGGGAGAGACAAAGGTGGTCGGGAGCACCTATCTCTTTATACTTTCGACTTTATATTTCTCAAATACCATTTGGTCCCATGTTCACCAAGACTCGTGTTTGTAACTACGTCCTCCCAACACCCCTCTCGGGTTACCGAGGTTCGCATTGTTATGATGGAATTATTAAAAAGAAAAATTATTTTCATCCTGAGTTTAAGAGTTCCGTTTCTTGATTGTTGGAATCCATATCCCTTGGTTCTGTAAGGTTCTATAATGGAATATAGTTTAAGGTTAACACGTTATTATTAATGTTATATTGCAATTTCTTTAAAACTTTGTTTGCCTGGTTGCCGTGTGTGGGGTGGGGTGTGTCTCCTCATCAAACCCGGCTGGCTTTTCCAGATGGCCCCTTGTGATAAGGTGTAATTCTTGCTTCTCCGCGCTGCGAGAGAGACAAAGGTGGTCGGGGTTGCTTGGGATATTGTTTAAACTCTTTCGCAAGTTTGCCCGTCGTCTCATTCCTTCTCGAAAACCTTTGATGTGACTCTGTATTTTGTCTCCAAGCTTTGTTTTAACAGTAAAAGTATTAAAGGTGAAAATCATTTGATAGCGAATTAATTATTGGATAATAATTCACTGATGTATCTGGTGGCCTGGTCTTAATTGGAGTGAGCGCGAGGACCGCTAACTTTAGCTTATTCTTGTTATTGCATTTTAAATTTTAACCGTTTAAAAAAAAATGGTTTAACCCGTGGGCGTCCTCATTTCTGGCTTGCGGATGGCTTCCCTCTGCGTGACCTCCCTTAGGGCACATTAAACTCTTGTTCATCTGGAGATCTTCGCAGATAGCTGCTAACATCCTCGCCTCGAGAGTTTTATTATTTCTTTATTTATTAATGGCCTGTTTATGACCGACATCTGGTTTTTCGTGTGCCTGGCTTACGGGTTTTATTGATTATTTTTTTCGTTTGTTAAAAAAAATATGATATATACAACGGCAAATATTATTGTTAATATCAATTTTGGAAAAGGCTCATATACAACAACAGCGCTGGAGTGAAAAAAAGCGATGCGCAGATCACGACCTTTAAGCTGTGTGAGAAGAAACAAAGCGCCTTGACAAAGGAATTAGCATAGAATTTAGCTTTGAAATGGCTCACTGAAATAGCTAAGTTAAAGTATACACATCCGCAGAGGCACCCCTTGACAAAGGAATTAGCATAGAATTTAGCATTGAAATAGCTGAGTGATGTTCTGTTTGAGAGGAGACCTGATGGCTCATTGGGGCATTCTGTCTACAGGAAACCTACCCACACAGATTCCTACTTAAAACCTGATTCCCACCACCACCCAGCCCAAAATAATTCTCTCATCAAAACTTTATACCATAGTGCTCATTGCATTTCGGACCAACACCACCTGACCAGTGAATTAAAACATGTACACCTGGCCTTCAAAAGGAATGGTTACTCTGACCGTACCATCCGCCAAGCTTTTTCTCCCTCCATACAGAAACAGCCACTTGATACTCCGGTCAAAACCATCACACTACCATATATAGCAGGCGTTACTAAAAAGATTTCCAAAATTCTAAACAAACACAAGATCCAGGTCCGGTTCAATACAGTACACAAAATTCGTGATCTGATCCCATCCGTGAAGGATGTCATTCCTGACTTACAGTACCCCGGGGTTTACAAATTGAGTTGTACCTGCGGTGATTGCTATATCGGGGAGACAAAGCGACATGTCTCTGACCGAATTCGCGAGCACAAATCAGATTTGAAACACGGCAAAACGAATTCTTCTGCCATGGCTGATCACTGTTACAATGCTGTGGGTGATCACGATATAATTTTCTCCCGATAC
The DNA here is from genome assembly GCF_048934315.1 of Petromyzon marinus. Taxonomy (NCBI): domain Eukaryota; kingdom Metazoa; phylum Chordata; class Hyperoartia; order Petromyzontiformes; family Petromyzontidae; genus Petromyzon; species Petromyzon marinus. The sequence continues at coordinate 602,819 of NW_027423012.1, forward strand.
CAAGGTTCTTGGCAAACCCACGGGTTTTTATCAGAGATTTGTTCACGAGGCAATTCAGATCTACAAACACAGACACAATTTCAACCGAGAAGATGGTTTCAAATTAAGCAACCATTGGAAAGATGTTCTAAATCGAACTAAACATTAAACTAATTTCAATGGTACAGTATATTTTTCAAGTAGTGGTACCCCAAACTTTCGCAGCTCTTATAAATTCCCTTTTCACACCCATCAATAGGTTTAACTCCCCCCCCCCCCCCCCCCGCGCCAAACGGCAAGTCCACCGGCACGTACACCACCTCTTTTCTAAAATCGGCCAATCAAATGCTAATTTTTATGCTAATTTCTTTGTCAGGACACCTTGTTTGCTCGCACACAGTTTAAAGGTCCGCGGTCTGGCGTGGTTGTGTTTCGCTAAATTCTCCTGTTTGATTTGTACTAGGTGCCTCGGTGAATGTATATGCTCTGACTTTAACATAGCTATTTCTGTGACCAGTTACAAGCTAATCACTCAGCTATTTCAATGCTAAATTCTATGCTAATTCCTTTGTCAAGGGGTGCCTCTGCGGATGTGTATACTTTAACTTAGCTATTTCAATGAGCCATTTCAATGCTAAATTATATGCTAATTCCTTTGTCACGGCGCTTTGTTTCTTCTCACACAGCTTAAAGGTCGTGATCTGAGCGTGGCTTTTTTCACTCCAGCGCTGTCCTCCAGACAGTCTCGTCCCTTCACCTGATGAAGGCCGTGTTGTGGCCGAAACGTCGTGATTTTTGTTATTTTATTTTTTTACCTACGTGACTTTACCCAATAGAACCAAAGAGTATGGATCCTAGCAGTCACGAAAGCTTTAAATCTAGAACTGTGATTCCATTTGCAAGTAAACTCACATTTCAACAACGTGGGTTGAAAGCATTAAGCATTAGCTCTGTCTGCATGTCTGCTCTGTTGTAAAGATGATACAATATGAACACAATTGTAGTACAACAGCTCTGTTGCTGTTAGGGACCTAACAATGTTGAAAACTGGCCAAAATTTATTACACGGCCCACTCATGGTCCAGAGCAGAACTCGGTACCACCTAAGGTAGCAACACTTCAGTCGTACCCATTTATTTGGATGGAAAATGAAAGTAAATTACTTGATAGTCTCACTCATTGCATTTGTTTATCACTGGCCACGTAGAGAAATTGAAACTGCTCAATTTAGGCCACCTCACGTGGTACCGACAAAGGAGACATCTCATGGGCTATGAAAAAATAAGAATAGGTTGTATCCTTTCTGGCAATAAAACAGATCTTACGATTCATTGAAGGTTTCTGTTTGGTGTTTGAACATCTAAACACCCGTTTTATTGCCAAAAAAAGATCAAATCTATTCTTATTTTGTCATACTTTGATACCGGCAAAACGGTCTCATTTTGAAGCGTCTCATGGACTATTGGATGGGGAGAAAAAAAACGGCGCTAAAAGTCAGCGCCAACCTCTCCTGTCGTGCCCAGTGACGTCATCACGGGCGAAGTTCACCACGCGAAGTCAAACGCCGCCTCGTGAGCGCCGCTCGGGAACCGTGTGGGTTTGTGTTTCTTGTCTCCTTTGCACAATGTGGGGAATGGGTTCATCCAGCAGTGGATTGACAAAAGCGCTGTATGCATACTGCACAGGCTACGCTAACGTCACATTTAGGCCCATGGACCGAACAAATGCGTCTCTCTTTCTCCATCCGTCTCCACTCTCTCTCTTCCTCTCTCCACTGCTGGCCTGTAGGTTTGGGCCGAGCGAGTTCCTGCCGGGGATTTGGCTTTTCAGGAGCTGATTCCCCCCGTGGCTTTGTCGGCACGAGGCGACCGCGCGGAGTGTCAAGGGCTCCACCGGGCCCCAAGGCGCTGCCCCAGCACCACCGTAGTAGCCAAACCACCGGTGCTCGGCATGGCCTGTATGAAGGTCTTGCTGGACCTCATGTTGCACACGGGGTACAACATCGTCCAGGAGAACGGACAGGAAGTTCGGACCGCCGCCCGACTGGCAGGGGCCCCCTCCCGCACGTGGCTGCGAGGTGTTTCTGGGGAGGATCCCGCGCGACCTCTACGAGGACGAGCTGGTGCCCGTGCTGGAGACGGTGGGGAATCTCTACCAGCTCCACCTCATGATGGAGCATAGCGGAGAGAACCGCGGCTATGCGTTCGCTACCTACGCCACGCGCGCCCAAGCCACGGATGCTGTCAAGAAACTCAACAAATTCGAGATCCGTCTCGGACGCCGCATTTGAGTCCGCTTCAGTGTGGACAATCGCCACCTCTTTATTGGGGGGCTGCCAGAGGACAAGAAGCGAGCGGAGGTGATGATTGCGATGAGCGGTGCCACGGAGGGCGTGGTGGACGTCACGATGAGCGTCTGTTGCTGGGACAAAACCCTCAACCGAGGCTACGCGTTCATCGAGTACGGGAGCCATCACGCGGCCGCCATGGCCAGGAAGAAGCTCCTTCGAATCACCTTGCAGCTATGGGGCCGGACCATCAAGGTGGATTGGGCCATCCCGGAACGGGTGGCTGCGGCCGCGGCGGTGGAGATGGAGGCGGCCGTGCCAGACCTGCTGCAGCCGGAGTGCACGGGCACCGGCAAAGCCGCACACAGCCTGTTTGAGGGCTGGGGGGCACGCACGTGGCTGTGGTGGGTACCTCTCCACCTGCGGCCCATGCCCGTAGCTCTCGAGGCGCTGCCGGAGGCGGCCATGCTGTCGTGGGAGGTGCGGCTGCGGATGCTGTGCCGGACCGCCGGCATCAGCTACCCAATCTTCGAGCTGCACGCTCACTCGGAGCCCGGGATACCCGTGGGCCTCCTCTATAAGGTGTCGATTCCCGGGGTGGGAGAAGGCGCCGACATCTTCCCCGAATTTATGAGCTCCAGCGAGGAGGGAGCACGGGAGGTGGCATGTCAGCTCGCCTACAACATCCTCAGCATGGCAAATCCTCTGAGAATGTGGCCAGAGGCGTGGCTAGGCCCCGCCTCCGGCCACGCCCTCTCGTGGAACCTTTCGCAAAGGTTACCGGAGTAACTCGGCTAGCCCCACCTGTTGCCTTTGCCCCAGATGCGCCTCCTTCCCTGATTGGTTGTTACCTCTGTGGCCGTACCCGTGAAGCCCTTGTCAGGCCAGCGGGTGTCACCCTGTCATGTCAGCAGGTGTTACCCTGTCATGTCAGCAGGTGTCACCCTGTGATGTCAGCAGGTGTCACCCTGTGATGTCAGCAGGTGTCACCCTGTGATGTCAGCAGGTGTCACCCTGTCATTGCACTTTAATGAAAACCGACAACAGAATCCTTGAAGAAAAAACTAATTCAGGTGTTTGACATGTCAACGCCATTTCGTTTTGAAAATGTAGCGGAGAAAAATATATATTGTTCACATCACATTCTGTTTTGTCAATGATCTCTGTAACGTGCGACTGCTCTGCAAGCCATGCATTAACCCCTTTCTGTCTCAATTTAATTCCCAGCATGCAATTCTCCAAGCCTCAGATTTTAGAAAATCTTTCGCGCAACTTTAATCCTAGTAAATATATTTTTTTATTTTAAAACACAAGCATTGTATTTAGTCTATTGCATGGCTAAAGTATTCTAAGTAAAAATATAAATTGTATTAAACCAATGTTAGATCATCGCTATGATAAATATATTTCTACCCTACAATATACAAATCTACATTGTGCTAATGTTTCAATTCTACTTTTATTAACTTACAAATATAGTGTCTAGGACACATTTTCAAAGAAATATTTTCATGTACCCAGACAATATTTGCACGTGCCCACATTAAAAAAACTTGCAGACTGCATACGTAACTACGACAACAGAATCCTTGAAGAAAAAACGAATTCAGGTGTTTGACATTTCGTTTTGTACGGGAGAAAAATATATATTGTTCACATCGCATTCTGATGTCAAAACATTTGATTCTTTATAAAATTGAAAAACCCTTGAACAACTTTGCTGCACATGGAGATGTCCGTGCATGCCTCGTTTCCACAGCTTCTATCCCGCTGCCATTTGTATTTCATGCGCATACCGCTGTTAAGAGTTTGATGTTTTATTGATTTTCCATTTAGGTGTTTTTTTCCTGTAATGTTTTTTTGTAAATTTTTTAGTGGAAATAAAGTCCTGAAAAGTCTCTTCCTCTCTCTCCACTCTCTCGGCCGAGTCTCTGCCACTTTTGGTTCTGAGTGTCGCATGTTTGGGATCCTTCTTTCCCTCCTCTGTGGATTTAATTTGATTTGCTGATTTACACGTCAACATATTTAAGACTTTTTCCTAATCATTACCAACGTTTCCATGGCCAGGCACTTTAGAGTAACTTATTACCTTTTCCCACAGCATCATAATATAATTTTCCTGGATCATCACCTTCATAGCTTTGATCCATTACCAATTTTTTTTTCAAATTTTCTTGCTGTGGTTTTCACACCTGATGATGATTGCTTGTGTTGCAGTCGAAACGTTGTGAGAATTTTATTGTTTTATATTTTTATTATTTAATTGTTTTCCTTATACGTGACTTTACCGAAAGAACCAAGAATATGAATCCCTGCAGTCACGAAAGCTTTAAATCTAAATTCAATCACCAATGGTTTACTGGTTCATTTTTGTATTTACTTATGCCACCGTCTTTCCCCGTGGGACCATGTGGCGTGAAGTTGTGTCGCACATAAACAGAATCTGTGCACATCACGATTTTCCGTACTCGACTGTCAGTTGCCATCCCCGGGGCAATGTGCACATTTGTCGACTCGGCGAATCGATTTGATTTCGGGTCCCGTTGGGTCGCCCCTTTTGTGCTTTTGTGTGAGCCGGATTTCAACACAATTCCCGATCCGTTGTGGTGCCACGGTCTCGGAGCAACTCTGCCGGCTCCTCGACTCCCCCGTGCCCCCCCACACTGAGCACGCACCTGCAGCGCGCGCACGTAGCGTCCTGGCGGGGGATTGCCCTGCACGACGGGTTTTCATCCGAAGGGTCTCTGGGATGAAAGTCCCGCGGTTTCCCGGCGCCAGGAGAATGGCCGACCCTCGCGGAGCAAGTCACATTGCGGCGCCCCTGAGTTGGCTTCAAATTGTTTGGGCGCGCGAAGTTTCGCCGGGTCGGCGGCGACGAGTCGCACGCGACGCTCCCCGCCTTCTCGAGCCACTCGCGGAATCTGTGCGACGTCGGCGAGCGCCGCTACGAGGCGGCGATAGGCAACGTTCCCTTTCGTCTTCGTCCCTCCGACTCTCACGGCGTCCGCGCGACGCCGTGAGCACGGCCGCGAGGTACGTGATGGGGCGTGTGAGCATTTGCGGACTTGGGTAGCGGTAGGCCTAGGCTCCGCTAGTAGAATATTCCCTCCGGGTGGTGCGGGGTTTGCGCCACGAATAAAAGTTAGCAGAGAGCATCGGTGTGGTGCGCGTGTGATTCCCGTGCTGAGCGGTTCCGTGGGCGGATGCGCGGCGAGAGCGAGGGCGGAGCCGCGGCCGGAGCTCGCGCGTTGAGATCATCGCCCGTCGGCGTGGACGCGAGTGGGTCGCCGCGTGCTGCGTCAGCCTCAGCCGTAGTGGGCGCGCGGCGTGCACGGACGCGCGTTGAGATAATCGCCCGCAGGTGCGAGACCGTTCGGGCCCCGTGTTAATGACGGCTGCGGTGCGCGCGGATGCTCGTGGAGGTAATCGCTCGCCGGTGCAGGCGCTAGCGTGCCGCTGTCCGCTGCGTTAGCGATAGCCGCGATGCGCGCGGGGGTGCGTGGGTTTACTCCGTGCGGCCGTGAGCCAGCAGCACGAGTCTGTCACTCGGAGAGGGCGCTAGCGCGGGGGGCCCGATCGCTCGGTTGGCGGGGGCCCGGCGGGAGCCGACCGACGCGGTGGAGGAGGCGGCGGAAGGGGCGGACGTCGCGCCCCACCTGCCTAGCGAGGGCGGTGGGGTGGACGTCGGCCCCCACACCGCCATGGCCCTGTACACGTTAAAGTATTGAGCACAAACTCAAGGAGCAGGGAAAATGGTAATGTTGCTTGGATTTAATTTTAATATCATTGCAACTGTATAGTTTTGATATGTTTTGTTGAAAAACATTCACGTGCATTGGCATGTCCCTCTGTCTCAAACATTAATAATGTATCATCTGCAAATGTCCTTTAGCAATGTAAATGTTTGTTCAACATTGTTATGCAGCTTGAAGAATGATGGAGTCTTATAACTGAAGACACTTTGGATTTTCAATCAAAATTTACAAATAATCCACTCTACCATAAACATGCTACATTCCAGCTAAAGTATAGTAGTATATTACTGTAAAGTAGTATGGTGTATAGCACAGATATTTTGTACAAACCCAGTGAGATGGGAGTGCTGCTTTGATGCATTACGCTTGGATCCGATCTCATGGGTTCAATTCAGGCTAACCCCTAAGGGTACAATTTTATTTTTACAGTTTCAATCGGACCAAGTACCTGGGGAGGTTTATTCCAAGTCAACATGGCTTAAAATCTGCCATGCTGAAATAAAATAGCTGGACGTTATTGCTTCTGACGTGAGTGCAGGACTCGCTATCCATGCCAAGGTGCGGAGGCTCATTTGGGCGACCAAAGGAATTCCGAATGCATGTTACAATAACGTTAATTTCAGATGACTGGATTCTTTGGTAGAGTGCTCCAACTTGGGCAGAGATATCTGGCTGGAAAGTGATGTGGTTAAAACGTTTGTCTCGCAGTTTTAAAGGTTGCAATTTCAAGATACAGTTTGGGCATCAGAGCTCAATAAATTGAGTACTACTCTGTGTGAGGTTAACAGGAGTCATCCAATGGAGAGACTGGGCCATGCCATATAAATGTGGAATTTATATCAGTTGACAGGTCAAACGTACTCTTTGTCCTTTTTGGTCACTTTATTATTATAGGCTAGTGGTGTTTGTGTTTTAATCACAGAGATGGGGGGGGCATTGCACCTCGCTACACCCATCCACTGCTGACGGTAGAGGTTGTGTCTGTGTGTGTACACTGTGTGTGTGTACACTGTGTGTATGTGTGTACACTGTGTGTGTGTACACTGTGTGTGTACACTCTGTGTGTGTACACTGTGTGTATGTGTGTACACTGTGTGTGTGTACACTGTGTGTGTACACTCTGTGTGTGTACAATCTGTGTGTGTGTACACTGTGTGTTTACACTGTGTGTGTACAATGTGTGTGTGTGTACACTGTGTGTGTGTACACACAGACACAGTGTAAACACACAGTGTACACACACACACATTGTACACACACAGTGTAAACACACAGTGTACACACACACAGATTGTACACACACAGAGTGTACACACACAGTGTACACACACACAGTGTACACACATACACACAGTGTACACACACACAGTGTACACACACAGAACAAAAAAAACAAAGATCCCCCATATAGCCTTAACAGACTGTAGGGGCAAGTGCTGTTAGCGAGCACCTATGAAGGCCGGAACGGTACACGAGGGGGTGGGTGGCCAGCACCACGCCCGACCGCCTTTGTCTCCCTAGTGGCAATGTTTACACACCGCACCAGGTACTCATTTGAGGCTGAGTTGACCTAGGGGAGGCCTGGGACCGGTTCAGATAATCGTCACTGGTGTTGGCCGTGAGCGGGAATCGAACCCGGGTCGCCAGGTGCATAGCGCAGCGTAGCGCTAACCCGTACACTACCGCTCCCGTACACACACACACAGTGTAAACACAGTGTACACAGACACAGTGTACATACACACAGTGTACACACACTGTACACACACACAGTGTACACAGACACAGTGTACACACATACAGTGTACACACAGTGTACACACACACAGTGTAAACACAGTGTACACAGACACAGTGTACATACACACAGTGTACACAAACACACTGTACACACACACAGTGTACACAGACACAGTGTACACACACACAGTGTAAACACACACAGTGTAAACACACAGTGTACACACACAGTGTACACACACACGCATTGTGTACACACACACACAGTGCACACACACATTGTGTACACACACATTATGTACACACATTGTGTACACACACAGTGTACACACACACTGTGTACACACTGTGTACACACACAGTGTACACACACAGTGTACACACACATACAGTGTACACACAGTGTACACACACACACACAGTGTACACACACAGTGTACACACACACAGTGTACACACACAGTGTATACAAAATAATGTCCACGTTGTTGTTGTAGCTGAGCCCACGCACCCAAGGGAGGGAGCAATGAAAATGAATCTAAATCAACTTAAACTCCAATCCCGCTCTGTGACGTCACCTCTCAGCATTACCTCATCGGCGTGAAACGCCAGGGGGAGGTGTACCTCGCTAGTGACGTCATGTCACCAAGGTATTACACCGCGCTCTTGAGCGTGACGTCACCTCCGCTTGTGTCACTGCCGATTGCGTTCCAGTGCCAATCCTTATTTGGGCAAAGCTACGCCCAGTGATAGCAACTGATTAACATAATTTATTCGTTAAAGCCGACGAGTTCATTGCCCACGACACATGGGACGAGGCACATTAACATGATTTATTCTCTATTTAGTTACGGAGCTGCTCATTGTGGGAGGAGCGTGTATCGTTCCCCGGAATCGACGTCATGTCACCTGCTGCCGCGTGACGTCACGAGGTAACACTGCACTGAAATCCGAGGTGAGAACTTCTAATTGCGACTGTGGTTGTTGTGGTGGTGGTTGTGGTTGTTGTTGTTTACCAAGGTAGAGCCTCGTTCTCTCCCTTGTAGGGATGTCAGTTGAGTAGCAGCGAGCATGGGAATCGATGTCCAGGTTGGAACTTTACAACGCGGGGCCTAGCCACGCGGGGCCTTGCCTCCTGCCCTCGCCTGATTGCATTCACTTTAATTATCTCGCTTAAGTTTAATTTGTCTTCACCCGGCTCGCCACTTTGTAACTTTGTTTTATTGTAAATATTCACGCAGTTTTTATTTTCATTTTTTTCACCAGGCCAAGTCCGCTTGAGCTGCTATACCGCTCTTGTTATCAGAAGCGACCTGCCCACAACAACAATAACAACAAGGTGGGACTTGATAATTGTTTTTTTACCCTTTTATCCGGCAACAAAACTGACACCTTTTTTACAAGGAGTCATGTTCACATTGACCACAATACCTGCGGTCGGAACGCAAACACAAAACAACTCTGATAATGTATGTGGCACTGTCCTTTAAATTGATTGGTCCACACCCGAGACGGCTTTCTTTAGAGCCCTAGTCTCACGTTGGTGTTGGACCAGAAGACGCCAAAAAGAAAGTTGTCTCGGGTGTGGACCAATCAATTTCAAGGACAGTGCCAATACATTATCAGAGTTGTTGTCTTTTGTTTGCGTTCTGACCGCAGGTATTGTGGTCAATGTAAACATGACTCCTTGTAAAAAAGGTATCAGTTTTGTTGCCAGATAAAAGGGTAAAACCAATTATCATATTTTGTTACCGGCAAATGAGGTTTCCAATGATGCAATGACCTGGGCGTTGTGAATGACACAACGTTATGTTTTACATCTGCCGTTTAGCAGACTGCGCATATTGTGAATGTTACTGGGGTAGCCAGATATGCCTGTCGGATTTTAACCTTGAACCTCTGCAACAAATAGAGAATGTGCTACCACATTCTTGGTTCTTTCGGTAAAGTCACGTAGATAGAAAACAAAAATAAAGAAAAAATGCGTTTATTTTTATTATTTAAATCGTCATTTTATTTTTTTCTTTAATGAAACATTTTAATTGACGTGACTCTTTAAATTTTGATTTAAAGCTTTCGTGACTGCAGTAATTCATATTCTTAGCTCTTTCGGTAAAAGTCACGTTGAAGGGAAACAATAAAATAATAATATATATAAAACAATACAAATTCTCACGACGTTTCGACCGTAACACAAACGGTCATCAGTTTGTGTTATGGTCGAAACGTCGTGAGAATTTTTATTGTTTTATATATATTTTATTGTTTCCCTTCAACGTGACTTGACGGAAAGAGCTAAGAATATGAATTTACGTGACTTGACGGAAAGAACCCAGAACATTAATTCCTGCAGTCGCGAACGTTTTGAGTCAAAATAGAATGCGCCACCACTCGGCTCGCCTCAATCTGCGTGGAGGCGTGGGGGTGGGGGTCAGCCTGAGAGAGTTTCTCACCGGCGCAGAACTTCCACGCAGAGGCTCCACGCAGCTTTGTGCGGAGCGACAGGCCAGGCAGCTCCCACACAGCGTGGTGCAGCTCGTTAACATTTATAGTCTTGCTTCTTTCGGTAAAGTCACGTAGATAGAAAATAACAAAAACAAGAAAATTGGAAAATAAATTGATGAAAAGATGCCCATTGGTCGACTGAGATGACTGTGCCCCCCACAGTGTACACACACACAGTGTACACACACACACACTGTACACACACACACAGTGCACACACAGTGCACACACACAGTGTACACACACAGTGCACACACACAGTGTACACACACAGTGCACACACACAGTGTACACACACACTGTACACACACAGTGTGTACGTGTACACACACAGTGTGCACACACAGTGTACACACACACACAGTGCACACACAGTGTACACACACACAGTGCACACACACAGTGTACACACACACTGTACACACACACAGTGTGTACGTGTACACACACAGTGTGCACACACAGTGTACACACACAGAGTGTACACAATAATTTCAGTTAATATATTTTGGTATACCCCTGTGAGCCATTCGGCTCTTGAATCAAGTGCAACCACAACAAACACAAACAAGAAACTCATCTTAAAGTGACTACTTTGTGTGACTCTGCAAACAGAAAATCCATGAAAAAAACAGCAAAATGTTCCTGAAAAAAGCACCGTACACCAACGCTGTGCTAAAAATCCCAGTGGGATGCAATGTCCACGTTGTTGTTGCTGAGTTGAAGGGAGGGAGCAATGGAAAATGAATCTAAATCAACTTCAACTCCAACCCCGCTCTGTGCAGTCACTACTCAGCATCACCTCATCGGCGTGAAACGCCAGGGGGAGGTGTCCCTCGCTAGTGACGTCATGTCACCATAGGTATTCACCCCACCGTCTACCGCGCCCTTGAGCGTGACGTCACCTCTGCCTGGGTCAACTTCCGTTATCTGTTCAAGTACAATCCTTATTTGGGTAAAGCTACGCCCGGTGACTGGCGGCTCATTAACATAATGTATTCGTGAAGGCCGTCGCGAGTTTATTGCGACGGGTTTCAGCACCCACGCCCCATCCCTCCACGTATGGGCCGGGCTCATTAACATAATTTATTTAAATTAAGACCCATAATAAAGGTTTTTGGGTTAGATCACGTTTATTTATAAATGTGTCGTAACCCTCCACTACCCGACACGGCCAATCAGCAAAAAAAAGTGTCACGTTGACAAAAAGACAAATAGTTCACTACTTTAGACACCGGTGTGTTGAAGAGTGAATCCATATTTACAGTTTGAGTACGACGTTTCGCTGGTAAATACATCCAGCATCATCGGGCAATTCGCCAGAATGGTAAAGCCCTCGCTTGCTCCCGGTTTTATATAGAGCAGCAGGGTGACGTCATCACTTAACTCATATCAGGTGCAGTGAATAGAGGCGGAGGGGGGGTATTGTAATTATATAATCGATTAGTAATCAGTCATTGGTTATGATTAGTAATGAGTTGTAGATTAGTAATTCTTTAAATCAAAATGTAATGTGTATTATTTAATAATACGCTTCCAGGCCGGACTAAGCCTGTAGCTGTCAGAGTGATTAAAGTTATTCTTGTTCCTCTCAATTTCAATGGATTCTCTAATTAGTCTTTGCCAGTAATAATTGGTTTTACACACCACTGCAACATTGTCAAAATCAATTGAGTGTCCTTGTTGACAAGCATGTTCTGCCATTGCCGACAGTTGTGTTTGACATAATTTAATATTTCTCTGATGTTCTTTTAGTCTTATGCTGATGTTACGTCCCGTCTGTCCAATGTAGCAGCTGCCACATAAACAATTAATCCGATATAAACGTTCTGTTGATAATTTAGGTAATGCGTCTTTAGTGCAAGATACTAGTTTTTGAATTTTGTGTACTGTACCAAATATTACTGTAATGTTTTGCTTTTGCAAAACACGGGCTAATTTGTCAGTTACTCCTGAGATATATGGAATTTTTATTGTTTTAACAATCTGGTCACTTTCAGCAGTATTGCTTTGCGATCGTGATTTGGCATTCAATGCTCTGTTAATTTGAGCATTATTGTAGCCATTCTGTCGTAGTGCGTCTTTAACGTGTTTAATCTTTCTCACTAGACTCTCACCATCTGACACTGTTTTAGCCCGATGTATGAGCGTCTTGATAAGAGAGGATTTCTGAGCTGGATGATGCGAATCTGCATTCAGATAGGCATCAGTGTGCGTTTGCTTTCTGTAAACGCTGTGTGTTATTTTACCGTTTAGGCCATGTCCAAGCAAAATATCTAGGAATGGGAGTGTATTATTCATCTCCATTTCCATGGTGAACTGGATGGCCGGGTTTTGTGCATTGAGATGATTTAGAAAATCATTAAGTGTATCTTTACCATGTGGCCAGACAACCAAAGTGTCATCCACATATCTAAACCAAAAGGATGGTTTTAATGTGCTCGAGGCAAGTGCTCTTATTTCAAAGTTTTCCATGTACAATTTTGCTATAGCAGGGGATAAAGGAGAACCGATTGCTGCTCCTTCCTTTTGTTTAAAAGAAATCCCCTCTCCATAAGAAATAAGTGTTATTTAAACAATGGCCAGCAAGTTTCGGAATATCTTTTGGTAAACCGGTATTCTTTACTAGTGTATCCAGTAATTTAAGCGATTCGTACACTGGAACCTTAGTGAATTGAGAAATCACATCAAAACTTACCAGAATATCATCAGGAGTAAGTTTAATATCTCTAATCACATTCACAAGATGTTCTGAATTATAAATAAACGCGATCTAACCCAAAAACCTTTATTATGAATAATATTGGTCGCGAAAGCCTACGTGTTAAACTGACTAACCTCTATGGGGAGGATACTTTTCTTAAAATCAGAAAATTGGAGAAGCTCCGCATTAAGCGGATGAAATTGATATCTTCACTGGCGTTCCTCAAAAGGTGCAGAGATTCAAAGGTAATACCAAACGCAGTTAAAATAACACATCACATAAAGTCTTCTAAAGCTAACCAAATACTACACAAAGCTATCGAATTATTATTAATAGAGAGAATACAGCACAATAGGAGTGAATTATCTTACATTTCGGAATCGCTAAAGCAGTTACACTTAGATATAAGCAATAGTGTATCTATGCATTATTGGAATATAATCGATAACATAACACAACAATCGGCTGATAATGTGTTTAAACTAACAAAAACTAACCAAATTCATAAATTTTCTAGACTACATAATAAACAAATCCCTACTGAAAACAAAAAAAAACATTTAAAAACAAAACCGTACTGAACTTGACTAACACTATTAACCGGTGACATGGTCTCTATCCTTTCTAAAGGCCTTAACTTTGCCGTTACCCCACGCACAATTCCAGTGGATGAGATAATTGCTGAGGTAGAATCAGCAGTTCGACTCCTTCCACATAATGAGGATGACTAGACATGAGGTTGCTAAAATAATTGAGAATAGCAAAGTTACAAAAGTAAATATTAGCTCTAACGAGGCAAAAGCCTTAAGAGAGCTGCGTGTAAACAAGGATATCCAAATCCTAGCAGCTGATAAAGGCCGCACTACTGTAGTGATGTCACGAGCCGATTATGATAATAAAATTACAAATTTACGAGAGGAAAGTACCTACATTAAAATTAAACGAGATCCAACTAATAGTTTAGAACGTAAGACCACTGCAATAATTGCAAATTCATTAATCCCTAAAAATGAGCAATACCAAATTAAGCCAAAGGCCTCAAAACCACCTAGACTCTATGGGCTACCAAAGATTCATAAAATCGGCATCCCATTACGACCCATAGTCAGTACAATTGGCTCTGCCACATATCAATTAGCAAAATATATAACCAAACAAATACAGCCCTACATCGGTAGGACATCTTCATTCATAAAAAATTCAGAACATCTTGTGAATGTGATTAAAGATATTAAACTTACTCCTGATGATATTTTGGTAAGTTTTGATGTGATTTCTCTATTCACTAAGGTTCCAGTGGATGAATCGCTTAAATTACTTGATACACTAGTAAAGAATACCGGTTTACCAAAATATATTCCGAAACTTGCTGACCATTGTTTAAATAACACTTCTTATGTAGAGGGGATTTCTTTAAACAAAAGGAAGGAGCAGCATTGGGTTCTCCTTTATCCCCTGCTATAGCAAATTTGTACATGGAAAACTTTGAAATAAGAGCACTTGCCTCGAGCACATTAAAACCATCTTTTTGGTTTAGATATGTGGATGACACTTTGGTTGTCTGGCCACATGGTAAAGATACACTTAATGATTTTCTAAATAATCTCAGTGCACAAAACCCGGCCATCCAGTTCACCATGGAAATGGAGGTGAATAACACACTCCCGTTCCTAGATATTTTGCTTGGACATGGCCTAAACGGTAAAATAACACAGCGTTTACAGAAAGCAAACGCACACTGATGCCTATCTGAATGCAGATTCGCATCATCTAGCTCAGAAATCCTCTCTTATCAAGATGCTCATACATCGGGCTAAAACAGTGTCAGATGGTGAAAGTCTAGTGAGAGAGATCAAACACGTTAAAGACGCACTACGACAGAATGGCTACAATAATGCTCAAATTAACAGTGCACTGAATGCCAAATCACGATCGCAAAGCAATACTGCTGAAAGCGATCAGATTGTAAAAACAATAAAAATTCCATATATCTCAGGAGTAACTCACAAATTAGCCCGTGTTTTGCAAAAGCAAAACATTACAGTAAGATTTGGTACAGTACACAAAATAAATAAACTAGTATCTTGCACTAAAGACGCATTACCTAAATTATCAACAGAAGGTGTATATCGGATTAATTGTTTATGTGGCAGATGCTGTATTAGACAGACGGGACGTAACATCAGCATAAGACTAAAACAACATCAAAGAAATATTAAATTATCTCAAACACAACTGTCGGCAGTGGCAGAACATGCTTGTCAACAAGGACACTCAATTGATTTTGATAACGTTGAAGTGTTGTGTAAAACTAATTATTACTGGCAAAGACTAATTAGAAAATCCATTGAAATTGAGAGGAATAGAAATAACTTTCATCGCTCTGACAGCTACAGGCTTAGTGCGGCTTGGAAGCGTATTATTAAATAATACATATTACAATTCCTTATTGGGAAAACACGTACTAATTAACGGATTACTAACGTAGCATATAATCACAATAACACACATTACAACTAATTACTAATCTACAACTCATTACTAATCATAACCATTGACTGATTACCAATCGATTATATAATTACAATACCCCCTCTCTGCCTCAAATCACTGCACTTGAAATGAGTTAAATGATGACGTCACCCTGCTGCTCTATATAAAACCAGGAGCAAGCGAGGGCTTTACCATTCTGGCGAATTTCCCGATGATGCTGGATGTAATTACCAGCGAAACGTCGTACTCAAACTCTAAATGTTGTGGATTCACTCTTCAACACACCGGTGGGCTAAAGTAGTGAACTATTTGTCTTTTGTCAACGTGACACTTTTTTGCTGATTGGCCGTGTCGGGTGGTGGAGGGTTACGACACATTTATAAATAACGCGATCTAACCCAAAAACCTTTTATGATGAATATACATTGTATTAAACCTATATTAGATCATAGCTACATTTCTACCCTACAACATACAAATCTACATTGTGCTGTTTCAATTCTACTTTTATTAACTCACACACTTACAAATATACTGTCTAGGACACATTTTCAAAGAAATATTTTCATGTACCCAGACAATATTTGCACGTGCCCACGTAAAAAAAACCTGCAGACTGCATATGTAGCTACGACAATGCAAAGCAGCACACACAGCCATGCATTCAATAGCTTTTTACGTTTCGCGGGTTTCTCTCTAAGTTTATTCGGTTTCTATTTCAGCTTATTGGGGTTTTCAGTCTCCTAGTGAATGGGCAGTGATGAGTTTATGGGCAGTGATGAGTCTACAGGCGGTGCTTATCAGTTCTACGGAATCTGAGCCTCGCTCGCCCCACGTGATCGCCTATCCGCGCTATGTTTTCTGAAAGCATCAAGCTAAGGCCTCTGTCGCGATCACAGGCACGCGCGCAAGTCACCCGTCCGTGGTAGTGACACGGAACGTCGGACATAAGCGACCTCCTCTTTCACCAGCGCACTAGGAAACAGTTTCGTGTGTAACCTCATCAAGACCCCTCCCCCAGACACCTACAGGAGCTTTGCGCCGGTAAGTGCCGTAGTGAGGCCTGGTCCCCGGGAGTGTCGCCGGTCTCGGCTAGATTGCTCACCCGGCCCAGGGTGGCGATGTTGGCCGCCTGGGGCTCGCTGGGGAGACAAAGGCGACCGCGCGCTCAGGCGCTTGGTCACCCCATCGTGTGCCACACGGCGGCTGCTGCTGCTGCTGGAGACTGAACAGCGGCTCGCCCCCCAAGGGTCTCGTTCCAGGGCTCGTACGGTGGGGGGGGGCATCTCTATAGTTTGTCTTTGATGGTGGTGGTGGTGATGTTGGTGGTGGTGGTGGTGGTGATGGTGGTGGTGATGGTGGTGGTGGTGATGTTGGTGGTGGTGGTGATGTTGGTGGTGGTGGTGATGGTGATGTTGGTGGTGGTGATGGTGGTGGTGGTGATGGTGATGGTGGTGATGTTGATGGTGGTGGTGGTGATGGTGGTGGTGGTGGTGGTGATGATGGTGGTGGTGATGATGGTGGTGGTGATGGTGGTGATGGTGATGTTGGTGGTGATGTTGGTGGTGGTGATGGTGGTGGTGATGGTGGTGGTGATGTTGGTGGTGGTGGTGGTGGTGATGTTGGTGGTGGTGATGTTGGTGGTGGTGGTGGTGTTGGTGGTGATGGTGGTGGTGATGTTGGAGGTGATGTTGGTGGTGATGTTGGTGGTGATGGTGGGGATGTTGGTGGTGATGTTGGTGGTGGTGATGGTGGTGGTGATGTTGGTGGTGGTGTTGGTGGTGGTGGGGATGTTGGTGGTGATGTTGGTGGTGTTGGTGGTGGTGGTGATGTTGGTGGTGGTGATGTTGGTGGTGATGTTGGTGGTGATGTTGGTGGTGGTGGGGATGTTGGTGGTGATGTTGGTGGTGGTGATGGTGGTGGTGATGGTGGTGGTGATGTTGGTGGTGATGTTGGTGGTGGTGATGTTGGTGGTGGTGGGAATGTTAGTGGTGGTGATGTTGGTGGTGGTGGTGATGTTGGTGGTGGTGGTGATGTTGGTGGTGGTGTTGGTGGTGGTGGGGATGTTGGTGGTGATGTTGGTGGTGGTGGTGTTGGTGGTGATGTTGGTGGTGATGTTGGTGGTGATGTTGGTGGTGATGGTGGTGGTGGGGATGTTGGTGGTGATGTTGGTGGTGGTGATGGTGGTGGTGATGGTGGTGGTGATGTTGGTGGTGATGTTGGTGGTGATGTTGGTGGTGGTGGGGATGTTAGTGGTGGTGATGTTGGTGGTGGTGGTGATGTTGGTGGTGGTGATGTTGGTGGTGGTGATGTTGGTGGTGGTGGTGATGTTGGTGGTGGTGATGGTGATGTTGGTGGTGGTGATGGTGATGTTGGTGGTGGTGATGGTGTTGTTGGTGGTGGTGATGTTGGTGATGGTGATGTTTGTGGTGGTGATGTTGGTGGTGATGCTGGTGGTGGTGATGGTGGTGGTGATGCTGGTGGTGGTGATGGTGGTGGTGATGGTGGTGGATGGAGCGTTTGTGTGAACTAATATAAATGACGGTGTCAAAAATCATTACGTTAAAGGATTTGGCCTTTAAAACGTAGCAAAGCATTTATTTGCAAGGCAATTTAACAAATTGCACGAACATGAACCATTCAAAAACGTGTCGTAACGTGACTGATCAAACATCACGAAAACGTCTGAGGCCTGCGCCCAAAACAATTACCACACTCCCGGTCAAAGTGCGCCGTGTAATCTGGGAAACGGGGGCATTACAGGAGAAAGGTAAAATTTAATTTAACAACAATAATAACAATATTTGGACAAGTTCGGCAGGCCGGATTAAAAAGCCCAACGGGCCGTGCTTTGCCCACGTCTGGCCTAACCCGTGTAGAGACGGAGCTACGGGATCGCTTCGTGACGCAGGAGTGAAGTGTGACATGGCCCTTGCAGTACCGTGAACGCCTCACGAGGGGGGTGCCCTTCACCCCGCAGCGGATAGACCACGTCTGAGACTGATGACGGACCGGTTGAGGGTCACGGCGTTCCTCTGAGGCCGAATGAATCAGCCTCGCCCCCCTCCGCTGCACTCCGGGCTCTCACGTGATGTATCCTGTACACAAATTGAACGTCTCTGAATATGGATTGAACTGTCGCCGGTTCCAACGTGCAAGCCTCATCTCCCCTCTTACACCAGGCACCGCCTCCGTGCGCTCTGCGCTGCAGGAGCCGAAGCTTTTTGATCGAAGCGGCGAGTTGACCTTCTCCTTGTGTAGAGGTCAACCCTCAATTCGTCATTTGCCTCGCCTTCTCCTCTTGCTGCCTCCAAGATCTGGAACTTACTTCCCTCAACCATCTCTCCACGTCCAAGCTAAATACATTTCCTCCTCTTCTCTGCCTATGGCCGTCTCTCTCTTAAAATACCGGACAAATATCACGCCTCGTTGTTACCGGTTAGGTGCACGCGTCTGTTGTGGTATAGCGTCGTGAGATTCGGTTGCATGTAGATGCTCTCTAAATTAAAAATCGTGTTAACTTATTCTGTACAAGCCACACCACTGTCGTCATGTATAATTATCACACACACACACCACTCGCGCTATTCGCCACGGCAGAGTTAATCGTGTAGGCAATGTCACAACAGTAGCGCAGCTACCGACCTACTCACCTACAAAGAGTGCAATATAGCTAGGAGCTGATATGATTAGTCGATTAAGTGAATTGACCAAACTTATAACTTTTGTGTGCATGTATGTTGTTGAACTTCTTTCACGCTGTACGGTAGTTAACCGTGCCAATCAGAGATGTGGGGGAAGGACGAAAAACTAAACACAAAGCAGTTAAATTTTGATTTAAAGCTTTCGTGACTGCAGTAATTCATATTCTTAGCTCTTTCGGTAAAGTCACGTTGAAGGGAAGCAATAAAATAATTCAATATATATAAAACAATACAAATCATGATGACCGTTTGTGTTATGGTCGAAACGTCGTGAGAATTTTTATTGTGTTTTACATATTTTATTATTTTATTGTTTCCGTTCAACGTGACTTTACCGAAAGAGCTAAGAACACAAAAAGCAGTTCTAAAGAAATGAGTTTTAAATCTAGATGTGAATGTGCATAGCTCCAGTGGCTTCCTAATATAGTAATAAAAAATATTCCAGGCGGCTGCAGAAACACACCTGACAGCGTGCGACACCGTGACCGTCTTTGTTCGGTGGCTGAACCAAAAGGCACTGCGAGGGTGACCGCAGTTTGCGTGAAGGTTCCTTAACCAGAGGAACGTGTGGTCAGTAACTCGGGTGGATTAAAAAACAGCGACCGTTTCAGCGTCATGCTTCCCGAAGGTAGGAAACCCCCTACAAGCCACGCCCAGCATGATACAACTGATTATGCCGCGCCCATAACCTCCCATCCAGTGGCACATATGCGGACAAATTAAAAAAAAAGCTAATTGTTATCCAATTTGTCGAGTAATGAAACCGATATATTTGGTTGAGTGATCGACGACTTGAGAAATATGATGATATCCCAGCTCTAATTATAACTGCGGTTATTTAAGAGATGGTCAAAGCAAAATTCATCACCCTAATTCATGACACATTTATAAATTCTGATATATATAAAATATTTTACTTAATTAAAACCATGCGATATTATTTATTTCGTTATTGAGCTGCGTGAATTGTAAAACATGCACTCCATTGATTTAAAATATCCATTTAAAAATCGTATCCTTTTAGCAACTTGATCAAAACCTATTTGCGATTTCGCATCTTCATGAGATCAAAGATGAATCGGCCCACTCTGAAACACAAGCAAAATGAATATCTGAATATGAATGGCGTGACCAAATAAAATATATCCTGGATCGTTTTGGTGAACGCTACACTAACAACAATACTCATTTCTATACAACGTCTGGCTCGCGTGATTACTCTGTGTGGTTCATAAGGTGGGGCGTGTGCTGCTTTGATGATGGCAATTCAACCCCCGACCCACCACCCCCCCCCAACAACTCGCTCCAACCATTCTGCGGTCATGATTTGGGACTGTGATTCCATTTGCAAGTAAACTCACATTTTAACAACGAGGGTTTGAAAGCATTAAGCGTTAAGATCTGTCTGCATGTCTGCTCTGTTGTAAAGATGATCCAATATGAACACAATTGTAATACAACAGCTCTGTTGCTGTTAGGGACCATACAATGTTGAAAACTGGCCACAATTGATTAAACGGCCCACTCATGGTCCAGAGCAGAACTCGGTACCACCTAAGTTAGCAAAACTTCAGTCGTACCCATTTATTTGAATGGAAAATGAAAGTAAATTACTTGATAGTCTCACTCATTGAATTTGTTTATCACTGGCCACGTAGAGAAATTGCAACTGCTCAATTTAGGCCACCTCACGTGGTACCGACAAAGGAGACATCTCATGGGCTATGGAAAAATAAGAATAGGTTGTATCCTTTCTGGCAATAAAACAGATCTTAAGATTCATTGAAGAAGGTTTCTGTTTGGTGTTTGAACATCTAAACACCCGTTTTGTTGCCAAAAAAGGATCAAATCTATTCTTATTTTGTCATACTTTGATACCGGCAAAACGGTCTCATTTTGAAGCGTCTCATGGACTATTGGATGGGGAGTAAAAAACCGGCGCTAAAAGTCAGTGCCGAACTCTCCTGTCGTGCCCAGTGACGTCATCATGGGCGAAGTTCACCACGCGAAGTCAAACGCCGCTCGAAACGCAAAATCATCGCTCGGTGAACATTTCCGAGGACAAACAAATGCATGCCGGGAACCGTGTGGGTTTGTGTTTCTTGTCTCCTCTGTGCAATGTGGGGGAGGGCTTCATCCAGCAGTGGATTGACAAAAGCGCTGTATGCATACTGCACAGGCTACGCTAACGTCACATTTAGGCCCACGGACCGAACAAACGCGTCTCTCTTTCTCCATCCATCTCCACTCTCTCTCTCTTCCTCTCTTCACTGTTGGCCTGTAGGTTTGGGCCGAGCGAGTTCCTGCAGGGGATTTGGCTTTTCAGGAGCTGATTCCCCCCGTGGCTTTGTCGGCACGAGGCGACCGCGCGGAATGTCAAGGGCTCCACCGGGCCCCAAGCCGCTGCCCCAGCACCACGGTAGTAGCCAAACCACTGGTGCTCGGCATGGCCTGCATGAAGGTCCTGCTGGACCTCATGTTGCGCACGGGGTACAACATCGTCCAGGAGAACGGACAGAGGAAGTTCGGACCACCGCCCGACTGGCAGGGGCCCCCTCCCGCCCATGGCTGCGAGGTGTTTCTGGGGAGGATCCCGCACGACCTCTACGAGGATGAGCTGGTGCCCGTGCTGGAGACGGTGGGGAAGCTCTACCAGCTCCGCCTCATGATGGATTATAGCGGAGAGACCCGCGGCTATGCGTTTGCTACCTACGCGACGCTCGCCCAAGCCACGGATGCCATCAAGAAACTCGACAAGGTAGAGATCCGTCCCGGACGCCGCATTGCAGTCTGCATCAGCGTGGACAATCGCCGCCTCTTTATTGGGGGGCTGCCAAAGGACAAGAAGCGAGCGGAGGTGATGATGGTGATGAGCGGTGCCACGGAGGGCGTGGTGGACGTCAAGATGAGCGTCTGTCGCTGGGACAAAACCCTCAACCGAGGCTACGCGTTCATCGAGTACGGGAGCCATCGCGCGGCCGCCATGGCCCGGAAGAAGCTCCTTCGAATCAACTTCCGGCCATGGGGCCGGACCATCAAGGCGGAGTGGGACACGGCGGCTGCGGCCGCGGCGGCGGCAATGGAAGACGAGGACGAGATGGAGGCGGCGGTGCCAGACCTGCTGCAGCCGGAGTGCACGGCCACCGGCAAAGCCGCACACAGCCAATTTGGGGGCTGGGGGGCACGCACGCGGCTGTGGTGGGTACCTTTTCCACCTGCGGCCCATGCCCATTGCTCTCGAGGCGCTGCCGGAGGCGGCCATGCTGTCGTGGGAGGTGCGGCTGCGGATGCTGTGCCGGACCGCTGGCGTCAGCTACCCAATCTTCGAGCTGCACGCTCACTCGGAGCCCGGGATGCCCGTGGGCCTCCTCTATAAGGTGTCGGTTCCCGGGGTGGGAGAAGGCGCCATCATCTTCCCCAAATTTCTGAGCTCAAGCGTGGAGGGTGCACGGGAGGTGGCGTGCCAGCTCGCCTACAACATCCTCACCAAGGCGAATCCTCCTGGCGGTGGTGGTGATTGGCGGTGGTGGTGATGGTGGTGGTGGTGATGGCGGTGGTGCCGGGCTGCACTGCGGTCACCGGACAACGTCGAGCGGCGGCAGCATCAACGGCGTCGTCGTTGTCCCGTGAGCGACAGGGCGCTGCCGTGGCCGCTGGCGGTGGCGGCACCACAAAGGACGAGGAGGAGGAGGTGGTGGTGATGGAGGAGGAGGGCGATGAAAAGGAGGAGGTGGATGAGAAGGAGGAGGTGGATGAGAAGATGGATGAGAAGGAGGCGGTGGATGAAAAGGAGGAGGTGGATGAGAAGGAGGAGGTTGATGAGAAGGTGGATGATAATGTGGATGAGGAGGCGGTGGATGAGAAGGATGAGGGGAAGGTGGTTGAGTAGAAGGACGAGGTGGAGGGTGACTTTGTGTGGTGGTTTATAACCACCACCCCCTGCTCCGATGCCATTCCCACACGGGAGGGGGGCAGCCGTGGCTCCCCCTCACACTTGGAACCAGGTACATACACAAATACATACACACATAAACACACACAATATACATACACACATATAAACACATACACAAATACATACACACATAAACACATACACAATATACATACACACATATAAACACATACACAAATACATACACACATAAACATATACACAATATACATGCACACACATAAACACATACACAAATACATACACACATAAACACATACACAATATACATACAACAACAACAACAACCGCCATTCGCCACTAAGTGGCGGTGACGTCACCACGACGCTTGTGCCAGGCTATGTGCACCCTGAGGCCACGTGAAGTGTCGAACGCCCGCTGGCAGGAGGTCACGGGGCAGACCCAGGTGCCACGGGTCGACTGACTGAGATGACTGGCTGATGCACCACCTGTGCCCCCTACTGTGCCAACCTGCTGTGCTTTAGCCACCCGGCGCTCCGCTCGCTGTTGTGAGCGTCGCTCCTCCGCCCTCCGTTGTTGTTGGAGGGCGACTGCCTCCAACTGCCCAGTAGCATCCTTCACGAGCCTCCTCCACAGAGGCCGATCTTGACACCGCTGGTACCAGTCATCGGCAAGTCCACTCAGCTCCACGTCCTCCTGTACCACATCACTCCATCTCTTCTCTAGCCCGTGCCGCGCCCGCTTAGCCCCCTCAATCCGGCCAAACAAAAGCTGTTTCGGCATGCGGTGGCTGGGCATGCGGGCTACATGACCCAGCCATCGCAGCCTTGCCTGCCGGAGGAGCTCACCGATGGGACCCTGCCCAGATCTTTCAAGGATTTGTGAGCTCCTCACACAATCCAGTCTGGTTAAACCCAGGATGGATCGTAGGCAGGCCAGCCTAAATGTTTCTAACCGGCGAAGATGTTCCATTAGGGGGGTCCACGTTTCGCAAGCGTAGAGAAGGGAGGGAATGACCGTGGCCGAGAAGACCTGAAGCTTAGTGCGGAGCGACAGACCAGGTAGCTTCCACACAGCGTTACGCAACCGATGAAAAGAATTTGCCGCTCGACTGATTCGGAGTGAGACCTCTGCTGTTAAACTGGAGCCAGTCATAAGCACACTGCCCAGGTATGGGAAACTCTCCACTCTCTCCACAACTGCCCCATCACCGATTGGGAGTTGTGGGGGTGGAGTGTCCGATGGTACAAAATACCCAGGCAGGTGCTTAGTTTTGGTGGGGCTGATGGTAAGGCCCCACCTCTTAGTGGCACGCTCCAGTCTCAGCAGCAGCGTCTCCAACTCCTCCTCTGACTGAGCAGCTATTACCAAGTCATCAGCATACATAACGTGGTTGAGCAATAGGGAGCCATCCCTTGACCGCACCCGGGCATCGATTAGCCTCCCATTATATCTGTACCATATGGAGATTCCCCCGGTACAGCTATTGAAGGCTTCACGAACTACGTGGTCAAAATAGATGTTAAATAATGTGGGAGCCAGAGGACATCCCTGTCGCACCCCAAGGTGTACAGGGAATGGCTCTGACTCCCGGCCACGTAGTTTTACCCGGGCCCGCTCACCATCATGAAGGTCCTTAATGATCGTGAGCAGAGGGTCAGGTACTCCAAAAGCACGAAGAACGACCCAGAGCCCAGGCCTACTGATGGTATCATAGGCCTTGACCAGGTCAATAAAGCAGAGATGTAGGTCTTGTTGGAATTCCCTACACCTCTGCTGTAGCAGACGGACAGAAAATATGGCGTCCGTGCAGGACCGCCCTTTCCTGAAACCGCATTGGGGCTCCGCAAGCCTCTCCTCAGCGTGCCTGTCAAGGCGATGCTGAATAATCCTTGCCAGGACCTTTCCCGGCACACTGAGGAGTGAGATGCCCCTGTAGTTGTTACAGTCTGTGCGGTCCCCCTTCTTAAAAAGGGGGACCACCAGGGCATCCTTCCAATCCTGCGGAACCCGTCCAGTGGTCCAGACTGTTGTTATGATGTCATATAGGGCAGTCTGTGCACAAACGCCACCCTCCCTCAGCATTTCGCTTGGGAGATCATCTCTGCCCGCTGCCTTTCCTGGTCTCAGACTCCGGATCGCCTTCAATACTTCCTCAGCAGATGGCACCTCAGCCAGCCACTCACAGGGGGGTGACTTCTTCCAATATTTGAGCCACCTCAGCAGGGTCATCCTCACCTTGTGCCACAATGTTTTCCTGGCTGTGGGATTTTCCCTCCCCCAGGACCTCACAGAAATGCTCAGCAAATCTGCGAACCTGTTCCTGGGGGTCGGAGATTGGATCACCGTTTTTTCCCCTAATGATGGTAATAGGTGTGGCGCTGCAGGTTACTTTTTTGGTGGAGTTAAATAGAGATTTGTGATCACGGGCCACTGAGGCAGACTCCATCTCCTCAGCAACCCGCGACCACCACCCATCCTTGCAGCGCCTCACGGCTCTCCGAACCTCCGAGCGAAGGCTGCGGTAAGCCTCCTCATTCTCTGACGTGGGATTCTGTAGCCGATGACAGTGGGCCTGTCGCCTTTTCTCAACCATCCTGAATACCTCCTCTGTCAGCCAGGGTCTCTGGGGAGGTCTGGACCGCGTACCCAAAGCAGCCATTGCAGCTGCATGAGTCACAGTCCTAAACCTCGCCCACTTACCCTCGACATCAGGAGGAGTCGGGGATGATGCCAATCCCAGCCGCAAGCGATGATGAAATTCTCGCTTGCAACTTTCATCAGATAATTGAGACCAGGCCACTTTATGTTGGAATGGGGTCCTGGGTGTACACCCACCACCGGAGTGGAAGAATGGCAGGCGCATCTTACAGATGATGGTCAGAGGGCAGATCAGCTCCACGGTAGGTCCTGGTGTCAAGGACATGGGCTCGCATTCGCTGGTCCGTCACTATGTAGTCCAGCAGATGTTCTTGCTTGGACCCGGCATGCATCCATGATGTTGTGTGGATGCGCCGATGCCGGAACAGCGTGTTGGTAATTACAAGCCCATGGGCTGCACAAAAATCTAGCAGCCTCCTACCGTTGTTATTGAGCTAATCTGGCCCATGCCCTCCAATCACTCCAGACCAGGTGCCAGTATCATGACCAACTCGGGCATTGAAGTCACCCAACATGATGACTCTATCCCGAGGGGCCACTTTAGCCAGCACCTGTGACAGGAGGTCATAGAAGGCATCTGACTCATTGGCCTTACCTGCATCCCTCCCCGGATGTTCGTCTTCGGTGGGGGCATAAGTAACGACCACCACTCCTCGCCTCCAGTTGATGGGAAGGCGAGCCCAAAGTAGCCTGAGGCTTAGAGCTTCCCACACCTCACCCCCACGCTCCCACGCCCCCTTCATTCTTTTGTTCAAAAGAAGAGCCACACCCTGTTGTTTGGCAGTCTCCTGCCCCGAGTAGAGGACTGTCCACCCCTCATGGTGGCAGGAGCCAGAGCCGGTCCACCGGACCTCCTGAATGCCACAGAAACCAGGCGGTACCGGTCCAACTCCCGACAGAGGAGTGGCAGCCTCTCCTCCGCAGTGAGCATTCGAACATGCCACGTGGCCACACGTAGTGGCTTTACGTTGTTTCTGGAGGAGCCCCGAGGGTAGAGATTCAATCTCCTGGCTGGCCACGTGGAATGTTCGAACGCTCGCTGCGGAGGCGAGGCTGCCACTCCCCTATCAGAAGGTGGCCCGGCACTGCCTGCATCTCTGCCGTATTTGGGAGGTCCGGTAGACTGGCGCTGGCTCCTGCCACCATGAGGGGTGGCACCATCAGTAGGCTTGGGCTCTGGCTTTGTTCTTCATGCTATTGGACTCTCTGCTCACGATCATTAAGCACCTTCATGATGGTGGGCTGGCCCGGGTAAAACTACGCGGCTGGGAGTTAGAGCCATTCCCTATTCACCTTGGGGTGCGACAGGGATGTCCTCTGGATCCCACATTATTTAACATCTATTTCTGCCACGTAGTTCGTGAAACCTTCAATGGCTGTACCGGAGGAATTACCATCAGCCCCACCAAAACTAAGCACCTGCCTGGGTTCATTCTTTGGTTCTTTCGGTAAAAGTCACATAGAATGAGAACAAAATAATAAATTGATAAAATAAAATAACACAATAAAATTCTCATGACGTTTCGGCCACAACACAAGCGGCCTTCATCAGGTGAAGGGACGAGACTGTCTGGAGGACAGCGCTGGAGCGAACACAGCCAAGCTCAGACCGCGACCTTTAAGCTGTGTGAGAAGAAACAGAGTGCCTTTGCAAAGGAATTAGCATAGAATTTAGCATTGAAATAGCTGAGTGATTAGCTTGTGACTGGTCACAGAAATGGCTATGTTAAAGTCAAAGCATACACATCCACAGAGACACCCCTTGACAAAGGAATTAGCATAGAATTTAGCATTGAAATAGCTGAGTGATTAGCTTGTGACTTGTCACAGAAATGGCTATGTTAAAGTCAAAGCATACACATTCACAGAGGCACCTAGTGCAAATCAAACAGGAGAATTTAGTATTGAAATAACTGAGGGATTAGCTTGTGACTGGTCAAAGAAATGGTTATGTTAAAGTCAAAGCCTACACATCTACAGATGCACCTAGTACAAATCAAACAGGAGAATTTAGCATTGAAATAACTGAGTGATTAGCTTGTGACTGGTCACAGAAATGGCTATGTTAAAGTCAAAGCCTACACATCTGAACTATTAACAGTAACTTGGTATACACTACACTATATAATGAATACTACATAGTAAACCAATAAAAAACTAAAATATAAATTACCTCAATGTTATCAATAAACTCTATATATTCTCCAGTCAGCTAAGCTACCAACAATAAGTCGTTATATATCACAATGCTATATGGCGAAAAAATGGGTGGATTCTTACCCTCAACTTTAGCACCACGGATAGCTACGAGCCCCGTTCAGACGGACGAGTTCATCCATGGTCGGAACGGAGGAGGGGGAGAAGGACAGCTGCGAGGCGCTGTTATACTCCATGTTGTAAACCATACCATTAACTGTGGTGTGAGAGGTATTAAGAGTCAATGCCAGCGAAAGAGCTGCGGTCTGAAGGTCATCGTAAAATACAATTAATTAAGAACGGAAATGGTTTAAAACATCTTTCCAATGGTTACTAAGCCAGAATCCATCTTCTCGGTTGAAATTGTCTCTGTGCTTGTATATGTGAATGGCTTCATGAACGAATCTCTCATGGTAGCCGGTTGGTTTGCAAAGAACCTCCGTCTTGGAGAAGTCAATGTCATGTGAGCCCACTGAATTATAACAGTGATCTGCCACGGCAGAGGAGTTCGTTCTACCGTGTTTCAAGTCTGCTTTATGTTCGCAGATGCGGTCCGAGATATGTCGTTTGGTTTCTCCAATGTAGCTACTACCACAGAGGCACTTTAGTTTGTAAACGCCCGGGTACTGTATGTCTGGAACAGCATCTTTTACAGATGGAACCAGATCACGGATTTTATGTACTTTGTTGAATCGGACCTGGATCTTGTGTTTATTCAGGATTTTGGAGATCTTTTTAGTGACCACTGCAATGTAGGGTAAGGTGATGGTTTTGAGTGGCTCCACAAGAGGATCCTTCTTCATGACTGGAGTGATGGCTTTGCGGATTGTGTAGTCGGAGTAACCATTAGCCCTGTGAGCCTGGTGTACGTGCTTGAGTTCACTGGTAATGTGTTCCTGGACGGAAATGCATTGGGCTCTTTGGTATAGAGTCTTGATGAGGGAGTTCTTCTGGGATGGATGGTGGTGGGAATCCGGTTTCAAGTAAGCATCTGTATTTACACTAACCTCTGCTGCTGCAACTTCTCTCAATGCAAAACGAATTCTAGTTAGAACTTGCTTCGCTCTTATCTCGGAAAAAATCAGACTTACACGCACCGAACTCGATCAGTTAGACAAGACACTCTACAAATCACACTTAACATTGACAGCAACAATGTCTACATCGGATTGGGAACATGTAGACAATATGACTACCTCTTCGGCTGCCACTATGTCGACCAAATGTAGGGACAATTTGATTTGCAAATTCAATTACCTCTCCAACAAAAATCGGATCCACACACCGAAAAGATAGACGTCAACAAAGTCGTAATTAATCGCAGTAACAGTTCCATTTCTGATGGTCTGAAATCCGTTTTAGCTAAAGGTTTAAACTTTGCTGTCACACCGAGACACATACCGGTTAATGATATCATTGCCCATGTTGACGTTGCACTCAAGGGCTTGAGTCACATCTCTGCAGACATAGCAATATCTGAAATCGCTGCAACCCTCCAAAACGCTAAGTTGCCACCCAGCAACATCAGCAAAGATGAACGCTTTGAATTATCTCAATTAAAAAAGAGAGATGATATTGTCATCCTCTCAGCCGACAAGGGCAATGGCACTGTCATCATGGACAAAACAGAATATTACAACAAAATTCAAGAACCACTCAACGATGGCAGCTATACAAAAATAAAGAGATACCATAGAGCCCATTGCATTTCCGTCCAGGAACACATTACCAGTGAACTCAAGCACGTACACCAGGCTCGCAGGGCTAATGATTGCTCCGACTACACAATCCGCAAAGCCATCACTCCAGTCATGAAGAAGGATCCTCTTGTGGAGCCACTCAAAACCATCACCTTACCCTACATTGCAGGGGTCACTAAAAAGATCTCCAAAATCCTGAATAAACACAAGATCCAGGTCCGATTCAACACAGTACATAAAATCCATGATCTGGTTCCATCTGTAAAAGTTGCTGTTCCAGACATACAGTACCCGGGCGTTTACAAACTAAAGTGCCTCTGTGGTAGTAGCTACATTGGAGAAACCAAACGACATATTTCGGACCGCATCCGCGAACATAAAGCAGACTTCAAACACGGTAGAACGAACTCCTCTGCCGTGGCATATCACTGTTATAATTCAGTGGGCTCACATGACATTGACTTCTCGAAGACGGAGGTTCTTTGCAAACCAACCGGCTACCATGAGAGATTCGTTCATGAGGCCATTCACATATACAAGCACAGAGACAATTTCAACCGAGAAGATGGATTCTGGCTTAGTATCCATTGGAAAGATGTTTTAAACCATTTCCGTTCTTAATTAATTGTATTTTATGATGACCTTCAGACCGCAGCTCTTTCACTGGCATTGACTCTTAATACCTCTCACACCACGGTTAATGGTATGGTTTACAACATGGAGTATAACAGCACCTCGCAGCTGTCTCTCTCCCCCTCCTCCATTCCGACCATGGATGAACTCGTCCGTCTGAAACGGGGCTCGTAGCTATGCGTGGTGCTAAAGTTGAGGGTAAGAATCCACCCATTTTTTAGCCATATAGCATTGTGATATATAACGACTTATTGTTGGTAGCTTAGCTGATTGGAGAATATATAGAGTTTATTGATAACATTGAGGTAATTTATATTTTAGTTTTTTATTGGTTTACTATGTAGTATTCATTATATAGTGTAGTGTATACCAAGTTACTGTTAATAGCTCAGATGTGTATGCTTTGACTTTAACATAGCCATTTCTGTGACCAGTCACAAGCTAATCACTCAGTTATTTCAATGCTTAATTCTCCTGTTTGATTTGTACTAGGTGCCTCTGTAGATGTGTAGGCTTTAACATAACTATTTCTATGACCAGTCACAAGCTAATCCCTCAGTTATTTCGATGCTAAATTCTCCTGTTTGATTTGTACTAGGTGCCTCTCTGAATGTGTATGCTTTGACTTTAACATAGCCATTTCTGTGACCAGTCACAAGCTAATCACTCAGCTATTTCAATGCTAAATTCTATGCTAATTCCTTTGTCAAGGGGTGCCTCTGTGGATGTGTATGCTTTGACTTTAACATAGCCATTTCTGTGACCAGTCACAAGCTAATCACTCACCTATTTCAATGCTAAATTCTATGCTAATTCCTTTGTCAAGGCACTCTGTTTCTTCTCACACAGCTTAAAGGTCGCGGTCTGAGCTTGGCAGTGTTCGCTCCAGCACTGTCCTCCAGACAGTCTCGTCCCTTCACCTGATGAAGGCCGCTTGTGTTGTGGCCGAAACGTCGTGAGAATTTTATTGTGTTATTTTATTTTATCAATTTATTATTTTGTTCTCATTCTACGTGACTTTACCGAAAGAACCAAAGAAGATTAATCCTTGCAGTCACGAAAGCTTTAAATCAAAACCTGCATGGGTATTTTGTGCCACCAAACACTCCACCCCCCGTTGTTGATAAAGCAGATGTTGAGAGAGTGGAGAGTTTTCCATACCTGGGCAGTGTGCTCATGACCGGCTCTGGTTTGACAGCAGAGGTCTCGCTCAGAATCGGTCGACCGGCATTACGAGAAGAGACGGAGTGCTGTTGGATTTGGAGCTGAGTGTCTCAATTGGTCTCTGTGGAGGAGGCTCGTGTAGGAATCTGCTACTGGGCAGTTGGAGGCAGGCGCCCTCCGTAACTTCCGTTCGGCACTTCACGTGGCCTTAACGTGCACACAGCCTGGCACAATCGCCGTGGTAACGTCACGACCACTTAGTAGCGAATGGCGGTTGTGTTTGGAGATCTGAAGTGTAGCAATTAGCGCTACGCTGCACCACGAACCTGACGACCCAAGTTCGATTCTCACTCGCATCCAACATTGGTCACGATTATTTGAACCGGTCCAGGGCCTCCCCTAGGTCGACTCCGCCTCAAATGAGTTCCTGGTGCGGTGTGTAAACATCGCCACTGGGGAGACAAAGGCGGCCGGGCGTGGTGTTGGCCACCCACCCCCTTCGTGTGCCATGCCGGCCTTCATAGGTGCTCGCTAACAGCACTTGCCCCAACGGTCTGTTAAGGCTACACGGGGGATCTTTGTCTTTTTGCGACCCGGTGAGTGTGTGCAGCAAGTGTCTCTGCTGGGCGTATCAGAAAGCAACGAAAATAAGGACAACTTGGCAGTCACACAGACACAGTGACACACATGCGCAGAGACAGACACACATGCAGAGACACAGACACACACGCAGAGACACATAAACACACACGCAGAGACATAGACACACACACAGACACATGCAGAGACAGACACCGATACAGACACATGAACACAGATACACACAGACACACGCAGAGATACACACACACTGATACAGACACACACAGACACACACATAGACACACGCAGAGACAGGCGTGTGTTTGTTGGGATGATTAAAACAAAGCGTTGTTGTTGTTGGGGAGTTTTTGGTGTTTTCACTTTGGGAGTTCATAGATGAGAGATGTAAACATCTCTAATAAATACATCAGTCAGTGGGTTCATAATGGCCGTATCAGAGACACTGACACCCTGGGTTCAAGCCCTGGGTCTGGGTATCTTTCTCTCTCAGTGGGTTCATAATGGCCGTGTCAGAGACACTGACACCCTGGGTTCAAGCCCTGGGTCTGGGTGTCTCTCAGTGGGTCCATAATGGCCGTGTCAGAGACACTGACACCCTGGGTTCAAGCCCTGGGTCTGGGTGTCTCTCTCTCTCAGTGGGTTCATAATGGCCGTGTCAGAGACACTGACACCCTGGGTTCAAGCCCTGGGTCTGGGTGTCTCTCTCTCTCAGTGGGTTCATAATGGCCGTGTCAGAGACACTGACACCCTGGGTTCAAGCCCTGGGTCTGGGTGTCTCAGTGGGTTCATAATGGCCGTGTCAGAGACACTGAGACCCTGGGTTCAAGCCCTGGGTCTGGGTGTCTCTCTCTCAGTGGGTTCATAATGGCCGTGTCAGAGACACTGACACCCTGCGTTCAAGCCCTGGGTCTGGGTGTCGTGGGTTCCATGCCGACCCTGATGCCCGCTGCTGCTGTATAGACTTTGTCTCTGTCCCTTTTGTCGTGTGGATTTTTTTCCGGGCCCTCTGGTTTTCCCCTCCACATTTGAGAAACGTGAGTTTCGATTTAAAGCTTTCGTGACTGCAATGATTCATCTTCTTTGGTTCTTTCGGTAAAGTCACGTAGAATGATAATAAAATAATAAATTGATAAAATAAAATAACACAATAATATTCTCACGACGTTTCGGCCACAACACAAGCGGCCTTCATCAGGTGAAGGGGGCGAGACTGTCTGGTACGACAGACTGTCTGGTAGGACAGCGCTGTCCTACCAGACAGTCTCGCCCCCTTCACCTGATGAAGGCCGCTTGTGTTGTGGCCGAAACGTCGTGAGAATATTATTGTGTTATTTTATTTTATCAATTTATTATTTTATTATCATTCTACGTGACTTTACCGAAAGAACCAAAGAAGAAGAAAAACGTGAGTTGTCGAGTATTTGTCAACTGCTCTAAAGGTCCATGTGATGATGACGATGATGATAATAAACCGAATTGCTAGAGCTATCATTTGTAATGGTCAGGTCAGAGCCTTCTGAAAGAGCTACGCCGCATCTCAACGAGGGCCTTACCCGGTAAAAATAAAACGTTTTGTTTTTAGTTCAAGTCCCGTGCACAACATCACGCGTCCACCTGTTAAGAGGAGGAGGAGGAGTTCCAGCCCAGGTAAGTGAACTCGCCACCTTTATTATCGTCACCACCACCACCACCGCGATGTCTCCAGCAAACAACGAAACAGCTGCCAGGCCCCCTTCAGTCTGGGGGCAGGCAGGGAGAGAGGGGACGAGGCCACGACAGACCACGTGACCCACAACCAACGCCGGGGCACGTGGCGACATCAAACAGAACCGTGACGCGCAAAGCGCCCCCACCCCACCCCCCCCTGGGTGGGGGCGAGTCGAACGGACGACGATTCTCTGTCGACTCTCTCGGATCATTCTGGAAGATGCATTGTGGACGCGCCCCAACAACGCACGCACAGCCTCACCACCCACCGGGCCATCGATAAAGTTGTGCGAGTCTGGTGAGTCTTTGGGTCTCTGTGTGGTGAGTCTGTGGGTCTCTGTGTGGTGAGTCTGTGGGTCTCTGTGTGATGAGTCTGTGGGTCTCTGTGTGGTGAGTCTTTGGGTCTCTGTGTGGTGAGTCTGTGGGTCTCTGTGTGATGAGTCTGTGGGTCTCTGTGTGGTGAGTCTGTGGGTCTCTGTGTGATGAGTCTTTGGGTCTCTGTGTGGTGAGTCTATGGGTCTCTCTGTGGTGAGTCTTTGGGTCTCTGTGTGGTGAGTCTGTGGGTCTCTGTGTGATGAGTCTATGGGTCTCTGTGTGATGAGTCTGTGGGTCTCTGTGTGATGAGTCTATGGGTCTCTGTGTGATGAGTCTATGGGTCTCTGTGTGGTGAGTCTGGGTCTCTGTGTGGTGAGTCTATGGGTCTCTGTGTGATGAGTCTGGGTCTCTGTGTGATGAGTCTGTGGGTCTCTGTGTGATGAGTCTATGGGTCTCTGTGTGATGAGTCTATGGGTCTCTGTGTGGTGAGTCTGTGGGTCTCTGTGTGATGAGTCTATGGGTCTCTGTGTGATGAGTCTATGGGTCTCTGTGTGATGAGTCTATGGGTCTCTGTGTGATGAGTCTGTGGGTCTCTGTGTGATGAGTCTATGGGTCTCTGTGTGGTGAGTCTATGGGTCTCTGTGTGGTGAGTCTATGGGTCAAACTCAGAAATATCCAGCGGCGGCAGGCATCGTCAGGGGTCGGGATGGAACCCACGACCTCCCGCGTGCCAGGCGAGGTGGTCGAAATCTCCTAACCACCGCGCGGTGTGATTGGTGTGGCGACGACTTGGGGAGCGGCTTTCATCCGGCGGTGTCAACCGGGGGCGGGGACGAGGTCCTAAAGTTCCGATTTCTGCTCCACCGCGGTTGTGGCGGCGGCGGTGGCGGCGGCGGTGGCGGCGGTGGTGTCGGCGGTGGTGGCAGCAGCGGCGGTGGCTACCTGCACTCGGCAGAGACAATATCAGGCTTGGGGACCAGGCCTGGGGCGTTCCCCCCTCGCTCGTTCGCCGGGGAACGAGAAGATCACGCAGGGTGGGGAGAAAAACTCACAAGGCACGGAACTCGAAACAACAGCCAGCAGCAGCATCATCAGGCCCGATGATGATGCCGGTGGTGGTCATTGTAATTAGCGGTGAGGTGTCACCAGGTACTTGAATTGTGAAGGTTGTCGTGGGTTTACTCTACAACACACTACCGGTTCGTACTGAACAAGCATACTACACTGTACACTACACACCACACTGTACAGTACACTGCACTGTCCACTACACTATACACTACACTGTACAGTACACTATAAACTAGTAACTAATTGGCACGTTTTCTTTACGTGACACTAAACCTGACTAATTGGCTGCGTCAGGTGGTGGCGGGTTTTACGACACAGCGTTTATATATTGACGCCACTTAACACAAACAAATTCGACTTTGGACACAACGGGAATATTGTGTTCATATTGTAGCAGCAGGAGGAGGAGGAATCCACAAATGTACGGTTGGGGGTACGGGGGTCAGAACGTTACAACAGCAAACACGACATGCAAACACGACACGCAGACATGACACGCTAACACGTCACGCAAACATGACAAGCAGACACGACACGCAGACACGACACGCAGACACGTCACGCAAACACGACACGCAGACATGACACGCAAACACGACACGCGCCGTCGGCACATGCCAGGTATAGCAAAGGTTAACAAATCAATAAAAATAAATATATAGACACAAATATTTTGTGTATCTTACCAGGTAAGCCCCCCGCTGTGCTACTACGTCACTTGTTTAGTAGAAGCTACACCGGCTACCACAAGTGACAGCTCAACTCAGTGGCTTATCATCATCATCATTATCATCATCATCGTCATCATCGTCATTATCATCGTCGTCATGGTCATCATCGTTATCATCGTCGTCATCGTTATCGCCATCGTTGTCATCATCATCATCGTCATCATCGTTGTCATCGTCATCATCGTCATCATCATCGTCATCATTATCATCGTCGTCATCATCGTCATCATCGTCATCATCATCATTGTCGGGTGGCAAATATAGAGCAGCATCCAAATGGCTCTGAACGCGTAGAGACGCAGGAAGTGTCAGGGTCGGGATAGGACCCACGACCTCCTGCGTACGAGGCGAGGTAATAATAATAGGGTTTTTCCCCTTTTTGGTACTGGCAAACGAGGTCTAATGATGTAGATGATCCAGGCGAGATAGTTAACATCTCATAGCCACCGTGATGATGACGATGATGATGAGGGAGACACCGCAAACTCCAAATACACGGGTGTCAGGGGCGGGGAAGTAGCCCACGCCCTCTCGTGGACCAAGCGAGGCAGTCCGCATCTACGTAGCCATCGCAACGCCACCGCCGCCCACCGGGATGCTCGCCGGCGTTCCGTCTGCCCCGCACGTTGCACACCAGGAAGGGGAGCAGCACCAGCACCATCAGCACCGTCATGGCCACCGTCAAGCTGATGGGGTAGATAGTGCTGCTGCTGGCGGGGAGCGTCGCCTCGTCTCCCGTAGACACCGCGGACGAGGGTGGGGAGGTGGATGGGGTGGTGGTGGCGGTGGTGGTGGCGGCGGCGGTGGCATTGGTGGTGGTGGCGGTGGTGGTGGTGGTGGCGGTGGTGGTGGCGGTGGTGGCGGTGGTGGTGGTGGTGGCGGCGGTGGTGGTGGCGGCGGTGGTGGTGGTGGTGGTGGCGGTGGTGGCTACGGGATTGGGGACACACGAGGAGATTCGGTGAGTCGCAGGGAGATAACGGGGAGATACGGGTAGACATTGGGAGGCAGAGACACGGGGAAACAGAGAGACACAGTGAGACAGATACAGACAGAGAGACAGATACAGACAGAGAAACAGACAGAGAGAGACTGACAGAGAGACAGAGAGACACAGACAGAGTGGGATGCTGAGCAGTGTTGTTGGATGAGGTTAGTGAGGAGGAGGTTTTGGTCTTAATCACTTCTCTGTGTATGTGTGTGTGTCTGTCTGTGTGTGTGTCTGTATGCTGGGCTGGCTGAGTCATGTAGCCCGCATGCCCAGCCACCGCATGCCGAAACAGCTTTTGTTCGGCCGGATCGAGGGGGCTAAACGGGCGTGGCATGGACTGGAGAAGAGATGGAGTGACATGGTACAGAAGGACGTGGAGCTGAGTGGACTTGCCGATGACTGGTACCAGCAGTGTCAAGATCGGCCTCTGTGGAGGAGGCTCGTGAAGGATGCTACTGGGCAGTTGGAGGCAGTCGCCCTCCAACAACAACGGAGGGTGGAGGAGCGATGCTCAGAACAATGAGCGGAGCGCCGGGTGGCTAAAGCACAGCAGGTTGGCATAGTAGGGGGCACAGGTGGTGCATCAGCCAGTCATCTCAGTCAGTCAACCCATGGCACCTGGGTCTGCCCCGTGACCTCCTGCCAGCGGGCGTTCGACACTCCACGTGGCCTCAAGGTGCACATGGGCTGGCACAAGCGTCGTGGTGACGTCACCGCCACTTAGTGGCGAATGGCGGTTGTTGTTGTTGTCTGTGTGTGGCTGTTTGTCCGTGTCTGTGTGTCTTTCTGTGTCTATTCAACACCGCCTTGCCAGGCATGCTGAGGAGAGGCTTGCGGAGCCCCAATGCGGTTTCAGGAAAGGGCGGTCCTGCACAGATGCCATATTTTCTGTCCGTCTGCTACAGCAGAGGTGTAGGGAATTCCAGCAAGACCTACATCTCTGCTTTATTGACCTCGTCAAGGCCTTTGATACCATCAGTTGGCATGGGCTTTGAGTCATTGTTCGTGCGTTTGCAGTCCCTGACCCTCTGCTCACGATCATTAAGGACCTTCATGATGGTGAGCAGGCCCGGGTAAAACTACGTTGGCCAGGAGTCGGAGCCATTCCCTGTACACCTTGGGGTGCGACAGGGACGTCCTCTGGCTCCCACTTTATTTAACATCTATTTTGACCACGCAGTTCGTGAAGCCTTCGATGGCTGTATCAGACCAGAGGAATTTCCATCTGGTACAGATGTAGCGCCGTAGATGTGACGGTGGTGCCTCGTGCTGTCAGGGGAGGGGCTGCAGCGGCAGCCCTAGAGGGGAGGGGCTGCTGGGGGCTCAGGACCCCTGACAGCCCCACCCCTCGATGGGCAGGAGGCACCAGAGGGGACCTCCCCGGCCGATCTGGAGCCAGCTGCGGCCCAAGAACGAAGACCGGCGGCGGCGGCCGGGTAGGACCCTGGACCCCCTCGCCCCGCCGTCCTTGTGCAGGGTGGTAGTTGGTGACGTCACGTCACGCTAGCACTCCGGTACGATGACGTCACGTGCGGTGACGTCACGGACAGGGGGCCGGGACGGTGACGTCATGTCCCCCCTGGGGTATTTAGGTTGGGACCCCGTGACGCGTTCGAGGCCGTTGGCGGGGAGCCAGGAACGTGTGAAGTTGGGAGTTGGGACCCAGGGTAGGGGGAGATTGGCACCGGGCTAGGGGAGCCTGTGGGTGTGCTAGGGACCTCCCCAGTACCCTTCCCCTGGGGTGTGGAGTGTAGGCAGTGAGCGTGCAGTACACGGAGTCGTGGTGTGTGAAGAGAAGTCTTTAATAAAACAACTGGCGCAAGCCCCTACACGAAGATCTGCCTCCGAGTCGTCATTTACGCCTCAACACTTGTGTAGTGTTGTAAGGACGAGCAGACTTCTTTAGGAGGCACACTCTGTTTATTGTATTATTTCCTTATACAACGCTTAACACACACAGAGGGATATTCGGTCCCCTCACCCGATACCCTAGAGAGGTACAGCCTCCGGACCTGGCGGGACTCACACGTCTACCGCTAACCTCCTTGATACCTAAGGAGGTACAACCTCCGGACTTGGCGGGACTCACACGTCTACCACTATCCTAGTCCTCCGGCTAGGACTAGGGGAGGCTATCTGACGCACCGCTGGCCCGGTGGGTCCTGACCACTGGGTATGCCGAACCTTAGCCCTTAGAAGGGCTGAAAGGCTGGTCCAGGGTCCTAGCTAGGCTTCAGCCCAGTCTTCTATCTTCGTGCAGGGAGAGAACTCCCTGAGGTCCGTTGGGTCACCTGTCTTATACTCCTTCGTGGCCAGGTAGAACCAATCATACATTCCCACGTGGAACTGTCTGATTGGTTCGTACCAAACCCTGGCCACGATCCGTTTCACCTCGACTGACCCCAACCGTTGTACCCAGGGGTAATGCTGCACTGCCCTGGTGGCAATGCAGGTTACGCAACAGCGCGTAGTTAACACCTCTACATCACCCCCTCCTTCGGAAGCTCCATCCGTCCCGGCTGCAACAATGGGAAACTCCGAAATTACCAACGGTAGAAGAATTGTGAGTGTGCCTCACGAACAACAAGAACAAGAACAATAAAACCCCTATAAATACCCCCCTTAACAACATAACATATGTACAAGGCACTAGACATGCCAAAAAAACATTATAACCGGCGAGATTTCGCGCGAGTGTGTTTCGCGGGACCATCGTAGGGGATGGCAGGCTTCGTCGGCGGCACAAGGGAAGGAGGAGGATGAGCCAGAGCATCCGGTGGGCCTTTAGGCATCTCCACGGGGACACCTGCTGCTCCACGGTCCATTGAGGCCGAACGTGGCCTGTATGGAGCCGTCACTCCCGCGTCATCTGCAGGAGGAATGACACACCTGCGCTGTGGGTTAGGCACCAACGGGGCAACATCCGGCTCGTCGGACGCGTCGCACACTCGGCCCCCGTGTCGTGTGTGTTGTGGAGGGATGCGTGGCGTGACGAAGGGTTTCAACCGAGAGGGATGAACGCACCAGCGACGCCGTCCCCAGCGAATTTTAACACATTGGGGATGCAGGACTTCCACTACCTCAACCGGGCCTCGCCATGGTCTGAGGAGTTTGGCCGACGTGGACACCGGCACCTGGGGGCAGTGGAGCCATGCCCTGTCTCCCGGTGCCCACTGATGCGTGTACGTCCGAGGGTCACGCAGTCGCAAATTTGCCCGTTGGCGGGAAGCCGAATTTTCAATGTCGGCCTCCTGTGCCTCGGCCAACTTACGGAGGTTGAATCGCAAGTGGTCAACGAGCTTTGACTTTTGCGGTGGCTGTTCGATTTCCAGCCGAACGTCGGCGGGAGGAAAGGCATCCCTGCCATACATTAGAAAGAACGGGGAAAATCCCGTCGCCGCGTGAGGTGCCATACGGTATGCGGCGAGGACCCCCGGAACCTGCAAGTCCCAATTGAGGTGGGATTCATCGACCTGATGGCATAACATAGCGGTGAGAGTTCTATGAAGGCACTCCACCATGCCGTCAGTCTGGGGATGGTAGGGCGAAGTGCGCACCTTCTTAGTGCCCAACAGGCGGCACACATCATTCACCAAGGCTCCCTGATCGGTCAGCAACCGTTCTGGTGCGCCCTTGTCCAGGACGTAGCCCTGAACAAAGGCGTCCACAACGGCCGCCGCCGACTGGTTGGGGAGGGCCCAGGCCATAGGCCACCGTGTAAAATACTCTACCCCAACCAGAAGGTACTTATTACCCCGTGGCATAGTAGGAAAAGGGCCCAAAATATCGAGAGCCACCAACTCATTTATACGAGAGACAGAAATGGGTTGCAGGGGTGGACATGCCAGTTTAGCCGGCGGTTTACGTTGCGCACAATGGGTGCATCCCAGCAAAATGTCAGTGACGTCGCGCAGCATGCCCGGCCAGAAAAATTGCAACCGCAACAACCCAATGGTCTTATGAACACCCAGGTGCAATAAACGCTCATGCGCCGCCCATACGGCCTTGCATCGCAAGGCGGATGGCACGACGATTTTATGTTGACACGAGTCAGCATCCCAATGCATCAACAAGCCGTGCTTCATGACAAATGAATTAAATTTGCCCTGTCTTGGAACCGCATTATTCGCGTGGCGACGCAACCTCAATAACGACATGTCCTCGCCCTGGTGCCGACCCCATTCGGCCAAAGTTAGCCCCAGCAAATCGTCACTGGCCATTGGATCTGCATGATCCAACATCGGCGCTGAGGCGGCGGGAAGTGCGGCTGACACCGTTGTGAGAGGCGCGACCTGTGCAGGCAGTGGCGGCTTACAACGGCCCGAGCCCAAAAAACACGCACATTTTTGAGCCGGCGGAAGGCGAGACAACGCATCGGCATTCGTGTGTTGTGCAGCCCTACGGTAAGTGACATTGAAATCGTAGTCCTGAAGGACTTCGAGCCACCGAGAAAGCTGCCCGGACGGTTGGTCAACCCGCAGAGCGTACTGTAAAGCCGAATGATCAGATCGCACGGTAAAATGCTGACCATACAGGTACGGCCTGTATTGCTGAATAAAAAAAACAATGGCCAGCAGCTCACGTCTGGTCACACAGTATCTTTGTTCAGCAAGAGACAAGACTCTGCTACCATAGGCAACAACCCTTTCAATGCCATCAACTTTTTGGGACAGAACACCCCCAATCCCCGTATTGCTAGCGTCGGTGTCCAACACGAATGGCACGGAAAAATCGGGGTACGCAAGGGACGGTGCCGTCACGAGCGCGTTCCGCAAGGAGTCGAACGCAGCCTGTTCTGCGTCCCCCCAATGAAACGCCACCCCTTTTGACGTAAGGGCGTGGAGCGGCTTGGCAATTGTCGCGAAGCCAACAACAAACCGGCGGTAGTACGACGCAAAACCAATAAAACTACGAACATCACCCGCAGATGTAGGGGTCGGCCAATGTTGAACACATTTGGTTTTTTCAGGGTCGGTAGAGATGCCCGAGCGGCTAACTATGTGGCCCAGATAGCGCACAGACTCATGCAGAAGGTGACACTTCTGCGGCTTGAATTTCAAGTTAGCAGCCCGCATTTTCAAGAAGACAGCACGAAACTGTTCGATGTGTTCGCCGAACGTGCGGCTAAAGACGATGACCTCGTCAAGATAAATGAGACATGAGTCCCACTGGAGCCCAGTGAGGACCAGCTCCATGAGCCTCTGGAACATCGCTGGGGCCGAGTGGAGACCCATGGGCAATCTATTAAACTCGAAAAGGCCCTGTGGTGTCCGAAAAGCAGTCTCAGGTTTTGACGATTCGTCGAGGGGGAGTTGCCAAAACCCCGACAGAAGGTCCAAGGTGGAGAAATAGTGCGCCCCTGCCAGGGCATCCAATGACTCGTCCATACGAGGGAGAGGGTAGGCGTCCGCTACCGAGATTTTATTTAGGCGCCGAAAATCAACGCAAAAACGGAGACTGCCATCGTGCTTTTTGACCAGCACTATTGGAGCACCCCAGGGACTAGTGGAGGGAGAAATTATATCGGCCTTCAGCATGTCATCCACAGCCGATTTAACATGCTGTTTCTCCGCCGGGCTAAGCCGAAATGGGTTTTGTCGATTCGGGGCAGCGTCAACCGTATCAATGTGGTGACGCAGCAGCTTGGTGCAGCCAATATCAAATTTAGATTTACTGAAGACATCGGAAAATTCTCGCAGAAGAGCGCGCAATTTAATTCGCTGCGAATGAGACAGATCACCCGTGTCTGTGCAGAGCGCGTCCAACCATCTCTCATCCGATTCGGAAGGAGGTGGGACCTGCGGCGTGTCATGCACGTGTCCCGCGACTCCGGTCCCCAACGACACCGGGGTCGCGTGAGCGAGCACAGTTCCTTGCGGAATGACGGTTGTGGACAATCCGACATTCAAAACCTGCAAGAACGGCTCCCTGTCGGCTGCTACGAGGGTCTGTGCAGCCACCAAATCTAACCCCTTAGCAGCTGCGTTTGAAGGCCCCAGCAAAATGCCATGTGCCGAAGCCTCCGGGGCTAGCGGTTTTTTAAGTTGCAAGGGCACGAGCATTTGTGTCCCTGGCGGAATGCGGACTGTGCTCGCGACAAACGCCTGCACCGAGGCACTAGCCATGCGCGGATGTGAGGGTGTGGGCAAGAACGCCATCCGTCGACCCGACGGGAGTTCGATGCAGCCTTGATCTACAAGGATCTTAATAGGCATTTTCGCGAGAAAATCAGTGCCTAACAAACACGGCACGGCGAGGGAAGAAGAGACCAAAATAGGCCCTGCCAATTTAATGTCTCCAATCGAAATTTGCGCCCGAATTTGCCCAATAAAGCCCAGTGAACTGCCATTAGCGGCGAAACACGGGATAGAAACCCGTTCCAAGTGGCGGCATCGTACGGGCAGTATATTGTAAATCAAATCCGAAATGATCGTCGCCGACGCACCAGTATCGACCAACACGCGAAATTCCACACCCTCGATTGATCCGACAACCACGGACGAACCTGCCGTTGCCGCGACTACCCTATGGGCCAACTCAGACCACTGCCAAGGTCCGAGTGGCCGCGAACAAACGCCAGAATACCCCCATCACACGCCGAATCGCGAGCCCTTCTTATGGTGCGTTGCAGTGTGTATGGTGTGAATGAGGGCCGAGCGTGAGAGGCTCCGACGTCGAAGCCGTATTGGACCTACCACGGTCTCACCCGGACTCCGTCGCGCGGCAAGGCGCGCGAGTTCTCCGGCAGCGAAATCAGGCAAGGCAGGCCCTGGCACGGGCCCGGGGAGCGCCGGGACGACGAGGGCTTTTGTCCGGCAGCGAAATCAGGCAAGGCAGGCCCTGCGCTTGCGCTTGGGCCCGGGGCCCGCCAGGACACGAGGGATGTGTGCCTGCGTGTTTTATTTTGCACTTAAAAAAATATATATCACGTAATAAATAAACGGTTAAATTATGAAGAGGATTAACATCACATGCAATGCAGCGAGCACATTCAAACGCCACACAGAGAGATTATTGCTGATTTTACACCCAAAAGCACGAGATTTCACTTCGTTAAAGTATTGAAAGGGGACGGACGGACGGACTGACACATTAATCTATTGCAGGCTGGTACACTCAGTTTACAACTTCGTTCCTACCAGTAAAACGTAATAATCAACCTGACCTTGCGTTAATTGTGTTTTGACCGTCTGTGTTGCGTTATATGATTTCCAAATCTTGCTAAAACCTGTTTGGTTTAGTGTGCTCCCACGTGTCTCTCTCTCTGTATCCCCTGTTGTATCTGTGTCTGTATATATCTGCGGTTGTGTGTCTCCTCTCTCTCGTAAATTTAGCTCTTCTGTACCTGGTGATGATTGCTTGTGTTGCAATCGAAACGACGTACACTATTATGTTATTTTATTATTTCTACGCGACTTTACCGAAAAAAAACAAAGAATAAAATATTCCTCCTCTTTTTACTACAAGCTTTTATTTAGCTCACTGTCTGTTGTCCTTATCGTATCCTCAAATCTTGTAACTCAATTTTAACCCACTTCCCAATGTGGTATCGACTGCAAACTTGGTATACTTATGGCATACTAATGACAATTACTATATTCTATCATTAAAAAAGAAATATATTTTTAAACACTCTTTTTTTACATGTTATGTTTCGGCTTGGGTCTAATTGTCCACGCTCAACTGATGTTGGCTGTAATGGACCACGGTCCCTTGCGTCGTGGCCAAGCTTCGGGCCACTTCCTGGAGTCGTGGAGTTCTTTCATTACTTGTACGTTTCTTAAAAGCGTGTTAAAAAATATTTTAATATTATTCACCTGAAGACGGTTACTTGTGTTGCGATCGAAACGTCGTGATATATTTTTTTTCTACCTACGTGACTTTACCGAAAGAACCAAGAATATGAATCCCTGCAGTGCCGAAAGCTTTAAATAAAAAGTTTTTACAGTAGTTTTATAGTTATAACTCGACCATGC
Source organism: Petromyzon marinus (assembly GCF_048934315.1). Taxonomy (NCBI): domain Eukaryota; kingdom Metazoa; phylum Chordata; class Hyperoartia; order Petromyzontiformes; family Petromyzontidae; genus Petromyzon; species Petromyzon marinus. Next base: position 647,647 of record NW_027423012.1, read on the forward strand.
CCGGTCAAGTTAATATTGTTATGATCACGGTATGCAATAATTGTGCATTCCACCAGTCCCTGCTATAGAGTATTTGACTGCTGCTATACATTTCCACGCGATGATGATGATGATACTCTTTGGTTGAGCTATCATCTGTGATGATCAGGTCACCTTCTCAAAAAAAGGTACAAAGCAGCTCAGTTGGGGAGGGCCTTACTCCTGGTAAACTTAACATAGTTAAAAAAATAGTAATACCGTAGCAACAACATGTATTGTGTCCACGCTACGTATTGTAATATCAATGTAAAATAATAATACAGTACACGGCAGTGTGTGTCATACGTTCGAGAAGCGTCAACCTTAACAATTTAAATCAACGCGCGCGCTTACGATTGCATTGAGAGACGGGGTACAATTAAAACTTAAGCGGCAGAATGACGAACACGCGTGGATTTAATTAGCTCACCAACAAATCACATCGGCCACGTAACCGTATTGGACCTACCACGGTCTCACCCGGACTCCGTCGCGCGGCAAGGTGCGCGAGTTCTCCGGCAGCGAAATCAGGCAAGGCAGGCCCTGGCACGGGCCCGGGGAGCGCCGGGACGACGAGGGCTTTTGTCCGGCAGCGAAATCAGGCAAGGCAGGCCCTGCGCTTGCGCTTGGGCCCGGGGCCCGCCAGGACACGAGGGATGTGTGCCTGCGTGTTTTATTTTGCACTTAAAAAAATATATATCACGTAATAAATAAACGGTTAAATTATGAAAAAAATTATATCACGTAAATAAATAAATGGATAAATTATGAAGAGGATTAACATCACACGCAATGCAGCGATCACATTCAAACGCCACACACACAGAGAGATTATTGCTGATTTTACACCCAACAGCACGAGATTTCACTTCGTTAAAGTATTGAAAGGGGACGGACGGACGGACACATTAATCTATTGCAGGCTGGTACACTCAGTTTACAACTTCGTTCCTACCAGTATTATCTGAACCTGTCCTGGGTTTCCCCTATGTCGATTCAGCCTCAAATGAGTACCTGGTGCAATGTTTAAACATCATCACTGGGGAGACAAAGGCGGACGGGCGTGGTGTTGGCCACCCACCCCCTCGTGTGCCACAGTGCCGGCCTTCATAGGTGCTCGCTGACAGCGCTTGCCCCGACAGTCTGTGTAGGTTCCGTGGTGGGGGGGGTCTTTGTCTTTGTAACCGTATTATTAACATTTTCTCAAGTAAAGCTTTTGATCAGAAGCAACCTGGCCACAAATGACAGCTCAACGAAGTGGCCCATCATAACGTGAAACTTTATGGCAGCCAGATAGTCTGAAATCGTGACGTTGATTTAGAATCTGGAGGGTGGAAAAACAGAGAACCCAGATAAAAATCCACGCGATGAGTTGGGGAGAGACAGGCAAACTCCGAATGTGCAGCAGGCGTTAGGATCAAACTCACGACCTCCTCTATAACCAGGTGAAGTAATCCACATCTTTTAGACACCGTTGTGTCATTTACGTTTTTAATTTCTCAGCGTTTCCGTTCCTTCATTCTCGCGAGTCACGTACGGTTGCGTTGGAACGTTTGCCAGCCACTGATTGCGCTACGTAACACAATCTTTTTGTTTCCTGGATCGTCGGTGTTACTGCCTAATCGCTTATGCCTAAAAAGTTTACAAATATATACGAAGGTGACATCGTCACGGCGGTGACGCGCTTCGCCGCTCCTGACGCGGTTGTCTGACTTGACCACCCGAATGTGACATTGTGGTCATTGCCCTGCGTCTACATCAGCAGCCGTGCGGCAAGAACAAGCACGTGACACGTGGACACGCTGCACGATGGCCACTCCAGCAAGGTCTTTATCAGGGTAGATGTACATTTTTTGTGGGAAATCTACAAATCAACTCAAATTAAAATATATCAGTGGTCCGAAGGTAGCGACAACAGCAATTGTAAATCCGCTGCCAGCAGCGGATATTGGAAGATTTGCGGATAATATGCCGACGTGAAAGAGGAGGCCTACAGGGCTTGAAAAAGTGACTACCCCCAAAAGTACAAATACCGTGGGATTTAGACCCGGGCTAGGATTATGGCTGTACTGTGAGAAGATTCGGTTTCTAGCTTACGCAGTGCTGTTGTTAGACAGCACAACTCGCATTTGGATGGGTTAAAAGTTAAAATCCTTGGTCAGGAATTAAGTCAGCTCATGGTCTCTCTGGTGATTGCTAACGCGTCGCTTTTGTGGCCAGGTCACTCGCGGTTATGCTCCACATAATCCAATCCTGGCCATATGAATGTGGAATGTCCACCTGTAACTCAGATCCACCAACAAAGTTGAGCGCCAACCCAATTTCGATTTAAAGCTTTCGTGACTACAGTGATTCATATTCTTGGTTCTTTCGGTAAAGTCACCACGTAGAAGGGAAACAATAAAATAATAAAAATATATATGAAACAATAAAATTCTCACGTTTCGACAGTAACACAAACATTCATCATCAGGTGTGAAAAAACCAACAGCAAGATGATGACTGTATTACAGTCGAAACGTCGTGAGAATTGTATTGTTTTATATATATTTTATTGTTTTATTGTTTCCCTTCAACGTGACTTTACCGAAAGAACAAAGAATATCACCAACCACAATGTCAATGTCGAGCAGGGGGACACTATTGCTTACATTTCAGATGACCGAGTTTCACTCTGGTGTTACGTGTTTAGTGTCGGCCGTACGTTCATGCACAGGGTAACTGTGCAAACACATGGGGAAGTACTGTGCTCATTTTACATTAAAACAAACACACAACTGGAAACAGCAGATTAATGCTCACCTGGGACAGCTTTTTAAGATGGACCAGGATCAAAATATTTACGTAAAAAGGTAGATGTGAGCAAGTTGGAGTTTAGAACGCTGAACTTGACAATTCAACACTTAGGCTTTCGTGACCAACATCCATAGGTTTTTATATGTATATGGAAACAGGAGGATTTCTCCATAGCTCTGGCTGCTGCTGCCTGATGAGGCTGGCTGTAATTAATGGCAAAACATCACAGTACTCGAATTGTAAATGTTGTGTGGGGGTTTATTATCCAACACACAACCAACCGGTGTGCTGAATTGGCATGAATTCTAGATTTGAAGCTTTCGTGACTGCATGGATCCATACTCTTTGGTTCTATTCGGTAAAGTCACCACGTAGGTAAAAAATAAAACAACGTCGTGATTTTTGTTTTATTTTTTACCTACGTGACTTTACCGAATAGAACCAAAGAGTATGAATTGGCATGCTTTGTTTACGTGACAAACCTTGCTGATTGGCTGTGTTGGGGGGGTGGTGGTGGATTTAACCACACATTTACGTGAGCTAACCCAAAAAAAACCTCACGGTTGATAAATAAAGGTAACATAGCAACGTGGCCTGAAGACTAAAATGTTGAATTGGTGCGTACTGCCTGCTGTGATATACGGTTTAGAGACACAGCCATCAACCGACAACAACACTGAACGAAAACTGGAAATAACGTAAATAGGCTTGTCGAGACGCACACTTGTAAATTGCGCCGAGAGACAGGAAGAAGAACACGTGGATCAGAAAACCAGCAGGTTGATGAAAACATTCAAAAGTGAGCGGGCTTGGGCAGGACACATCACTGGAAGGGTTTCATGACCAACATTCAAGGACACTCGATGGAGTGGAAGCCAAGAAACGAGATTCCTCCGAATGGAGACGAAGTGATGAAATCATTCGTAATAAAGGTGATGAAATCATTCATAATAAAGGTTATGAAATCATTCATAATAAAGGTGATGAAATCATTCATAATAAAGGTGATGAAATCACTTTAACATAGCTACTTCTGTGACCAGTCACAAGCTAATCCCTCAACTGTTTCAATGCTAAACTCTCCTGTTTGATATGTAAACCCCTTTGTCAAGTTGCCTCACTTCTCTCAACCGGCTTAAAAGACGCTGCGAAGCTTAGCAGCGTTCATTGTAGCTCTGTCGTCCCGACAGATTTGTTCCTTTCACCTGAAGAAGGCCACTTGTGTTGTGGCCGAAACGTCGTGAGAATTTTATTGTTTTATTTTATTATTTTATTCTCATTCTAAGTGACTTTACCGAAAGAACCAAAGAAAATGATGAAATCAGCTCACGTGCTGTGGGTTGATCGTTGCATCGGCACAATTGTGAGAAGTGGTGGCGGTGGCGGTGGCTTGAGGCCTTCATCCAGCAGTGAATTTGATCGTTGATTTATTTACGATGTTTAAATTTAATCGCAGGGCAATCTTACACGTAATAGGGTCACCCAGCTGTAGCCTTTCAGCTGTGGCCGGTGCAGTCGTGAACTGCCTCCACCTTTGGCGAAGACCGCAGAGAATTTCACATGAAACTCTGGCATCACTCTGTGTAAGCTGCGTATACGCCACTACGCTCAACTGATTATATTTTAAATCACTAAATAAGCAACTGCAAAGTATGTCAATTGTACGTGTGGTATAGGCCGCGCTTTGCATATTCACAGTGTGGTGCCTGTATTTTATGGAAACATTTTCTGTTTGTAAAAAGGGCTTAAGGCCATCCTCTTAAAACGCCTAACTTGGCGATCATGCTATTGTGGATATCAGGAGGTAATTCGCCCCGAACTGCCCGTCTTAAATAGCGTTGTGCATGTGCCCGTATGTATGCCGGCCTAAAAAAAGAAAAAAATCACCTAACAGGTGTCCCGTTGAAGAATTTGCCCGTCGTACAACAGCAGTACCCTGCCTTGCTAAATGCAGAAAATGTGTTACGTAATAATAATAAGCCTTCGCCGTGCACATGGGCGGTTCAGGGCAACTCACCTCCAGATATACAACAATACCACGATCGCCAAGTTAGGCGTTTTAAGAGGATGGCCTTAAGCCCTTTTTTTTAATCCGAACCGGGACCTGGGGAATGCGCAGGTCCCCGGTTCGGATAATAATAATAATAATATTCACTGGCGTTGGCCGCGAGCGGGAATCGAACTCGGGTTGGCAGGTTCGTAGCGCAGCGCGCTGACCGCTACACCACCGCTCCCCTTCGCCAGGAGCACGGCGACGTCACCACTCCAACCATAGCCGCACAAACAACAACAACAACCGCACAATCAACAACAACAACAACCGCACAAACAACAACAACCGCACAATCAACAACAGCAACGCGCGTCGCGACGCGAAGCCGCTCGTGAATGCCTCGGTGGGGCGCGTTGTGGCGGTGCCCTCTTTGCGAGGCTTTCTAAGATTGGTTTCACACGACGGCTGTCTCCCCACAAGTAATCTGTCTCATCGTGCCGCAGGGCCCAGGTGCCGCTAGCGGGCGCGACGTTCGCCACGGCCGTTTGAATTTGGGTTCTCGAGCGTGCGATTGGAATCGGGTGAATTAATGTTCAACGCTGTTTTTTTAATCTCTCTCGTAACGTTGAGCGTAGGCGATCAAACCGGCCTGCAACCACAGCCACCTGGGGCGGTTTACTCTCCCCCGGTTGTTGCAGCCTTTCCAGAATTCCTGCCTAAATTAAAACGTCGAGTTTAAATTTCGCTTTAAAGCTTTCGTGACTGCAAGGATTCATCTTCTTTGGTTCTTTCGGTAAGGTCACGTAGAATGAGAATAAAATAATAAAAAAACAATAAAATTATCACGACGTTTCGGCCAGAACGCAAGCGGCCGTCTTCAGGTGAAAGGTACAGACCTGTCCGGACAACAGAGCTTCAATGTCTGTCATCCCGTTAGGTCTGTACCTTTCACCTGAAGACGACCGCTTGCGTTGTGGCCGAAACGTCGTGAGACTTTCATTGTGTTATTTTGTTGTCGAGTTTGCGTGCTAAGATTGGTCCACATCCACACACCAAGATCCTACAGGGACGTCTCTCTCTTTAATGTGGAACACCGGAATGGAGTGAAATCACAGCTGACGCATCTGAAGGCATTCCTGTATTCCCCCGGGGAACGTGTCACCCCACACGTACGTGTGTGCGTATATACGTCTCTTTATAAAATGAGTGCAAACCTGCAAGGGAGGAAATATTAATATAATTACGTGTAAGTTGAAATGGATTTTGTTGTTGTCAAGGACAATGTATGCCATTTGAGCCTCTGATGCAGCCGGACGTCATCAGTAAATGTCAAAGCAGCCAGACGAACTTCCCTCAACACAAGCGGCAGAGAGATTGTCAACACCGCTGGCGTTTCCCTTCGTACCCCAACTCCCATCGCTCGCCTCTTTTATTTGTACGCACAATTAAAAGAGTCATTGCCCGAAACGCCGCCGACTGCATACACGTTTAAACATTTTGATTTAAAGCTTTCGTGACTGCAGTGATTCATATTCTTAGCTCTTTCGGTAGTCACATAGAAGGGAAACAATAAAATAATAACATATATAAAATAATATATCTTCTTTGGTTCTTTCGGTAAAGTCACGTAGAATGAGAATAAAATAATAAATTAATAAAACAACGCAATATTATTCTCATATATTTTATTATTTTGTTTCCCTTCAACGTGACTTTACCGAAAGAGCTAAGAATATATACGTTTAAACATTCTAAGGCCACGGTGTTGTTAAACGTTTTGCTGTCATGGATAATTATAACCGTCATCAGGTTGCGAGTTTGACATTTAAAATGTTTATTGCCGCATGAGCCGAGTGGAGCGGTGGCGCAGTGGTTAGCACACCGCCCGGGTTCGATTCCCCGCCCACGGCGGCGCGCATCAGTGGCAATATTCGAACCGGTCCTGGACATGCCCACCCACCCCTCCCTCCCCACACTTCACCAGCCCCCACTGGCCAGAGTGGTCAAATATGGTGAATCACCCCCCCACCACCACCATCACCACCATCACGACCGACAACAACGGCGTGCGGAAGGGGTGAAGTGACCGTGACCATCATCCAGCAGTGGGTCAATCAAGGACTGACTTCAATCTTTATTTAAAGATTTTGTGACTGCAGGAATCCATACGTAGTAGGTAGAAAATAAAAAAAAACATTTTATTTTATACGTACGTATACGTACGTATAAAATAAAATGTTCATTCGGTAAAGTCACGTAGTAGGTATAAAATAAAAAACATATATTTTATTTTATACCTACGCATAAAATAAAATGTTCTTTCGATAAAGTCACGTGGCTTTTCCAAAAGAACCAAAGCGTAAGGACTGACTTGGTCCTTACATTACGGAACACGTGACAAGCCACAGCAATGAGCATCACCCCCCCTGTCCCCCCCACCCCACACACACTTCCGCTCACTCACGTCACTTCCGCCCACGCCCCTCACTTTCACTTCCTGCCCACGCCCGTCACTTCCTGCCCACACCTCACTTCCGCCCATTCACGTCACTTCCGCCCATGCCCGTCACTTTCACTTCCTGCCCACGCCTCACTTCCGCCCACGCCTCACTTCCTGCCCACGCCTCACTTTCTGCCCCCGCCTCACTTCCTGCCCACACCTCACTTCCGCCCACACCTCACTTCCGCCCACGCCTCACTTCCTGTCCACGCCTCACTTCCTGCCCACGCCTCACTTCCTACCCACGCCCGTCACTTCCACCCACGCCCCTTGGCTCTGCTGTTCGGTGGCTGAGCACGTGGGTGGGGTGGGGGTGGTGGTGGGGAGTTTCCCACAAGTCGACGAGAAGCGAGCGAGTGGCGAGCGGCACATCCGAAGGGCGACTCCACTCACAGTCGCCCGGGGCTCCGCACCGCCTCCACGCCCCCCGAGGTAAGAGACGGGACGCGGCGAGGATGGAGCGGTGGGGACGCCCGCGCCGTTCCTGGCCGTGCTCCCCGGTGGTCGACTCGGCCTCGAGTGAGCTCCTCGTCGGGTGCGGCCCTGGCGCTTGGTCCGCCCTCCCGCCTCGTGCAACCTTTCCCCGGCCTTCGCGGCCCTGCTCGCCGGCAGCGCTTTGCCCCCGGCGGTCTTGCCAGAGGCTACCCGGGGGATCTTTGTCTTTGGGTGCATCGAGCGTGACCTGAGACAGTGGGGGCCGAAGTTTGACTCCCTGCCGCGGTGAACGCGACGAGCGGAGAGAGCCTCGTGGCGTGTACACAAATCGATTAAAAAGCACCAGTCGGAATTTCGATTTAAAGCTTTCGTGACTGCAAGGATTCATCTTCTTTGGTTCTTTCGGTAAAGTCACCAACACGTAGAATGAGAATAAAAATAATAAATTGATTAAATAAAATAACAATAAAATTCTCACGACGTTTCGACCACAACACAAGCCGTTTCAATGCTAAATTCTATGCTAATTCCTTTGTCAAGGCACTCTGTTGCTTCTCACACAGCTTAAAGGTCGCGGTCTGAGCTTGGCTTTGTTTGCTCCAGCGCTGTCCTCCAGACAGTCTCGTCCCTTCACCTGATGAAGGCCACTTGTGTTGTGGCCGAAACGTCGTGAGAATTTTATTGTGTTATTTTATTTTATCAATTTATTATTTTATTCTCATTCTACGTGGTGACTTTACACAATACCTCCAGTCAAAATGTAAACAAAAAACATACTATGATAATATATAATGCATTGACCTTGAAACTGGTTGGTCCACACCAAGGGACGGCTTTCTTTCTAAGGGACAATGCCACATATATTATCATAGTATGTTTTTTGTTTGCATTTTGACTGCAGGTATTGTGGTTAATGCAGTAGACATGATTCCTTGTTAAAAGGTTTCAGTTTTGTTGTCAGAAAAAAAGGGGAAAAACCCTATTATTATTACAAATCGTGCGATTGATAAAGAGTTGGAGCCGTGATTGGAATACGTGATTGTAGCGTTTCGCCAAGGCGAAATGCCGAAGTCGCTCGCGACACTGCCCCAGGCTTGGGGCTTGAGTCCCCTGCTGATGTCTCTCTGTGCGGCAGGATGTGGCGATCCACTCGGCAGGCAACCTCGCACTCGCCACCAAACATTCCCCGTATCCCTCCCCCCACCTCGATGTCCCAAGATCCCCGTCCTCTCATCCCCCCCCCACCACCACCACCACGATCCGATTGTGTCGAGAAGATTCCAGAAGAATGGATTATTTAATAAAGAATTAAAGCTTTCGTGACTGCATAAATTAGTTACGGTTTTTTTCGGTAAAGTCACGTATGTAGGAATACCATAACGTTATATTAAAATGAATCAATCACGACGTAAAGGTAACTTCCCCGTAGAAGTGTGTTAATAAAGAATTAAAGCTTCTGTGACTGCATAAATTACTCATTGTTTTTTTCGGTAAAGTCACGTATGTAGGAATACCATAACGTTATATTAAAACAAATAAATCACGACGTTTCCTCCTGCCCCGTCCTTTCTCTCTGGCCCCTCCCCCCACCTTCACTTCTTATTTAAGGCTTCCGTTTCATCCGACCTCACTTCTCTGTCCGTCCTTGCCTCTTGGTGTCTCTGTATTTCTGACTTGTACCTCGTATTTGTTCACTCTGTCTATGCTGGTATGTTCAATCCAGAGGTTGAACACGAAATTTAACACTCTTCTGAAATTCGTGGTCCGCCAGGTAAGTGTCTGTGTTGTTTACCTGACTGGTTGTGTATCACGTAATTTTCCTTAGGTTTGTTGAATTCTCGTCTCTCCTTGTTGTATTTGCCTCCGTGATTCGTTTCTTACGCCTGATGAGGATCGCTTGTGTTGCGATCGAAACATCGTGATTGATTTGTTTTAATATAATGTTATGGTATTCCTACACACGTGACTTTACCGAAAAAACACAATGAGTAATGTATCATTTGTCTCATTGTTTTATCCCCGTTGTCTGTGAACTCGCGTTTGAACTCTGCGGTTTTCCGTTCGTCTCGTTGCGCCCCCGCGCGGTCCGTCTCTTTGCCGAACAACAATTGTGGTGATCGCATCGGTGCCCATCGAATGGTCGGCGATGATACCGCCCCCCCCGCCTTGCTGATCTCGACGCGGCGGTCATCGTTGTCGTCAGCCACGCGGTCATCGTTGTCGTCAGCCACGCTCGATCCTTGGCGGAGATGAAGACCCTCCCGCCAACCCACGGCCGTCTCTCACCGGTCGCTGGTGACGACGCACCAGCGATGTAACGCGATGCACGGCATCTCCCGGCCATGTCCATGTATTAAATATGTTGTTTGCGGCGTTTTAAGATAGAAATAATACATGGGCATGGCGGATATAAATAGAGAGATGATAATTGTGTTGTTGGCGGCCTTTTAGACAGATATAATACTATATTACTATATATCGGCCAACAACAGAACCATCATCTCTATTATTACAATATATCGGGCAGGTCCATGTATTTTATCTGTCTAGAGATGATGGTTCTGTTGTTGGCAGCGTTTTAGACAAATGTAATACTATTTTTAACAACAGACCCATCATCTTTTCATTTATTACTATATATATCGGCCAGGTCCATGTATTTTATCTGTCTAAAGCGCTGCAAACAACAGATATATTACATGGACATGGCCGATATATAGTAATAATGGAGAGATGATGGTTCTGTTGTTGGCGGCGATTTAGACATTTAATAAATGGACTTGGCCGATATATAGTAGTATAGTATTATATCTGTCTAAAACGCCGTCAACGACACAACTATCATCTCTCTAAATAGAGATGATAGTTTGTGTTCTTGGCGGCCTAGTCCATTTTTATGTGTCTAAAACGCTGCCAACAAGAGAACCATCATCTCTATATTATTACTATATATCGGCCATGTCCATGTATTAAATCTGTTGTTTGCGGCGTTTTAAGATATATTTTAAGATATAAGGACATGGCGGATATAATATATATACACACAGAGTGTACACACACAGTGACATAGTGACAACAACCGCCATTCGCCACTAAGTGGCGGTGACGTCACCACGACGCTTGTGCCAGGTGTACACACACGCACAGTGCACACACACAGTGTACACACACAGGGTACACACAGTGTATACACAGTGTACACACACAGTGTACGCACACACTGTATACACACAGTGTACACACACACAGTGTACACACAGTGTACACACACTGTACACACAGTGTACACACATACATTGTACACACATAGTGTACACACAGGGTACACAGTGTACACACACACAGTGACACATACACACAGTGACACACACAGTGACACAGTGAAACACAGCGACACACAGTGACACACACAGTGTACACACACTGTACACACACACAGTGTATACAAACAGTGTACACAGTGTATACAAATAATGTACACACAGTGTACACACACAGTGTACATACACAGTGTCCACACACACAGTGTACAAACACGCAGTGTACACACAGTGTATACACACAGTGTACACACAGTGTACACACACAGTGTATACACAGTGTACACACACAGTGTACACACACACACAGGGTATACACAGTCTACACACACACAGTGTACACACGGTGTACATACAGTGTATACACCCAGTGTACACACACAGGGTACACACACAGTGTATATATACACACACAGAGTGTACACACACAGTGACATAGTGACAACAACCGCCATTCGCCACTAAGTGGCGGTGACGTCACCACGACGCTTGTGCCAGGTGTACACACACGCACAGTGCACACACACAGTGTACACACACAGGGTACACACAGTGTATGCACAGTGTACACACACAGTGTACGCACACACTGTATACACACAGTGTACACACACAGTGTACACACAGTGTACACACACTGTACACACAGTGTACACACATACATTGTACACACATAGTGTACACACAGGGTACACAGTGTACACACACACAGTGACACATACACACAGTGACACACACAGTGACACAGTGAAACACAGCGACACACAGTGACACACACAGTGTACACACACAGTGTACACACACACAGTGTATACAAACAGTGTACACACAGTGTATACAAATAATGTACACACAGTGTACACACACAGTGTGCATACACAGTGTGCACACACAGTGTACACAAACTGTACACACACAGTGTATACACACAGTGTACACACACAATGTACACACAGTGTACACACACACAGTGTACAAACACGCAGTGTACACACAGTGTATACACAGTGTATACACACAGTGTACACACAGTGTATACACAGTGTACACACACAGTGTACACACACACACAGGGTATACACAGTCTACACACACACAGTGTACACACGTTGTACATACAGTGTATACACCCAGTGTACACACACAGGGTACACACACAGTGTATATACACACACACAAAGTGTACACACACAGTGACATAGTGACAACAACCGCCATTCGCCACTAAGTGGCGGTGACGTCACCACGACGCTTGTGCCAGACTATGTGCACCGTGAGGCCATGTGAAGTGTCGAACGCCCGCTGGCAGGAGGTCACTGGGCAGACCCAGGTGCCACGGGTCGACTGACTGAGATGACTGGCTGATGCACCACCTGTGCCCCCTACTGTGCCAACCTGCTGTGCTTTAGCCACCCGGCGCTCCGCTCGTTGTTCTGAGCGTCGCTCCTCCGCCCTCCGTTGTTGTTGGAGGGCGACTGCCTCCAACTGCCCAGTAGCATCCTTCACGAGCCTCCTCCACAGAGGCCGATCTTGACACTGCTGGTACCAGTCATCGGCAAGTCCACTCAGCTCCACGTCCTCCTGTACCACATCACTCCATCTCTTCTCTAGCCCGTGCCGCGCCCGCTTAGCCCCCTCAATCCGGCCAAACAAAAGCTGTTTCGGCATGCGGTGGCTGGGCATGCGAGCTACATGACCCAGCCATCGCAGCCTTGCCTGCCGGAGGAGCTCACCGATGGGACCCTGCCCAGATCTTTCAAGGATTTGTGAGCTCCTCACACAATCCAGTCTGGTTAAACCCAGGATGGATCGTAGGCAGGCCAGCCTAAATGTTTCTAACCGGCGAAGATGTTCCATTAGGGGGGTCCACGTTTCGCAAGCGTAGAGAAGGGAGGGAATGACCCTGGCTGAGAAGACCTGAAGCTTAGTGCGGAGCGACAGACCAGGTAGCTTCCACACAGCGTTACGCAACCGATGAAAAGATATTGCCGCTCGACTGATTCGGAGTGAGACCTCTGCTGTTAAACTGGAGCCAGTCATAAGCACACTGCCCAGGTATGGGAAACTCTCCACTCTCTCCACAACTGCCCCATCACCGATTGGGAGTTGTGGGGGTGGAGTGTCCGATGGTACAAAATACCCAGGCAGGTGCTTAGTTTTGGTGGGGCTGATGGTAAGGCCCCACCTCTTAGTGGCACGCTCCAGTCTCAGCAGCAGCGTCTCCAACTCCTCCTCTGACTGAGCAGCTATTACCACATCATCAGCATACATAACGTGGTTGAGCAATAGGGAGCCATCCCTTGACCGCACTCGGGCATCGATTAGCCTCCCATTATATCTGTACCATATGGAGATTCCCCCGGTACAGCTATTGAAGGCTTCACGAACTACGTGGTCAAAATAGATGTTGAATAATGTGGGAGCCAGAGGACATCCCTGTCGCACCCCAAGGTGTACAGGGAATGGCTCTGACTCCCGGCCACGTAGTTTTACCCGGGCCCGCTCACCATCATGAAGGTCCTTAATGATCGTGAGCAGAGGGTCAGGTACTCCAAAAGCACGAAGAATGACCCAGAGCCCAGGCCTACTGATGGTATCATAGGCCTTGACCAGGTCAATAAAGCAGAGATGTAGGTCTTGTTGGAATTCCCTACACCTCTGCTGTAGCAGACGGACAGAAAATATGGCATCTGTGCAGGACCGCCTTTCCTGAAACCGCATTGGGGCTCCGCAAGCCTCTCCTCAGCGTGCCTGGCAAGGCGATACTGAATAATCCTTGCCAGGACCTTTCCCGGCACACTGAGGAGTGAGATGCCCCTGTAGTTGTTACAGTCTGTGCGGTCCCCCTTCTTAAAAAGGGGGACCACCAGGGCATCCTTCCAATCCTGCGGAACCCGTCCAGTGGTCCAGACTATTGTTATGATGTCATATAGGGCAGTCTGTGCACAAACGCCACCCTCCCTCAGCATTTCGCTTGGGAGATCATCTCTGCCCGCTGCCTTTCCTGGTCTCAGACTCCGGATCGCCTTCAATACTTCCTCAGCAGATGGCACCTCAGCCAGCCACTCACAGGGGGTGACTTCTTCCAATATTTGAGGCACCGCAGCCTCAGCAGGGTCATCCTCGCTTTGTGCCATGATGTTTTCCTGGCTGAGGGATTTTCCCTCCCCCAGGACCTCACAGAAATGCTCAGCAAATCTGTGAACCTGTTCCTGGGGGTCGGAGATTGGATCACCGTTTTTTCCCCTAATGATGGTAATAGGTGTGGTGCTGCAGGTTACTTTTTTGATGGAGTTAAATAGAGATTTGTGATCACGGGCCACTGAGGCAGACTCCATCTCCTCTGCAACCCGCGACCACCACCCATCCTTGCAGCGCCTCACGGCTCTCCGAACCTCCGAGTGAAGGCTGCGGTAAGCCTCCTCATTCTCTGACGTAGGATTCTGTAGCCGATGACAGTGGGCCTGTCGCTTTTTCTCAACCATCCTGAACACCTCCTCTGTCAACCAGGGTCTCTGGGGAGGTCTGGACCGCGTACCCAAAGCAGCCGTTGCAGCTGCATGAGTCACAGTCCTAAACCTCGCCCATTTACCCTCGACATCAGGAGGAGTCGGGGACGATGCCAATCCCAGCCGCAAGCGATGATGAAATTCTCGCTTGCAACTTTCATCAGATAACTGAGACCAGGCCACTTTATGTTGGAATGGGGTCCTGGGTGTACACCCACCACCGGAGTGGAAGAATGGCAGGCGCATCTTACAGATGACTAGTCGATGGTCAGAGGGCAGATCAGCTCCACGGTAGGTCCTGGTGTCAAGGACATGGGCTCGCATTCGCTGGTCCGTCACTATGTAGTCCAGCAGATGTTCTTGCTTGGACCCGGCATGCATCCATGATGTTGTGTGGATGTGCCGATGCCGGAACAGCGTGTTGGTAATTACAAGCCCATGGGCTGCACAAAAATCTAGCAGCCTCCTACCGTTGTTATTGAGCTGATCTGGCCCATGCCCTCCAATCACTCCAGACCAGGTGCCAGTATCATGACCAACTCGGGCATTGAAGTCACCCAACATGATGACTCTATCCCGAGGGGCCACTTTAGCCAGCACCTGTGACAGGAGGTCATAGAAGGCATCTGACTCATCGGCTTTGCCTGCATCCCTCCACGGATGTTCGTCTTCGGTGGGGGCATAAGTAACCACGACCACCATTCCTCGCCTCCGGTTGATGGGAAGGCGAGCCCAAAGTAGCCTGGGGCTTACAGCTTCCCACACCTCACCGCCACGCTCCCATGCCCCCTTCATTCTTTTGTTCAAAAGAAGACCCACACTCTGTTGTTTGGCAGTCTGCTGCCCCGAGTAGAGGACTGTCCACCCCTCATGGTGGCAGGAGCCAGAGCCGGTCCACCGGACCTCCTGAATGCCGCATAGATCCAGGCGGTACCGGTCCAGCTCCCGACAGAGGAGTGGCAGCCTCTCCTCTGCAGTGAGCGTTCGAACATTCCACGTGGCCACCCGTAGTGGCTTTTCGTTGTTTCTGGAGTAGCCCCGAGGGTAGGTATTCAATCTCCTGGCTCCGCCAATTGGGGTTTGGCCAGGAGACGTCATAGACGCCTGGCCCCCCGGGGCCTCCGGCACAAGCTTATTAGTTACATATTTCAGTTTAATTCGTGGTTTCGTGGTAATTAATTGAAGGTGGAGGGGTTACCAGCCCCTCGCACCCGTCCAGAGCCCTCTTTTAGCCCCTGTGGTGGACATATATGCCATGAGGGGAGGAGCCAATCAAAAATTGGATCTCCCCCCACAGCACTGTCCACGACAGAGTTGCCCGTCCGGCACCGCGAGGAGGTAGGGGGTTGTTTTGACATAGTGACACACACACACTGACACACAGTGACATGCACACAGTGACACAATGACACACACAGCGACACACAGTGACACAGTGTATACACACAGTGTACACACACACAGTGTATACACAATAATGTCCACGTTGTTGTTGCTGAGCTCACACACCCAAGGGAGGGAGCAATGGATAATGAATCTAAATCAACTTAAACTCCAACTCTGTGACGTCACCACTCTGCATTACCTCATCGGTGTGAAACGCCAGGGGGAGGTGTACCTTGCTAGTGACGTCATGTCACCAAGGTATTCACCCCTCCCCCATCCACCGCACTCTTGAGCGTGACGTCACCACAGCCCGTGTAACTGCCGATATCGTTCCAGTGGCAATCCTTATTTGGGCAAAGCTACGCCCAGTCACTGGTGGCTCATTAACATAATGTGTCCGTTAAAGCCGTTGCGAGTTTATTGCGACGGGTTCAGCGCCCACGCCCCCATCCTTCGACATATGGGCCGGCCCTCATTAACATAATTTATTCAGTTAAAGAGTCGCTCGTGGGAGGGAAGTGACGTCATACTACTTCCTGCTGACGTGAGGAAACAGGAAGCTGCCGTGTGCGCTCTTGCACTGAAATCCGAGGTGAGAAATTCTCATCTTTGTGGTGGTGGTTGTTGTTGTTGTTTACCAAGGTAGAGCCTCGCTCTCTCTCTCAGGGATGTCAGTTGAGTAGCAGCGAGCATGGGAATCGATGTCCAAGTTGGAACTTTACAACGCGGGGCCTAGCCACGCGGGGCCTTGCCTCCTGCCCTCGCCTGATTGCGTTTACTTTAATTATCTCGCTTAAGTTTAATTTGTCTTCACCCGGCTCGCCACTTTGTAACTTTGTTTTATTGTCAATATTCACGCAGTTTTAATTTTTTTCACCAGGCCAAGCCCGCTTGAGCTGCTATACCGCTCTTGTTATCAGAAGCGACCTGCCCACAACAACACAAGGTGAGGCTTTGTCAACGTGTGTGAATGTTTTGACTTAAAACTTTGGTGACTGCAAGAATTAATATTCTTGGTTCTTTCGGTAAAGTCACGTAGATAGAAAATTAAATCAAAATAACAATAAAAATTAACAAATAATTGTAAATAAAGCAAAAAAACTCACGTCGTTTTGATCGCAACACAAGTGGTCTTTATTTAATGTAATTGTATTATCTGTTATTGTTATTTTCTATCTACATAACTTTACCGAAATCAACAAGAATACGTGTGTCAATGTCTATCGGTCAAAGACACTCAGCGGAGAGACGCGCAAACTCCAAATATACAGCAGGCGTCAGGGTCGGGATCGAACCCACGACTTCCTGTGTACCAGGTGAGGTAGTTAACATCTCACCACGGAGAGAGACACGCAAACTCCAGTTAGCCTCGGATATGTTCACTGATCCTCGATTAATTACTTGGTGGAGTGAGAAAGCATTGATGCCGAGCAGATGAAGGTGGCCAGCATGATTCTAGACACGGCACTGCCAGTGTGTGACAGTGTCAAGTTTGTGTTTGAAGTAAAGTCTATTAACTCTATTGAACACGGAAGTTATATCAAAAAAATAGTTTATTTTTGTTTTCCTCTGGAACTCTTTGTAAGAATGGAAACAGGATGTGAACACAGCACACACATTCAGCTGAAGTCGGAACTGTTCATCCCAGCATTCAAGGACATCTTAGCCTGGATTCACACCTCTAAGTTGTGATTGAACATTAATTCATGCATTTCTGCCTAACACAAATAGTATTGTTTTCAACTCCCTTTGCTATGTCAGCTGAATTTAGCTTTCATAAATATTCCTTTTGTAGTCAGACAGCCGAAATTGTGTGCTTAGAGTTTTGAGTTAACATTCATCTTGATGATATGAAGGCTTCCAGGCATATTAATGACATTTTCCCTCTCATTGTGTGCCATAGCAGCCCGTGGAGAGAAACCCTTCAGGTGCACTCTGTGCGGGAAGGCATTTGCACGTTCATCAAATCTGATGAATTTGGGAAACTTTTTCACTACATCATGAATATATTAATAAGTATAGACGTGTAAGTCACGTGTGCATTCCTCTGTGCCTGACGTGTAGATGGTGTGGATATTCTTTTTTTCTGTCTGCAGCTGACGCTTCCTCTGCAGATTTGGTCTGATGGAGCAAAGGCACTCAGCGCAGCTCGGTACGACAAGTCAACAATGCGACCAGCGTGCATACAGCACGGACCGGACTGGAAATCTGACACGGCACCAGAGAAGTCACACAGGAGAGAAACCCTTCAAATGTACTGTGTGTAACAAGGCATTTGCATGGCCATCAGTTTTTCAGAACCACCAGAGAACACACACAGGAGAGAAACCCTTCAGGTGCACGATGTGCGGGATGGCGTTTACACAGTCATGTAATCTTGTAAAACACCATAGAACACACACGGGAGAGAAACCCTACAAGTGCAGTGTGTGCGTGAAGGCATTTGCACAGTCATCTGATCTTGTAAAACACCAGAGAACACACACGGGAGAGAAACCCTTCAAATGCAGTGTTTGTGGGAAGGCATTTTCACAGTCATCTGCTCTTAAAAAACACCAGAGAACACACACGGGAGAGAAACCCTTCAAGTGCAGTGTTTGTGGAAAGGCATTTTCACGGTCATCTGCTCTTAAAAAACACCAGAGAACACACACGGGAGAGAAACCTTTCAGGTGCACTCTGTGCGGGAAGGCGTTTGCACGTTCATCAAATCTTGAAGTACACCAGAGAACACACACGAGAGAGAAACCCTTCAAGTGCAGTGTGTGCGTGAAGGCGTTTACACAGTCATATGCTCTTGTAAAACACCAGCGAACACACACGGGAAAGAAACCCTTCAAGTGTACTCTGTGCGGGAAGCCGTTTGCAGATTCATCAAATCTTCGAAGACACCAGAGAACACAAAAGCATCACAAGGAGCGGAGTCGGAGTCTGAAATCAGCTTGTGAAAGTCAAAGTGCCACAATGAGCCCATCCCTCATGAAACACGAACCGGAAGAAAATCCCAGCTTGGACACTTTTAAAGGTATGAAGGTGAAATATGAAGAGGTGATGGTGAAATGTGAAGATGAAGATTCATTTCCAGAATGGGACCTTCACATTGATGAAGGCAACGTGAAGCAGGAGGAGAATTCTGACTGTGAGTCAGAGTGAGGCAACTCCCAGCAGTTTGTGGAAGTGGAGGTGTGGGTGGACTTGCTCCTAGACAACACAAAGTCAAGTGGAGACCCGGTAGATGTGTAAGCCAGAGACGATGTCGCTACAATAGATGCACCTTTGTCACAGGCCTTTAATGACTAGAATGTGAAGTTGAACACTGTGGGCCCATGGGTTGGGTAGATCTCTAATCAGGAGCAAGAGCCAATAAGCTCCCAAGCATTCACTATGTTATAATAATTTATTTTACATGGAGCTTGGTTAATCGCCTCAGCAACTCGGAGTTTCGTATCTCATCTCAAACGCTCGAAGAGCATCCCCAAGTAGCAGCTGCCCCTGTGTGGCACAAGGTGGTGGCCCTGCATCGGCCTGCATGTGGACAAGAGCCTGTCAGTAGGGGGCGATGATTGATGCATCATCTCAGTTGTGTAGTTTGTAGGTAATGTTTAGAATTTGCTACATTTTCACTCAGACGCCAGCATGCAATGGCCTACTCGTTTTGAATGACACAATAGTATGTTTTACATACACTGTGAAGCAGAATGTGCAACTTTTTTAAAAAGCTTCTTGTTAATACGATGTAACGTGATGCAGTATATTTCACTGCAGTAATCCAATTTTGTTAATATGCCTGTCAATAATTTAGAATGTATACTTGTCTGGTTTTGTGCATTCTTGTAACATTTGATCTATAAGGGTCAAACATTGAATAAGTGATGTTAGGACAAAGTGTGTGTGTTTGTTTGAAAGAAACCTGTACAGAGAACTCAGGTGAGACCTGTTGTTCTTGTGATACAGGTCAAACGGTGTTTTTGTGTTCCACGAAGCATCTGGAGCAACTCATTGTCTTTGAAATAGGGAGGACGCTCGGATCATTCATCAGTTACAAGGCATACCACTTGAAAGTTACACGTATAGGAGGAGGTACATTCTCTACAACACGAATTGTAGTTTTGTCTCACGTGTTGACGTAGATTTTGTCTAACTAGGACTAGAAATGCTCCTTGCTGATTAACGTCTGGATGTTCGTTACCTATCGGTTGAAGCAAACCCCACTGCTGTTATTGAGACACTGTGCACCAATAAGGGTCCAACACATTGACGGCCTTCAGGCCAGGAAAGTCACAACATTTGCACACGAAGGACGCATTCACAAAAGTACCCCGTGCTCCGTTTTAAAATGAAACATCTTTGAATTGTGTTGTGTTTTGAATTAGATGATTTTATTTCATCATTAAAAGCTTGTATCAATTTTCATCTGGAAGACTTCATTGAAAAGGACATTTCGTGTGAATTTTCTCTCGTCATTAAGTAGATGGCCTTGCCTGGGGTTCGGTTCAATGCGGACACAAACTGTACACACACACAGTGTACACACAGTGTACACACACAGTGTACACACAGTGTACATACAGTGTACACACACAGTTTGCACACAGTGTTCACACACTGTTCACACACAGTGTACACACAGTGTACACACACAGTGTACACACACACAGTGTATACACACTGTACACACACAGTGTACATACAGTGTACACACACAATGTACACATTGTACACACACAGTGTACACACACACTATACATACAGTATACACACAGTGTACACACACAGGGAACACACAGTGACACACAGCGACACACAGTGTATACACAGTGTACATACACACAGTGTACACACACACAGTGTATACACAATAATGTACACGTTGTTGTAGCTGAGCTCACACATCCAAGGGAAGGAGCAATGTAAAATGAATCTAAATCAACTTAAACTCCAACTCTGTGACGTCACCACTCTGCATACCTCATCGGCGTGAAACGCCATGGGGAGGTGTACCTCGCTAGTGACGTCATGTCACCAAGGTATTCACCCGTCCCCCGCGCTCTTGAGCGTGACGTCACCTCCGCTTGGGTCCCTGCCGATATCGGTCCAGTGGCAATCCTTATTTGGGCAAAGCTACGCCCAGTGACTGGTCGCTAATTAACATAATGTATCCGTTAAAGCCGTCGCGAGTTTATTTCGACGGGTTCAGCGCCCACGCCCCCATCCCTCGACATATGGGCCGGCGTCATTAACATAATTTATTAGTTGGAGAGCCGCTTGTGGGAGGAAAGTGACGTCATACTACTTCCTGCTGTCGCGAGGCAACAGGAAGCTGCCGTGTGCGCGCTTGCACTGAAATCCGAGGTGAGAAATTCTCATCGTTGTGGTGGTGGTGGTTGTGGTGGTGGTTGTTGTTGTTGTTTACCAAGGTAGAGCCTCGCTCTCGTAGGGATGACAGTTGAGTAGCAGCGAGCATGGGAATCGATGCCACCACCTGTTTACCCAGTGACAGTGTACAGTTTGTGTTTGCAGTAACGTCTATTAACTCTGTTGAACACGGAGGTTATAGCGTAACAATAGTTTATTTTTGTTTTCCTCTGGAACTCTTTGTAAGAAAGGAAACAGGAAGTTAACACAGCACACACATTCAGCTGAAGTCGGAACTGTTCATCCCAGCATTTAAGGACATCTTAGCCTGGATTCACACCTCTAAGTTGCGATTGAACATTAATTCATGAATTTCTGCACAACACAAATAGTATTATTTTAAACACCCTTTGCTATGTCAGCTGAATTTAGCTCTCATAAATATTCCTTTTGAAGCCAGACAGCTGAAATTGTGTGCTCGGAGTTTTGGGTGAACATTAATTTTGAAGATACGAGGGCTTCCAGACATGTTTATAACCATTTGCCCTCTCATTGTGTGCCATAACAGCCCGTGTGATGAAGTTGGGACACTTTTCCACTATATCATGAATATATGAATAAGTATAGACGTGTAAGTCACGTGTTACTGTGTATATATGCTTTCCTCTGTGCATCGATACTGACGTCTAGATGGTGTGGATATTCTTTTTTTATGTCTGCAGCTGACGCTTCCTCTGCAGAATTGTTCTGATGGAGCAAAGGCACTCAGCGCAGCTCGGTACGACAAGTCAACAATGCGACCAGCGTGCATACAGCACGGACCGGACTGGAAATCTGACACGGCACCAGAGAAGTCACACAGGAGAGAAACCCTTCAAATGTACTGTGTGTAACAAGGCATTTGCATGGCCATCAGTTTTTCAGAACCACCAGAGAACACACACGGGAGAGAAACCCTTCAGGTGCACGATGTGCGGGATGGCGTTTACACAGTCATGTAATCTTGTAACACACCAGAGAACACACACGGGAGAGAAACCCTTCAAGTGCAGTGTTTGTGGGAAGACATTTTCAGGTTAATTTGTTCTTAAAACACCAGAGAACACACACGGGAGAGAAACCCTTCAAGTGCAGTGTGTGTGGGAAGGCATTTTCATGGTCATCTGCTCTTAAAAAACACCAGAGAACACACACAGGAGAGAAACCCTTCAAGTGTACTCTGTGCGGCAAGGCGTTTTCAGATTCATGTCATCTTGTAACACACCAGAGAACACACACGGGAGAGAAACCCTTCAAGTGCAGTGTGTGTGGGAAGGCATTTGCACAGTCATCTGCTCTTGTAGAACACCAGAGAACACACACGGGAGAGAAACCCTTCAAGTGCAGTGTGCGTGAAGGCATTTGCACATTCATCTGTGCTTGTAAAACACCAGAGAACACACACGGGAGAGAAACCCTTCAGGTGCACGATGTGCGGGATGGCGTTTACACAGTCATATAATCTCGTAATACACCAGAGAACACACACGGGAGAGAAACCCTTCAAGTGCAGTGTTTGTGGGAAGGCGTTTTCATGGTCATCTACTCTTAAAACACACCAGAGAACACACGGAAGAGAAACCTTTCAGGTGCACTCTGTGCAGGAAGGCGTTTGCACGTTCATCAAATCTTGAAGTACACCAGAGAACACAGAAGCATCAGAAGATCCACAAGGAGCGGAGTCGGAGTCTGAAATCAGCTTGTGAAAGTCAAAGTACTGCAATGAGCCCATCCCTCATGAAACACGAACCGGAAGAAAATCCCAGCTTGGACACTTTTAAAGGTATCGAGGTGAAATATGAAGAGGTGATGGTGAAATGTGAAGAAGTGATGAGCGAAGAAGTGAAGGTAAAATGTGAAGATGAAGGTTCAACTCCAAAATGGGACCTTCACATCGTAAAGCAGGAGGAGAATTCTGACTGAGGCAGAGTGAGGCAACTCCCAGCAGTTTGTGGAAGTGGAGGTGTGGGTGGACTTGCTCCTAGACAATACAAAGTCAAGTGGAGACCCGGTAGATGTGTAAGCCAGAGATGATGTCGCTACAATACATGCATCTTTGTCACAGGCATTTAATGACAAGAACGTGAAGTTGGACACTCAGTTCCTTGGTTCAACCTGCAGGGTAAGAGCGGCCAGTCTTTGTGGACCTGTGGGTTGGGTAGATCTTTAACCAGGAGCGAGAGACAATAAGCCCCCAAGCATTCACTATGTTATAATAATTGCATTTACACGGTGCTTGCTTAACCGCCTCAGCAACTCGGAGTTTTGTGTCGTACCTCGTCTGAAACACTCGAAGAGCATCCCCAAGTAGCAGCTGCCCCTGTGTGGCACCAGGTGGTGGCCCTGCACCAGCTTGCATGTGGACAAGAGCCTGTCAGTAGGGGGCGATGATTGATGCGTCATCTCAGTTGTGTAGTTTGTAGGCAATCTTGATTCGAAGCTTTCGTGACTGCAGGAATCCATACTCTTGAGTTATTTCGGTAAAGTCACCACGTGGGTAGAAACATAACAGATCACGGCGTTTAGATCACAACACAAGCAATCGTCATCAGGTGGGACAACCACAGCAAGAGAAACTGCTGAAGTAATAGGCGCCTACTCCAGTAGTTTCTTCTTCTAGCTGCTGTGCTTGTCCCACCTGATGACGATTGCTTGTGTTGCCATCGAAACGCCGTGATCTATTATTTGTAGCGTAATGTTTTAAATTTGCTACATTTTTACCCAGACGCCAGCATTCAACGGCCTACTCGTTTTGAATGACGCAACAATAGTACGTTGTACATACACTGTTAAGCAGACGGTGCGTATTTGTTAAATAACTTCTTGTTAATACGATGTAACGTGATGCAGTCAATTTCGCTGCAGTAATTCAATGTTAATATGCCCGTCAATGATTTAGAATGAATACTTGTCTGATTGTGTGTGTACGTGTAACATTTTGTATGAGGAACAAACATTGAATAAGTGATGTTAGGACAAAGTGTGTGTGTGTTTGGAAGTAACCTGTACAGAGAACTCAGGTGAGACCCGTTGTTCTTGTGATGCAGGACAAAGGGTACTTTTGTGTTTCACGAAGCGTCTCCCTCTGGAGCAACTCATCGTCTTTGAAATAGGGAGCATGCTCGGATCATTCATCAGTTACAAGGCGTACCACTTAAAAGTTACACGTATAGGAGGAGGTACATTCTCTACAACACGAATTGTAGTTTTGTCTTACGTTTAACACGTAGGCTTTCGCGACCAATATTATTCATAATAAAGGTTTTTGGGTTAGATCGCGTTTATTTATAAATGTGTCGTAACCCTCCACCACCCGACACGGCCAATCAGCAAAAAAGTGTCACGTTGACAAAAGACAAATAGTTCACTACTTTAGCCCACCGGTGTGTTGAAGAGTTAATTATTTGTCTTTTGTCAACGTGACACTTTTTTTGCTGATTGGCCGTGTCGGGTGGTGGAGGGTTACGACACATTTATAAATAAACGCGATCTAACCCAAAAACCTTTATTATGAATTTGTCTTACGTGCTGACGTAGATTTTGTCTAACTGGGACTAGAAATGCTTGCTGATTCACGTCTGGATGTTCGTAACCATCGGTTGAAGCAAACCCCACTGCTGTTGTTGAGACACTGTGCACCATTTAATGGTCCAACACATTGACGGCCTTCAGGCCAGGAAAGTCACAACATTTGCACACGAAGGATGCATTCACGCAAGTACCCCATGCTCCGTTTTGAAGTTTTAAAATGAAACATCTTTGACTTGTGTTGTGTTTTGAATTAGATGATTTTATTTACTCATTAAAAGCTTGTATCAATTTACATCTGGAAGACTTCATTGAAAAGGAGATTTCGTGTGAATTTTCTCTCAACGTTAAGTAGATGGCCTTGCTGGGGTTCGGTTCAATGCGGACGCAAACAGTGTACACACATACAGTGTACACACACACAGTGTACACATACAGTGTACACACACACAGTGTATACACACATAGTGTACATACACAGTGTACATACACAGTGTACACACACACAGTATACACACACACAGTGTACACACAGTGTACACACACACAGTGTACACACAGTGTACACATACACAGTATACACACAGTGTACACACACACAGTGTACACACACACAGTGTACACACAGTGTACACACACAATGTACACCCACACAATGTACACACAGTGTATACACACAGTTTATACACAGTGTACACACAATGTACACACAGTGTACACAGTGTACACACACACACAGTGTACACACACACAGTGACACAGTGACACAGAGCGACACACAGTGACACAGTGACACACACAGTGTATACACAGTGTACACACACACAGTGTATACAGACATAGTGTACACACACACAGTGTATACACACAGTGTACACACAGTGTATACACAGTGTACACGCACAGTGTACACACACAGTGTATACACAATAATGTCCACGTTGTTGTAGCTGGGCTCACACACCCAAGGGAGGGAGCAATGGAAAATGAATCTAAATCAACTTAAACTCCAACTCTGAGACGTCACCACTCTGCATTACCTCATCGGCGTGAAACGCCAGGGTGAGGTGTACCTCGCTAGTGACGTCACGTCACCAAGGTATTCAGCCCTCCCCCGTCTATCGTGCTCTTGAGCGTGACGTCACCTCCGCTTGGGTCACTGTCGATATCAATCCAGTGCCAATCCTTATTTGGGCAAAGCTACGCCCAGTGACTGGCGGTTCATTAACATAATGTATCCGTTGAAGCCGTCGAGAGTTTATTGCGACGGGTTCAGCAGCCACGCCCCATCCCTCGACGTATGGCCCAGGCTCATTAACATAATTTATTCAGTTACAGAGCCGCTCTTTGTGGGAGGGGCGTGTCTTACCCCGGAAGTGACGTCATGTTACCTGCTTACCCGCGTGACGTCGCGAGATAACAGGAGGCTGCCGATCCGCGCTTGCACTGAAATCCGAGGTGAGAAATTCTCATGGTGGTCGTGGTGGTGGTTGTTGTGGTGGTGGTTGTTGTTGTTTACCAAGGTAGAGCCTCTCTCTCGCTCTCTCGTAGGGATGTCAGTTGAGTAGCAGCGAGCATGGGAATCGATGTCCAGGTTGGAACTTTACAACGTGGGGCCTAGCCACGCGGGGCCTTGCCTCCTGCCATCGCCTGATTGTGTTCACTTTAATTATCTTGCTTAAGTTTAATTTGTCTTCACCCGGCTCGCCACTTTGTAACTTTGTTTTATTGTAAATATTCACACAGTTTTTATTTTCTTTTGTTAGCAGGCCAAGCCCGCTTGAGCTGCTATACCGCTCTTGTTATCAGAAGCGACCTGCCCACAACAACACAAGGTGAGGCTTTGTCAACGTGTGTGAATGTTTCAACTTAAAACTTTGGTGACTGCAGGAATTCATATTCTTGGTTTATTCGGTAAAGTCACGTAGATATAAAATTAAATGAAAATAACAATAAAAATAAATGTAAATAAAGCAAAAAAACTCACGTCCTTTTGATCGCAACACAATTGGTCTTTATTTAATGTAATTGTTTTTATCAATTATTGTTATTTTCTATCTACGTAACTTTACCGAAAGAAACAAGAATACGTGTGTCAATGTCTATCGGTCAAAGACGCTAAACGGAGTGACGCGCAAACTCCAAATATACAGCAGGCGTCAGGGTCGGGATCGAACCCACGATTTCCTGTATACCAGGTGAGTTTGTTAACATCTCACCACGGAGAGAGACACGCAAACTCCAGTTAGCCTCGGCTATGTTCGTTGATCCTCAATTAATTACTTGGTGGAGTGAGGAAGCATTCATTCCAAGCAGATGAAGGTGGCCAGGCATGATTCTAGACACGCCACCGCCTGTTTACCCAGTGACAGTGTACAGTTTGTGTTTGCAGTAAAGTCTATTAACTCTGTTGAACACGGAGGTTATAGCGTAATAATAGTTTACTTTTGTTTTCCTCTGGAACTCTTTATAAGAATGGAAACAGGAAGTTAACACAGCACACATGCAGCTGAAGTCGGAACTGTTCATCCCAGCATTTAAGGACATCTGAGCCTGGATTCACACCTCTAAGTTGCGATTGAACGTTAATTTATGAATTTCTGCACAACACAAATAGTATTGTTTTCAACACTTTTTGCTATGTCAGCTGAATTTAGCTCTCATAAATATTCCTTTTGAAGCCAGACAGCTGAAATTGTGTGGTTGGAGTTTTTGGTGAACATTCATTTTGAAGATACGAGGGCTTCCAGGCATGTTTATGACCATTTGCCCTCTCATTGTGTGCCATAACAGCCCTGTGATGAATTTGGGAAACGTTTTTACTACATACTGAATATATGAATAAGTATAGACGTGTAAGTCACATGTGACTATATATGCATTCCTCTGTGCCTCGATACTGTCGTGTAGATGGTGTGGATGTTTTTTTCTGTCTGCAGCTGACGCTTCCTCTGACGCTTCCTCCGCAGAATTGTTCTGATGGAGCAAATGCACTCAGCGCAGCTCGGTAGGACAAGGCTCCAATGCGACTGGTGTGCATACAGCACAGATCATACTGGAGATTTCACACGGCACGAGAGAACTCACACGGGAGAGAAACCCTTCAAGTGCAGTGTGTGTGGGAAGGCGTTTGCACATTCATCTACTCTTGTAGCACACCAGAGAACACACACGGGAGAGAAACCCTTCAAGTGCAGTGTGTGTGGGGAGGCATTTTCACAGTCACCACATCTTCAAGTACACCAGAGAACTCACACAGGAGAGAAACCCTTCAAGTGCACTGTGTGTGGGAAGGCATTTGCACGTTCATCTGCTCTTGTAACACACCAGAGAACGTACACGGGAGTGAAACCCTTCAGGTGCACATTCATCAAATCTGCAAAGACACCAGAGAACACACACGGGTGAGAAACCCTTCAAGTGCACTGTGTGTGGGAATGCATTTTCACAGTCAGCTGTTCTTAGAAAACAGCAGAGAACACACACAGGAGAGAAACCATTCAAGTGCACTGTGTGTGGGAAGGCGTTTTCACAGTCACCACATCTTAAAGTACACCAGAGAACACACACGGGAGAGAAACCCTTCAAGTGCAGTGTGTGTGGGAAGGCATTTGCAAAGTCATCTCCTCTTGTAACACACCAGAGAATACACACAGGAGAGAAACCCTTCAGGTGCACTCTGCAGGAAGGCGTTTGCACATTCATAAAATCTTCAAGTACACCAGAAAACACAGAAGCATCAGAAGATCTGCAAGGAGTGGAGTCTGAAATCAGTTTGTGAAAGTCAAAGTGCCACAATAAGCCCATCCCTCATGAAACACGAACCGGAAGAAAATCCCAGCTTGGACACTTTTAAAGGTATCAAGGTGAAATATGAAGAGGTGATGGTGAAATATGAAGAGGTGATGGTGAAGAGGGAAGAGGTGATGGTGAAATGTGAAGATGAAGATTCAACTCCAAAATCGGACCTTTACATTGATGGAGGCAATGTAAAGCAGGAGGAGAATTCTGACTGAGGCAGAGCGAGGCAACTCCCAGCAATTCATGGAAGTGGAGGTGTGGGTGGACTTGCTCCTAGACAATACAAAGTCAAATGGAGGCCCGATAGATGTGTACGCTTGAGATGGTCGCTACAATAGATGCACCTTTGTCACAGGCCTTTAATGAAAAGAATGTGAAGTTGAACACTCAATTCCTAGGTTCAACCTGCAGAGTAAGAGCAAGCGGCCAGTCTTTGTGGACCCGTGGATTGGGGAGATCTCTGACCAGGAGTGAGAGCCAAGAAGCCCCCCAAGCATTCACTATGTTATAATAATTACATTTACTCGGTGCTTGCTTAATCGCCTCGGCAACTCGGAGTTTTGTATCTCGTCTGAAACACTCGAAGAGCATCCCCAAGTAGCAGCTGCCCCTGTGTGGCACAGGGTGGTGGCCCTGCACGGGCCTGCATTTATTTTTTCCGCCTGAGGACGACCGCTTGTGTTACGATCGAAACATCGTGATCTATTATTATTTTTTCTACCTACGTGACTTAATGAAAGAACCAAAGAGAATGTGAATAAGAGGCTGTCAGTAGGGGGCGATGATTGATGTTTCAACTCAGTTTTGTAATGTGTCGCTAATGTTTAGAATTCGCCAGCATGCAATGGCCTACTCGTTTTGAATGACACAATAGTATGTTTTACATCCACTGTTAAGCAGACGGTGCATATTTTTTTAAAATAACTTTTTAATCAGATGTTATCTGATGCAGTAGATTTCACTGCAGTAATTAAATTTTGTTAAAATTCCAGTCAATAATTTAGAATGAACATCTTCTTTGGTTCTTTCGGTAAAGTCACGTAGAATGAGAATAAATTAATAAATTAATAAAATAACAATAAAATTCTCACGACGTTTCGGCCACAACACAAGTGGCCTACAGGTGAAAGGAACAGACCTGTCGGGACGACAGAGCTTCAATGAACGCTGTTGAGATTCGTAGCGTCTTTTAAGCTGGTTTAGAGAGGTGAGGCACCTTGACAAAGGGGTTTACATATAAAACAGGAGAATTTAGCATTGAAATAGCTGAGTGATTAGCTTGTGACTGGTCATAGAAATAGACTGGTCATAGAAATAGCTTTATTGTGTTATTTTATTAAAAAAAAAATTTCCTCAGATTCTCATTCTACGTGACTTAAGATGAATCCTTGCAGTCACGAAAGCTTTAAATCGAAATTTAGAATGAACACTTGTCTGATTTTGTGTGTACATGCATCACTTTATTTTTTATAAGGGTCAAACATTGAATAAGTGATGTTAGGACAAAGTGCATGTGTTTTTGGAAGTAACCTGTACAGAGAACTCAGGTGAGACCCGTTGTTCTTGTGATACAGGTCAAAGGGTACTTTTGTGTTTCAGGAAGCATCTGGAGCAACTCATTGTCTTTGACATAGGAAGCACACTCGGATCATTCATCAGTTACAAGGAATACCACCTTAAAGTTACACGTAGAGGAGATACATTCTCTACAACACGAATTATAATTTTGTCTTACGTGTTGACGCAGATTTTGTCGAACTTGGACTAGAAATGCTCCTTGCTGATTAACGTCTGGATGTTCACAACCATGGCTTGAAGCAAGCCCCACTGCTGTTGAGACATTGTCCACCAAAACCGGTCCACAGGTGGCTTGCACACAGTGTACACACACACACAGTGTACACACACAGTGTACACACACACAGTGTACACAGTGTACACACACACACAGTGTACACAGTGTACACACACACACAGTGTACACACACATAGTGTACACACACACAGTGTACACACACACACAGTGTACACACACAGTGTCCACCAAAACCGGTCCACAGTTGGCTTGCACTGAAGCAATGCTGCAGTAATTATGGACTCGCACGAAGGCCGTGGGATTTATATTTCGTGTTCAACATTCCTTTGTTTAGTGGGAGAGACCGATTAAATTAAAGACGTCTTGTCTGCTGATCTTGTTCATATCTGCGTACATCGATATCCCACATTGCTTGCACGTACACACCACACGCAATTAAATCAATAAAAATAAGAACGACTTCCAGGCATTGCGAAGATCGAGGAATCTCTTTCAATGGAGCGAGTTCAGTGTGTTCGATTCAACATCTCTCTGTCTCTGTCCGTCTGTGTCATCTGTTTGCCTCTGTGTTTCTCTCTGCCTGTGTCTCTCTGTCGTCTCTGTGTTCCTCTTGTCTGTGTCTGTCCGCCTGTCTTGTCTGTGTGTGTCTCTCTATCAGCGTCTATCCAACCGTATTCAACGACTGTCAGTAGCAACACGCGCCCGGTCAACTTCCACGGCCCACGACTCAAACTTGTTTATCTGTAACTTTTGCACCGTACGTAGCCAACCGTGTTAATCCATGGGTCTCTGTGTGTGTGTACATAACTTCTTACGCACCATACCTAGCCAACCGTGATAATCTATGGGTCTCTGTGTGAGTCTCTGTGTGTATCTGGAACTTATTTCGCACGGTACGTAACCGAACCTGCCCAGGAGGAGCGGCTGGTATCTGTGGAGCTGTGGGCTGGGTAAATCTGTGAGCAGGAGAGAGAGACAAGATCCCAAGCATTCACTACATTATAAACAACATTTGCACTCAAGTCGCTTGCCTTATTGCCTCAGCAACTTGGTGTTTCGTATCGAACCTCATCTCAAACAATGGAAGGGCGCCCCCTAGTGGCAGCTGCCCCTGTGTGGCACAAGGTGGCCCTGCACCGGCCTGCACGTGACATGAGTCTGTCGGTAGGGGGCGATCATTGACGCGTCATCTCCCTTGTGGAGTTTCTGGATAGTGTTACTGGAATTGCCACAATTTTGACACCAACATGCAATGTGCGTTGTGAGTGACACAGTGGTTTGACATCCGCTGTTAAGCAGACTGCACAGAGGATGTACTTTCTACGGCAGCTGAAGAAATTCAACCTGCCAAAGACAATGATGGTGCAATTCTATAAAGCGATCATTGAATCCATCCTCACATCCTCCATAACCGTCTGGTACGCTGCTGCCACTGCCAAGGGCAAGAGCAGACTGCAGCGTATCATCCACACTGCTGAGAAGGTAATTGCCTGCAATCTACCAACCCTCGAGGACCTGCACACGACAAGGACCATGAGGCGAGCGAGGAAGATTGAGGCCGATTCCTCCCACCCTGGACACTCTCTGTTTCAGCTACTCCCCTCCGGCAGAAGGCTTCGGTCCATCAGGACCAAAACCTCACGCCATAAAAACAGCTTCTTCCCATCTGCTGCTGGCCTGTTAAACAAGGCCAAGGGCTAACACTGTTTTTAACATTTTATCTACATGATGAAACCTTGCCGATATTAACTATGTTAACCTATTTGTATTTTTTATTTTTAAATTACTTAAAGCTATTTTATATTCGATATTTATTCAATTGTATATACTTCAGCCCCTTGGTGTTAGTTAGACTTTTAACCCTTATTATAGTAAGACTTGTTTAAAACTTATTTAAGATTTTAGATTCCTATATGTTGAATGTATGCACCATCCTGCCAAAGTAAATTCCGTGTTGGTGTGAACTTTCATGGCGAATAAAACCCTTTCTGATTCTGATTCATAGACTACAATGTTATCTCAATAGGAATCGATTCTAAACGCTCTCCTTTTCTAACACAATCGATTCTCATGGTAGGTATCCCAATGGGATTCGATTCTATGCGCTTTAAATCACTAGCTAGATCGATTCCTATGTTATTAGAACAAATCGCCATAATCAATTCCCATGTTATCGAAAATGTATTCGATTCCATTTTACACTCACGACCAACGTCAATTCCAATGCAGTCCCAATAGGGATCGATGCCATCGGCTACATTTTTGACCACTATCGATTCGCATTTGTTATCCCCATAGGAATCGATCCGATTTTTTTATTTAACCTTTAATCGATTTCCTCAGCACGTGACTTGCGTGAGGCGGGCGCTTGGCTGCGTGTGGGGTTAATGGCGATGTCGAAACTTTACAAACTTGGCCTACTCTTCCCCTTCATCCTGCCTCTCCTCCTCCTCCACCACCTCGTCACGTGCAGCAGCCACGGTGAGCAGAGCCCGAGGTGGTCGATAAATCGGGTGCCAGGTTGTGATTGTGTGGAGAGTGGTGGTGCAGTGGTTAGCGCACTGTGTGAGTGTGGGGAGTGGTGGTGCAGTGGTTAGCGCACTGTGTGTGTGTGGGGAGTGGTGGTGCAGTGGATAGCGCACTGTGTGTGTGTGAGTGGGGAGTGGTGGTGCAGTGGTTAGCGCACTGTGTGTGAGTGTGTGGGGAGTGGTGGTGCAGTGGTTAGCGCACTGTGTGTGGGGAGTGGTGGTGCAGTGGTTAACGCACTGTGTGTGTGTGGGGAGTGGTGGTGCAGTGGTTAACGCACTGTGTGTATGTGAGTGGGGAGTGGTGGTGCAGTGGTTAGCGCACTGTGTGTGTGTGAGTGGGGAGTGGTGGTGCAGTGGTTAGCGCACTGTGTGGGTGTGAGTGGGGAGTGGTGGTGCAGTGGTTAACGCACTGTGTGTGTGGAGTGGTGGTGCAGTGGTTAGCACACTGTGTGTGTAAGTGTGTGGGGAGTGGTGGTGCAGTGGTTAACGCACTGTGTGTGAGTGAGGAGTGGTGGTGCAGTGGTTAGCGCACTCTTGAGTGTTTTTTCCCCATCTGCCCAGCTCCGCTGTTCCCACTGAATGTTCGTTTGGAGTCTCGAGACCTCCTGGCGACCCTTTGCTGGGACCCCGTTGAAGCGGCTCCCAGTGGGGATGGAGGGGATAGACCCCCACTTGTTGATCCTTTAACCATCAACTCGACCACCACGACCACGACCAACTCAACGTTCCTGAATGTTACATACAGAGTTCAGAGCAAACTGTGAGATGCTCACTCACTCAGCCACTCACTCTCCAACCCACTCACTAACCCACTCACTTACCCACTCACTCACCAACCCACTCACCCACTCACTCACTCACCAACTCACTCACTCAGCCACTCACTCACCAACCCACTCACTCACCCACTCACTCACCAACCCACTCACCCACTCACTCACCAACCAACTTACCCACTCACCCACTCACTCACCAACCCACTCACCAACCCACTCACTCACCAACCCACTCACTCACCCACTCAATCACCCACTCACCCATTCACCCACTCACTCACCAACCCATTCACCCACTCACCAACCCACTCACCCACTCACTCACCAACCCACTCATCCACCAACCCACTCACTCACACACACACACACACGTCTCTCTCACCCACTGGCTCCTCACCACCCTCACCACTCCTCCCTGTGTCTCTGTCTGCGCAGCTTCAGACGAGCCCGCTGGCAGACCGTCTGCGCTGCAACAACGGAGACACGGTGCGACGTCTCCTCGGCGCTGGACGATCCCGGTGACCGCTACCTCCTCCGTGTGAGATTCTCCTTCTCATCCTCGCCGTCACGATCCTCACCCTGGGTCGCGGTTGTGGTCCTGCCCTTGATGGAAAGTGAGTGGCACGAGATTGTACATATGCCTGTGTCTCTGTGTGTGTGTCTCTCTCTCTGTGTCTCTGTGTGTGTGTCTCTGTGTCTCTGTGTGTGTGTCTCTCTGTGTGTCTCTCTCTCTGTGTCTCTGTGTGTGTGTGTCTCTCTGTGTCTCTCTCTCTGTGTCTCTCTTTGTCCGTGTCTGTCTGGTGCTCACTAACAGCACTTGCCCCAACGGTATTTTTCAGGCTACACGGAGGATCTTTGTCATCTTTGTCTGTGTGTGTCGCTGTGTATGTCTGTGACTCTTTCTGCCTGTGTGTGTGTCTTCGGCTCACAAGGGGAGATCACACAAACTCCACTCACTCTGTAGGACAGGGGGAGATCACACAAACTCCACTCACTCACTCTGTAGCACAGGGGGAGATCACACAAACTCCACTCACTCACTCTGTAGGACAGGGGGAGATCACACAAACTCCACTCACTCTGTAGGACAGGGGGAGATCACACAAACTCCACTCACTCACTCTGTAGCACAGGGGGAGATCACACAAACTCCACTCATTCACTCTGTAGGACAGGGGGAGATCATACAAACTCCACTCACTCATTCACTCACTGTAGGACAGGGAGAGATCACACAAACTCCACTCACTCTGTAGGAGAGGGGGAGATCACACAAACTCCACTCACTCTGTAGGACAGGGGGAGATCACACAAACTCCACTCACTCTGTAGGACAGGGGGAGATCACACAAACTCCACTCACTCACTCTGTAGGACAGGGAGAGATCACACAAACTCCACTCACTCACTCTGTAGGACAGGGGGAGATCACACAAACTCCACTCACTCTGTAGGACAGGGGGAGATCACACAAACTCCACTCACTCACTCTGTAGGACAGGGGGAGATCACACGAACTCCACTCACTCATTCTATAGAACAGGGGGAGATCACACAAACTCCACTCACTCTGTAGGACAGGGGGAGATCACACAAACTCCACTCACTCTGTAGAACAGGGGGAGATCATACAAACTCCACTCACTCTGTAGGACAGGGGAAGATCACACAAACTCCACTCACTCACTCTGTTGGACAGGGGGAGATCACACAAACTCCACTCACACACTCTGTAGGACAGGGGGAGATCACACAAACTCCACTCACTCACTCTGTAGGACAGGGGGAGATCACACAAACTCCACTCACTCACTCTGTAGGACAGGGGGAGATCACACAAACTCCACTCACTCTGTAGGACAGGGGGAGATCACACAAACTCCACTCACTCTGTAGAACAGGGGGAGATCACACAAACTCCACACACTCACTCTGTAGGACAGGGGGAGATCACACAAACTCCACTCGCTCTGTAGGACAGGGGGAGATCACACAAACTCCACTCACACACTCTGTAGGACAGGGGGAGATCACACAAACTCCACTCACACACTCTGTAGAACAGGGGGAGATCGCACAAACTCCACTCACTCTGTAGGACAGGGGGAGATCACACAAACTCCACACACTCTGTAGGACAGGGGGAGATCACACAAACTCCACTCACACTGTAGAACAGGGGGAGATCACACAAACTCCACACACTCTGTAGGACAGGGGGAGATCACACAAACTCCACTCACACACTGTAGAACAGGGAGAGATCACACAAACTCCACTCACTCACTCTGTAGGACAGGGGGAGATCACATAAACTCCACTCACTCTGTAGGACAGGGGGAGATCACACAAACTCCACTCACTCTATAAAATAGGGGGAGATCACACGAAGTCCATTCACTCACTCTGTAGGACAGGGGGTGATCATACAAACTCCACTCACTCACTCTGTAGGACAGGGGGAGATCACACAAACTCCACTCACACACTCTGTAGAACAGGGGGAGATCACACAAACTCCACTTACTCTGTAGAACAGGGGGTGATCATACAAACTCCACTCACTCTGTAGAACAAGGGGAGATCACACAAACTCCACTCACTCTGTAGGACAGGGGGGGATCACACAAAGTCCACTCACTCACTCTGTAAGAAAGGGAGAGATCACACAAACTCCACTCACACACTCTGTAGAACAGGGGGAGATCACACAAACTCCACTCACTCACTCTGTAGGACAGGGAGAGATCACACAAACTCCACTCACTCACTCTGTAGAACAGGGGGAGATCACACAAACTCCACTCACTCTGTAGAACAGGGGGAGATCATACAAACTCCACTCACTCTGTAGGACAGGGGGAGATCACACAAACTCCACTCACTCTGTAGGACAGGAGGAGATCACACCAACTCCACTCGCTTTGTAGGACAGGGGGAGATCACACAAACTCCACACACACTGTAGGGCAGGGAGAGATCACACAAACTCCATTCGCTCACTCTGTAGAACAGGGGGAGATCACACAAACTCCACTCACACTGTAGAACAGGGGGAGATCACACAAACTCCACTCACTCTGTAGGACAGCGGGAGATCACACAAACTCCACTCACTCTGTAGGACAGGGGGAGATCACACAAACTCCACTCACTCTGTAGAACGGGGAGATCATACAAACTCCACTCACACTCACTCTGTAGAACATGGGGAGATCACACAAACGCCACTCACTCACTCTGTAGGACAGGGGGAGATCACACAAACTCCACTCGCTCTGTAGGACAGGGGGAGATCACACAAACTCCACACACTCTGTAGGACAGGGGGAGATCACACAAACTCCACTCACACACTCTGTAGAACAGGGGGAGATCACACAAACTCCACACACTCTGTAGGACAGGGGGAGATCACACAAACTCCACTCACACGCTCTGTAGGACAGGGGGAGATCACACAAACTCCACTCACTCACTCACTCTGTAGGACAGGGAGAGATCACACAAACATCCCTCGCCATGACCCCCCCTCTCCCGTGTCTCAGCTGTGCTCAGCGCTCCGTCGTTCACCCTGAGGCTCGACAAACTGACGCGGGGGGAGGAGGAGGAGGAGGAGGGCGATGGTGGTGAGGATGAGGAGTGCGGTGTTGTGGGTGACGATGAAGACAACGACGATGATGGCTACAGCGACAACGACGACGGCGATGACGATGACCGTGACGGCGGTGACGATGACCGCCGTGATGACGGTGGTCCTGGGGTGGCTGGGGAGTTGGAGGCGGTGGTCGACGGAGAGCCGGAGGTGCGGAAGCTGTCGTTGTTGGTCTCCGTCGGGCGGGGGTGGAGGGCGCTGGTGTCGCACGACGTGAAGTTCCACCATCAGGTTGACATTTCGACAAGAGGCGGCGTTCAACTCACGGTGAGAGATTGCGGGAGTTGTGACGGGGGTCGGGAGGTTGTGGCGGGAGATGTGCGTGGTTGAGTGGGTGGGTGGCGATGCTGCTACTGATGATGATGATACTACCAATGACACTACTACTGATGATGCTACTACTGATGATGATGCTGTTGCTGCTACTACTACTGCTGCTACTACTGATGATGATGCTTACTGCCAGGAGCGCTTCATCGGATGCCGGTACCAACACCGAATGATGCTTCTGCCGGGACGCGAGGATGAGTACTGCGTCCGCGTGAGAATGGTAGCCGACTTGCCACGGTGGAAGGCAGGGGAGTGGTCTCCACTGTCGTGTGTCTCCGTCCCTCCACCACACAGCACCGTGGGTGAGTGGGTGGCTGGGTGAATGAGTGAGAGGTATTTTTGTGCGTGTGAAGTGGGTCTCTGTGTGAGTAGTCTTGTGGATCTCTATGAGTGGTCTATGGGTCTCTGTGTGAGTAGTCTTGTGGGTCTCTGAGTGGTCTATGGGACTCTGCGTGAGTAGTCTATGAGTTTCTATGAGTAGTCTATGGATTTCGATTTAAAGCTTTCGTGACTGCAAGGATTCATCTTTGGTTCTTTCGGTAAAGTCACCACGTAGAATGAGAATAAAATAAATTGATAAAATAAAATAACACAATAATATTCTCACGACGTTTCGGCCACAACACAAGCGGCCTTCATCAGGTGAAGGGACGAGACTGTCTGGAGGACAGCGCTGGAGCGAACACGAGGACAGCGCTGGAGCGAACACAGCCACGCTCAGACCAGCGCTGTCCTCCAGACAGTCTCGTCCCTTCACCTGATGATGGCCGCTTGTGTTGTGGCCGATACGTCGTAAGAATATTATTGTGTTATTTTATCAATTTATTATTTTATTCTCATTCTACGTGACTTTATCGAAATTACCAAAGAGGATAGTCTATGGGTCTCTATGAGTACTCTATGGATCTCTGCGTGAGTAGTCTTGTCGGTCTCTAAGTCGTCTATGGGACTCTGCGTGAGTAGTCTATGGGTCTCTATGAGTAGTCTATGGGTCTCTGTGAGTAGTCTATGGGTGTCTGTGTGAGTAGTTTATGGGTCTCTATGAGTAGTCTATGGGTCTCTATGAGTAGTCTATGGGTCTCTATGAGTAGTCTATGGGTCTCTGTGTTGTCTTCCCACCCAGCCCCTCGTGTGGGTGTCGACACGGACGGCCAGGTCACGGCGGTGGTCGGCCAGAAGGTGGCGCTGCTGCGCTGCGTTCTGTGGGGTGCGGCCGTGGTGGTGGTGCAGGCCAACTGGCTGAAGGCCTCCCGTGGCAACGTCTGGGCGGGGGCCAATTTGGCCGCACTCAGCCCGCTGCACGGCACGGCGTACTCCAACTCGTCCCTCGCGGGCCGACTGCGGTTCCGCGTTGGGGGGCCTCCCGGCGACGTCTCGCTGGAGCTGCTGGACGTGCGGGCTGGCGACGGGGGCCTCTTCCTCTGCCACGTGGCCACCTTCCCCCACGACAACTTCGAGGGGAGGGTCAACCTCTCTGTCATCGGTGAGGATTGACACTGCCCCACGCAGAGACCCATAGACTCATCATGCAGAGACCCATAGACTACTCACGCAGACACCCATAGACTACTCACACAGAGACCCATAGACTACTCACACAGAAACCCATAGACTACTCACACAGACACCCATAGACTACTCACACAGACACCCATAGACTACTCACACAGACACCCATAGACTACTCACACAGACACCCATAGACTACTCACACGGACACCCATAGACTACTCACACGGACACCCATAGACTACTCACACAGAGATCCATAGACTACTCACACAGACACCCATAGACTACTCACACAGAGACCCATAGACTACTCACACAGACACCCATAGACTACTCACACAGACACCCATAGACTACTCACACAGAGACCCATAGACTCACACAGACACCCATAGACTACTCACACAGACACCCATAGACTACTCACACAGAGACCCATAGACTACTCACACAGACACCCATAGACTACTCACACAGAGACCCATAGACTACTCACACAGACACCCATAGACTACTCACACAGACACCCATAGACTACTCACACAGAGACCCATAGACTCACACAGACACCCATAGACTACTCACACAGACACCCATAGACTACTCACACAGAGACCCATAGACTACTCACACAGACACCCATAGACTACTCACACAGAGACCCATAGACTACTCACACAGAGACCCATAGACTCACACAGAGACCCATAGACTACTCACACAGACACCCATAGACTACTCACTCAGAGACCCATAGACTCACACAGAGACCCATAGACTACTCACACAGAGACCCATAGAATACTCACACAGAGACCCATAGACTACTCACACAGAGACCCATGGACTACTCACACAGACACCCATAGAATATTTACACAGAGACCCATAGACTACTCACACAGACACCCATAGACTACTCACACAGACACCCATAGACTACTCACAAAGAGACCCATAGACTACTTACACAGAGACCCATAGACTACTCACACAGACACTCATAGACTACTCACACAGAGACCCATAGATTACTCACACAGAGACCCATAGACTCATCACACAGACACCCATAGACTACTCACACAGAGACCCATAGACTCATCACACAGAGACCCATAGACTCACACTGAGACCCATAGACTACTCACACAGACACCCATAGACTACTCACACAGTCACCCATAGACTACTCACACAGAGACCCATAGACTCATCACACAGACACCCATAGACTACTCACACAGAGACCCATAGACTCACACTGAGACCCATAGACTCATCACACAGACACCCATAGACTACTCACACAGAGACCCATAGACTCACACTGAGACCCATAGACTACTCACACAGACACCCATAGACTACTCACACAGACACCCATAGACTACTCACACAGAGACCCATAGACTCATCACACAGACACCCATAGACTACTCACACAGAGACCCATAGACTCATCACACAGAGACCCATAGACTCACACAGAGACCCATAGACTCACACAGACACCCATAGACTACTCACACAGAGACCCATGGACTCATCACACAGACACCATAGACTACTCACTCAGAGACCCATAGACTACTCACACAGAGACCCATAGACTACTCACACAGAGACCCATAGACTCATCACACAGAGACCCATAGACTACTCACACAGAGACCCATAGACTCATCACACAGAGACCCATAGATTACTTACACAGAGACCCATAGACTACTCACACAGACACCCATAGACTACTCACACAGACACCCATAGACTACTCACACAGACACCCATAGACTACTCACACAGAGACCCATAGACTACTTACACAGAGACCCATAGACTACTCACA
Organism: Petromyzon marinus; assembly: GCF_048934315.1. NCBI lineage: Eukaryota > Metazoa > Chordata > Hyperoartia > Petromyzontiformes > Petromyzontidae > Petromyzon > Petromyzon marinus. The sequence goes on from NW_027423012.1 coordinate 688,796, forward strand.
CAGACACCCATAGACTACTCACACAGACACCCATAGACTACTCACACAGAGACCCATAGACTACTCACACAGAGACCCATAGACTCATCACACAGACACCCATAGACTACTCACACAGAGACCCATAGACTCATCACACAGACACCCATAGACTACTCACACAGAGAGCCATAGACTCACACAGAGACCCATAGACTCATCACACCGAGACCCATAGACTACTCACATAGAGACCCATAGACTACTCACACAGAGACCCATAGACTCACCACACAGACACCCATAGACTACTCACACAGAGACCCATAGACTACTCACACAGAGACCCATAGACTCATCACACAGACACCCATAGACTGACACAGAGACCCATAGACTACTCACACAGAGACCCATAGACTCACACAGACACCCATAGACTCACACAGAGACCCATAGACTACTCACACAGAGACCCATAGACTCACACAGAGACCCATAGACTCATCACACAGACACCCATAGACTACTCACACAGACACCCATAGACTACTCACACAGAGACCCATAGACTACTCACACAGAAACCCATAGACTACTCACACAGACACCCATAGACTACTCACACAGAGACCCATAGACTCATCACACAGAGACCCATAGACTCACACAGAGACCCATAGACTCACACAGAGACCCATAGTCTACTCACACAGAGACCCATAGACTCACACAGACACCCATAGACTACTCACACAGAGACCCATGGACTCATCACACAGACACCATAGACTACTCACTCAGAGACCCATAGACTACTCACACAGAGACCCATAGACTCATCACACAGACACCCATAGACTACTCACACAGAGACCCATAGACTCATCACACAGACACCCATAGACTACTCACACAGAGACCCATAGACTCATCACACAGAGACCCATAGACTACTCACACAGAGACCCATAGACTCATCACACAGAGACCCATAGATTACTTACACAGAGACCCATAGACTACTCACACAGACACCCATAGACTACTCACACAGACACCCATAGACTACTCACACAGAGACCCATAGACTACTTACACAGAGACCCATAGACTACTCACACAGACACCCATAGACTACTCACACAGACACCCATAGACTACTCACACAGAGACCCATAGACTACTCACACAGAGACCCATAGACTCATCACACAGACACCCATAGACTACTCACACAGAGACCCATAGACTCATCACACAGACACCCATAGACTACTCACACAGAGACCCATAGACTACTCACACAGACACTCATAGACTACTCACACAGAGACCCATAGATTACTCACACAGAGACCCATAGACTCATCACACAGACACCCATAGACTACTCACACAGAGACCCATAGACTCATCACACAGAGACCCATAGACTCACACTGAGACCCATAGACTACTCACACAGACACCCATAGACTACTCACACAGTCACCCATAGACTACTCACACAGAGACCCATAGACTCATCACACAGACACCCATAGACTACTCACACAGAGACCCATAGACTCACACTGAGACCCATAGACTCATCACACAGACACCCATAGACTACTCACACAGAGACCCATAGACTCACACTGAGACCCATAGACTACTCACACAGACACCCATAGACTACTCACACAGACACCCATAGACTACTCACACAGAGACCCATAGACTCATCACACAGACACCCATAGACTACTCACACAGAGACCCATAGACTCATCACACAGAGACCCATAGACTCACACAGAGACCCATAGACTCACACAGAGACCCATAGTCTACTCACACAGAGACCCATGGACTCATCACACAGACACCATAGACTACTCACTCAGAGACCCATAGACTACTCACACAGAGACCCATAGACTCATCACACAGACACCCATAGACTACTCACACAGAGACCCATAGACTCATCACACAGACACCCATAGACTACTCACACAGAGACCCATAGACTCATCACACAGAGACCCATAGACTACTCACACAGAGACCCATAGACTCATCACACAGAGACCCATAGATTACTTACACAGAGACCCATAGACTACTCACACAGACACCCATAGACTACTCACACAGACACCCATAGACTACTCACACAGACACCCATAGACTACTCACACAGAGACCCATAGACTACTTACACAGAGACCCATAGACTACTCACACAGACACCCATAGACTACTCACACAGACACCCATAGACTACTCACACAGAGACCCATAGACTACTCACACAGAGACCCATAGACTCATCACACAGACACCCATAGACTACTCACACAGACACCCATAGACTACTCACACAGAGACCCATAGACTACTCACACAGAAACCCATAGACTACTCACACAGACACCCATAGACTACTCACACAGAGACCCATAGACTCATCACACAGAGACCCATAGACTCACACAGAGACCCATAGACTCACACAGAGACCCATAGTCTACTCACACAGAGACCCATAGACTCACACAGACACCCATAGACTACTCACACAGAGACCCATGGACTCATCACACAGACACCCATAGACTACTCACACAGACACCCATAGACTACTCACACAGAGACCCATAGACTACTTACACAGAGACCCATAGACTACTCACACAGACACCCATAGACTACTCACACAGACACCCATAGACTACTCACACAGAGACTCATAGACTACTCACACAGAGACCCATAGACTCATCACACAGACACCCATAGACTACTCACACAGACACCCATAGACTACTCACACAGAGACCCATAGACTACTCACACAGAAACCCATAGACTACTCACACAGACACCCATAGACTACTCACACAGAGACCCATAGACTCATCACACAGAGACCCATAGACTCACACAGAGACCCATAGACTCACACAGAGACCCATAGTCTACTCACACAGAGACCCATAGACTCACACAGACACCCATAGACTACTCACACAGAGACCCATGGACTCATCACACAGACACCATAGACTACTCACTCAGAGACCCATAGACTACTCACACAGAGACCCATAGACTCATCACACAGACACCCATAGACTACTCACACAGAGACCCATAGACTCATCACACAGACACCCATAGACTACTCACACAGAGACCCATAGACTCATCACACAGAGACCCATAGACTACTCACACAGAGACCCATAGACTCATCACACAGAGACCCATAGATTACTTACACAGAGACCCATAGACTACTCACACAGACACCCATAGACTACTCACACAGACACCCATAGACTACTCACACAGAGACCCATAGACTACTTACACAGAGACCCATAGACTACTCACACAGACACCCATAGACTACTCACACAGACACCCATAGACTACTCACACAGAGACCCATAGACTACTCACACAGAGACCCATAGACTCATCACACAGACACCCATAGACTACTCACACAGAGACCCATAGACTCATCACACAGACACCCATAGACTACTCACACAGAGACCCATAGACTACTCACACAGACACTCATAGACTACTCACACAGAGACCCATAGATTACTCACACAGAGACCCATAGACTCATCACACAGACACCCATAGACTACTCACACAGAGACCCATAGACTCATCACACAGAGACCCATAGACTCACACTGAGACCCATAGACTACTCACACAGACACCCATAGACTACTCACACAGTCACCCATAGACTACTCACACAGAGACCCATAGACTCATCACACAGACACCCATAGACTACTCACACAGAGACCCATAGACTCACACTGAGACCCATAGACTCATCACACAGACACCCATAGACTACTCACACAGAGACCCATAGACTCACACTGAGACCCATAGACTACTCACACAGACACCCATAGACTACTCACACAGACACCCATAGACTACTCACACAGAGACCCATAGACTCATCACACAGACACCCATAGACTACTCACACAGAGACCCATAGACTCATCACACAGAGACCCATAGACTCACACAGAGACCCATAGACTCACACAGAGACCCATAGTCTACTCACACAGAGACCCATAGACTCACACAGACACCCATAGACTACTCACACAGAGACCCATGGACTCATCACACAGACACCATAGACTACTCACTCAGAGACCCATAGACTACTCACACAGAGACCCATAGACTCATCACACAGACACCCATAGACTACTCACACAGAGACCCATAGACTCATCACACAGACACCCATAGACTACTCACACAGAGACCCATAGACTCATCACACAGAGACCCATAGACTACTCACACAGAGACCCATAGACTCATCACACAGAGACCCATAGATTACTTACACAGAGACCCATAGACTACTCACACAGACACCCATAGACTACTCACACAGACACCCATAGACTACTCACACAGACACCCATAGACTACTCACACAGAGACCCATAGACTACTTACACAGAGACCCATAGACTACTCACACAGACACCCATAGACTACTCACACAGACACCCATAGACTACTCACACAGAGACCCATAGACTACTCACACAGAGACCCATAGACTCATCACACAGACACCCATAGACTACTCACACAGAGACCCATAGACTCATCACACAGACACCCATAGACTACTCACACAGAGAGCCATAGACTCACACAGAGACCCATAGACTCATCACACCGAGACCCATAGACTACTCACATAGAGACCCATAGACTACTCACAGAGGCCCATAGACTCACCACACAGACACCCATAGACTACTCACACAAAGACCCATAGACTACTCACACAGAGACCCATAGACTCATCACACAGACACCCATAGACTGACACAGAGACCCATAGACTACTCACACAGAGACCCATAGACTCACACAGACACCTATAGACTCACACAGAGACCCATAGACTACTCACACAGAGACCCATAGACTCACACAGAGACCCATAGACTCATCACACAGACACCCATAGACTACTCACACAGACACCCATAGACTACTCACACAGAGACCCATAGACTACTCACACAGAAACCCATAGACTACTCACACAGACACCCATAGACTACTCACACAGAGACCCATAGACTCATCACACAGAGACCCATAGACTCACACAGAGACCCATAGACTCACACAGAGACCCATAGTCTACTTACACAGAGACCCATAGACTCACACAGACACCCATAGACTACTCACACAGAGACCCATGGACTCATCACACAGACACCATAGACTACTCACTCAGAGACCCATAGACTACTCACACAGAGACCCATAGACTCATCACACAGACACCCATAGACTACTCACACAGAGACCCATAGACTCATCACACAGACACCCATAGACTACTCACACAGAGACCCATAGACTCATCACACAGAGACCCATAGACTACTCACACAGAGACCCATAGACTCATCACACAGAGACCCATAGATTACTTACACAGAGACCCATAGACTACTCACACAGACACCCATAGACTACTCACACAGACACCCATAGACTACTCACACAGACACCCATAGACTACTCACACAGAGACCCATAGACTACTTACACAGAGACCCATAGACTACTCACACAGACACCCATAGACTACTCACACAGACACCCATAGACTACTCACACAGAGACCCATAGACTACTCACACAGAGACCCATAGACTCATCACACAGACACCCATAGACTACTCACACAGAGACCCATAGACTCATCACACAGACACCCATAGACTACTCACACAGAGAGCCATAGACTCACACAGAGACCCATAGACTCATCACACCGAGACCCATAGACTACTCACATAGAGACCCATAGACTACTCACACAGAGACCCATAGACTCACCACACAGACACCCATAGACTACTCACACAGAGACCCATAGACTACTCACACAGAGACCCATAGACTCATCACACAGACACCCATAGACTGACACAGAGACCCATAGACTACTCACACAGAGACCCATAGACTCACACAGACACCCATAGACTCACACAGAGACCCATAGACTACTCACACAGAGACCCATAGACTCACACAGAGACCCATAGACTCATCACACAGACACCCATAGACTACTCACACAGACACCCATAGACTACTCACACAGAGACCCATAGACTACTCACAGAGAGACCCATAGACTCACACAGAGACCTATAGACTCATCACACCGAGACCCATAGACTACTCACACAGAGACCCATAGACTCACATGGAGACCCAAAGCTCATTATCTTCTGCAGATGTAGATGCCACTGGTTCTTCACGCTCTGCAGATGTAGATGCCACTGGTTCTTCACGTTCTGCAGATGTAGATGCCACTGGTTCTTCACGCTCTGCAGATGTAGATGCCACTGGTTCTTCACGTTCTACAGATGTAGATGCCGCTGGTTCTTCACGCTCTGCAGATGTAGATGCCGCTGATTCTTCACGTTCTGCAGATGTAGATGCCACTGGTTCTTCACGCTCTGCAGATGTAGATGCCACTGGTTCTTCACGTTCAGCAGATGTAGATGCCACTGGTTCTTTACGTGCTACAGATGTAGATGCCACTGGTTCTTCACGTTCTGCAGATGTAGATGCCACTGGTTCTTCACGTTCTGCAGATGTAGATCCCACTGGTTCTTCACGCTCTGCAGATGTAGATGCCACTGGTTCTTCACGTTCTGCAGATGTAGATGCCACTGGTTCTTCACGTTCTGCAGATGGAGATGCCACTGGTTATTGACGTTCTCTTCACGTTCTGCAGATGTAGATGCCACTGGTTCTTCACGCTCTGCAGATGTAGATGCCACTGGTTCTTCACGCTCTGCAGATGTAGATGCCACTGGTTCTTCACGTTCAGCAGATGTAGATGCCACTGGTTCTTTACGTGCTACAGATGTACATGTCACTGTTTTTTTCGTATTCTGTTGATATTAATGTCACTGGTTCTTCTCGTTTTGCAGATGTAGATGCCACTGGTTCTTCACCTTTTGGAGATGTAGATGCCACTGGTTCTTCACCTTCTGGAGATGTAGATGCCACTGGTTCTTCACGTTCTACAGATGTAGATGCCACTGGTTCTTCACGCTCTGCAGATGTAGATGCCACTGGTTCTTCACGTTCTACAGATGTAAATGCCACTGGTTCTTCACGTTCTACAGATGTAGATGCCACCACCGCCGTCTGTTGCATGCCGGTTGAACTCACGACTTTCGGTCCGAACAGGCAACTGGACACACGAACAGGTTTGTTCGCATCTCTGAATGTTGCATGTGTGTGTGTCCGTGTACGTGTGTGTGTGTGTGTGTGCGTGTCCGTGTACGTGTGGGTGTGTGTGTGTGGGTGTGTGTGTGTCCGTGCACGTGTGTGTTGGTTTGTGTGTGTGTGTGTTGGTGCGTGTGTGCGTGTCCGTGTGTGTGTCCGTGTGTGTGTGCATGCATGTCTGTTCGTGTGTGTGTGTGTGTGCGTGTGCGTGTCTGTCCGTGTGCGTGTGCATGCATGTGTGTGTGCGTGTGTGTCCGTGTGCGTGTGTGTGCGTGTGTGTGTGTTCGTGTGTGTGTGTTGGTGCGTGTGTGTACGTGTGTGTGTGTTGGTGCGTGTGTGCGTGTCCGTGTGTGTGTGTGTGTGCATGCATGTCTGTTCGTGTGTGTGTGCGTGTCTGTCCGTGTGCGTGTGCATGCATGTGTGTGTGTGTGCGTGTGTCTGTGTGTGTGTGTGCGTGTGTGTTCGTGTGTGTGTGTCCGTGTGTGTGTTCGTGTGTGTGTGTGTGTGTCCATGTGCATGTGTGTGTATTGCGTGTGCGTGTGTGTGTGTCCCTGTTCTGGCCACCCATCCCCTCGTTTGTCACAATCACGGCCTTCACAGCTGCTGATACTCGCTAACAGCACCCGCCCCGACAGTCCGCCGGGGCCTTCACGGGGGAACTTTGTCTCCGTCCGTCCCTCCGTCTCGCTCCCTCGACCCGCAACGCCCGGGTGCGAGCGCCGCGAGCCTCAAAGCGCACCTAGCCTGGCGCGTGTGGTCATCGCGGCGGTTGTCGTCGTACTACGGCGGCACGCTGACGCCACGCGGGGGACCGTTTGGCCACGCAGAGAATTCTGCGGCGGCAGCGGCGGCGGGCCGGGCCAGCTGGGCCGCTCCGGCCGCGATCCTCGCCGTGTCCCTCGCCCTGGTGGCCACGCTGCTGCTGCTCTACCGCCACCGCCGTCAGCGTCAGCGTCGTCACGAGCCCTGGGGCCCCTCGTGAGTCGCTCGCTTCTCTCGGACGTCGGGCGGACGTCGGCGGTGCCCGCGGGGTCGTCTGTGTGACGACCTGCCGCTGTGCCCCCCCCCCACCACTACCCCACCACCCCCCCACTACCCACATGCGTGCAGGGAGGATCCCCCCACGCTCCCCAAGGCACCGCGGAGAAACGCGGCGGGCGACCGTGGCTCCGTGAGTGGCACACCGCCAGGACACAGAGGCCCAGTCCATCCGTGTCTCTCTCCGTATTCTGTGTAGTGTGTAGTGTAGTGTATAGTAGTGTAGTGTATAGTAGTGTAGTGTATAGTGTAGTATATAGTAGAGTAGTGTATATACAGAGACACAGTTAGACTCGACCTAAAGCTTTCGTGACTGCAGGAATTCATTTTCTTTGGGTCTTTCGGTAAAGTTGTGCCCACTTTGTTTATGACCCTTGGGCTACACCCAACTTTAAAACTTTAAAACAGCCTGCTGCTTCAGCGGCTTTCATCCCCCTCTTTTCTCCTCCTGATGACGATTGCCAAAATAATACCCACAGACTCACCACACAGAGACCCATAGACTCACCACACAGAGACCCACAGACTCACCACACAGAGACCCATAGACTCACCACACAGAGACCCACAGACTCACCGCACAGAGACCCATAGACTCACCACACAGAGACCCACAGACTCACACAGAGACCCACAGACTCACCACACAGAGACCCACAGACTCACCACACAGAGACCCATAGACTCACCACACAGAGAGACCCATAGACTCACCACACAGAGACCCACAGACTCACCACACAGAGACCCATAGACTCACCACACAGACCCACAGACTCACACAGAGACCCACAGACTCACCACACAGAGACCCACAGACTCACCACACAGAGACCCATAGACTCACCACACAGAGAGACCCACAGACTCACCACACAGAGACCCACAGACTCACCACACAGCGACCCACAGACTCACCACACAGAGACGCATAGACTCACCACACAGAGACCCACAGACTCACCATACAGAGACCCACAGACTCACCACACAGAGACCCACAGACTCACCACACAGAGACCCATAGACTCACCACACAGAGACCCACAGACTCACCATACAGAGACCCACAGACTCACCACACACAGAGACCCACAGATTCACCACACACTGTGCGTGTTGTGGGGATGCTCCGTGTGTAGTTGCTAACGCTAGAGAGTGGCAACAAGGCGGATGAAGGGCTGCACGAGTTGCCACCGCAGCCTCAGCACCAAGACAGCGGAGCTGGAAGCTACGACTACGCGGTGAGGAGGGGTGGGTGGTGAGTGAGCGGTGAGCGAGCGGTGAGCGGTGAGCGGTGAGCGAGCGAGCGGTGAGCGGTGAGCGAGCGAGCGGTGAGCGAGTGTCCGCCCACATCACCGATGCTCCTGCTTAGGCTGAGTGAGCGATCTGCTTCTGGCCATCCCAGGGGGGGGGGGTGGGTGGGGTCGGTCACCGTCTCTCTAATTTATTCCGACCCCCGCAGGTTTTCAAAGACGAAGATGACGACGAGGCGAGGGAGGAAGATTTTTGAGAAGCGGCTCGGGGTGGGGGGGGGGGGAGGAGCGAGAGTGCTCCACCTTGCCGTGCTCCACCTTGCCGTGCTCCACCTTGCCGCGCCCCATCTTGCCGTGGTTGCCGGGGCAACGCCGGGGCTTGTCGCTTCGCGAGCGGGTGAACCCCCCCAGAAAGAACCAAGAAGATTTGTTGTTGTTTGATCCCAACTGAATTTCGATTTAAAGCTTTCGTGACTGCAATGATTCATCTTGTTTGGTTCTTTCGGTAAAGTCACGTAGAATGAGAATAAAATAATAAATTGATAAAATAAAATAACACAATAATATTCTCACGACGTTTCGGCCACAACACAAGCGGCCTTCATCAGGTGAAGGGGCGAGACTGTCTGGTAGGACAGCGCTGGAGTGAAAGAGCCACGTTCAGATCACGGCCTTTAAGCTGTGTGAGAGGAACAAAGCGCCTTGACAAAGGAATTAGCATATAATTTAGCATTGAAATGGCTGAATGATTAGCTTGTGGCTGGTCACAGAAATAGCTATGTTAAAAGTTAAAGCATACACATCCGCAGAGGCACCCATTGTTAAAGGAATTAGCATAGAATTTAGCATTGAAATAGCTAAGTTAAGGCATACACATCCGCAGAGGCACCCCTTGACAATGGAATTAGCATAGAATTTAGCATTGAAATAGCTGAGTGATTAGCTTGTAGCTGCTACAGAAATAGCTACGTTAAAGTCAGAGCATACACATTCACCGAGGCACTTAGTACAAATCAAACAGGAGAATTTAGCATTGAAATAACTAGGCGAATTTAGCATTGAAATAACTGAGTGATTAGCTAGTGACTGGTCACAGAAATGACTACACATCTGAGCTATTCACAGTACTATATAGTGAACCAATAAAAACTAAAATATAAATTACCTTCATGTTATCAATAAACTCTATATTCTCCAATCAGCTAAGCTACCAACAATAAGTCGTTATATATCACAATGCTATATGGCGAAAAAATGGGTGGATTCTTACCCTCAAATTTCAGCACCACGGATAGCTACGGGCCCCGTTCAGACGGACGAGTTCGTCCATGGTCGGAACAGAGGAGGGGGAGAGAGACAGCTGCGAGGCCCTAGTATACTCCATGTTGTAAAACTATACCATTAACCGTGGTGTGAGAGGAATTAAGAGGCAATGCTGGCGAAAGAGCTGCGGTCTGAAGGTCATCGTAAAAATACAATTAATTAAGAACAGAAATGATTTAAAACATCTTTCCAGTGGTTACTAAGCCTGAATCCATCTTCTCGGTTGAAATTGTCTCTGTGCTTGTATATGTGAATGGCCTCATGAACGAATCTCTCATGGTAGCCGGTTGGTTTGCAAAGAACCTCCGTCTTGGAGAAGTCAATGTCATGTGAGCCCACTGAATTATAACAGTGATCTGCCACGGCAGAGGAGTTCGTCCTACCGTGTTTCAAGTCTGCTTTATGTTCGCGGATGCGGTCCGAGATATGTCGTTTGGTTTCTCCAATGTAGCTACTACCACAGAGGCACTTTAGTTTGTAAACGCCCGGGTACTGTATGTCTGGAACAGCATCTTTTACAGATGGAACTAAATCACGGATTTTATGTACTGTGTTGAACCATCACCTTACCCTACATTGCAGGGGTCACTAAAAAGATCTCAAAATCCTGAATAAACACAAGATCCAGGTCCGATTCAACCACTGCTGCCCTGTTCTCTCTCTCCAAGCCTCTCCACTGCTCGCCTGTTCTCTCACTCTCCTAGCCTCTCCACTGCTAGCCTGTTCTCTCACCCTCTCCTAGCCTCTCCACTGCTAGCCTGTTCTCTCACCCTCTCCTAGCCTCTCCACTGCTAGCCTGTTCTCTCTCCCTCTCCTAGCCTCTCCACTGCTCGCCTGTTCTCTCTCTCTCCTAGCCTCTCCACTGCTAGCCTGTTCTCTCTCTCTCCTAGCCTCTCCACTGCTAGCCTGTTCTCTCTCACGCTCCTAGCCTCTCCACTGCTAGCCTGTTCTCTCAACCTCCTGGCCTCTCCACTGCTAGCCTGTTCTCTCACGCTCCTAGCCTCTCCACTGCTAGCCTGTTCTCTCACCCTCCTAGCCTCTCCACTGCTAGCCTGTTCTCTCACTCTCCTAGCCTCTCCACTGCTAGCCTGTTCTCTCACCCTCCTAGCCTCTCCACTGCTAGCCTGTTCTCTCTCACTCTCCTAGCCTCTCCACTGCCTGCCTGTTCTCTCTCACTCTCCTAGCCTCTCCACTGCTAGCCTGTTCTCTCTCACGCTCCTAGCCTCTCCACTGCTAGCCTGTTCTCTCACCTTCCTAGCCTCTCCACTGCTAGCCTGTTCTCTCTCACGCTCCTAGCCTCTCTACTGCTAGCCTGTTCTCTCACGCTCCTAGCCTCTTCACTGCTAGCCTGTTCTCTCACTCTCCTAGCCTCTCCACTGCTAGCCTGTTCTCTCACTCTCCTAGCCTCTACACTGCTAGCCTGTTCTCTCACTCTCCTAGCCTCTCCACTGCTAGCCTGTTCTCTCTCTCCTAGCCTCTCCACTGCTAGCCTGTTCTCTCTCACTCTCCTAGCCTCTCCACTGCTAGCCTGTTCTCTCTCACTCTCCTAGCCTCTCCACTGCTAGCCTGTTCTCTCACGCTCCTAGCCTCTCCACTGCTAGCCTGTTCTCTCACCCTCCTAGCCTCTCCACTGCTAGCCTGTTCTCTCTCACGCTCCTAGCCTCTCTACTGCTAGCCTATTCTCTCACGCTCCTAGCCTCTCCACTGCTAGCCTGTTCTCTCACTCTCCTAGCCTCTCCACTGCTAGCCTGTTCTCTCACTCTCCTAGCCTCTCCACTGCTAGCCTGTTCTCTCTCTCCTAGCCTCTCCACTGCTAGCCTGTTCTCTCACTCTCCTAGCCTCTCCACTGCTAGCCTGTTCTCTCACTCTCCTAGTCTCTCCACTGCTAGCCTGTTCTCTCACTCTACTAGCCTCTCCACTGCTAGCCTGTTCTCTCTCATGCTCCTAGCCTCTCCACTGCTAGCCTGTTCTCTCACCCTCCTAGCCTCTCCACTGCTAGCCTGTTCTCTCTCACGCTCCTAGCCTCTCTGCTGCTAGCCTGTTCTCTCACGCTCCTAGCCTCTCCACTGCTAGCCTGTTCTCTCACTCTCCTAGCCTCTCCACTGCTAGCCTATTCTCTCACTCTCCTAGCCTCTCTACTGCTAGCCTGTTCTCTCACGCTCCTAGCCTCTCCACTGTTAGCCTGTTCTCTCACGCTCCTTAGCCTCTCCACTGCTAGGCTGTTCTCTCTCTCACTCTCCTAGCCTCTCCACTGCTAGCCTGTTCTCTCTCACGCTCCTAGCCTCTCTACTGCTAGCCTGTTCTCTCACTCTCCTTAGCCTCTCCACTGCTAGCCTGTTCTCTCACGCTCCTAGCCTCTCCACTGCTAGCCTGTTCTCTCACGCTCCTAGCCTCTCCACTGCTGCCCTGTTCTCTCTCTCCAAGCCTCTCCACTGCTAGCCTGTTCTCTCACGCTCCTAGCCTCTCCACTGCTAGCCTGTTCTCTCACCCTCCTAGCCTCTCCACTGCTAGCCTGTTCTCTCACTCTCCTAGCCTCTCCACTGCCTGCCTGTTCTCTCTCACGCTCCTAGCCTCTCTACTGCTAGCCTGTTCTCTCTCACGCTCCTAGCCTCTCTACTGCTAGCCTGTTCTCTCACTCTCCTTAGCCTCTCCACTGCTAGCCTGTTCTCTCACGCTCCTAGCCTCTCCACTGCTAGCCTGTTCTCTCACGCTCCTAGCCTCTCCACTGCTGCCCTGTTCTCTCTCTCCAAGCCTCTCCACTGCTAGCCTGTTCTCTCACGCTCCTAGCCTCTCCACTGCTAGCCTGTTCTCTCACCCTCCTAGCCTCTCCACTGCTAGCCTGTTCTCTCACTCTCCTAGCCTCTCCACTGCCTGCCTGTTCTCTCTCACGCTCCTAGCCTCTCTACTGCTAGCCTGTTCTCTCACGCTCCTAGCCTCTCCACTGCTAGCCTGTTCTCTCACTCTCCTAGTCTCTCCACTGCTAGCCTGTTCTCTCACTCTACTAGCCTCTCCACTGCTAGCCTGTTCTCTCTCATGCTCCTAGCCTCTCCACTGCTAGCCTGTTCTCTCACCCTCCTAGCCTCTCCACTGCTAGCCTGTTCTCTCTCACGCTCCTAGCCTCTCTACTGCTAGCCTGTTCTCTCACGCTCCTAGCCTCTCCACTGCTAGCCTGTTCTCTCACTCTCCTAGCCTCTCCACTGCTAGCCTGTTATCTCTCACTCTCCTAGCCTCTCCACTGCTAGCCTGTTCTCTCTCACGCTCCTAGCCTCTCTACTGCTAGCCTGTTCTCTCACTCTCATAGCCTCTCCACGGCTAGCCTGTTCTCTCTCACCCTCCTAGCCTCTCTACTGCTAGCCTGTTCTCTCACGCTCCTAGCCTCTCCACTGCTAGCCTGTTCTCTCACGCTCCTAGCCTCTCCACTGCTAGCCTGTTCTCTCTCTCCTAGCCTCTCCACTGCTAGCCTGTTCTCTCACGCTCCTAGCCTCTCCACTGCTAGCCTGTTCTCTCACCCTCCTAGCCTCTCCACTGCTAGCCTGTTCTCTCTCACTCTCCTAGCCTCTCCACTGCTAGCCTGTTCTCTCACCCTCCTAGCCTCTCCACTGCTAGCCTGTTCTCTCACCCTCTCCTAGCCTCTCCACTGCTAGCCTGTTCTCTCTCACTCTCCTAGCCTCTCCACTGCTCGCCTGTTCTCTCTCTCTCTCCTAGCCTCTCCACTGCTATCCTGTTCTCTCTCACGCTCCTAGCCTCTCCACTGCTAGCCTGTTCTCTCACGCTCCTAGCCTCTCCACTGCTGCCCTGTTCTCTCTCTCCAAGCCTCTCCACTGCTAGCCTGTTCTCTCACCCTCCTGGCCTCTCCACTGCTAGCCTGTTCTCTCACGCTCCTAGCCTCTCCACTGCTAGCCTGTTCTCTCTCTCCTAGCCTCTCCACTGCTAGCCTGTTCTCTCTCACGCTCCTAGCCTCTCCACTGCTAGCCTGTTCTCTCACCCTCCTGTCCTCTCCACTGCTAGCCTGTTCTCTCACGCTCCTAGCCTCTCCACTGCTAGCCTATTCTCTCTCTCCTAGCCTCTCTACTGCTAGCCTGTTCTCTCACGCTCCTAGCCACTCCACTGCTAGCCTGTTCTCTCACCCTCCTTAGCCTCTCCACTGCTAGCCTGTTCTCTCTCACTCTCCTAGCCTCTCCACTGCTAGCCTGTTCTCTCACACTCCTTAGCCTCTCCACTGCTAGCCTGTTCTCTCTCTCACTCTCCTAGCCTCTCCACTGCTAGCCTGTTCTCTCTCACGCTCCTAGCCTCTCTACTGCTAGCCTGTTCTCTCACTCTCCTTAGCCTCTCCACTGCTAGCCTGTTCTCTCATGCTCCTAGCCTCTCCACTGCTAGCCTGTTCTCTCACCCTCCTAGCCTCTCCACTGCTAGCCTGTTCTCTCACTCTCCTAGCCTCTCCACTGCTAGCCTATTCTCTCACTCTCCTAGCCTCTCCACTGCTAGCCTGTTCTCTCTCTCCTAGACTCTCCACTGCTAGCCTGTTCTCTCTCACTCTCCTAGCCTCTCCACTGCTAGCCTGTTATCTCTCACTCTCCTAGCCTCTCCACTGCTAGCCTGTTCTCTCTCACGCTCCTAGCCTCTCTACTGCTAGCCTGTTCTCTCACTCTCATAGCCTCTCCACGGCTAGCCTGTTCTCTCTCACCCTCCTAGCCTCTCTACTGCTAGCCTGTTCTCTCACGCTCCTAGCCTCTCCACTGCTAGCCTGTTCTCTCACGCTCCTAGCCTCTCCACTGCTAGCCTGTTCTCTCTCTCCTAGCCTCTCCACTGCTAGCCTGTTCTCTCACGCTCCTAGCCTCTCCACTGCTAGCCTGTTCTCTCACCCTCCTAGCCTCTCCACTGCTAGCCTGTTCTCTCTCACTCTCCTAGCCTCTCCACTGCTAGCCTGTTCTCTCACCCTCCTAGCCTCTCCACTGCTAGCCTGTTCTCTCTCACTCTCCTAGCCTCTCCACTGCCTGCCTGTTCTCTCTCACTCTCCTAGCCTCTCCACTGCTAGCCTGTTCTCTCTCACGCTCCTAGCCTCTCCACTGCTAGCCTGTTCTCTCACCCTCCTAGCCTCTCCACTGCTAGCCTGTTCTCTCTCACGCTCCTAGCCTCTCTACTGCTAGCCTGTTCTCTCACGCTCCTAGCCCCTCCACTGCTAGCCTGTTCTCTCACTCTCCTAGCCTCTCCACTGCTAGCCTGTTCTCTCACTCTCCTAGCCTCTCCACTGCTAGCCTGTTCTCTCTCTCCTAGCCTCTCCACTGCTAGCCTGTTCTCTCTCACTCTCCTAGCCTCTGCACTGCTAGCCTGTTCTCTCACGCTCCTTAGCCTCTCCACTGCTAGCCTGTTCTCTCTCTCACTCTCCTAGCCTCTCCACTGCTAGCCTGTTCTCTCTCACGCTCCTAGCCTCTCCACTGCTGCCCTGTTCTCTCTCACGCTCCTAGCCTCTCCACTGCTGCCCTGTTCTCTCTCTCCAAGCCTCTCCACTGCTAGCCTGTTCTCTCACCCTCTCCTAGCCTCTCCACTGCTAGCCTGTTCTCTCACCCTCTCCTAGCCTCTCCACTGCTAGCCTGTTCTCTCTCACTCTCCTAGCCTCTCCACTGCTAGCCTGTTCTCTCTCACGCTCCTAGCCTCTCCACTGCTAGCCTGTTCTCTCACCCTCCTGTCCTCTCCACTGCTAGCCTGTTCTCTCACGCTCCTAGCCTCTCCACTGCTGCCCTGTTCTCTCTCTCCAAGCCTCTCCACTGCTAGCCTGTTCTCTCACCCTCCTGGCCTCTCCACTGCTAGCCTGTTCTCTCACGCTCCTAGCCTCTCCACTGCTAGCCTGTTCTCTCTCTCCTAGCCTCTCCACTGCTAGCCTGTTCTCTCTCACGCTCCTAGCCTCTCCACTGCTAGCCTGTTCTCTCACCCTCCTGTCCTCTCCACTGCTAGCCTGTTCTCTCACGCTCCTAGCCTCTCCACTGCTAGCCTATTCTCTCTCTCCTAGCCTCTCTACTGCTAGCCTGTTCTCTCACGCTCCTAGCCACTCCACTGCTAGCCTGTTCTCTCACCCTCCTTAGCCTCTCCACTGCTAGCCTGTTCTCTCTCACTCTCCTAGCCTCTCCACTGCTAGCCTGTTCTCTCACACTCCTTAGCCTCTCCACTGCTAGCCTGTTCTCTCTCTCACTCTCCTAGCCTCTCCACTGCTAGCCTGTTCTCTCTCACGCTCCTAGCCTCTCTACTGCTAGCCTGTTCTCTCACTCTCCTTAGCCTCTCCACTGCTAGCCTGTTCTCTCATGCTCCTAGCCTCTCCACTGCTAGCCTGTTCTCTCACCCTCCTAGCCTCTCCACTGCTAGCCTGTTCTCTCACTCTCCTAGCCTCTCCACTGCTAGCCTATTCTCTCACTCTCCTAGCCTCTCCACTGCTAGCCTGTTCTCTCTCTCCTAGACTCTCCACTGCTAGCCTGTTCTCTCTCACTCTCCTAGCCTCTCCACTGCTAGCCTGTTATCTCTCACTCTCCTAGCCTCTCCACTGCTAGCCTGTTCTCTCTCACGCTCCTAGCCTCTCTACTGCTAGCCTGTTCTCTCACTCTCATAGCCTCTCCACGGCTAGCCTGTTCTCTCTCACCCTCCTAGCCTCTCTACTGCTAGCCTGTTCTCTCACGCTCCTAGCCTCTCCACTGCTAGCCTGTTCTCTCACGCTCCTAGCCTCTCCACTGCTAGCCTGTTCTCTCTCTCCTAGCCTCTCCACTGCTAGCCTGTTCTCTCACGCTCCTAGCCTCTCCACTGCTAGCCTGTTCTCTCACCCTCCTAGCCTCTCCACTGCTAGCCTGTTCTCTCTCACTCTCCTAGCCTCTCCACTGCTAGCCTGTTCTCTCACCCTCCTAGCCTCTCCACTGCTAGCCTGTTCTCTCTCACGCTCCTAGCCTCTCTACTGCTAGCCTGTTCTCTCACGCTCCTAGCCCCTCCACTGCTAGCCTGTTCTCTCACTCTCCTAGCCTCTCCACTGCTAGCCTGTTCTCTCACTCTCCTAGCCTCTCCACTGCTAGCCTGTTCTCTCTCTCCTAGCCTCTCCACTGCTAGCCTGTTCTCTCTCACTCTCCTAGCCTCTGCACTGCTAGCCTGTTCTCTCACGCTCCTTAGCCTCTCCACTGCTAGCCTGTTCTCTCTCTCACTCTCCTAGCCTCTCCACTGCTAGCCTGTTCTCTCTCACGCTCCTAGCCTCTCCACTGCTGCCCTGTTCTCTCTCACGCTCCTAGCCTCTCCACTGCTGCCCTGTTCTCTCTCTCCAAGCCTCTCCACTGCTAGCCTGTTCTCTCACCCTCTCCTAGCCTCTCCACTGCTAGCCTGTTCTCTCACCCTCTCCTAGCCTCTCCACTGCTAGCCTGTTCTCTCTCACTCTCCTAGCCTCTCCACTGCTAGCCTGTTCTCTCTCACGCTCCTAGCCTCTCCACTGCTAGCCTGTTCTCTCACCCTCCTGTCCTCTCCACTGCTAGCCTGTTCTCTCACGCTCCTAGCCTCTCCACTGCTAGCCTATTCTCTCTCTCCTAGCCTCTCTACTGCCAGCCTGTTCTCTCACGCTCCTAGCCACTCCACTGCTAGCCTGTTCTCTCACCCTCCTTAGCCTCTCCACTGCTAGCCTGTTCTCTCTCACTCTCCTAGCCTCTCCACTGCTAGCCTGTTCTCTCACACTCCTTAGCCTCTCCACTGCTAGCCTGTTCTCTCTCTCACTCTCCTAGCCTCTCCACTGCTAGCCTGTTCTCTCTCACGCTCCTAGCCTCTCTACTGCTAGCCTGTTCTCTCACTCTCCTTAGCCTCTCCACTGCTAGCCTGTTCTCTCATGCTCCTAGCCTCTCCACTGCTAGCCTGTTCTCTCTCACGCTCCTAGCCTCTCCACTGCTGCCCTGTTCTCTCTCTCCAAGCCTCTCCACTGCTAGCCTGTTCTCTCACTCTCCTAGCCTCTCCACTGCTAGCCTGTTCTCTCACCCTCTCCTAGCCTCTCCACTGCTAGCCTGTTCTCTCACCCTCTCCTAGCCTCTCCACTGCTAGCCTGTTCTCTCTCCCTCTCCTAGCCTCTCCACTGCTCGCCTGTTCTCTCTCCCTCCTAGCCTCTCCACTGCTAGCCTGTTCTCTCTCACGCTCCTAGCCTCTCCACTGCTAGCCTGTTCTCTCACCCTCCTGGCCTCTCCACTGCTAGCCTGTTCTCTCACGCTCCTAGCCTCTCCACTGCTAGCCTGTTCTCTCACCCTCCTAGCCTCTCCACTGCTAGCCTGTTCTCTCACTCTCCTAGCCTCTCCACTGCTAGCCTGTTCTCTCACCCTCCTAGCCTCTCCACTGCTAGCCTGTTCTCTCACCCTCCTAGCCTCTCCACTGCTAGCCTGTTCTCTCTCACGCTCCTAGC
Organism: Petromyzon marinus; assembly: GCF_048934315.1. Classification (NCBI taxonomy): domain Eukaryota; kingdom Metazoa; phylum Chordata; class Hyperoartia; order Petromyzontiformes; family Petromyzontidae; genus Petromyzon; species Petromyzon marinus. Next base: position 708,140 of record NW_027423012.1, read on the forward strand.
CTCTCTAATGCTAGCCTGTTCTCTCACGCTCCTAGCCTCTCAACTGCTAGCCTGTTCTCTCTCACTCTCCTAGCCTCTCCACTGCTAGCCTGTTCTCTCACCCTCCTAGCCTCTCCACTGCTAGCCTGTTCTCTCTCACTCTCCTAGCCTCTCCACTGCCTGCCTGTTCTCTCTCACTCTCCTAGCCTCTCCACTGCTAGCCTGTTCTCTCACGCTCCTAGCCTCTCCACTGCTAGCCTGTTCTCTCACCCTCCTAGCCTCTCCACTGCTAGCCTGTTCTCTCTCACGCTCCTAGCCTCTCTACTGCTAGCCTATTCTCTCACGCTCCTAGCCTCTCCACTGCTAGCCTGTTCTCTCACTCTCCTAGCCTCTCCACTGCTAGCCTGTTCTCTCACTCTCCTAGCCTCTCCACTGCTAGCCTGTTCTCTCTCTCCTAGCCTCTCCACTGCTAGCCTGTTCTCTCACTCTCCTAGCCTCTCCACTGCTAGCCTGTTCTCTCTCACTCTCCTAGCCTCTCCACTGCTAGCCTGTTCTCTCTCACGCTCCTAGCCTCTCTACTGCTAGCCTGTTCTCTCACTCTCATAGCCTCTCCACGGCTCGCCTGTTCTCTCTCACCCTCCTAGCCTCTCTACTGCTAGCCTGTTCTCTCACGCTCCTAGCCTCTCCACTGCTAGCCTGTTCTATCACGCTCCTTAGCCTCTCCACTGCTAGGCTGTTCTCTCTCTCACTCTCCTAGCCTCTCCACTGCTAGCCTGTTCTCTCTCATGCTCCTAGCCTCTCTACTGCTAGCCTGTTCTCTCACTCTCCTTAGCCTCTCCACTGCTAGCCTGTTCTCTCACGCTCCTAGCCTCTCCACTGCTAGCCTGTTCTCTCACGCTCCTAGCCTCTCCACTGCTGCCCTGTTCTCTCTCTCCAAGCCTCTCCACTGCTAGCCTGTTCTCTCACCCTCCTGGCCTCTCCACTGCTAGCCTGTTCTCTCACGCTCCTAGCCTCTCCACTGCTCGCCTGTTCTCTCTCTCCTAGCTTCTCCACTGCTAGCCTGTTCTCTCTCACGCTCCTAGCCTCTCCACTGCTAGCCTGTTCTCTCACCCTCCTGGCCTCTCCACTGCTAGCCTGTTCTCTCACGCTCCTAGCCTCTCCACTGCTAGCCTGTTCTCTCACCCTCCTAGCCTCTCCACTGCTAGCCTGTTCTCTCACTCTCCTAGCCTCTCCACTGCTAGCCTGTTCTCTCACGCTCCTAGCCTCTCCACTGCTAGCCTGTTCTCTCACCCTCCTAGCCTCTCCACTGCTAGCCTGTTCTCTCTCACGCTCCTAGCCTCTCTAATGCTAGCCTGTTCTCTCACGCTCCTAGCCTCTCAACTGCTAGCCTGTTCTCTCTCACTCTCCTAGCCTCTCCACTGCTAGCCTGTTCTCTCACCCTCCTAGCCTCTCCACTGCTAGCCTGTTCTCTCTCACTCTCCTAGCCTCTCCACTGCCTGCCTGTTCTCTCTCACTCTCCTAGCCTCTCCACTGCTAGCCTGTTCTCTCACGCTCCTAGCCTCTCCACTGCTAGCCTGTTCTCTCACCCTCCTAGCCTCTCCACTGCTAGCCTGTTCTCTCTCACGCTCCTAGCCTCTCTACTGCTAGCCTATTCTCTCACGCTCCTAGCCTCTCCACTGCTAGCCTGTTCTCTCACTCTCCTAGCCTCTCCACTGCTAGCCTGTTCTCTCACTCTCCTAGCCTCTCCACTGCTAGCCTGTTCTCTCTCTCCTAGCCTCTCCACTGCTAGCCTGTTCTCTCACTCTCCTAGCCTCTCCACTGCTAGCCTGTTCTCTCTCACTCTCCTAGCCTCTCCACTGCTAGCCTGTTCTCTCTCACGCTCCTAGCCTCTCTACTAATAGCCTGTTCTCTCACGCTCCTAGCCTCTCCACTGCTAGCCTGTTCTCTCACTCTCCTAGCCTCTCCACTGCTAGCCTGTTCTCTCTCTCCTAGCCTCTCCACTGCTAGCCTGTTCTCTCTCACGCTCCTAGCCTCTCCACTGCTGCCCTGTTCTCTCTCTCCAAGCCTCTCCACTGCTAGCCTGTTCTCTCACCCTCTCCTAGCCTCTCCACTGCTAGCCTGTTCTCTCACCCTCTCCTAGCCTCTCCACTGCTAGCCTGTTCTCTCTCTCCTAGCCTCTCCACTGCTAGCCTGTTCTCTCTCACTCTCCTAGCCTCTCCACTGCTAGCCTGTTCTCTCTCTCCTAGCCTCTCCACTGCTAGCCTGTTCTCTCTCACGCTCCTAGCCTCTCCACTGCTGCCCTGTTCTCTCTCTCCAAGCCTCTCCACTGCTAGCCTGTTCTCTCACCCTCTCCTAGCCTCTCCACTGCTAGCCTGTTCTCTCACCCTCTCCTAGCCTCTCCACTGCTAGCCTGTTCTCTCTCACTCTCCTAGCCTCTCCACTGCTCGCCTGTTCTCTCTCTCTCTCCTAGCCTCTCCACTGCTAGCCTGTTCTCTCTCACGCTCCTAGCCTCTCCACTGCTAGCCTGTTCTCTCACCCTCCTGGCCTCTCCACTGCTAGCCTGTTCTCTCACGCTCCTAGCCTCTCCACTGCTAGCCTATTCTCTCTCTCCTAGCCTCTCTACTGCTAGCCTGTTCTCTCACGCTCCTAGCCACTCCACTGCTAGCCTGTTCTCTCACCCTCCTTAGCCTCTCCACTGCTAGCCTGTTCTCTCTCACTCTCCTAGCCTCTCCACTGCTAGCCTGTTCTCTCACCCTCCTAGCCTCTCCACTGCTAGCCTGTTCTCTCTCACTCTCCTAGCCTCTCCACTGCTAGCCTGTTCTCTCACCCTCCTGGCCTCTCCACTGCTAGCCTGTTCTCTCACGCTCCTAGCCTCTCCACTGCTAGCCTGTTCTCTCACCCTCCTAGCCTCTCCACTGCTAGCCTGTTCTCTCACTCTCCTAGCCTCTCCACTGCTAGCCTGTTCTCTCACGCTCCTAGCCTCTCCACTGCTAGCCTGTTCTCTCACCCTCCTAGCCTCTCCACTGCTAGCCTGTTCTCTCTCACGCTCCTAGCCTCTCTAATGCTAGCCTGTTCTCTCACGCTCCTAGCCTCTCAACTGCTAGCCTGTTCTCTCTCACTCTCCTAGCCTCTCCACTGCTAGCCTGTTCTCTCACCCTCCTAGCCTCTCCACTGCTAGCCTGTTCTCTCTCACTCTCCTAGCCTCTCCACTGCCTGCCTGTTCTCTCTCACTCTCCTAGCCTCTCCACTGCTAGCCTGTTCTCTCACGCTCCTAGCCTCTCCACTGCTAGCCTGTTCTCTCACCCTCCTAGCCTCTCCACTGCTAGCCTGTTCTCTCTCACGCTCCTAGCCTCTCTACTGCTAGCCTATTCTCTCACGCTCCTAGCCTCTCCACTGCTAGCCTGTTCTCTCACTCTCCTAGCCTCTCCACTGCTAGCCTGTTCTCTCACTCTCCTAGCCTCTCCACTGCTAGCCTGTTCTCTCTCTCCTAGCCTCTCCACTGCTAGCCTGTTCTCTCACTCTCCTAGCCTCTCCACTGCTAGCCTGTTCTCTCTCACTCTCCTAGCCTCTCCACTGCTAGCCTGTTCTCTCTCACGCTCCTAGCCTCTCTACTGCTAGCCTGTTCTCTCACGCTCCTAGCCTCTCCACTGCTAGCCTGTTCTCTCACTCTCCTAGCCTCTCCACTGCTAGCCTGTTCTCTCTCTCCTAGCCTCTCCACTGCTAGCCTGTTCTCTCTCACGCTCCTAGCCTCTCCACTGCTGCCCTGTTCTCTCTCTCCAAGCCTCTCCACTGCTAGCCTGTTCTCTCACCCTCTCCTAGCCTCTCCACTGCTAGCCTGTTCTCTCACCCTCTCCTAGCCTCTCCACTGCTAGCCTGTTCTCTCTCTCCTAGCCTCTCCACTGCTAGCCTGTTCTCTCTCACTCTCCTAGCCTCTCCACTGCTAGCCTGTTCTCTCTCTCCTAGCCTCTCCACTGCTAGCCTGTTCTCTCTCACGCTCCTAGCCTCTCCACTGCTGCCCTGTTCTCTCTCTCCAAGCCTCTCCACTGCTAGCCTGTTCTCTCACCCTCTCCTAGCCTCTCCACTGCTAGCCTGTTCTCTCACCCTCTCCTAGCCTCTCCACTGCTAGCCTGTTCTCTCTCACTCTCCTAGCCTCTCCACTGCTCGCCTGTTCTCTCTCTCTCTCCTAGCCTCTCCACTGCTAGCCTGTTCTCTCTCACGCTCCTAGCCTCTCCACTGCTAGCCTGTTCTCTCACCCTCCTGGCCTCTCCACTGCTAGCCTGTTCTCTCACGCTCCTAGCCTCTCCACTGCTAGCCTATTCTCTCTCTCCTAGCCTCTCTACTGCTAGCCTGTTCTCTCACGCTCCTAGCCACTCCACTGCTAGCCTGTTCTCTCACCCTCCTTAGCCTCTCCACTGCTAGCCTGTTCTCTCTCACTCTCCTAGCCTCTCCACTGCTAGCCTGTTCTCTCACCCTCCTAGCCTCTCCACTGCTAGCCTGTTCTCTCTCACTCTCCTAGCCTCTCCACTGCCTGCCTGTTCTCTCTCACTCTCCTAGCCTCTCCACTGCTAGCCTGTTCTCTCACGCTCCTAGCCTCTCCACTGCTAGCCTGTTCTCTCACCCTCCTAGCCTCTCCACTGCTAGCCTGTTCTCTCACTCTCCTAGCCTCTCCACTGCTAGCCTGTTCTCTCACGCTCCTAGCCTCTCCACTGCTAGCCTGTTCTCTCACCCTCCTAGCCTCTCCACTGCTAGCCTGTTCTCTCTCACGCTCCTAGCCTCTCTAATGCTAGCCTGTTCTCTCACGCTCCTAGCCTCTCAACTGCTAGCCTGTTCTCTCTCACTCTCCTAGCCTCTCCACTGCTAGCCTGTTCTCTCACCCTCCTAGCCTCTCCACTGCTAGCCTGTTCTCTCTCACTCTCCTAGCCTCTCCACTGCCTGCCTGTTCTCTCTCACTCTCCTAGCCTCTCCACTGCTAGCCTGTTCTCTCACGCTCCTAGCCTCTCCACTGCTAGCCTGTTCTCTCACCCTCCTAGCCTCTCCACTGCTAGCCTGTTCTCTCTCACGCTCCTAGCCTCTCTACTGCTAGCCTATTCTCTCACGCTCCTAGCCTCTCCACTGCTAGCCTGTTCTCTCACTCTCCTAGCCTCTCCACTGCTAGCCTGTTCTCTCACTCTCCTAGCCTCTCCACTGCTAGCCTGTTCTCTCTCTCCTAGCCTCTCCACTGCTAGCCTGTTCTCTCACTCTCCTAGCCTCTCCACTGCTAGCCTGTTCTCTCTCACTCTCCTAGCCTCTCCACTGCTAGCCTGTTCTCTCTCACGCTCCTAGCCTCTCTACTGCTAGCCTGTTCTCTCACGCTCCTAGCCTCTCCACTGCTAGCCTGTTCTCTCACTCTCCTAGCCTCTCCACTGCTAGCCTGTTCTCTCACTCTCCTAGCCTCTCCACTGCTAGCCTGTTCTCTCTCTCCTAGCCTCTCCACTGCTAGCCTGTTCTCTCACTCTCCTAGCCTCTCCACTGCTAGCCTGTTCTCTCTCTCCTAGCCTCTCCACTGCTAGCCTGTTCTCTCACTCTCCTAGCCTCTCCACTGCTAGCCTGTTCTCTCTCACTCTCCTAGCCTCTCCACTGCTAGCCTGTTCTCTCTCACGCTCCTAGCCTCTCTACTGCTAGCCTGTTCTCTCACGCTCCTAGCCTCTCCACTGCTAGCCTGTTCTCTCACTCTCCTAGCCTCTCCACTGCTAGCCTGTTCTCTCACTCTCCTAGCCTCTCCACTGCTAGCCTGTTCTCTCTCTCCTAGCCTCTCCACTGCTAGCCTGTTCTCTCTCTCCTAGCCTCTCCACTGCTAGCCTGTTCTCTCTCACGCTCCTAGCCTCTCCACTGCTGCCCTGTTCTCTCTCTCCAAGCCTCTCCACTGCTAGCCTGTTCTCTCACCCTCTCCTAGCCTCTCCACTGCTAGCCTGTTCTCTCACCCTCTCCTAGCCTCTCCACTGCTAGCCTGTTCTCTCTCACTCTCCTAGCCTCTCCACTGCTCGCCTGTTCTCTCTCTCTCTCCTAGCCTCTCCACTGCTAGCCTGTTCTCTCTCACGCTCCTAGCCTCTCCACTGCTAGCCTGTTCTCTCACCCTCCTGGCCTCTCCACTGCTAGCCTGTTCTCTCACGCTCCTAGCCTCTCCACTGCTAGCCTATTCTCTCTCTCCTAGCCTCTCTACTGCTAGCCTGTTCTCTCACGCTCCTAGCCACTCCACTGCTAGCCTGGTCTCTCACCCTCCTTAGCCTCTCCACTGCTAGCCTGTTCTCTCTCACTCTCCTAGCCTCTCCACTGCTAGCCTGTTCTCTCACCCTCCTAGCCTCTCCACTGCTAGCCTGTTCTCTCTCACGCTCCTAGCCTCTCTAATGCTAGCCTGTTCTCTCACGCTCCTAGCCTCTCAACTGCTAGCCTGTTCTCTCTCACTCTCCTAGCCTCTCCACTGCTAGCCTGTTCTCTCACCCTCCTAGCCTCTCCACTGCTAGCCTGTTCTCTCTCACTCTCCTAGCCTCTCCACTGCCTGCCTGTTCTCTCTCACTCTCCTAGCCTCTCCACTGCTAGCCTGTTCTCTCACGCTCCTAGCCTCTCCACTGCTAGCCTGTTCTCTCACCCTCCTAGCCTCTCCACTGCTAGCCTGTTCTCTCTCACGCTCCTAGCCTCTCTACTGCTAGCCTATTCTCTCACGCTCCTAGCCTCTCCACTGCTAGCCTGTTCTCTCACTCTCCTAGCCTCTCCACTGCTAGCCTGTTCTCTCACTCTCCTAGCCTCTCCACTGCTAGCCTGTTCTCTCTCTCCTAGCCTCTCCACTGCTAGCCTGTTCTCTCACTCTCCTAGCCTCTCCACTGCTAGCCTGTTCTCTCTCACTCTCCTAGCCTCTCCACTGCTAGCCTGTTCTCTCTCACGCTCCTAGCCTCTCTACTGCTAGCCTGTTCTCTCACGCTCCTAGCCTCTCCACTGCTAGCCTGTTCTCTCACTCTCCTAGCCTCTCCACTGCTAGCCTGTTCTCTCTCTCCTAGCCTCTCCACTGCTAGCCTGTTCTCTCTCACGCTCCTAGCCTCTCCACTGCTGCCCTGTTCTCTCTCTCCAAGCCTCTCCACTGCTAGCCTGTTCTCTCACCCTCTCCTAGCCTCTCCACTGCTAGCCTGTTCTCTCACCCTCTCCTAGCCTCTCCACTGCTAGCCTGTTCTCTCTCTCCTAGCCTCTCCACTGCTAGCCTGTTCTCTCTCACTCTCCTAGCCTCTCCACTGCTAGCCTGTTCTCTCTCTCCTAGCCTCTCCACTGCTAGCCTGTTCTCTCTCACGCTCCTAGCCTCTCCACTGCTGCCCTGTTCTCTCTCTCCAAGCCTCTCCACTGCTAGCCTGTTCTCTCACCCTCTCCTAGCCTCTCCACTGCTAGCCTGTTCTCTCACCCTCTCCTAGCCTCTCCACTGCTAGCCTGTTCTCTCTCACTCTCCTAGCCTCTCCACTGCTCGCCTGTTCTCTCTCTCTCTCCTAGCCTCTCCACTGCTAGCCTGTTCTCTCTCACGCTCCTAGCCTCTCCACTGCTAGCCTGTTCTCTCACCCTCCTGGCCTCTCCACTGCTAGCCTGTTCTCTCACGCTCCTAGCCTCTCCACTGCTAGCCTATTCTCTCTCTCCTAGCCTCTCTACTGCTAGCCTGTTCTCTCACGCTCCTAGCCACTCCACTGCTAGCCTGTTCTCTCACCCTCCTTAGCCTCTCCACTGCTAGCCTGTTCTCTCTCACTCTCCTAGCCTCTCCACTGCTAGCCTGTTCTCTCACCCTCCTAGCCTCTCCACTGCTAGCCTGTTCTCTCTCACTCTCCTAGCCTCTCCACTGCCTGCCTGTTCTCTCTCACTCTCCTAGCCTCTCCACTGCTAGCCTGTTCTCTCACGCTCCTAGCCTCTCCACTGCTAGCCTGTTCTCTCACCCTCCTAGCCTCTCCACTGCTAGCCTGTTCTCTCACTCTCCTAGCCTCTCCACTGCTAGCCTGTTCTCTCACGCTCCTAGCCTCTCCACTGCTAGCCTGTTCTCTCACCCTCCTAGCCTCTCCACTGCTAGCCTGTTCTCTCTCACTCTCCTAGCCTCTCCACTGCCTGCCTGTTCTCTCTCACTCTCCTAGCCTCTCCACTGCTAGCCTGTTCTCTCACGCTCCTAGCCTCTCCACTGCTAGCCTGTTCTCTCACCCTCCTAGCCTCTCCACTGCTAGCCTGTTCTCTCTCACGCTCCTAGCCTCTCTACTGCTAGCCTATTCTCTCACGCTCCTAGCCTCTCCACTGCTAGCCTGTTCTCTCACTCTCCTAGCCTCTCCACTGCTAGCCTGTTCTCTCACTCTCCTAGCCTCTCCACTGCTAGCCTGTTCTCTCTCTCCTAGCCTCTCCACTGCTAGCCTGTTCTCTCACTCTCCTAGCCTCTCCACTGCTAGCCTGTTCTCTCTCACTCTCCTAGCCTCTCCACTGCTAGCCTGTTCTCTCTCACGCTCCTAGCCTCTCTACTGCTAGCCTGTTCTCTCACGCTCCTAGCCTCTCCACTGCTAGCCTGTTCTCTCACTCTCCTAGCCTCTCCACTGCTAGCCTGTTCTCTCACTCTCCTAGCCTCTCCACTGCTAGCCTGTTCTCTCTCTCCTAGCCTCTCCACTGCTAGCCTGTTCTCTCACTCTCCTAGCCTCTCCACTGCTAGCCTGTTCTCTCTCTCCTAGCCTCTCCACTGCTAGCCTGTTCTCTCACTCTCCTAGCCTCTCCACTGCTAGCCTGTTCTCTCTCACTCTCCTAGCCTCTCCACTGCTAGCCTGTTCTCTCTCACGCTCCTAGCCTCTCTACTGCTAGCCTGTTCTCTCACGCTCCTAGCCTCTCCACTGCTAGCCTGTTCTCTCACTCTCCTAGCCTCTCCACTGCTAGCCTGTTCTCTCACTCTCCTAGCCTCTCCACTGCTAGCCTGTTCTCTCTCTCCTAGCCTCTCCACTGCTAGCCTGTTCTCTCTCTCCTAGCCTCTCCACTGCTAGCCTGTTCTCTCTCACGCTCCTAGCCTCTCCACTGCTGCCCTGTTCTCTCTCTCCAAGCCTCTCCACTGCTAGCCTGTTCTCTCACCCTCTCCTAGCCTCTCCACTGCTAGCCTGTTCTCTCACCCTCTCCTAGCCTCTCCACTGCTAGCCTGTTCTCTCTCACTCTCCTAGCCTCTCCACTGCTCGCCTGTTCTCTCTCTCTCTCTCCTAGCCTCTCCACTGCTAGCCTGTTCTCTCTCACGCTCCTAGCCTCTCCACTGCTAGCCTGTTCTCTCACCCTCCTGGCCTCTCCACTGCTAGCCTGTTCTCTCACGCTCCTAGCCTCTCCACTGCTAGCCTATTCTCTCTCTCCTAGCCTCTCTACTGCTAGCCTGTTCTCTCACGCTCCTAGCCACTCCACTGCTAGCCTGGTCTCTCACCCTCCTTAGCCTCTCCACTGCTAGCCTGTTCTCTCTCACTCTCCTAGCCTCTCCACTGCTAGCCTGTTCTCTCACCCTCCTAGCCTCTCCACTGCTAGCCTGTTCTCTCTCACGCTCCTAGCCTCTCTAATGCTAGCCTGTTCTCTCACGCTCCTAGCCTCTCAACTGCTAGCCTGTTCTCTCTCACTCTCCTAGCCTCTCCACTGCTAGCCTGTTCTCTCACCCTCCTAGCCTCTCCACTGCTAGCCTGTTCTCTCTCACTCTCCTAGCCTCTCCACTGCCTGCCTGTTCTCTCTCACTCTCCTAGCCTCTCCACTGCTAGCCTGTTCTCTCACGCTCCTAGCCTCTCCACTGCTAGCCTGTTCTCTCACCCTCCTAGCCTCTCCACTGCTAGCCTGTTCTCTCTCACGCTCCTAGCCTCTCTACTGCTAGCCTATTCTCTCACGCTCCTAGCCTCTCCACTGCTAGCCTGTTCTCTCACTCTCCTAGCCTCTCCACTGCTAGCCTGTTCTCTCACTCTCCTAGCCTCTCCACTGCTAGCCTGTTCTCTCTCTCCTAGCCTCTCCACTGCTAGCCTGTTCTCTCACTCTCCTAGCCTCTCCACTGCTAGCCTGTTCTCTCTCACTCTCCTAGCCTCTCCACTGCTAGCCTGTTCTCTCTCACGCTCCTAGCCTCTCTACTGCTAGCCTGTTCTCTCACGCTCCTAGCCTCTCCACTGCTAGCCTGTTCTCTCACTCTCCTAGCCTCTCCACTGCTAGCCTGTTCTCTCTCTCCTAGCCTCTCCACTGCTAGCCTGTTCTCTCTCTCCTAGCCTCTCCACTGCTAGCCTGTTCTCTCTCACGCTCCTAGCCTCTCCACTGCTGCCCTGTTCTCTCTCTCCAAGCCTCTCCACTGCTAGCCTGTTCTCTCACCCTCTCCTAGCCTCTCCACTGCTAGCCTGTTCTCTCACCCTCTCCTAGCCTCTCCACTGCTAGCCTGTTCTCTCTCTCCTAGCCTCTCCACTGCTAGCCTGTTCTCTCTCACTCTCCTAGCCTCTCCACTGCTAGCCTGTTCTCTCTCTCCTAGCCTCTCCACTGCTAGCCTGTTCTCTCTCACGCTCCTAGCCTCTCCACTGCTGCCCTGTTCTCTCTCTCCAAGCCTCTCCACTGCTAGCCTGTTCTCTCACCCTCTCCTAGCCTCTCCACTGCTAGCCTGTTCTCTCACCCTCTCCTAGCCTCTCCACTGCTAGCCTGATCTCTCTCACTCTCCTAGCCTCTCCACTGCTCGCCTGTTCTCTCTCTCTCTCCTAGCCTCTCCACTGCTAGCCTGTTCTCTCTCACGCTCCTAGCCTCTCCACTGCTAGCCTGTTCTCTCACCCTCCTGGCCTCTCCACTGCTAGCCTGTTCTCTCACGCTCCTAGCCTCTCCACTGCTAGCCTATTCTCTCTCTCCTAGCCTCTCTACTGCTAGCCTGTTCTCTCACGCTCCTAGCCACTCCACTGCTAGCCTGTTCTCTCACCCTCCTTAGCCTCTCCACTGCTAGCCTGTTCTCTCTCACTCTCCTAGCCTCTCCACTGCTAGCCTGTTCTCTCACCCTCCTAGCCTCTCCACTGCTAGCCTGTTCTCTCTCACTCTCCTAGCCTCTCCACTGCCTGCCTGTTCTCTCTCACTCTCCTAGCCTCTCCACTGCTAGCCTGTTCTCTCACGCTCCTAGCCTCTCCACTGCTAGCCTGTTCTCTCACCCTCCTAGCCTCTCCACTGCTAGCCTGTTCTCTCACTCTCCTAGCCTCTCCACTGCTAGCCTGTTCTCTCACGCTCCTAGCCTCTCCACTGCTAGCCTGTTCTCTCACCCTCCTAGCCTCTCCACTGCTAGCCTGTTCTCTCTCACGCTCCTAGCCTCTCTAATGCTAGCCTGTTCTCTCACGCTCCTAGCCTCTCAACTGCTAGCCTGTTCTCTCTCACTCTCCTAGCCTCTCCACTGCTAGCCTGTTCTCTCACCCTCCTAGCCTCTCCACTGCTAGCCTGTTCTCTCTCACTCTCCTAGCCTCTCCACTGCCTGCCTGTTCTCTCTCACTCTCCTAGCCTCTCCACTGCTAGCCTGTTCTCTCACGCTCCTAGCCTCTCCACTGCTAGCCTGTTCTCTCTCTCCTAGCCTCTCCACTGCTAGCCTGTTCTCTCACTCTCCTAGCCTCTCCACTGCTAGCCTGTTCTCTCTCACTCTCCTAGCCTCTCCACTGCTAGCCTGTTCTCTCTCACGCTCCTAGCCTCTCTACTGCTAGCCTGTTCTCTCACGCTCCTAGCCTCTCCACTGCTAGCCTGTTCTCTCACTCTCCTAGCCTCTCCACTGCTAGCCTGTTCTCTCACTCTCCTAGCCTCTCCACTGCTAGCCTGTTCTCTCTCTCCTAGCCTCTCCACTGCTAGCCTGTTCTCTCTCTCCTAGCCTCTCCACTGCTAGCCTGTTCTCTCTCACGCTCCTAGCCTCTCCACTGCTGCCCTGTTCTCCCTCTCCAAGCCTCTCCACTGCTAGCCTGTTCTCTCACCCTCTCCTAGCCTCTCCACTGCTAGCCTGTTCTCTCACCCTCTCCTAGCCTCTCCACTGCTAGCCTGTTCTCTCTCACTCTCCTAGCCTCTCCACTGCTCGCCTGTTCTCTCTCTCTCTCCTAGCCTCTCCACTGCTAGCCTGTTCTCTCTCACGCTCCTAGCCTCTCCACTGCTAGCCTGTTCTCTCACCCTCCTGGCCTCTCCACTGCTAGCCTGTTCTCTCACGCTCCTAGCCTCTCCACTGCTAGCCTATTCTCTCTCTCCTAGCCTCTCTACTGCTAGCCTGTTCTCTCACGCTCCTAGCCACTCCACTGCTAGCCTGTTCTCTCACCCTCCTTAGCCTCTCCACTGCTAGCCTGTTCTCTCTCACTCTCCTAGCCTCTCCACTGCTAGCCTGTTCTCTCACCCTCCTAGCCTCTCCACTGCTAGCCTGTTCTCTCTCACTCTCCTAGCCTCTCCACTGCCTGCCTGTTCTCTCTCACTCTCCTAGCCTCTCCACTGCTAGCCTGTTCTCTCACGCTCCTAGCCTCTCCACTGCTAGCCTGTTCTCTCACCCTCCTAGCCTCTCCACTGCTAGCCTGTTCTCTCACTCTCCTAGCCTCTCCACTGCTAGCCTGTTCTCTCACGCTCCTAGCCTCTCCACTGCTAGCCTGTTCTCTCACCCTCCTAGCCTCTCCACTGCTAGCCTGTTCTCTCTCACGCTCCTAGCCTCTCTAATGCTAGCCTGTTCTCTCACGCTCCTAGCCTCTCAACTGCTAGCCTGTTCTCTCTCACTCTCCTAGCCTCTCCACTGCTAGCCTGTTCTCTCACCCTCCTAGCCTCTCCACTGCTAGCCTGTTCTCTCTCACTCTCCTAGCCTCTCCACTGCCTGCCTGTTCTCTCTCACTCTCCTAGCCTCTCCACTGCTAGCCTGTTCTCTCACGCTCCTAGCCTCTCCACTGCTAGCCTATTCTCTCTCTCCTAGCCTCTCTACTGCTAGCCTGTTCTCTCACGCTCCTAGCCACTCCACTGCTAGCCTGTTCTCTCACCCTCCTTAGCCTCTCCACTGCTAGCCTGTTCTCTCTCACTCTCCTAGCCTCTCCACTGCTAGCCTGTTCTCTCACCCTCCTAGCCTCTCCACTGCTAGCCTGTTCTCTCTCACTCTCCTAGCCTCTCCACTGCCTGCCTGTTCTCTCTCACTCTCCTAGCCTCTCCACTGCTAGCCTGTTCTCTCACGCTCCTAGCCTCTCCACTGCTAGCCTGTTCTCTCACCCTCCTAGCCTCTCCACTGCTAGCCTGTTCTCTCACTCTCCTAGCCTCTCCACTGCTAGCCTGTTCTCTCACGCTCCTAGCCTCTCCACTGCTAGCCTGTTCTCTCACCCTCCTAGCCTCTCCACTGCTAGCCTGTTCTCTCTCACGCTCCTAGCCTCTCTAATGCTAGCCTGTTCTCTCACGCTCCTAGCCTCTCAACTGCTAGCCTGTTCTCTCTCACTCTCCTAGCCTCTCCACTGCTAGCCTGTTCTCTCACCCTCCTAGCCTCTCCACTGCTAGCCTGTTCTCTCTCACTCTCCTAGCCTCTCCACTGCCTGCCTGTTCTCTCTCACTCTCCTAGCCTCTCCACTGCTAGCCTGTTCTCTCACGCTCCTAGCCTCTCCACTGCTAGCCTGTTCTCTCACCCTCCTAGCCTCTCCACTGCTAGCCTGTTCTCTCTCACGCTCCTAGCCTCTCTACTGCTAGCCTATTCTCTCACGCTCCTAGCCTCTCCACTGCTAGCCTGTTCTCTCACTCTCCTAGCCTCTCCACTGCTAGCCTGTTCTCTCACTCTCCTAGCCTCTCCACTGCTAGCCTGTTCTCTCTCTCCTAGCCTCTCCACTGCTAGCCTGTTCTCTCACTCTCCTAGCCTCTCCACTGCTAGCCTGTTCTCTCTCACTCTCCTAGCCTCTCCACTGCTAGCCTGTTCTCTCTCACGCTCCTAGCCTCTCTACTGCTAGCCTGTTCTCTCACGCTCCTAGCCTCTCCACTGCTAGCCTGTTCTCTCACTCTCCTAGCCTCTCCACTGCTAGCCTGTTCTCTCACTCTCCTAGCCTCTCCACTGCTAGCCTGTTCTCTCTCTCCTAGCCTCTCCACTGCTAGCCTGTTCTCTCACTCTCCTAGCCTCTCCACTGCTAGCCTGTTCTCTCTCTCCTAGCCTCTCCACTGCTAGCCTGTTCTCTCACTCTCCTAGCCTCTCCACTGCTAGCCTGTTCTCTCTCACTCTCCTAGCCTCTCCACTGCTAGCCTGTTCTCTCTCACGCTCCTAGCCTCTCTACTGCTAGCCTGTTCTCTCACGCTCCTAGCCTCTCCACTGCTAGCCTGTTCTCTCACTCTCCTAGCCTCTCCACTGCTAGCCTGTTCTCTCTCACGCTCCTAGCCTCTCTACTGCTAGCCTGTTCTCTCACGCTCCTAGCCTCTCCACTGCTAGCCTGTTCTCTCACTCTCCTAGCCTCTCCACTGCTAGCCTGTTCTCTCACCCTCTCCTAGCCTCTCCACTGCTAGCCTGTTCTCTCACCCTCCTAGCCTCTCCACTGCTAGCCTGTTCTCTCTCACGCTCCTAGCCTCTCTACTGCTAGCCTGTTCTCTCACGCTCCTAGCCTCTCCACTGCTAGCCTGTTCTCTCACTCTCCTAGCCTCTCCACTGCTAGCCTGTTATCTCTCACTCTCCTAGCCTCTCCACTGCTAGCCTGTTCTCTCTCACGCTCCTAGCCTCTCTACTGCTAGCCTGTTCTCTCACTCTCATAGCCTCTCCACGGCTAGCCTGTTCTCTCTCACCCTCCTAGCCTCTCTACTGCTAGCCTGTTCTCTCATGCTCCTAGCCTCTCCACTGCTAGCCTGTTCTCTCACGCTCCTAGCCTCTCCACTGCTAGCCTGTTCTCTCTCTCCTAGCCTCTCCACTGCTAGCCTGTTCTCTCACGCTCCTAGCCTCTCCACTGCTAGCCTGTTCTCTCACCCTCCTAGCCTCTCCACTGCTAGCCTGTTCTCTCTCACTCTCCTAGCCTCTCCACTGCTAGCCTGTTCTCTCACCCTCCTAGCCTCTCCACTGCTAGCCTGTTCTCTCTCACTCTCCTAGCCTCTCCACTGCCTGCCTGTTCTCTCTCACTCTCCTAGCCTCTCCACTGCTAGCCTGTTCTCTCTCACGCTCCTAGCCTCTCCACTGCTAGCCTGTTCTCTCACCCTCCTAGCCTCTCCACTGCTAGCCTGTTCTCTCTCACGCTCCTAGCCTCTCTACTGCTAGCCTGTTCTCTCACGCTCCTAGCCTCTCCACTGCTAGCCTGTTCTCTCACTCTCCTAGCCTCTCCACTGCTAGCCTGTACTCTCACTCTCCTAGCCTCTCCACTGCTAGCCTGTTCTCTCTCTCCTAGCCTCTCCACTGCTAGCCTGTTCTCTCTCACTCTCCTAGCCTCTCCACTGCTAGCCTGTTCTCTCTCATTCTCCTAGCCTCTCCACTGCTAGCCTGTTCTCTCACGCTCCTTAGCCTCTCCACTGCTTGCCTGTTCTCTCTCTCACTCTTCTAGCCTCTCCACTGCTAGCCTGTTCTCTCTCACGCTCCTAGCCTCTCCACTGCTGCCCTGTTCTCTCTCACGCTCCTAGCCTCTCCACTGCTGCCCTGTTCTCTCTCTCCAAGCCTCTCCACTGCTAGCCTGTTCTCTCACCCTCTCCTAGCCTCTCCACTGCTAGCCTGTTCTCTCACCCTCTCCTAGCCTCTCCACTGCTAGCCTGTTCTCTCTCACTCTCCTAGCCTCTCCACTGCTCGCCTGTTCTCTCTCTCTCTCCTAGCCTCTCCACTGCTATCCTGTTCTCTCTCACGCTCCTAGCCTCTCCACTGCTAGCCTGTTCTCTCACGCTCCTAGCCTCTCCACTGCTGCCCTGTTCTCTCTCTCCAAGCCTCTCCACTGCTAGCCTGTTCTCTCACCCTCCTGGCCTCTCCACTGCTAGCCTGTTCTCTCACGCTCCTAGCCTCTCCACTGCTAGCCTGTTCTCTCTCTCCTAGCCTCTCCACTGCTAGCCTGTTCTCTCTCACGCTCCTAGCCTCTCCACTGCTAGCCTGTTCTCTCACCCTCCTGTCCTCTCCACTGCTAGCCTGTTCTCTCACGCTCCTAGCCTCTCCACTGCTAGCCTATTCTCTCTCTCCTAGCCTCTCTACTGCTAGCCTGTTCTCTCACGCTCCTAGCCACTCCACTGCTAGCCTGTTCTCTCACCCTCCTTAGCCTCTCCACTGCTAGCCTGTTCTCTCTCACTCTCCTAGCCTCTCCACTGCTAGCCTGTTCTCTCACACTCCTTAGCCTCTCCACTGCTAGCCTGTTCTCTCTCTCACTCTCCTAGCCTCTCCACTGCTAGCCTGTTCTCTCTCACGCTCCTAGCCTCTCTACTGCTAGCCTGTTCTCTCACTCTCCTTAGCCTCTCCACTGCTAGCCTGTTCTCTCATGCTCCTAGCCTCTCCACTGCTAGCCTGTTCTCTCACCCTCCTAGCCTCTCCACTGCTAGCCTGTTCTCTCACTCTCCTAGCCTCTCCACTGCTAGCCTATTCTCTCACTCTCCTAGCCTCTCCACTGCTAGCCTGTTCTCTCTCTCCTAGACTCTCCACTGCTAGCCTGTTCTCTCTCACTCTCCTAGCCTCTCCACTGCTAGCCTGTTATCTCTCACTCTCCTAGCCTCTCCACTGCTAGCCTGTTCTCTCTCACGCTCCTAGCCTCTCTACTGCTAGCCTGTTCTCTCACTCTCATAGCCTCTCCACGGCTAGCCTGTTCTCTCTCACCCTCCTAGCCTCTCTACTGCTAGCCTGTTCTCTCACGCTCCTAGCCTCTCCACTGCTAGCCTGTTCTCTCACGCTCCTAGCCTCTCCACTGCTAGCCTGTTCTCTCTCTCCTAGCCTCTCCACTGCTAGCCTGTTCTCTCACGCTCCTAGCCTCTCCACTGCTAGCCTGTTCTCTCACCCTCCTAGCCTCTCCACTGCTAGCCTGTTCTCTCTCACTCTCCTAGCCTCTCCACTGCTAGCCTGTTCTCTCACCCTCCTAGCCTCTCCACTGCTAGCCTGTTCTCTCTCACTCTCCTAGCCTCTCCACTGCCTGCCTGTTCTCTCTCACTCTCCTAGCCTCTCCACTGCTAGCCTGTTCTCTCTCACGCTCCTAGCCTCTCCACTGCTAGCCTGTTCTCTCACCCTCCTAGCCTCTCCACTGCTAGCCTGTTCTCTCTCACGCTCCTAGCCTCTCTACTGCTAGCCTGTTCTCTCACGCTCCTAGCCCCTCCACTGCTAGCCTGTTCTCTCACTCTCCTAGCCTCTCCACTGCTAGCCTGTTCTCTCACTCTCCTAGCCTCTCCACTGCTAGCCTGTTCTCTCTCTCCTAGCCTCTCCACTGCTAGCCTGTTCTCTCTCACTCTCCTAGCCTCTGCACTGCTAGCCTGTTCTCTCACGCTCCTTAGCCTCTCCACTGCTAGCCTGTTCTCTCTCTCACTCTCCTAGCCTCTCCACTGCTAGCCTGTTCTCTCTCACGCTCCTAGCCTCTCCACTGCTGCCCTGTTCTCTCTCACGCTCCTAGCCTCTCCACTGCTGCCCTGTTCTCTCTCTCCAAGCCTCTCCACTGCTAGCCTGTTCTCTCACCCTCTCCTAGCCTCTCCACTGCTAGCCTGTTCTCTCACCCTCTCCTAGCCTCTCCACTGCTAGCCTGTTCTCTCTCACTCTCCTAGCCTCTCCACTGCTAGCCTGTTCTCTCTCACGCTCCTAGCCTCTCCACTGCTAGCCTGTTCTCTCACCCTCCTGTCCTCTCCACTGCTAGCCTGTTCTCTCACGCTCCTAGCCTCTCCACTGCTAGCCTATTCTCTCTCTCCTAGCCTCTCTACTGCCAGCCTGTTCTCTCACGCTCCTAGCCACTCCACTGCTAGCCTGTTCTCTCACCCTCCTTAGCCTCTCCACTGCTAGCCTGTTCTCTCTCACTCTCCTAGCCTCTCCACTGCTAGCCTGTTCTCTCACACTCCTTAGCCTCTCCACTGCTAGCCTGTTCTCTCTCTCACTCTCCTAGCCTCTCCACTGCTAGCCTGTTCTCTCTCACGCTCCTAGCCTCTCTACTGCTAGCCTGTTCTCTCACTCTCCTTAGCCTCTCCACTGCTAGCCTGTTCTCTCATGCTCCTAGCCTCTCCACTGCTAGCCTGTTCTCTCTCACGCTCCTAGCCTCTCCACTGCTGCCCTGTTCTCTCTCTCCAAGCCTCTCCACTGCTAGCCTGTTCTCTCACTCTCCTAGCCTCTCCACTGCTAGCCTGTTCTCTCACCCTCTCCTAGCCTCTCCACTGCTAGCCTGTTCTCTCACCCTCTCCTAGCCTCTCCACTGCTAGCCTGTTCTCTCTCCCTCTCCTAGCCTCTCCACTGCTCGCCTGTTCTCTCTCCCTCCTAGCCTCTCCACTGCTAGCCTGTTCTCTCTCACGCTCCTAGCCTCTCCACTGCTAGCCTGTTCTCTCACCCTCCTGGCCTCTCCACTGCTAGCCTGTTCTCTCACGCTCCTAGCCTCTCCACTGCTAGCCTGTTCTCTCACCCTCCTAGCCTCTCCACTGCTAGCCTGTTCTCTCACTCTCCTAGCCTCTCCACTGCTAGCCTGTTCTCTCACCCTCCTAGCCTCTCCACTGCTAGCCTGTTCTCTCACCCTCCTAGCCTCTCCACTGCTAGCCTGTTCTCTCTCACGCTCCTAGCCTCTCTAATGCTAGCCTGTTCTCTCACGCTCCTAGCCTCTCAACTGCTAGCCTGTTCTCTCTCACTCTCCTAGCCTCTCCACTGCTAGCCTGTTCTCTCACCCTCCTAGCCTCTCCACTGCTAGCCTGTTCTCTCTCACTCTCCTAGCCTCTCCACTGCCTGCCTGTTCTCTCTCACTCTCCTAGCCTCTCCACTGCTAGCCTGTTCTCTCACGCTCCTAGCCTCTCCACTGCTAGCCTGTTCTCTCACCCTCCTAGCCTCTCCACTGCTAGCCTGTTCTCTCTCACGCTCCTAGCCTCTCTACTGCTAGCCTATTCTCTCACGCTCCTAGCCTCTCCACTGCTAGCCTGTTCTCTCACTCTCCTAGCCTCTCCACTGCTAGCCTGTTCTCTCACTCTCCTAGCCTCTCCACTGCTAGCCTGTTCTCTCTCTCCTAGCCTCTCCACTGCTAGCCTGTTCTCTCACTCTCCTAGCCTCTCCACTGCTAGCCTGTTCTCTCTCACTCTCCTAGCCTCTCCACTGCTAGCCTGTTCTCTCTCACGCTCCTAGCCTCTCTACTGCTAGCCTGTTCTCTCACTCTCATAGCCTCTCCACGGCTCGCCTGTTCTCTCTCACCCTCCTAGCCTCTCTACTGCTAGCCTGTTCTCTCACGCTCCTAGCCTCTCCACTGCTAGCCTGTTCTATCACGCTCCTTAGCCTCTCCACTGCTAGGCTGTTCTCTCTCTCACTCTCCTAGCCTCTCCACTGCTAGCCTGTTCTCTCTCATGCTCCTAGCCTCTCTACTGCTAGCCTGTTCTCTCACTCTCCTTAGCCTCTCCACTGCTAGCCTGTTCTCTCACGCTCCTAGCCTCTCCACTGCTAGCCTGTTCTCTCACGCTCCTAGCCTCTCCACTGCTGCCCTGTTCTCTCTCTCCAAGCCTCTCCACTGCTAGCCTGTTCTCTCACCCTCCTGGCCTCTCCACTGCTAGCCTGTTCTCTCACGCTCCTAGCCTCTCCACTGCTCGCCTGTTCTCTCTCTCTCCTAGCTTCTCCACTGCTAGCCTGTTCTCTCTCACGCTCCTAGCCTCTCCACTGCTAGCCTGTTCTCTCACCCTCCTGGCCTCTCCACTGCTAGCCTGTTCTCTCACGCTCCTAGCCTCTCCACTGCTAGCCTGTTCTCTCACCCTCCTAGCCTCTCCACTGCTAGCCTGTTCTCTCACTCTCCTAGCCTCTCCACTGCTAGCCTGTTCTCTCACGCTCCTAGCCTCTCCACTGCTAGCCTGTTCTCTCACCCTCCTAGCCTCTCCACTGCTAGCCTGTTCTCTCTCACGCTCCTAGCCTCTCTAATGCTAGCCTGTTCTCTCACGCTCCTAGCCTCTCAACTGCTAGCCTGTTCTCTCTCACTCTCCTAGCCTCTCCACTGCTAGCCTGTTCTCTCACCCTCCTAGCCTCTCCACTGCTAGCCTGTTCTCTCTCACTCTCCTAGCCTCTCCACTGCCTGCCTGTTCTCTCTCACTCTCCTAGCCTCTCCACTGCTAGCCTGTTCTCTCACGCTCCTAGCCTCTCCACTGCTAGCCTGTTCTCTCACCCTCCTAGCCTCTCCACTGCTAGCCTGTTCTCTCTCACGCTCCTAGCCTCTCTACTGCTAGCCTATTCTCTCACGCTCCTAGCCTCTCCACTGCTAGCCTGTTCTCTCACTCTCCTAGCCTCTCCACTGCTAGCCTGTTCTCTCACTCTCCTAGCCTCTCCACTGCTAGCCTGTTCTCTCTCTCCTAGCCTCTCCACTGCTAGCCTGTTCTCTCACTCTCCTAGCCTCTCCACTGCTAGCCTGTTCTCTCTCACTCTCCTAGCCTCTCCACTGCTAGCCTGTTCTCTCTCACGCTCCTAGCCTCTCTACTAATAGCCTGTTCTCTCACGCTCCTAGCCTCTCCACTGCTAGCCTGTTCTCTCACTCTCCTAGCCTCTCCACTGCTAGCCTGTTCTCTCTCTCCTAGCCTCTCCACTGCTAGCCTGTTCTCTCTCACGCTCCTAGCCTCTCCACTGCTGCCCTGTTCTCTCTCTCCAAGCCTCTCCACTGCTAGCCTGTTCTCTCACCCTCTCCTAGCCTCTCCACTGCTAGCCTGTTCTCTCACCCTCTCCTAGCCTCTCCACTGCTAGCCTGTTCTCTCTCTCCTAGCCTCTCCACTGCTAGCCTGTTCTCTCTCACTCTCCTAGCCTCTCCACTGCTAGCCTGTTCTCTCTCTCCTAGCCTCTCCACTGCTAGCCTGTTCTCTCTCACGCTCCTAGCCTCTCCACTGCTGCCCTGTTCTCTCTCTCCAAGCCTCTCCACTGCTAGCCTGTTCTCTCACCCTCTCCTAGCCTCTCCACTGCTAGCCTGTTCTCTCACCCTCTCCTAGCCTCTCCACTGCTAGCCTGTTCTCTCTCACTCTCCTAGCCTCTCCACTGCTCGCCTGTTCTCTCTCTCTCTCCTAGCCTCTCCACTGCTAGCCTGTTCTCTCTCACGCTCCTAGCCTCTCCACTGCTAGCCTGTTCTCTCACCCTCCTGGCCTCTCCACTGCTAGCCTGTTCTCTCACGCTCCTAGCCTCTCCACTGCTAGCCTATTCTCTCTCTCCTAGCCTCTCTACTGCTAGCCTGTTCTCTCACGCTCCTAGCCACTCCACTGCTAGCCTGTTCTCTCACCCTCCTTAGCCTCTCCACTGCTAGCCTGTTCTCTCTCACTCTCCTAGCCTCTCCACTGCTAGCCTGTTCTCTCACCCTCCTAGCCTCTCCACTGCTAGCCTGTTCTCTCTCACTCTCCTAGCCTCTCCACTGCTAGCCTGTTCTCTCACCCTCCTGGCCTCTCCACTGCTAGCCTGTTCTCTCACGCTCCTAGCCTCTCCACTGCTAGCCTGTTCTCTCACCCTCCTAGCCTCTCCACTGCTAGCCTGTTCTCTCACTCTCCTAGCCTCTCCACTGCTAGCCTGTTCTCTCACGCTCCTAGCCTCTCCACTGCTAGCCTGTTCTCTCACCCTCCTAGCCTCTCCACTGCTAGCCTGTTCTCTCTCACGCTCCTAGCCTCTCTAATGCTAGCCTGTTCTCTCACGCTCCTAGCCTCTCAACTGCTAGCCTGTTCTCTCTCACTCTCCTAGCCTCTCCACTGCTAGCCTGTTCTCTCACCCTCCTAGCCTCTCCACTGCTAGCCTGTTCTCTCTCACTCTCCTAGCCTCTCCACTGCCTGCCTGTTCTCTCTCACTCTCCTAGCCTCTCCACTGCTAGCCTGTTCTCTCACGCTCCTAGCCTCTCCACTGCTAGCCTGTTCTCTCACCCTCCTAGCCTCTCCACTGCTAGCCTGTTCTCTCTCACGCTCCTAGCCTCTCTACTGCTAGCCTATTCTCTCACGCTCCTAGCCTCTCCACTGCTAGCCTGTTCTCTCACTCTCCTAGCCTCTCCACTGCTAGCCTGTTCTCTCACTCTCCTAGCCTCTCCACTGCTAGCCTGTTCTCTCTCTCCTAGCCTCTCCACTGCTAGCCTGTTCTCTCACTCTCCTAGCCTCTCCACTGCTAGCCTGTTCTCTCTCACTCTCCTAGCCTCTCCACTGCTAGCCTGTTCTCTCTCACGCTCCTAGCCTCTCTACTGCTAGCCTGTTCTCTCACGCTCCTAGCCTCTCCACTGCTAGCCTGTTCTCTCACTCTCCTAGCCTCTCCACTGCTAGCCTGTTCTCTCTCTCCTAGCCTCTCCACTGCTAGCCTGTTCTCTCTCACGCTCCTAGCCTCTCCACTGCTGCCCTGTTCTCTCTCTCCAAGCCTCTCCACTGCTAGCCTGTTCTCTCACCCTCTCCTAGCCTCTCCACTGCTAGCCTGTTCTCTCACCCTCTCCTAGCCTCTCCACTGCTAGCCTGTTCTCTCTCTCCTAGCCTCTCCACTGCTAGCCTGTTCTCTCTCACTCTCCTAGCCTCTCCACTGCTAGCCTGTTCTCTCTCTCCTAGCCTCTCCACTGCTAGCCTGTTCTCTCTCACGCTCCTAGCCTCTCCACTGCTGCCCTGTTCTCTCTCTCCAAGCCTCTCCACTGCTAGCCTGTTCTCTCACCCTCTCCTAGCCTCTCCACTGCTAGCCTGTTCTCTCACCCTCTCCTAGCCTCTCCACTGCTAGCCTGTTCTCTCTCACTCTCCTAGCCTCTCCACTGCTCGCCTGTTCTCTCTCTCTCTCCTAGCCTCTCCACTGCTAGCCTGTTCTCTCTCACGCTCCTAGCCTCTCCACTGCTAGCCTGTTCTCTCACCCTCCTGGCCTCTCCACTGCTAGCCTGTTCTCTCACGCTCCTAGCCTCTCCACTGCTAGCCTATTCTCTCTCTCCTAGCCTCTCTACTGCTAGCCTGTTCTCTCACGCTCCTAGCCACTCCACTGCTAGCCTGTTCTCTCACCCTCCTTAGCCTCTCCACTGCTAGCCTGTTCTCTCTCACTCTCCTAGCCTCTCCACTGCTAGCCTGTTCTCTCACCCTCCTAGCCTCTCCACTGCTAGCCTGTTCTCTCTCACTCTCCTAGCCTCTCCACTGCCTGCCTGTTCTCTCTCACTCTCCTAGCCTCTCCACTGCTAGCCTGTTCTCTCACGCTCCTAGCCTCTCCACTGCTAGCCTGTTCTCTCACCCTCCTAGCCTCTCCACTGCTAGCCTGTTCTCTCACTCTCCTAGCCTCTCCACTGCTAGCCTGTTCTCTCACGCTCCTAGCCTCTCCACTGCTAGCCTGTTCTCTCACCCTCCTAGCCTCTCCACTGCTAGCCTGTTCTCTCTCACGCTCCTAGCCTCTCTAATGCTAGCCTGTTCTCTCACGCTCCTAGCCTCTCAACTGCTAGCCTGTTCTCTCTCACTCTCCTAGCCTCTCCACTGCTAGCCTGTTCTCTCACCCTCCTAGCCTCTCCACTGCTAGCCTGTTCTCTCTCACTCTCCTAGCCTCTCCACTGCCTGCCTGTTCTCTCTCACTCTCCTAGCCTCTCCACTGCTAGCCTGTTCTCTCACGCTCCTAGCCTCTCCACTGCTAGCCTGTTCTCTCACCCTCCTAGCCTCTCCACTGCTAGCCTGTTCTCTCTCACGCTCCTAGCCTCTCTACTGCTAGCCTATTCTCTCACGCTCCTAGCCTCTCCACTGCTAGCCTGTTCTCTCACTCTCCTAGCCTCTCCACTGCTAGCCTGTTCTCTCACTCTCCTAGCCTCTCCACTGCTAGCCTGTTCTCTCTCTCCTAGCCTCTCCACTGCTAGCCTGTTCTCTCACTCTCCTAGCCTCTCCACTGCTAGCCTGTTCTCTCTCACTCTCCTAGCCTCTCCACTGCTAGCCTGTTCTCTCTCACGCTCCTAGCCTCTCTACTGCTAGCCTGTTCTCTCACGCTCCTAGCCTCTCCACTGCTAGCCTGTTCTCTCACTCTCCTAGCCTCTCCACTGCTAGCCTGTTCTCTCACTCTCCTAGCCTCTCCACTGCTAGCCTGTTCTCTCTCTCCTAGCCTCTCCACTGCTAGCCTGTTCTCTCACTCTCCTAGCCTCTCCACTGCTAGCCTGTTCTCTCTCTCCTAGCCTCTCCACTGCTAGCCTGTTCTCTCACTCTCCTAGCCTCTCCACTGCTAGCCTGTTCTCTCTCACTCTCCTAGCCTCTCCACTGCTAGCCTGTTCTCTCTCACGCTCCTAGCCTCTCTACTGCTAGCCTGTTCTCTCACGCTCCTAGCCTCTCCACTGCTAGCCTGTTCTCTCACTCTCCTAGCCTCTCCACTGCTAGCCTGTTCTCTCACTCTCCTAGCCTCTCCACTGCTAGCCTGTTCTCTCTCTCCTAGCCTCTCCACTGCTAGCCTGTTCTCTCTCTCCTAGCCTCTCCACTGCTAGCCTGTTCTCTCTCACGCTCCTAGCCTCTCCACTGCTGCCCTGTTCTCTCTCTCCAAGCCTCTCCACTGCTAGCCTGTTCTCTCACCCTCTCCTAGCCTCTCCACTGCTAGCCTGTTCTCTCACCCTCTCCTAGCCTCTCCACTGCTAGCCTGTTCTCTCTCACTCTCCTAGCCTCTCCACTGCTCGCCTGTTCTCTCTCTCTCTCCTAGCCTCTCCACTGCTAGCCTGTTCTCTCTCACGCTCCTAGCCTCTCCACTGCTAGCCTGTTCTCTCACCCTCCTGGCCTCTCCACTGCTAGCCTGTTCTCTCACGCTCCTAGCCTCTCCACTGCTAGCCTATTCTCTCTCTCCTAGCCTCTCTACTGCTAGCCTGTTCTCTCACGCTCCTAGCCACTCCACTGCTAGCCTGGTCTCTCACCCTCCTTAGCCTCTCCACTGCTAGCCTGTTCTCTCTCACTCTCCTAGCCTCTCCACTGCTAGCCTGTTCTCTCACCCTCCTAGCCTCTCCACTGCTAGCCTGTTCTCTCTCACGCTCCTAGCCTCTCTAATGCTAGCCTGTTCTCTCACGCTCCTAGCCTCTCAACTGCTAGCCTGTTCTCTCTCACTCTCCTAGCCTCTCCACTGCTAGCCTGTTCTCTCACCCTCCTAGCCTCTCCACTGCTAGCCTGTTCTCTCTCACTCTCCTAGCCTCTCCACTGCCTGCCTGTTCTCTCTCACTCTCCTAGCCTCTCCACTGCTAGCCTGTTCTCTCACGCTCCTAGCCTCTCCACTGCTAGCCTGTTCTCTCACCCTCCTAGCCTCTCCACTGCTAGCCTGTTCTCTCTCACGCTCCTAGCCTCTCTACTGCTAGCCTATTCTCTCACGCTCCTAGCCTCTCCACTGCTAGCCTGTTCTCTCACTCTCCTAGCCTCTCCACTGCTAGCCTGTTCTCTCACTCTCCTAGCCTCTCCACTGCTAGCCTGTTCTCTCTCTCCTAGCCTCTCCACTGCTAGCCTGTTCTCTCACTCTCCTAGCCTCTCCACTGCTAGCCTGTTCTCTCTCACTCTCCTAGCCTCTCCACTGCTAGCCTGTTCTCTCTCACGCTCCTAGCCTCTCTACTGCTAGCCTGTTCTCTCACGCTCCTAGCCTCTCCACTGCTAGCCTGTTCTCTCACTCTCCTAGCCTCTCCACTGCTAGCCTGTTCTCTCTCTCCTAGCCTCTCCACTGCTAGCCTGTTCTCTCTCACGCTCCTAGCCTCTCCACTGCTGCCCTGTTCTCTCTCTCCAAGCCTCTCCACTGCTAGCCTGTTCTCTCACCCTCTCCTAGCCTCTCCACTGCTAGCCTGTTCTCTCACCCTCTCCTAGCCTCTCCACTGCTAGCCTGTTCTCTCTCTCCTAGCCTCTCCACTGCTAGCCTGTTCTCTCTCACTCTCCTAGCCTCTCCACTGCTAGCCTGTTCTCTCTCTCCTAGCCTCTCCACTGCTAGCCTGTTCTCTCTCACGCTCCTAGCCTCTCCACTGCTGCCCTGTTCTCTCTCTCCAAGCCTCTCCACTGCTAGCCTGTTCTCTCACCCTCTCCTAGCCTCTCCACTGCTAGCCTGTTCTCTCACCCTCTCCTAGCCTCTCCACTGCTAGCCTGTTCTCTCTCACTCTCCTAGCCTCTCCACTGCTCGCCTGTTCTCTCTCTCTCTCCTAGCCTCTCCACTGCTAGCCTGTTCTCTCTCACGCTCCTAGCCTCTCCACTGCTAGCCTGTTCTCTCACCCTCCTGGCCTCTCCACTGCTAGCCTGTTCTCTCACGCTCCTAGCCTCTCCACTGCTAGCCTATTCTCTCTCTCCTAGCCTCTCTACTGCTAGCCTGTTCTCTCACGCTCCTAGCCACTCCACTGCTAGCCTGTTCTCTCACCCTCCTTAGCCTCTCCACTGCTAGCCTGTTCTCTCTCACTCTCCTAGCCTCTCCACTGCTAGCCTGTTCTCTCACCCTCCTAGCCTCTCCACTGCTAGCCTGTTCTCTCTCACTCTCCTAGCCTCTCCACTGCCTGCCTGTTCTCTCTCACTCTCCTAGCCTCTCCACTGCTAGCCTGTTCTCTCACGCTCCTAGCCTCTCCACTGCTAGCCTGTTCTCTCACCCTCCTAGCCTCTCCACTGCTAGCCTGTTCTCTCACTCTCCTAGCCTCTCCACTGCTAGCCTGTTCTCTCACGCTCCTAGCCTCTCCACTGCTAGCCTGTTCTCTCACCCTCCTAGCCTCTCCACTGCTAGCCTGTTCTCTCTCACTCTCCTAGCCTCTCCACTGCCTGCCTGTTCTCTCTCACTCTCCTAGCCTCTCCACTGCTAGCCTGTTCTCTCACGCTCCTAGCCTCTCCACTGCTAGCCTGTTCTCTCACCCTCCTAGCCTCTCCACTGCTAGCCTGTTCTCTCTCACGCTCCTAGCCTCTCTACTGCTAGCCTATTCTCTCACGCTCCTAGCCTCTCCACTGCTAGCCTGTTCTCTCACTCTCCTAGCCTCTCCACTGCTAGCCTGTTCTCTCACTCTCCTAGCCTCTCCACTGCTAGCCTGTTCTCTCTCTCCTAGCCTCTCCACTGCTAGCCTGTTCTCTCACTCTCCTAGCCTCTCCACTGCTAGCCTGTTCTCTCTCACTCTCCTAGCCTCTCCACTGCTAGCCTGTTCTCTCTCACGCTCCTAGCCTCTCTACTGCTAGCCTGTTCTCTCACGCTCCTAGCCTCTCCACTGCTAGCCTGTTCTCTCACTCTCCTAGCCTCTCCACTGCTAGCCTGTTCTCTCACTCTCCTAGCCTCTCCACTGCTAGCCTGTTCTCTCTCTCCTAGCCTCTCCACTGCTAGCCTGTTCTCTCACTCTCCTAGCCTCTCCACTGCTAGCCTGTTCTCTCTCTCCTAGCCTCTCCACTGCTAGCCTGTTCTCTCACTCTCCTAGCCTCTCCACTGCTAGCCTGTTCTCTCTCACTCTCCTAGCCTCTCCACTGCTAGCCTGTTCTCTCTCACGCTCCTAGCCTCTCTACTGCTAGCCTGTTCTCTCACGCTCCTAGCCTCTCCACTGCTAGCCTGTTCTCTCACTCTCCTAGCCTCTCCACTGCTAGCCTGTTCTCTCACTCTCCTAGCCTCTCCACTGCTAGCCTGTTCTCTCTCTCCTAGCCTCTCCACTGCTAGCCTGTTCTCTCTCTCCTAGCCTCTCCACTGCTAGCCTGTTCTCTCTCACGCTCCTAGCCTCTCCACTGCTGCCCTGTTCTCTCTCTCCAAGCCTCTCCACTGCTAGCCTGTTCTCTCACCCTCTCCTAGCCTCTCCACTGCTAGCCTGTTCTCTCACCCTCTCCTAGCCTCTCCACTGCTAGCCTGTTCTCTCTCACTCTCCTAGCCTCTCCACTGCTCGCCTGTTCTCTCTCTCTCTCTCCTAGCCTCTCCACTGCTAGCCTGTTCTCTCTCACGCTCCTAGCCTCTCCACTGCTAGCCTGTTCTCTCACCCTCCTGGCCTCTCCACTGCTAGCCTGTTCTCTCACGCTCCTAGCCTCTCCACTGCTAGCCTATTCTCTCTCTCCTAGCCTCTCTACTGCTAGCCTGTTCTCTCACGCTCCTAGCCACTCCACTGCTAGCCTGGTCTCTCACCCTCCTTAGCCTCTCCACTGCTAGCCTGTTCTCTCTCACTCTCCTAGCCTCTCCACTGCTAGCCTGTTCTCTCACCCTCCTAGCCTCTCCACTGCTAGCCTGTTCTCTCTCACGCTCCTAGCCTCTCTAATGCTAGCCTGTTCTCTCACGCTCCTAGCCTCTCAACTGCTAGCCTGTTCTCTCTCACTCTCCTAGCCTCTCCACTGCTAGCCTGTTCTCTCACCCTCCTAGCCTCTCCACTGCTAGCCTGTTCTCTCTCACTCTCCTAGCCTCTCCACTGCCTGCCTGTTCTCTCTCACTCTCCTAGCCTCTCCACTGCTAGCCTGTTCTCTCACGCTCCTAGCCTCTCCACTGCTAGCCTGTTCTCTCACCCTCCTAGCCTCTCCACTGCTAGCCTGTTCTCTCTCACGCTCCTAGCCTCTCTACTGCTAGCCTATTCTCTCACGCTCCTAGCCTCTCCACTGCTAGCCTGTTCTCTCACTCTCCTAGCCTCTCCACTGCTAGCCTGTTCTCTCACTCTCCTAGCCTCTCCACTGCTAGCCTGTTCTCTCTCTCCTAGCCTCTCCACTGCTAGCCTGTTCTCTCACTCTCCTAGCCTCTCCACTGCTAGCCTGTTCTCTCTCACTCTCCTAGCCTCTCCACTGCTAGCCTGTTCTCTCTCACGCTCCTAGCCTCTCTACTGCTAGCCTGTTCTCTCACGCTCCTAGCCTCTCCACTGCTAGCCTGTTCTCTCACTCTCCTAGCCTCTCCACTGCTAGCCTGTTCTCTCTCTCCTAGCCTCTCCACTGCTAGCCTGTTCTCTCTCTCCTAGCCTCTCCACTGCTAGCCTGTTCTCTCTCACGCTCCTAGCCTCTCCACTGCTGCCCTGTTCTCTCTCTCCAAGCCTCTCCACTGCTAGCCTGTTCTCTCACCCTCTCCTAGCCTCTCCACTGCTAGCCTGTTCTCTCACCCTCTCCTAGCCTCTCCACTGCTAGCCTGTTCTCTCTCTCCTAGCCTCTCCACTGCTAGCCTGTTCTCTCTCACTCTCCTAGCCTCTCCACTGCTAGCCTGTTCTCTCTCTCCTAGCCTCTCCACTGCTAGCCTGTTCTCTCTCACGCTCCTAGCCTCTCCACTGCTGCCCTGTTCTCTCTCTCCAAGCCTCTCCACTGCTAGCCTGTTCTCTCACCCTCTCCTAGCCTCTCCACTGCTAGCCTGTTCTCTCACCCTCTCCTAGCCTCTCCACTGCTAGCCTGTTCTCTCTCACTCTCCTAGCCTCTCCACTGCTCGCCTGTTCTCTCTCTCTCTCCTAGCCTCTCCACTGCTAGCCTGTTCTCTCTCACGCTCCTAGCCTCTCCACTGCTAGCCTGTTCTCTCACCCTCCTGGCCTCTCCACTGCTAGCCTGTTCTCTCACGCTCCTAGCCTCTCCACTGCTAGCCTATTCTCTCTCTCCTAGCCTCTCTACTGCTAGCCTGTTCTCTCACGCTCCTAGCCACTCCACTGCTAGCCTGTTCTCTCACCCTCCTTAGCCTCTCCACTGCTAGCCTGTTCTCTCTCACTCTCCTAGCCTCTCCACTGCTAGCCTGTTCTCTCACCCTCCTAGCCTCTCCACTGCTAGCCTGTTCTCTCTCACTCTCCTAGCCTCTCCACTGCCTGCCTGTTCTCTCTCACTCTCCTAGCCTCTCCACTGCTAGCCTGTTCTCTCACGCTCCTAGCCTCTCCACTGCTAGCCTGTTCTCTCACCCTCCTAGCCTCTCCACTGCTAGCCTGTTCTCTCACTCTCCTAGCCTCTCCACTGCTAGCCTGTTCTCTCACGCTCCTAGCCTCTCCACTGCTAGCCTGTTCTCTCACCCTCCTAGCCTCTCCACTGCTAGCCTGTTCTCTCTCACGCTCCTAGCCTCTCTAATGCTAGCCTGTTCTCTCACGCTCCTAGCCTCTCAACTGCTAGCCTGTTCTCTCTCACTCTCCTAGCCTCTCCACTGCTAGCCTGTTCTCTCACCCTCCTAGCCTCTCCACTGCTAGCCTGTTCTCTCTCACTCTCCTAGCCTCTCCACTGCCTGCCTGTTCTCTCTCACTCTCCTAGCCTCTCCACTGCTAGCCTGTTCTCTCACGCTCCTAGCCTCTCCACTGCTAGCCTGTTCTCTCTCTCCTAGCCTCTCCACTGCTAGCCTGTTCTCTCACTCTCCTAGCCTCTCCACTGCTAGCCTGTTCTCTCTCACTCTCCTAGCCTCTCCACTGCTAGCCTGTTCTCTCTCACGCTCCTAGCCTCTCTACTGCTAGCCTGTTCTCTCACGCTCCTAGCCTCTCCACTGCTAGCCTGTTCTCTCACTCTCCTAGCCTCTCCACTGCTAGCCTGTTCTCTCACTCTCCTAGCCTCTCCACTGCTAGCCTGTTCTCTCTCTCCTAGCCTCTCCACTGCTAGCCTGTTCTCTCTCTCCTAGCCTCTCCACTGCTAGCCTGTTCTCTCTCACGCTCCTAGCCTCTCCACTGCTGCCCTGTTCTCCCTCTCCAAGCCTCTCCACTGCTAGCCTGTTCTCTCACCCTCTCCTAGCCTCTCCACTGCTAGCCTGTTCTCTCACCCTCTCCTAGCCTCTCCACTGCTAGCCTGTTCTCTCTCACTCTCCTAGCCTCTCCACTGCTCGCCTGTTCTCTCTCTCTCTCCTAGCCTCTCCACTGCTAGCCTGTTCTCTCTCACGCTCCTAGCCTCTCCACTGCTAGCCTGTTCTCTCACCCTCCTGGCCTCTCCACTGCTAGCCTGTTCTCTCACGCTCCTAGCCTCTCCACTGCTAGCCTATTCTCTCTCTCCTAGCCTCTCTACTGCTAGCCTGTTCTCTCACGCTCCTAGCCACTCCACTGCTAGCCTGTTCTCTCACCCTCCTTAGCCTCTCCACTGCTAGCCTGTTCTCTCTCACTCTCCTAGCCTCTCCACTGCTAGCCTGTTCTCTCACCCTCCTAGCCTCTCCACTGCTAGCCTGTTCTCTCTCACTCTCCTAGCCTCTCCACTGCCTGCCTGTTCTCTCTCACTCTCCTAGCCTCTCCACTGCTAGCCTGTTCTCTCACGCTCCTAGCCTCTCCACTGCTAGCCTGTTCTCTCACCCTCCTAGCCTCTCCACTGCTAGCCTGTTCTCTCACTCTCCTAGCCTCTCCACTGCTAGCCTGTTCTCTCACGCTCCTAGCCTCTCCACTGCTAGCCTGTTCTCTCACCCTCCTAGCCTCTCCACTGCTAGCCTGTTCTCTCTCACGCTCCTAGCCTCTCTAATGCTAGCCTGTTCTCTCACGCTCCTAGCCTCTCAACTGCTAGCCTGTTCTCTCTCACTCTCCTAGCCTCTCCACTGCTAGCCTGTTCTCTCACCCTCCTAGCCTCTCCACTGCTAGCCTGTTCTCTCTCACTCTCCTAGCCTCTCCACTGCCTGCCTGTTCTCTCTCACTCTCCTAGCCTCTCCACTGCTAGCCTGTTCTCTCACGCTCCTAGCCTCTCCACTGCTAGCCTATTCTCTCTCTCCTAGCCTCTCTACTGCTAGCCTGTTCTCTCACGCTCCTAGCCACTCCACTGCTAGCCTGTTCTCTCACCCTCCTTAGCCTCTCCACTGCTAGCCTGTTCTCTCTCACTCTCCTAGCCTCTCCACTGCTAGCCTGTTCTCTCACCCTCCTAGCCTCTCCACTGCTAGCCTGTTCTCTCTCACTCTCCTAGCCTCTCCACTGCCTGCCTGTTCTCTCTCACTCTCCTAGCCTCTCCACTGCTAGCCTGTTCTCTCACGCTCCTAGCCTCTCCACTGCTAGCCTGTTCTCTCACCCTCCTAGCCTCTCCACTGCTAGCCTGTTCTCTCACTCTCCTAGCCTCTCCACTGCTAGCCTGTTCTCTCACGCTCCTAGCCTCTCCACTGCTAGCCTGTTCTCTCACCCTCCTAGCCTCTCCACTGCTAGCCTGTTCTCTCTCACGCTCCTAGCCTCTCTAATGCTAGCCTGTTCTCTCACGCTCCTAGCCTCTCAACTGCTAGCCTGTTCTCTCTCACTCTCCTAGCCTCTCCACTGCTAGCCTGTTCTCTCACCCTCCTAGCCTCTCCACTGCTAGCCTGTTCTCTCTCACTCTCCTAGCCTCTCCACTGCCTGCCTGTTCTCTCTCACTCTCCTAGCCTCTCCACTGCTAGCCTGTTCTCTCACGCTCCTAGCCTCTCCACTGCTAGCCTGTTCTCTCACCCTCCTAGCCTCTCCACTGCTAGCCTGTTCTCTCTCACGCTCCTAGCCTCTCTACTGCTAGCCTATTCTCTCACGCTCCTAGCCTCTCCACTGCTAGCCTGTTCTCTCACTCTCCTAGCCTCTCCACTGCTAGCCTGTTCTCTCACTCTCCTAGCCTCTCCACTGCTAGCCTGTTCTCTCTCTCCTAGCCTCTCCACTGCTAGCCTGTTCTCTCACTCTCCTAGCCTCTCCACTGCTAGCCTGTTCTCTCTCACTCTCCTAGCCTCTCCACTGCTAGCCTGTTCTCTCTCACGCTCCTAGCCTCTCTACTGCTAGCCTGTTCTCTCACGCTCATAGCCTCTCCACTGCTAGCCTGTTCTCTCACTCTCCTAGCCTCTCCACTGCTAGCCTGTTCTCTCACTCTCCTAGCCTCTCCACTGCTAGCCTGTTCTCTCTCTCCTAGCCTCTCCACTGCTAGCCTGTTCTCTCACTCTCCTAGCCTCTCCACTGCTAGCCTGTTCTCTCTCTCCTAGCCTCTCCACTGCTAGCCTGTTCTCTCACTCTCCTAGCCTCTCCACTGCTAGCCTGTTCTCTCTCACTCTCCTAGCCTCTCCACTGCTAGCCTGTTCTCTCTCACGCTCCTAGCCTCTCTACTGCTAGCCTGTTCTCTCACGCTCCTAGCCTCTCCACTGCTAGCCTGTTCTCTCACTCTCCTAGCCTCTCCACTGCTAGCCTGTTCTCTCTCACGCTCCTAGCCTCTCTACTGCTAGCCTGTTCTCTCACGCTCCTAGCCTCTCCACTGCTAGCCTGTTCTCTCACTCTCCTAGCCTCTCCACTGCTAGCCTGTTCTCTCACCCTCTCCTAGCCTCTCCACTGCTAGCCTGTTCTCTCACCCTCTCCTAGCCTCTCCACTGCTAGCCTGTTCTCTCTCTCCTAGCCTCTCCACTGCTAGCCTGTTCTCTCTCACTCTCCTAGCCTCTCCACTGCTAGCCTGTTCTCTCTCTCCTAGCCTCTCCACTGCTAGCCTGTTCTCTCTCACGCTCCTAGCCTCTCCACTGCTGCCCTGTTCTCTCTCTCCAAGCCTCTCCACTGCTAGCCTGTTCTCTCACCCTCTCCTAGCCTCTCCACTGCTAGCCTGTTCTCTCACCCTCTCCTAGCCTCTCCACTGCTAGCCTGTTCTCTCTCACTCTCCTAGCCTCTCCACTGCTCGCCTGTTCTCTCTCTCTCTCTCCTAGCCTCTCCACTGCTAGCCTGTTCTCTCTCACGCTCCTAGCCTCTCCACTGCTAGCCTGTTCTCTCACCCTCCTGGCCTCTCCACTGCTAGCCTGTTCTCTCACGCTCCTAGCCTCTCCACTGCTAGCCTATTCTCTCTCTCCTAGCCTCTCTACTGCTAGCCTGTTCTCTCACGCTCCTAGCCACTCCACTGCTAGCCTGTTCTCTCACCCTCCTTAGCCTCTCACTGCTAGCCTGTTCTCTCTCACTCTCCTAGCCTCTCCACTGCTAGCCTGTTCTCTCACCCTCCTAGCCTCTCCACTGCTAGCCTGTTCTCTCTCACTCTCCTAGCCTCTCCACTGCCTGCCTGTTCTCTCTCACTCTCCTAGCCTCCCCACTGCTAGCCTGTTCTCTCACGCTCCTAGCCTCTCCACTGCTAGCCTGTTCTCTCACCCTCCTAGCCTCTCCACTGCTAGCCTGTTCTCTCACTCTCCTAGCCTCTCCACTGCTAGCCTGTTCTCTCACGCTCCTAGCCTCTCCACTGCTAGCCTGTTCTCTCACCCTCCTAGCCTCTCCACTGCTAGCCTGTTCTCTCTCACGCTCCTAGCCTCTCTAATGCTAGCCTGTTCTCTCACGCTCCTAGCCTCTCAACTGCTAGCCTGTTCTCTCTCACTCTCCTAGCCTCTCCACTGCTAGCCTGTTCTCTCACCCTCCTAGCCTCTCCACTGCTAGCCTGTTCTCTCTCACTCTCCTAGCCTCTCCACTGCCTGCCTGTTCTCTCTCACTCTCCTAGCCTCTCCACTGCTAGCCTGTTCTCTCACGCTCCTAGCCTCTCCACTGCTAGCCTGTTCTCTCACCCTCCTAGCCTCTCCACTGCTAGCCTGTTCTCTCTCACGCTCCTAGCCTCTCTACTGCTAGCCTATTCTCTCACGCTCCTAGCCTCTCCACTGCTAGCCTGTTCTCTCACTCTCCTAGCCTCTCCACTGCTAGCCTGTTCTCTCACTCTCCTAGCCTCTCCACTGCTAGCCTGTTCTCTCTCTCCTAGCCTCTCCACTGCTAGCCTGTTCTCTCACTCTCCTAGCCTCTCCACTGCTAGCCTGTTCTCTCTCACTCTCCTAGCGTCTCCACTGCTAGCCTGTTCTCTCTCACGCTCCTAGCCTCTCTACTGCTAGCCTGTTCTCTCACGCTCCTAGCCTCTCCACTGCTAGCCTGTTCTCTCACTCTCCTAGCCTCTCCACTGCTAGCCTGTTCTCTCACTCTCCTAGCCTCTCCACTGCTAGCCTGTTCTCTCTCTCCTAGCCTCTCCACTGCTAGCCTGTTCTCTCACTCTCCTAGCCTCTCCACTGCTAGCCTGTTCTCTCTCTCCTAGCCTCTCCACTGCTAGCCTGTTCTCTCACTCTCCTAGCCTCTCCACTGCTAGCCTGTTCTCTCTCACTCTCCTAGCCTCTCCACTGCTAGCCTGTTCTCTCTCACGCTCCTAGCCTCTCTACTGCTATCCTGTTCTCTCACGCTCCTAGCCTCTCCACTGCTAGCCTGTTCTCACCCTCTCCTAGCCTCTCCACTGCTAGCCTGTTCTCTCTCACTCTCCTAGCCTCTCCACTGCTCGCCTGTTCTCTCTCTCTCTCCTAGCCTCTCCACTGCTAGCCTGTTCTCTCTCACGCTCCTAGCCTCTCCACTGCTAGCCTGTTCTCTCACTCTCCTAGCCTCTCCACTGCTAGCCTGTTCTCTCTCTCCTAGCCTCTCCACTGCTAGCCTGTTCTCTCACTCTCCTAGCCTCTCCACTGCTAGCCTGTTCTCTCTCACTCTCCTAGCCTCTCCACTGCTAGCCTGTTCTCTCTCACGCTCCTAGCCTCTCTACTGCTAGCCTGTTCTCTCACGCTCCTAGCCTCTCCACTGCTAGCCTGTTCTCTCACTCTCCTAGCCTCTCCACTGCTAGCCTGTTCTCTCACTCTCCTAGCCTCTCCACTGCTAGCCTGTTCTCTCTCTCCTAGCCTCTCCACTGCTAGCCTGTTCTCTCACTCTCCTAGCCTCTCCACTGCTAGCCTGTTCTCTCTCTCCTAGCCTCTCCACTGCTAGCCTGTTCTCTCACTCTCCTAGCCTCTCCACTGCTAGCCTGTTCTCTCTCACTCTCCTAGCCTCTCCACTGCTAGCCTGTTCTCTCTCACGCTCCTAGCCTCTCTACTGCTAGCCTGTTCTCTCACGCTCCTAGCCTCTCCACTGCTAGCCTGTTCTCTCACTCTCCTAGCCTCTCCACTGCTAGCCTGTTCTCTCTCACGCTCCTAGCCTCTCTACTGCTAGCCTGTTCTCTCACGCTCCTAGCCTCTCCACTGCTATCCTGTTCTCTCACTCTCCTAGCCTCTCCACTGCTAGCCTGTTCTCTCACCCTCTCCTAGCCTCTCCACTGCTAGCCTGTTCTCTCACCCTCTCCTAGCCTCTCCACTGCTAGCCTGTTCTCTCTCTCCTAGCCTCTCCACTGCTAGCCTGTTCTCTCTCACTCTCCTAGCCTCTCCACTGCTAGCCTGTTCTCTCTCTCCTAGCCTCTCCACTGCTAGCCTGTTCTCTCTCACGCTCCTAGCCTCTCCACTGCTGCCCTGTTCTCTCTCTCCAAGCCTCTCCACTGCTAGCCTGTTCTCTCACCCTCTCCTAGCCTCTCCACTGCTAGCCTGTTCTCTCACCCTCTCCTAGCCTCTCCACTGCTAGCCTGTTCTCTCTCACTCTCCTAGCCTCTCCACTGCTCGCCTGTTCTCTCTCTCTCTCCTAGCCTCTCCACTGCTAGCCTGTTCTCTCTCACGCTCCTAGCCTCTCCACTGCTAGCCTGTTCTCTCACCCTCCTGGCCTCTCCACTGCTAGCCTGTTCTCTCACGCTCCTAGCCTCTCCACTGCTAGCCTATTCTCTCTCTCCTAGCCTCTCTACTGCTAGCCTGTTCTCTCACGCTCCTAGCCACTCCACTGCTAGCCTGTTCTCTCACCCTCCTTAGCCTCTCCACTGCTAGCCTGTTCTCTCTCACTCTCCTAGCCTCTCCACTGCTAGCCTGTTCTCTCACCCTCCTAGCCTCTCCACTGCTAGCCTGTTCTCTCTCACTCTCCTAGCCTCTCCACTGCCTGCCTGTTCTCTCTCACTCTCCTAGCCTCCCCACTGCTAGCCTGTTCTCTCACGCTCCTAGCCTCTCCACTGCTAGCCTGTTCTCTCACCCTCCTAGCCTCTCCACTGCTAGCCTGTTCTCTCACTCTCCTAGCCTCTCCACTGCTAGCCTGTTCTCTCACGCTCCTAGCCTCTCCACTGCTAGCCTGTTCTCTCACCCTCCTAGCCTCTCCACTGCTAGCCTGTTCTCTCTCACGCTCCTAGCCTCTCTAATGCTAGCCTGTTCTCTCACGCTCCTAGCCTCTCAACTGCTAGCCTGTTCTCTCTCACTCTCCTAGCCTCTCCACTGCTAGCCTGTTCTCTCACCCTCCTAGCCTCTCCACTGCTAGCCTGTTCTCTCTCACTCTCCTAGCCTCTCCACTGCCTGCCTGTTCTCTCTCACTCTCCTAGCCTCTCCACTGCTAGCCTGTTCTCTCACGCTCCTAGCCTCTCCACTGCTAGCCTGTTCTCTCACCCTCCTAGCCTCTCCACTGCTAGCCTGTTCTCTCTCACGCTCCTAGCCTCTCTACTGCTAGCCTATTCTCTCACGCTCCTAGCCTCTCCACTGCTAGCCTGTTCTCTCACTCTCCTAGCCTCTCCACTGCTAGCCTGTTCTCTCACTCTCCTAGCCTCTCCACTGCTAGCCTGTTCTCTCTCTCCTAGCCTCTCCACTGCTAGCCTGTTCTCTCACTCTCCTAGCCTCTCCACTGCTAGCCTGTTCTCTCTCACTCTCCTAGCGTCTCCACTGCTAGCCTGTTCTCTCTCACGCTCCTAGCCTCTCTACTGCTAGCCTGTTCTCTCACGCTCCTAGCCTCTCCACTGCTAGCCTGTTCTCTCACTCTCCTAGCCTCTCCACTGCTAGCCTGTTCTCTCACTCTCCTAGCCTCTCCACTGCTAGCCTGTTCTCTCTCTCCTAGCCTCTCCACTGCTAGCCTGTTCTCTCACTCTCCTAGCCTCTCCACTGCTAGCCTGTTCTCTCTCTCCTAGCCTCTCCACTGCTAGCCTGTTCTCTCACTCTCCTAGCCTCTCCACTGCTAGCCTGTTCTCTCTCACTCTCCTAGCCTCTCCACTGCTAGCCTGTTCTCTCTCACGCTCCTAGCCTCTCTACTGCTATCCTGTTCTCTCACGCTCCTAGCCTCTCCACTGCTAGCCTGTTCTCACCCTCTCCTAGCCTCTCCACTGCTAGCCTGTTCTCTCTCACTCTCCTAGCCTCTCCACTGCTCGCCTGTTCTCTCTCTCTCTCCTAGCCTCTCCACTGCTAGCCTGTTCTCTCTCACGCTCCTAGCCTCTCCACTGCTAGCCTGTTCTCTCACCCTCCTGGCCTCTCCACTGCTAGCCTATTCTCTCTCTCCTAGCCTCTCTACTGCTAGCCTGTTCTCTCACGCTCCTAGCCACTCCACTGCTAGCCTGTTCTCTCACCCTCCTTAGCCTCTCCACTGCTAGCCTGTTCTCTCTCACTCTCCTAGCCTCTCCACTGCTAGCCTGTTCTCTCACCCTCCTAGCCTCTCCACTGCTAGCCTGTTCTCTCTCACTCTCCTAGCCTCTCCACTGCTAGCCTGTTCTCTCACCCTCCTGGCCTCTCCACTGCTAGCCTGTTCTCTCACGCTCCTAGCCTCTCCACTGCTAGCCTGTTCTCTCACCCTCCTAGCCTCTCCACTGCTAGCCTGTTCTCTCACTCTCCTAGCCTCTCCACTGCTAGCCTGTTCTCTCACGCTCCTAGCCTCTCCACTGCTAGCCTGTTCTCTCACCCTCCTAGCCTCTCCACTGCTAGCCTGTTCTCTCTCACGCTCCTAGCCTCTCTAATGCTAGCCTGTTCTCTCACGCTCCTAGCCTCTCAACTGCTAGCCTGTTCTCTCTCACTCTCCTAGCCTCTCCACTGCTAGCCTGTTCTCTCACCCTCCTAGCCTCTCCACTGCTAGCCTGTTCTCTCTCACTCTCCTAGCCTCTCCACTGCCTGCCTGTTCTCTCTCACTCTCCTAGCCTCTCCACTGCTAGCCTGTTCTCTCACGCTCCTAGCCTCTCCACTGCTAGCCTGTTCTCTCACCCTCCTAGCCTCTCCACTGCTAGCCTGTTCTCTCTCACGCTCCTAGCCTCTCTACTGCTAGCCTATTCTCTCACGCTCCTAGCCTCTCCACTGCTAGCCTGTTCTCTCACTCTCCTAGCCTCTCCACTGCTAGCCTGTTCTCTCACTCTCCTAGCCTCTCCACTGCTAGCCTGTTCTCTCTCTCCTAGCCTCTCCACTGCTAGCCTGTTCTCTCACTCTCCTAGCCTCTCCACTGCTAGCCTGTTCTCTCTCACTCTCCTAGCCTCTCCACTGCTAGCCTGTTCTCTCTCACGCTCCTAGCCTCTCTACTGCTAGCCTGTTCTCTCACGCTCCTAGCCTCTCCACTGCTAGCCTGTTCTCTCACTCTCCTAGCCTCTCCACTGCTAGCCTGTTCTCTCTCTCCTAGCCTCTCCACTGCTAGCCTGTTCTCTCTCACGCTCCTAGCCTCTCCACTGCTGCCCTGTTCTCTCTCTCCAAGCCTCTCCACTGCTAGCCTGTTCTCTCACCCTCTCCTAGCCTCTCCACTGCTAGCCTGTTCTCTCACCCTCTCCTAGCCTCTCCACTGCTAGCCTGTTCTCTCTCTCCTAGCCTCTCCACTGCTAGCCTGTTCTCTCTCACTCTCCTAGCCTCTCCACTGCTAGCCTGTTCTCTCTCTCCTAGCCTCTCCACTGCTAGCCTGTTCTCTCTCACGCTCCTAGCCTCTCCACTGCTTCCCTGTTCTCTCTCTCCAAGCCTCTCCACTGCTAGCCTGTTCTCTCACCCTCTCCTAGCCTCTCCACTGCTAGCCTGTTCTCTCACCCTCTCCTAGCCTCTCCACTGCTAGCCTGTTCTCTCTCACTCTCCTAGCCTCTCCACTGCTCGCCTGTTCTCTCTCTCCTAGCCTCTCCACTGCTAGCCTGTTCTCTCTCACGCTCCTAGCCTCTCCACTGCTAGCCTGTTCTCTCACCCTCCTGGCCTCTCCACTGCTAGCCTGTTCTCTCACGCTCCTAGCCTCTCCACTGCTAGCCTATTCTCTCTCTCCTAGCCTCTCTACTGCTAGCCTGTTCTCTCACGCTCCTAGCCACTCCACTGCTAGCCTGTTCTCTCACCCTCCTTAGCCTCTCCACTGCTAGCCTGTTCTCTCTCACTCTCCTAGCCTCTCCACTGCTAGCCTGTTCTCTCACCCTCTCCTAGCCTCTCCACTGCTAGCCTGTTCTCTCTCACTCTCCTAGCCTCTCCACTGCCTGCCTGTTCTCTCTCACTCTCCTAGCCTCTCCACTGCTAGCCTGTTCTCTCACGCTCCTAGCCTCTCCACTGCTAGCCTGTTCTCTCACCCTCCTAGCCTCTCCACTGCTAGCCTGTTCTCTCACTCTCCTAGCCTCTCCACTGCTAGCCTGTTCTCTCACGCTCCTAGCCTCTCCACTGCTAGCCTGTTCTCTCACCCTCCTAGCCTCTCCACTGCTAGCCTGTTCTCTCTCACGCTCCTAGCCTCTCTAATGCTAGCCTGTTCTCTCACGCTCCTAGCCTCTCAACTGCTAGCCTGTTCTCTCTCACTCTCCTAGCCTCTCCACTGCTAGCCTGTTCTCTCACCCTCCTAGCCTCTCCACTGCTAGCCTGTTCTCTCTCACTCTCCTAGCCTCTCCACTGCCTGCCTGTTCTCTCTCACTCTCCTAGCCTCTCCACTGCTAGCCTGTTCTCTCACGCTCCTAGCCTCTCCACTGCTAGCCTGTTCTCTCACCCTCCTAGCCTCTCCACTGCTAGCCTGTTCTCTCTCACGCTCCTAGCCTCTCTACTGCTAGCCTATTCTCTCACGCTCCTAGCCTCTCCACTGCTAGCCTGTTCTCTCACTCTCCTAGCCTCTCCACTGCTAGCCTGTTCTCTCACTCTCCTAGCCTCTCCACTGCTAGCCTGTTCTCTCTCTCCTAGCCTCTCCACTGCTAGCCTGTTCTCTCACTCTCCTAGCCTCTCCACTGCTAGCCTGTTCTCTCTCACTCTCCTAGCCTCTCCACTGCTAGCCTGTTCTCTCTCACGCTCCTAGCCTCTCTACTGCTAGCCTGTTCTCTCACGCTCCTAGCCTCTCCACTGCTAGCCTGTTCTCTCACTCTCCTAGCCTCTCCACTGCTAGCCTGTTCTCTCACTCTCCTAGCCTCTCCACTGCTAGCCTGTTCTCTCTCTCCTAGCCTCTCCACTGCTAGCCTGTTCTCTCACTCTCCTAGCCTCTCCACTGCTAGCCTGTTCTCTCTCTCCTAGCCTCTCCACTGCTAGCCTGTTCTCTCACTCTCCTAGCCTCTCCACTGCTAGCCTGTTCTCTCTCACTCTCCTAGCCTCTCCACTGCTAGCCTGTTCTCTCTCACGCTCCTAGCCTCTCTACTGCTAGCCTGTTCTCTCACGCTCCTAGCCTCTCCACTGCTAGCCTGTTCTCTCACTCTCCTAGCCTCTCCACTGCTAGCCTGTTCTCTCACTCTCCTAGCCTCTCCACTGCTAGCCTGTTCTCTCTCTCCTAGCCTCTCCACTGCTAGCCTGTTCTCTCTCACTCTCCTAGCCTCTCCACTGCTAGCCTGTACTCTCTCTCCTAGCCTCTCCACTGCTAGCCTGTTCTCTCTCACGCTCCTAGCCTCTCCACTGCTGCCCTGTTCTCTCTCTCCAAGCCTCTCCACTGCTAGCCTGTTCTCTCACCCTCTCCTAGCCTCTCCACTGCTAGCCTGTTCTCTCACCCTCTCCTAGCCTCTCCACTGCTAGCCTGTTCTCTCTCACTCTCCTAGCCTCTCCACTGCTCGCCTGTTCTCTCTCTCTCTCCTAGCCTCTCCACTGCTAGCCTGTTCTCTCTCACGCTCCTAGCCTCTCCACTGCTAGCCTGTTCTCTCACCCTCCTGGCCTCTCCACTGCTAGCCTGTTCTCTCACGCTCCTAGCCTCTCCACTGCTAGCCTATTCTCTCTCTCCTAGCCTCTCTACTGCTAGCCTGTTCTCTCACGCTCCTAGCCACTCCACTGCTAGCCTGTTCTCTCACCCTCCTTAGCCTCTCCACTGCTAGCCTGTTCTCTCTCACTCTCCTAGCCTCTCCACTGCTAGCCTGTTCTCTCACCCTCCTAGCCTCTCCACTGCTAGCCTGTTCTCTCTCACTCTCCTAGCCTCTCCACTGCCTGCCTGTTCTCTCTCACTCTCCTAGCCTCTCCACTGCTAGCCTGTTCTCTCACGCTCCTAGCCTCTCCACTGCTAGCCTGTTCTCTCACCCTCCTAGCCTCTCCACTGCTAGCCTGTTCTCTCACTCTCCTAGCCTCTCCACTGCTAGCCTGTTCTCTCACGCTCCTAGCCTTTCCACTGCTAGCCTGTTCTCTCACCCTCCTAGCCTCTCCACTGCTAGCCTGTTCTCTCTCACGCTCCTAGCCTCTCTAATGCTAGCCTGTTCTCTCACGCTCCTAGCCTCTCAACTGCTAGCCTGTTCTCTCTCACTCTCCTAGCCTCTCCACTGCTAGCCTGTTCTCTCACCCTCCTAGCCTCTCCACTGCTAGCCTGTTCTCTCTCACTCTCCTAGCCTCTCCACTGCCTGCCTGTTCTCTCTCACTCTCCTAGCCTCTCCACTGCTAGCCTGTTCTCTCACGCTCCTAGCCTCTCCACTGCTAGCCTGTTCTCTCACCCTCCTAGCCTCTCCACTGCTAGCCTGTTCTCTCTCACGCTCCTAGCCTCTCTACTGCTAGCCTATTCTCTCACGCTCCTAGCCTCTCCACTGCTAGCCTGTTCTCTCACTCTCCTAGCCTCTCCACTGCTAGCCTGTTCTCTCACTCTCCTAGCCTCTCCACTGCTAGCCTGTTCTCTCTCTCCTAGCCTCTCCACTGCTAGCCTGTTCTCTCACTCTCCTAGCCTCTCCACTGCTAGCCTGTTCTCTCTCACTCTCCTAGCCTCTCCACTGCTAGCCTGTTCTCTCTCACGCTCCTAGCCTCTCTACTGCTAGCCTGTTCTCTCACGCTCCTAGCCTCTCCACTGCTAGCCTGTTCTCTCACTCTCCTAGCCTCTCCACTGCTAGCCTGTTCTCTCTCTCCTAGCCTCTCCACTGCTAGCCTGTTCTCTCTCACGCTCCTAGCCTCTCCACTGCTGCCCTGTTCTCTCTCTCCAAGCCTCTCCACTGCTAGCCTGTTCTCTCACCCTCTCCTAGCCTCTCCACTGCTAGCCTGTTCTCTCACCCTCTCCTAGCCTCTCCACTGCTAGCCTGTTCTCTCTCACTCTCCTAGCCTCTCCACTGCCTGCCTGTTCTCTCTCACTCTCCTAGCCTCTCCACTGCTAGCCTGTTCTCTCACGCTCCTAGCCTCTCCACTGCTAGCCTGTTCTCTCACCCTCCTAGCCTCTCCACTGCTAGCCTGTTCTCTCACTCTCCTAGCCTCTCCACTGCTAGCCTGTTCTCTCACGCTCCTAGCCTCTCCACTGCTAGCCTGTTCTCTCACCCTCCTAGCCTCTCCACTGCTAGCCTGTTCTCTCACCCTCTCCTAGCCTCTCCACTGCTAGCCTGTTCTCTCTCACTCTCCTAGCCTCTCCACTGCTCGCCTGTTCTCTCTCTCTCTCCTAGCCTCTCCACTGCTAGCCTGTTCTCTCTCACGCTCCTAGCCTCTCCACTGCTAGCCTGTTCTCTCACCCTCCTGGCCTCTCCACTGCTAGCCTGTTCTCTCACGCTCCTAGCCTCTCCACTGCTAGCCTATTCTCTCTCTCCTAGCCTCTCTACTGCTAGCCTGTTCTCTCACGCTCCTAGCCACTCCACTGCTAGCCTGTTCTCTCACCCTCCTTAGCCTCTCCACTGCTAGCCTGTTCTCTCTCACTCTCCTAGCCTCTCCACTGCTAGCCTGTTCTCTCACCCTCTCCTAGCCTCTCCACTGCTAGCCTGTTCTCTCTCACTCTCCTAGCCTCTCCACTGCCTGCCTGTTCTCTCTCACTCTCCTAGCCTCTCCACTGCTAGCCTGTTCTCTCACGCTCCTAGCCTCTCCACTGCTAGCCTGTTCTCTCACCCTCCTAGCCTCTCCACTGCTAGCCTGTTCTCTCACTCTCCTAGCCTCTCCACTGCTAGCCTGTTCTCTCACGCTCCTAGCCTCTCCACTGCTAGCCTGTTCTCTCACCCTCCTAGCCTCTCCACTGCTAGCCTGTTCTCTCTCACGCTCCTAGCCTCTCTAATGCTAGCCTGTTCTCTCACGCTCCTAGCCTCTCAACTGCTAGCCTGTTCTCTCTCACTCTCCTAGCCTCTCCACTGCTAGCCTGTTCTCTCACCCTCCTAGCCTCTCCACTGCTAGCCTGTTCTCTCTCACTCTCCTAGCCTCTCCACTGCCTGCCTGTTCTCTCTCACTCTCCTAGCCTCTCCACTGCTAGCCTGTTCTCTCACGCTCCTAGCCTCTCCACTGCTAGCCTGTTCTCTCACCCTCCTAGCCTCTCCACTGCTAGCCTGTTCTCTCTCACGCTCCTAGCCTCTCTACTGCTAGCCTATTCTCTCACGCTCCTAGCCTCTCCACTGCTAGCCTGTTCTCTCACTCTCCTAGCCTCTCCACTGCTAGCCTGTTCTCTCACTCTCCTAGCCTCTCCACTGCTAGCCTGTTCTCTCTCTCCTAGCCTCTCCACTGCTAGCCTGTTCTCTCACTCTCCTAGCCTCTCCACTGCTAGCCTGTTCTCTCTCACTCTCCTAGCCTCTCCACTGCTAGCCTGTTCTCTCTCACGCTCCTAGCCTCTCTACTGCTAGCCTGTTCTCTCACGCTCCTAGCCTCTCCACTGCTAGCCTGTTCTCTCACTCTCCTAGCCTCTCCACTGCTAGCCTGTTCTCTCACTCTCCTAGCCTCTCCACTGCTAGCCTGTTCTCTCTCTCCTAGCCTCTCCACTGCTAGCCTGTTCTCTCACTCTCCTAGCCTCTCCACTGCTAGCCTGTTCTCTCTCTCCTAGCCTCTCCACTGC
Source organism: Petromyzon marinus (assembly GCF_048934315.1). Lineage (NCBI taxonomy): Eukaryota > Metazoa > Chordata > Hyperoartia > Petromyzontiformes > Petromyzontidae > Petromyzon > Petromyzon marinus. The sequence continues at coordinate 752,602 of NW_027423012.1, forward strand.
TAGCCTGTTCTCTCACTCTCCTAGCCTCTCCACTGCTAGCCTGTTCTCTCTCACTCTCCTAGCCTCTCCACTGCTAGCCTGTTCTCTCTCACGCTCCTAGCCTCTCTACTGCTAGCCTGTTCTCTCACGCTCCTAGCCTCTCCACTGCTAGCCTGTTCTCTCACTCTCCTAGCCTCTCCACTGCTAGCCTGTTCTCTCACTCTCCTAGCCTCTCCACTGCTAGCCTGTTCTCTCTCTCCTAGCCTCTCCACTGCTAGCCTGTTCTCTCTCACTCTCCTAGCCTCTCCACTGCTAGCCTGTTCTCTCTCTCCTAGCCTCTCCACTGCTAGCCTGTTCTCTCTCACGCTCCTAGCCTCTCCACTGCTGCCCTGTTCTCTCTCTCCAAGCCTCTCCACTGCTAGCCTGTTCTCTCACCCTCTCCTAGCCTCTCCACTGCTAGCCTGTTCTCTCACCCTCTCCTAGCCTCTCCACTGCTAGCCTGTTCTCTCTCACTCTCCTAGCCTCTCCACTGCTCGCCTGTTCTCTCTCTCTCTCCTAGCCTCTCCACTGCTAGCCTGTTCTCTCTCACGCTCCTAGCCTCTCCACTGCTAGCCTGTTCTCTCACCCTCCTGGCCTCTCCACTGCTAGCCTGTTCTCTCACGCTCCTAGCCTCTCCACTGCTAGCCTATTCTCTCTCTCCTAGCCTCTCTACTGCTAGCCTGTTCTCTCACGCTCCTAGCCACTCCACTGCTAGCCTGTTCTCTCACCCTCCTTAGCCTCTCCACTGCTAGCCTGTTCTCTCTCACTCTCCTAGCCTCTCCACTGCTAGCCTGTTCTCTCACCCTCCTAGCCTCTCCACTGCTAGCCTGTTCTCTCTCACTCTCCTAGCCTCTCCACTGCCTGCCTGTTCTCTCTCACTCTCCTAGCCTCTCCACTGCTAGCCTGTTCTCTCACGCTCCTAGCCTCTCCACTGCTAGCCTGTTCTCTCACCCTCCTAGCCTCTCCACTGCTAGCCTGTTCTCTCACTCTCCTAGCCTCTCCACTGCTAGCCTGTTCTCTCACGCTCCTAGCCTTTCCACTGCTAGCCTGTTCTCTCACCCTCCTAGCCTCTCCACTGCTAGCCTGTTCTCTCTCACGCTCCTAGCCTCTCTAATGCTAGCCTGTTCTCTCACGCTCCTAGCCTCTCAACTGCTAGCCTGTTCTCTCTCACTCTCCTAGCCTCTCCACTGCTAGCCTGTTCTCTCACCCTCCTAGCCTCTCCACTGCTAGCCTGTTCTCTCTCACTCTCCTAGCCTCTCCACTGCCTGCCTGTTCTCTCTCACTCTCCTAGCCTCTCCACTGCTAGCCTGTTCTCTCACGCTCCTAGCCTCTCCACTGCTAGCCTGTTCTCTCACCCTCCTAGCCTCTCCACTGCTAGCCTGTTCTCTCTCACGCTCCTAGCCTCTCTACTGCTAGCCTATTCTCTCACGCTCCTAGCCTCTCCACTGCTAGCCTGTTCTCTCACTCTCCTAGCCTCTCCACTGCTAGCCTGTTCTCTCACTCTCCTAGCCTCTCCACTGCTAGCCTGTTCTCTCTCTCCTAGCCTCTCCACTGCTAGCCTGTTCTCTCACTCTCCTAGCCTCTCCACTGCTAGCCTGTTCTCTCTCACTCTCCTAGCCTCTCCACTGCTAGCCTGTTCTCTCTCACGCTCCTAGCCTCTCTACTGCTAGCCTGTTCTCTCACGCTCCTAGCCTCTCCACTGCTAGCCTGTTCTCTCACTCTCCTAGCCTCTCCACTGCTAGCCTGTTCTCTCTCTCCTAGCCTCTCCACTGCTAGCCTGTTCTCTCTCACGCTCCTAGCCTCTCCACTGCTGCCCTGTTCTCTCTCTCCAAGCCTCTCCACTGCTAGCCTGTTCTCTCACCCTCTCCTAGCCTCTCCACTGCTAGCCTGTTCTCTCACCCTCTCCTAGCCTCTCCACTGCTAGCCTGTTCTCTCTCACTCTCCTAGCCTCTCCACTGCCTGCCTGTTCTCTCTCACTCTCCTAGCCTCTCCACTGCTAGCCTGTTCTCTCACGCTCCTAGCCTCTCCACTGCTAGCCTGTTCTCTCACCCTCCTAGCCTCTCCACTGCTAGCCTGTTCTCTCACTCTCCTAGCCTCTCCACTGCTAGCCTGTTCTCTCACGCTCCTAGCCTCTCCACTGCTAGCCTGTTCTCTCACCCTCCTAGCCTCTCCACTGCTAGCCTGTTCTCTCTCACGCTCCTAGCCTCTCTAATGCTAGCCTGTTCTCTCATGCTCCTAGCCTCTCAACTGCTAGCCTGTTCTCTCTCACTCTCCTAGCCTCTCCACTGCTAGCCTGTTCTCTCACCCTCCTAGCCTCTCCACTGCTAGCCTGTTCTCTCTCACTCTCCTAGCCTCTCCACTGCCTGCCTGTTCTCTCTCACTCTCCTAGCCTCTCCACTGCTAGCCTGTTCTCTCACGCTCCTAGCCTCTCCACTGCTAGCCTGTTCTCTCACCCTCCTAGCCTCTCCACTGCTAGCCTGTTCTCTCTCACGCTCCTAGCCTCTCTACTGCTAGCCTATTCTCTCACGCTCCTAGCCTCTCCACTGCTAGCCTGTTCTCTCACTCTCCTAGCCTCTCCACTGCTAGCCTGTTCTCTCACTCTCCTAGCCTCTCCACTGCTAGCCTGTTCTCTCTCTCCTAGCCTCTCCACTGCTAGCCTGTTCTCTCACTCTCCTAGCCTCTCCACTGCTAGCCTGTTCTCTCTCACTCTCCTAGCCTCTCCACTGCTAGCCTGTTCTCTCTCACGCTCCTAGCCTCTCTACTGCTAGCCTGTTCTCTCACGCTCCTAGCCTCTCCACTGCTAGCCTGTTCTCTCACTCTCCTAGCCTCTCCACTGCTAGCCTGTTCTCTCACTCTCCTAGCCTCTCCACTGCTAGCCTGTTCTCTCTCTCCTAGCCTCTCCACTGCTAGCCTGTTCTCTCTCACTCTCCTAGCCTCTCCACTGCTAGCCTGTTCTCTCTCTCCTAGCCTCTCCACTGCTAGCCTGTTCTCTCTCACGCTCCTAGCCTCTCCACTGCTGCCCTGTTCTCTCTCTCCAAGCCTCTCCACTGCTAGCCTGTTCTCTCACCCTCTCCTAGCCTCTCCACTGCTAGCCTGTTCTCTCACCCTCTCCTAGCCTCTCCACTGCTAGCCTGTTCTCTCTCACTCTCCTAGCCTCTCCACTGCTCGCCTGTTCTCTCTCTCTCTCCTAGCCTCTCCACTGCTAGCCTGTTCTCTCTCACGCTCCTAGCCTCTCCACTGCTAGCCTGTTCTCTCACCCTCCTGGCCTCTCCACTGCTAGCCTGTTCTCTCACGCTCCTAGCCTCTCCACTGCTAGCCTATTCTCTCTCTCCTTGCCTCTCTACTGCTAGCCTGTTCTCTCACGCTCCTAGCCACTCCACTGCTAGCCTGTTCTCTCACCCTCCTTAGCCTCTCCACTGCTAGCCTGTTCTCTCTCACTCTCCTAGCCTCTCCACTGCTAGCCTGTTCTCTCACCCTCCTAGCCTCTCCACTGCTAGCCTGTTCTCTCTCACTCTCCTAGCCTCTCCACTGCCTGCCTGTTCTCTCTCACTCTCCTAGCCTCTCCACTGCTAGCCTGTTCTCTCACGCTCCTAGCCTCTCCACTGCTAGCCTGTTCTCTCACCCTCCTAGCCTCTCCACTGCTAGCCTGTTCTCTCACTCTCCTAGCCTCTCCACTGCTAGCCTGTTCTCTCACGCTCCTAGCCTCTCCACTGCTAGCCTGTTCTCTCACCCTCCTAGCCTCTCCACTGCTAGCCTGTTCTCTCTCACGCTCCTAGCCTCTCTAATGCTAGCCTGTTCTCTCACGCTCCTAGCCTCTCAACTGCTAGCCTGTGCTCTCTCACTCTCCTAGCCTCTCCACTGCTAGCCTGTTCTCTCACCCTCCTAGCCTCTCCACTGCTAGCCTGTTCTCTCACGCTCCTAGCCTCTCCACTGCTAGCCTGTTCTCTCACCCTCCTAGCCTCTCCACTGCTAGCCTGTTCTCTCTCACGCTCCTAGCCTCTCTACTGCTAGCCTATTCTCTCACGCTCCTAGCCTCTCCACTGCTAGCCTGTTCTCTCACTCTCCTAGCCTCTCCACTGCTAGCCTGTTCTCTCACTCTCCTAGCCTCTCCACTGCTAGCCTGTTCTCTCTCTCCTAGCCTCTCCACTGCTAGCCTGTTCTCTCACTCTCCTAGCCTCTCCACTGCTAGCCTGTTCTCTCACTCTCCTAGCCTCTCCACTGCTAGCCTGTTCTCTCACTCTCCTAGCCTCTCCACTGCTAGCCTGTTCTCTCTCTCCTAGCCTCTCCACTGCTAGCCTGTTCTCTCACTCTCCTAGCCTCTCCACTGCTAGCCTGTTCTCTCTCACTCTCCTAGCCTCTCCACTGCTAGCCTGTTCTCTCTCACGCTCCTAGCCTCTCTACTGCTAGCCTGTTCTCTCACGCTCCTAGCCTCTCCACTGCTAGCCTGTTCTCTCACTCTCCTAGCCTCTCCACTGCTAGCCTGTTCTCTCTCTCCTAGCCTCTCCACTGCTAGCCTGTTCTCTCTCACGCTCCTAGCCTCTCCACTGCTGCCCTGTTCTCTCTCTCCAAGCCTCTCCACTGCTAGCCTGTTCTCTCACCCTCTCCTAGCCTCTCCACTGCTAGCCTGTTCTCTCACCCTCTCCTAGCCTCTCCACTGCTAGCCTGTTCTCTCTCACTCTCCTAGCCTCTCCACTGCCTGCCTGTTCTCTCTCACTCTCCTAGCCTCTCCACTGCTAGCCTGTTCTCTCACGCTCCTAGCCTCTCCACTGCTAGCCTGTTCTCTCACCCTCCTAGCCTCTCCACTGCTAGCCTGTTCTCTCACTCTCCTAGCCTCTCCACTGCTAGCCTGTTCTCTCACGCTCCTAGCCTCTCCACTGCTAGCCTGTTCTCTCACCCTCCTAGCCTCTCCACTGCTAGCCTGTTCTCTCTCACGCTCCTAGCCTCTCTAATGCTAGCCTGTTCTCTCACGCTCCTAGCCTCTCAACTGCTAGCCTGTTCTCTCTCACTCTCCTAGCCTCTCCACTGCTAGCCTGTTCTCTCACCCTCCTAGCCTCTCCACTGCTAGCCTGTTCTCTCTCACTCTCCTAGCCTCTCCACTGCCTGCCTGTTCTCTCTCACTCTCCTAGCCTCTCCACTGCTAGCCTGTTCTCTCACGCTCCTAGCCTCTCCACTGCTAGCCTGTTCTCTCACCCTCCTAGCCTCTCCACTGCTAGCCTGTTCTCTCTCACGCTCCTAGCCTCTCTACTGCTAGCCTATTCTCTCACGCTCCTAGCCTCTCCACTGCTAGCCTGTTCTCTCACTCTCCTAGCCTCTCCACTGCTAGCCTGTTCTCTCACTCTCCTAGCCTCTCCACTGCTAGCCTGTTCTCTCTCTCCTAGCCTCTCCACTGCTAGCCTGTTCTCTCACTCTCCTAGCCTCTCCACTGCTAGCCTGTTCTCTCTCACTCTCCTAGCCTCTCCACTGCTAGCCTGTTCTCTCTCACGCTCCTAGCCTCTCTACTGCTAGCCTGTTCTCTCACGCTCCTAGCCTCTCCACTGCTAGCCTGTTCTCTCACTCTCCTAGCCTCTCCACTGCTAGCCTGTTCTCTCACTCTCCTAGCCTCTCCACTGCTAGCCTGTTCTCTCTCTCCTAGCCTCTCCACTGCTAGCCTGTTCTCTCTCACTCTCCTAGCCTCTCCACTGCTAGCCTGTTCTCTCTCTCCTAGCCTCTCCACTGCTAGCCTGTTCTCTCTCACGCTCCTAGCCTCTCCACTGCTGCCCTGTTCTCTCTCTCCAAGCCTCTCCACTGCTAGCCTGTTCTCTCACCCTCTCCTAGCCTCTCCACTGCTAGCCTGTTCTCTCACCCTCTCCTAGCCTCTCCACTGCTAGCCTGTTCTCTCTCACTCTCCTAGCCTCTCCACTGCTCGCCTGTTCTCTCTCTCTCTCCTAGCCTCTCCACTGCTAGCCTGTTCTCTCTCACGCTCCTAGCCTCTCCACTGCTAGCCTGTTCTCTCACCCTCCTGGCCTCTCCACTGCTAGCCTGTTCTCTCACGCTCCTAGCCTCTCCACTGCTAGCCTATTCTCTCTCTCCTAGCCTCTCTACTGCTAGCCTGTTCTCTCACGCTCCTAGCCACTCCACTGCTAGCCTGTTCTCTCACCCTCCTTAGCCTCTCCACTGCTAGCCTGTTCTCTCTCACTCTCCTAGCCTCTCCACTGCTAGCCTGTTCTCTCACCCTCCTAGCCTCTCCACTGCTAGCCTGTTCTCTCTCACTCTCCTAGCCTCTCCACTGCCTGCCTGTTCTCTCTCACTCTCCTAGCCTCTCCACTGCTAGCCTGTTCTCTCACGCTCCTAGCCTCTCCACTGCTAGCCTGTTCTCTCACCCTCCTAGCCTCTCCACTGCTAGCCTGTTCTCTCACTCTCCTAGCCTCTCCACTGCTAGCCTGTTCTCTCACGCTCCTAGCCTCTCCACTGCTAGCCTGTTCTCTCACCCTCCTAGCCTCTCCACTGCTAGCCTGTTCTCTCTCACGCTCCTAGCCTCTCTAATGCTAGCCTGTTCTCTCACGCTCCTAGCCTCTCAACTGCTAGCCTGTTCTCTCTCACTCTCCTAGCCTCTCCACTGCTAGCCTGTTCTCTCACCCTCCTAGCCTCTCCACTGCTAGCCTGTTCTCTCACGCTCCTAGCATCTCCACTGCTAGCCTGTTCTCTCACCCTCCTAGCCTCTCCACTGCTAGCCTGTTCTCTCTCACGCTCCTAGCCTCTCTACTGCTAGCCTATTCTCTCACGCTCCTAGCCTCTCCACTGCTAGCCTGTTCTCTCACTCTCCTAGCCTCTCCACTGCTAGCCTGTTCTCTCACTCTCCTAGCCTCTCCACTGCTAGCCTGTTCTCTCTCTCCTAGCCTCTCCACTGCTAGCCTGTTCTCTCACTCTCCTAGCCTCTCCACTGCTAGCCTGTTCTCTCTCACTCTCCTAGCCTCTCCACTGCTAGCCTGTTCTCTCTCACGCTCCTAGCCTCTCTACTGCTAGCCTGTTCTCTCACGCTCCTAGCCTCTCCACTGCTAGCCTGTTCTCTCACTCTCCTAGCCTCTCCACTGCTAGCCTGTTCTCTCACTCTCCTAGCCTCTCCACTGCTAGCCTGTTCTCTCTCTCCTAGCCTCTCCACTGCTAGCCTGTTCTCTCTCACTCTCCTAGCCTCTCCACTGCTAGCCTGTTCTCTCTCTCCTAGCCTCTCCACTGCTAGCCTGTTCTCTCTCACGCTCCTAGCCTCTCCACTGCTGCCCTGTTCTCTCTCTCCAAGCCTCTCCACTGCTAGCCTGTTCTCTCACCCTCTCCTAGCCTCTCCACTGCTAGCCTGTTCTCTCACCCTCTCCTAGCCTCTCCACTGCTAGCCTGTTCTCTCTCACTCTCCTAGCCTCTCCACTGCTCGCCTGTTCTCTCTCTCTCTCTCCTAGCCTCTCCACTGCTAGCCTGTTCTCTCTCACGCTCCTAGCCTCTCCACTGCTAGCCTGTTCTCTCACCCTCCTGGCCTCTCCACTGCTAGCCTGTTCTCTCACGCTCCTAGCCTCTCCACTGCTAGCCTATTCTCTCTCTCCTAGCCTCTCTACTGCTAGCCTGTTCTCTCACGCTCCTAGCCACTCCACTGCTAGCCTGTTCTCTCACCCTCCTTAGCCTCTCCACTGCTAGCCTGTTCTCTCTCACTCTCCTAGCCTCTCCACTGCTAGCCTGTTCTCTCACCCTCCTAGCCTCTCCACTGCTAGCCTGTTCTCTCTCACTCTCCTAGCCTCTCCACTGCCTGCCTGTTCTCTCTCACTCTCCTAGCCTCTCCACTGCTAGCCTGTTCTCTCACGCTCCTAGCCTCTCCACTGCTAGCCTGTTCTCTCACCCTCCTAGCCTCTCCACTGCTAGCCTGTTCTCTCACTCTCCTAGCCTCTCCACTGCTAGCCTGTTCTCTCACGCTCCTAGCCTCTCCACTGCTAGCCTGTTCTCTCACCCTCCTAGCCTCTCCACTGCTAGCCTGTTCTCTCTCACGCTCCTAGCCTCTCTAATGCTAGCCTGTTCTCTCACGCTCCTAGCCTCTCAACTGCTAGCCTGTTCTCTCTCACTCTCCTAGCCTCTCCACTGCTAGCCTGTTCTCTCACCCTCCTAGCCTCTCCACTGCTAGCCTGTTCTCTCTCACTCTCCTAGCCTCTCCACTGCCTGCCTGTTCTCTCTCACTCTCCTAGCCTCTCCACTGCTAGCCTGTTCTCTCACGCTCCTAGCCTCTCCACTGCTAGCCTGTTCTCTCACCCTCCTAGCCTCTCCACTGCTAGCCTGTTCTCTCTCACGCTCCTAGCCTCTCTACTGCTAGCCTATTCTCTCACGCTCCTAGCCTCTCCACTGCTAGCCTGTTCTCTCACTCTCCTAGCCTCTCCACTGCTAGCCTGTTCTCTCACTCTCCTAGCCTCTCCACTGCTAGCCTGTTCTCTCTCTCCTAGCCTCTCCACTGCTAGCCTGTTCTCTCACTCTCCTAGCCTCTCCACTGCTAGCCTGTTCTCTCTCACTCTCCTAGCCTCTCCACTGCTAGCCTGTTCTCTCTCACGCTCCTAGCCTCTCTACTGCTAGCCTGTTCTCTCACGCTCCTAGCCTCTCCACTGCTAGCCTGTTCTCTCACTCTCCTAGCCTCTCCACTGCTAGCCTGTTCTCTCTCTCCTAGCCTCTCCACTGCTAGCCTGTTCTCTCTCACGCTCCTAGCCTCTCCACTGCTGCCCTGTTCTCTCTCTCCAAGCCTCTCCACTGCTAGCCTGTTCTCTCACCCTCTCCTAGCCTCTCCACTGCTAGCCTGTTCTCTCACCCTCTCCTAGACTCTCCACTGCTAGCCTGTTCTCTCTCTCCTAGCCTCTCCACTGCTAGCCTGTTCTCTCTCACTCTCCTAGCCTCTCCACTGCTAGCCTGTTCTCTCTCTCCTAGCCTCTCCACTGCTAGCCTGTTCTCTCTCACGCTCCTAGCCTCTCCACTGCTGCCCTGTTCTCTCTCTCCAAGCCTCTCCACTGCTAGCCTGTTCTCTCACCCTCTCCTAGCCTCTCCACTGCTAGCCTGTTCTCTCACCCTCTCCTAGCCTCTCCACTGCTAGCCTGTTCTCTCTCACTCTCCTAGCCTCTCCACTGCTCGCCTGTTCTCTCTCTCTCTCCTAGCCTCTCCACTGCTAGCCTGTTCTCTCTCACGCTCCTAGCCTCTCCACTGCTAGCCTGTTCTCTCACCCTCCTGGCCTCTCCACTGCTAGCCTGTTCTCTCACGCTCCTAGCCTCTCCACTGCTAGCCTATTCTCTCTCTCCTAGCCTCTCTACTGCTAGCCTGTTCTCTCACGCTCCTAGCCACTCCACTGCTAGCCTGTTCTCTCACCCTCCTTAGCCTCTCCACTGCTAGCCTGTTCTCTCACTCTCCTAGCCTCTCCACTGCTAGCCTGTTCTCTCACCCTCCTAGCCTCTCCACTGCTAGCCTGTTCTCTCTCACTCTCCTAGCCTCTCCACTGCTAGCCTGTTCTCTCACCCTCCTGGCCTCTCCACTGCTAGCCTGTTCTCTCACGCTCCTAGCCTCTCCACTGCTAGCCTGTTCTCTCACCCTCCTAGCCTCTCCACTGCTAGCCTGTTCTCTCACTCTCCTAGCCTCTCCACTGCTAGCCTGTTCTCTCACGCTCCTAGCCTCTCCACTGCTAGCCTGTTCTCTCACCCTCCTAGCCTCTCCACTGCTAGCCTGTTCTCTCTCACGCTCCTAGCCTCTCTAATGCTAGCCTGTTCTCTCACGCTCCTAGCCTCTCAACTGCTAGCCTGTTCTCTCTCACTCTCCTAGCCTCTCCACTGCTAGCCTGTTCTCTCACTCTCCTAGCCTCTCCACTGCTAGCCTGTTCTCTCTCTCCTAGCCTCTCCACTGCTAGCCTGTTCTCTCACTCTCCTAGCCTCTCCACTGCTAGCCTGTTCTCTCTCACTCTCCTAGCCTCTCCACTGCTAGCCTGTTCTCTCTCACGCTCCTAGCCTCTCTACTGCTAGCCTGTTCTCTCACGCTCCTAGCCTCTCCACTGCTAGCCTGTTCTCTCACTCTCCTAGCCTCTCCACTGCTAGCCTGTTCTCTCTCTCCTAGCCTCTCCACTGCTAGCCTGTTCTCTCTCACGCTCCTAGCCTCTCCACTGCTGCCCTGTTCTCTCTCTCCAAGCCTCTCCACTGCTAGCCTGTTCTCTCACCCTCTCCTAGCCTCTCCACTGCTAGCCTGTTCTCTCACCCTCTCCTAGCCTCTCCACTGCTAGCCTGTTCTCTCTCTCCTAGCCTCTCCACTGCTAGCCTGTTCTCTCTCACTCTCCTAGCCTCTCCACTGCTAGCCTGTTCTCTCTCTCCTAGCCTCTCCACTGCTAGCCTGTTCTCTCTCACGCTCCTAGCCTCTCCACTGCTGCCCTGTTCTCTCTCTCCAAGCCTCTCCACTGCTAGCCTGTTCTCTCACCCTCTCCTAGCCTCTCCACTGCTAGCCTGTTCTCTCACCCTCTCCTAGCCTCTCCACTGCTAGCCTGTTCTCTCTCACTCTCCTAGCCTCTCCACTGCTCGCCTGTTCTCTCTCTCTCTCCTAGCCTCTCCACTGCTAGCCTGTTCTCTCTCACGCTCCTAGCCTCTCCACTGCTAGCCTGTTCTCTCACCCTCCTGGCCTCTCCACTGCTAGCCTGTTCTCTCACGCTCCTAGCCTCTCCACTGCTAGCCTATTCTCTCTCTCCTAGCCTCTCTACTGCTAGCCTGTTCTCTCACGCTCCTAGCCACTCCACTGCTAGCCTGTTCTCTCACCCTCCTTAGCCTCTCCACTGCTAGCCTGTTCTCTCACTCTCCTAGCCTCTCCACTGCTAGCCTGTTCTCTCACCCTCCTAGCCTCTCCACTGCTAGCCTGTTCTCTCTCACTCTCCTAGCCTCTCCACTGCTAGCCTGTTCTCTCACCCTCCTGGCCTCTCCACTGCTAGCCTGTTCTCTCACGCTCCTAGCCTCTCCACTGCTAGCCTGTTCTCTCACCCTCCTAGCCTCTCCACTGCTAGCCTGTTCTCTCACTCTCCTAGCCTCTCCACTGCTAGCCTGTTCTCTCACGCTCCTAGCCTCTCCACTGCTAGCCTGTTCTCTCACCCTCCTAGCCTCTCCACTGCTAGCCTGTTCTCTCTCACGCTCCTAGCCTCTCTAATGCTAGCCTGTTCTCTCACGCTCCTAGCCTCTCAACTGCTAGCCTGTTCTCTCTCACTCTCCTAGCCTCTCCACTGCTAGCCTGTTCTCTCACCCTCCTAGCCTCTCCACTGCTAGCCTGTTCTCTCTCACTCTTCTAGCCTCTCCACTGCCTGCCTGTTCTCTCTCACTCTCCTAGCCTCTCCACTGCTAGCCTGTTCTCTCACGCTCCTAGCCTCTCCACTGCTAGCCTGTTCTCTCACCCTCCTAGCCTCTCCACTGCTAGCCTGTTCTCTCTCACGCTCCTAGCCTCTCTACTGCTAGCCTATTCTCTCACGCTCCTAGCCTCTCCACTGCTAGCCTGTTCTCTCACTCTCCTAGCCTCTCCACTGCTAGCCTGTTCTCTCACTCTCCTAGCCTCTCCACTGCTAGCCTGTTCTCTCTCTCCTAGCCTCTCCACTGCTAGCCTGTTCTCTCTCACTCTCCTAGCCTCTCCACTGCTAGCCTGTTCTCTCTCTCCTAGCCTCTCCACTGCTAGCCTGTTCTCTCTCACGCTCCTAGCCTCTCCACTGCTGCCCTGTTCTCTGTCTCCAAGCCTCTCCACTGCTAGCCTGTTCTCTCACCCTCTCCTAGCCTCTCCACTGCTAGCCTGTTCTCTCACCCTCTCCTAGCCTCTCCACTGCTAGCCTGTTCTCTCTCACTCTCCTAGCCTCTCCACTGCTCGCCTGTTCTCTCTCTCTCTCCTAGCCTCTCCACTGCTAGCCTGTTCTCTCTCACGCTCCTAGCCTCTCCACTGCTAGCCTGTTCTCTCACCCTCCTGGCCTCTCCACTGCTAGCCTGTTCTCTCACCCTCCTAGCCTCTCCACTGCTAGCCTGTTCTCTCACTCTCCTAGCCTCTCCACTGCTAGCCTGTTCTCTCACGCTCCTAGCCTCTCCACTGCTAGCCTGTTCTCTCACCCTCCTAGCCTCTCCACTGCTAGCCTGTTCTCTCTCACGCTCCAAGCCTCTCTAATGCTAGCCTGTTCTCTCACGCTCCTAGCCTCTCAACTGCTAGCCTGTTCTCTCTCACTCTCCTAGCCTCTCCACTGCTAGCCTGTTCTCTCACCCTCCTAGCCTCTCCACTGCTAGCCTGTTCTCTCTCACTCTCCTAGCCTCTCCACTGCCTGCCTGTTCTCTCTCACTCTCCTAGCCTCTCCACTGCTAGCCTGTTCTCTCACGCTCCTAGCCTCTCCACTGCTAGCCTGTTCTCTCACCCTCCTAGCCTCTCCACTGCTAGCCTGTTCTCTCTCACGCTCCTAGCCTCTCTACTGCTAGCCTATTCTCTCACGCTCCTAGCCTCTCCACTGCTAGCCTGTTCTCTCACTCTCCTAGCCTCTCCACTGCTAGCCTGTTCTCTCACTCTCCTAGCCTCTCCACTGCTAGCCTGTTCTCTCTCTCCTAGCCTCTCCACTGCTAGCCTGTTCTCTCACTCTCCTAGCCTCTCCACTGCTAGCCTGTTCTCTCTCACTCTCCTAGCCTCTCCACTGCTAGCCTGTTCTCTCTCACGCTCCTAGCCTCTCTACTGCTAGCCTGTTCTCTCACGCTCCTAGCCTCTCCACTGCTAGCCTGTTCTCTCACTCTCCTAGCCTCTCCACTGCTAGCCTGTTCTCTCTCTCCTAGCCTCTCCACTGCTAGCCTGTTCTCTCTCACGCTCCTAGCCTCTCCACTGCTGCCCTGTTCTCTCTCTCCAAGCCTCTCCACTGCTAGCCTGTTCTCTCACCCTCTCCTAGCCTCTCCACTGCTAGCCTGTTCTCTCACCCTCTCCTAGCCTCTCCACTGCTAGCCTGTTCTCTCTCTCCTAGCCTCTCCACTGCTAGCCTGTTCTCTCTCACTCTCCTAGCCTCTCCACTGCTAGCCTGTTCTCTCTCTCCTAGCCTCTCCACTGCTAGCCTGTTCTCTCTCACGCTCCTAGCCTCTCCACTGCTGCCCTGTTCTCTCTCTCCAAGCCTCTCCACTGCTAGCCTGTTCTCTCACTCTCCTAGCCTCTCCACTGCTAGCCTGTTCTCTCACCCTCTCCTAGCCTCTCCACTGCTAGCCTGTTCTCTCTCACTCTCCTAGCCTCTCCACTGCTCGCCTGTTCTCTCTCTCTCTCCTAGCCTCTCCACTGCTAGCCTGTTCTCTCTCACGCTCCTAGCCTCTCCACTGCTAGCCTGTTCTCTCACCCTCCTGGCCTCTCCACTGCTAGCCTGTTCTCTCACGCTCCTAGCCTCTCCACTGCTAGCCTATTCTCTCTCTCCTAGCCTCTCTACTGCTAGCCTGTTCTCTCACGCTCCTAGCCACTCCACTGCTAGCCTGTTCTCTCACCCTCCTTAGCCTCTCCACTGCTAGCCTGTTCTCTCTCACTCTCCTAGCCTCTCCACTGCTAGCCTGTTCTCTCACCCTCCTAGCCTCTCCACTGCTAGCCTGTTCTCTCTCACGCTCCTAGCCTCTCTACTGCTAGCCTATTCTCTCACGCTCCTAGCCTCTCCACTGCTAGCCTGTTCTCTCACTCTCCTAGCCTCTCCACTGCTAGCCTGTTCTCTCACTCTCCTAGCCTCTCCACTGCTAGCCTGTTCTCTCTCTCCTAGCCTCTCCACTGCTAGCCTGTTCTCTCACTCTCCTAGCCTCTCCACTGCTAGCCTGTTCTCTCTCACTCTCCTAGCCTCTCCACTGCTAGCCTGTTCTCTCTCACGCTCCTAGCCTCTCTACTGCTAGCCTGTTCTCTCACGCTCCTAGCCTCTCCACTGCTAGCCTGTTCTCTCACTCTCCTAGCCTCTCCACTGCTAGCCTGTTCTCTCTCTCCTAGCCTCTCCACTGCTAGCCTGTTCTCTCTCACGCTCCTAGCCTCTCCACTGCTGCCCTGTTCTCTCTCTCCAAGCCTCTCCACTGCTAGCCTGTTCTCTCACCCTCTCCTAGCCTCTCCACTGCTAGCCTGTTCTCTCACCCTCTCCTAGCCTCTCCACTGCTAGCCTGTTCTCTCTCTCCTAGCCTCTCCACTGCTAGCCTGTTCTCTCTCACTCTCCTAGCCTCTCCACTGCTAGCCTGTTCTCTCTCTCCTAGCCTCTCCACTGCTAGCCTGTTCTCTCTCACGCTCCTAGCCTCTCCACTGCTGCCCTGTTCTCTCTCTCCAAGCCTCTCCACTGCTAGCCTGTTCTCTCACTCTCCTAGCCTCTCCACTGCTAGCCTGTTCTCTCACCCTCTCCTAGCCTCTCCACTGCTAGCCTGTTCTCTCTCACTCTCCTAGCCTCTCCACTGCTCGCCTGTTCTCTCTCTCTCTCCTAGCCTCTCCACTGCTAGCCTGTTCTCTCTCACGCTCCTAGCCTCTCCACTGCTAGCCTGTTCTCTCACCCGCCTGGCCTCTCCACTGCTAGCCTGTTCTCTCACGCTCCTAGCCTCTCCACTGCTAGCCTATTCTCTCTCTCCTAGCCTCTCTACTGCTAGCCTGTTCTCTCACGCTCCTAGCCACTCCACTGCTAGCCTGTTCTCTCACCCTCCTTAGCCTCTCCACTGCTAGCCTGTTCTCTCTCACTCTCCTAGCCTCTCCACTGCTAGCCTGTTCTCTCACCCTCCTAGCCTCTCCACTGCTAGCCTGTTCTCTCTCACTCTCCTAGCCTCTCCACTGCCTGCCTGTTCTCTCTCACTCTCCTAGCCTCTCCACTGCTAGCCTGTTCTCTCACGCTCCTAGCCTCTCCACTGCTAGCCTGTTCTCTCACCCTCCTAGCCTCTCCACTGCTAGCCTGTTCTCTCTCACGCTCCTAGCCTCTCTACTGCTAGCCTATTCTCTCACGCTCCTAGCCTCTCCACTGCTAGCCTGTTCTCTCACTCTCCTAGCCTCTCCACTGCTAGCCTGTTCTCTCACTCTCCTAGCCTCTCCACTGCTAGCCTGTTCTCTCTCTCCTAGCCTCTCCACTGCTAGCCTGTTCTCTCACTCTCCTAGCCTCTCCACTGCTAGCCTGTTCTCTCTCACTCTCCTAGCCTCTCCACTGCTAGCCTGTTCTCTCTCACGCTCCTAGCCTCTCTACTGCTAGCCTGTTCTCTCACGCTCCTAGCCTCTCCACTGCTAGCCTGTTCTCTCACTCTCCTAGCCTCTCCACTGCTAGCCTGTTCTCTCACTCTCCTAGCCTCTCCACTGCTAGCCTGTTCTCTCTCTCCTAGCCTCTCCACTGCTAGCCTGTTCTCTCTCACTCTCCTAGCCTCTCCACTGCTAGCCTGTTCTCTCTCTCCTAGCCTCTCCACTGCTAGCCTGTTCTCTCTCACGCTCCTAGCCTCTCCACTGCTGCCCTGTTCTCTGTCTCCAAGCCTCTCCACTGCTAGCCTGTTCTCTCACCCTCTCCTAGCCTCTCCACTGCTAGCCTGTTCTCTCACCCTCTCCTAGCCTCTCCACTGCTAGCCTGTTCTCTCTCACTCTCCTAGCCTCTCCACTGCTCGCCTGTTCTCTCTCTCTCTCCTAGCCTCTCCACTGCTAGCCTGTTCTCTCTCACGCTCCTAGCCTCTCCACTGCTAGCCTGTTCTCTCACCCTCCTGGCCTCTCCACTGCTAGCCTGTTCTCTCACGCTCCTAGCCTCTCCACTGCTAGCCTATTCTCTCTCTCCTAGCCTCTCTACTGCTAGCCTGTTCTCTCACGCTCCTAGCCACTCCACTGCTAGCCTGTTCTCTCACGCTCCTAGCCTCTCCACTGCTAGCCTGTTCTCTCACCCTCCTAGCCTCTCCACTGCTAGCCTGTTCTCTCACTCTCCTAGCCTCTCCACTGCTAGCCTGTTCTCTCACCCTCCTAGCCTCTCCACTGCTAGCCTGTTCTCTCACCCTCCTAGCCTCTCCACTGCTAGCCTGTTCTCTCTCACGCTCCTAGCCTCTCTAATGCTAGCCTGTTCTCTCACGCTCCTAGCCTCTCAACTGCTAGCCTGTTCTCTCTCACTCTCCTAGCCTCTCCACTGCTAGCCTGTTCTCTCACCCTCCTAGCCTCTCCACTGCTAGCCTGTTCTCTCTCACTCTCCTAGCCTCTCCACTGCCTGCCTGTTCTCTCTCACTCTCCTAGCCTCTCCACTGCTAGCCTGTTCTCTCACGCTCCTAGCCTCTCCACTGCTAGCCTGTTCTCTCACCCTCCTAGCCTCTCCACTGCTAGCCTGTTCTCTCTCACGCTCCTAGCCTCTCTACTGCTAGCCTATTCTCTCACGCTCCTAGCCTCTCCACTGCTAGCCTGTTCTCTCACTCTCCTAGCCTCTCCACTGCTAGCCTGTTCTCTCACTCTCCTAGCCTCTCCACTGCTAGCCTGTTCTCTCTCTCCTAGCCTCTCCACTGCTAGCCTGTTCTCTCACTCTCCTAGCCTCTCCACTGCTAGCCTGTTCTCTCTCACTCTCCTAGCCTCTCCACTGCTAGCCTGTTCTCTCTCACGCTCCTAGCCTCTCTACTGCTAGCCTGTTCTCTCACTCTCATAGCCTCTCCACGGCTCGCCTGTTCTCTCTCACCCTCCTAGCCTCTCTACTGCTAGCCTGTTCTCTCACGCTCCTAGCCTCTCCACTGCTAGCCTGTTCTCTCACGCTCCTTAGCCTCTCCACTGCTAGGCTGTTCTCTCTCTCACTCTCCTAGCCTCTCCACTGCTAGCCTGTTCTCTCTCATGCTCCTAGCCTCTCTACTGCTAGCCTGTTCTCTCACTCTCCTTAGCCTCTCCACTGCTAGCCTGTTCTCTCACGCTCCTAGCCTCTCCACTGCTAGCCTGTTCTCTCACGCTCCTAGCCTCTCCACTGCTGCCCTGTTCTCTCTCTCCAAGCCTCTCCACTGCTAGCCTGTTCTCTCACCCTCCTGGCCTCTCCACTGCTAGCCTGTTCTCTCACGCTCCTAGCCTCTCCACTGCTCGCCTGTTCTCTCTCTCTCCTAGCCTCTCCACTGCTAGCCTGTTCTCTCTCACGCTCCTAGCCTCTCCACTGCTAGCCTGTTCTCTCACCCTCCTGGCCTCTCCACTGCTAGCCTGTTCTCTCACGCTCCTAGCCTCTCCACTGCTAGCCTGTTCTCTCACCCTCCTAGCCTCTCCACTGCTAGCCTGTTCTCTCACTCTCCTAGCCTCTCCACTGCTAGCCTGTTCTCTCACGCTCCTAGCCTCTCCACTGCTAGCCTGTTCTCTCACCCTCCTAGCCTCTCCACTGCTAGCCTGTTCTCTCTCACGCTCCTAGCCTCTCTAATGCTAGCCTGTTCTCTCACGCTCCTAGCCTCTCAACTGCTAGCCTGTTCTCTCTCACTCTCCTAGCCTCTCAACTGCTAGCCTGTTCTCTCTCACTCTCCTAGCCTCTCCACTGCCTGCCTGTTCTCTCTCACTCTCCTAGCCTCTCCACTGCTAGCCTGTTCTCTCTCACTCTCCTAGCCTCTCCACTGCTAGCCTGTTCTCTCACGCTCCTAGCCTCTCCACTGCTAGCCTGTTCTCTCACCCTCCTAGCCTCTCCACTGCTAGCCTGTTCTCTCTCACGCTCCTAGCCTCTCTACTGCTAGCCTATTCTCTCACGCTCCTAGCCTCTCCACTGCTAGCCTGTTCTCTCACTCTCCTAGCCTCTCCACTGCTAGCCTGTTCTCTCACTCTCCTAGCCTCTCCACTGCTAGCCTGTTCTCTCTCTCCTAGCCTCTCCACTGCTAGCCTGTTCTCTCACTCTCCTAGCCTCTCCACTGCTAGCCTGTTCTCTCTCACTCTCCTAGCCTCTCCACTGCTAGCCTGTTCTCTCTCACGCTCCTAGCCTCTCTACTGCTAGCCTGTTCTCTCACGCTCCTAGCCTCTCCACTGCTAGCCTGTTCTCTCACTCTCCTAGCCTCTCCACTGCTAGCCTGTTCTCTCACTCTCCTAGCCTCTCCACTGCTAGCCTGTTCTCTCACTCTCCTAGCCTCTCCACTGCTAGCCTGTTCTCTCACCCTCCTAGCCTCTCCACTGCTAGCCTGTTCTCTCACCCTCCTAGCCTCTCCACTGCTAGCCTGTTCTCTCTCACGCTCCTAGCCTCTCTAATGCTAGCCTGTTCTCTCACGCTCCTAGCCTCTCAACTGCTAGCCTGTTCTCTCTCACTCTCCTAGCCTCTCCACTGCTAGCCTGTTCTCTCACCCTCCTAGCCTCTCCACTGCTAGCCTGTTCTCTCTCACTCTCCTAGCCTCTCCACTGCCTGCCTGTTCTCTCTCACTCTCCTAGCCTCTCCACTGCTAGCCTGTTCTCTCACGCTCCTAGCCTCTCCACTGCTAGCCTGTTCTCTCACCCTCCTAGCCTCTCCACTGCTAGCCTGTTCTCTCTCACGCTCCTAGCCTCTCTACTGCTAGCCTATTCTCTCACGCTCCTAGCCTCTCCACTGCTAGCCTGTTCTCTCACTCTCCTAGCCTCTCCACTGCTAGCCTGTTCTCTCACTCTCCTAGCCTCTCCACTGCTAGCCTGTTCTCTCTCTCCTAGCCTCTCCACTGCTAGCCTGTTCTCTCACTCTCCTAGCCTCTCCACTGCTAGCCTGTTCTCTCTCACTCTCCTAGCCTCTCCACTGCTAGCCTGTTCTCTCTCACGCTCCTAGCCTCTCTACTGCTAGCCTGTTCTCTCACTCTCATAGCCTCTCCACGGCTCGCCTGTTCTCTCTCACCCTCCTAGCCTCTCTACTGCTAGCCTGTTCTCTCACGCTCCTAGCCTCTCCACTGCTAGCCTGTTCTCTCACGCTCCTTAGCCTCTCCACTGCTAGGCTGTTCTCTCTCTCACTCTCCTAGCCTCTCCACTGCTAGCCTGTTCTCTCTCATGCTCCTAGCCTCTCTACTGCTAGCCTGTTCTCTCACTCTCCTTAGCCTCTCCACTGCTAGCCTGTTCTCTCACGCTCCTAGCCTCTCCACTGCTAGCCTGTTCTCTCACGCTCCTAGCCTCTCCACTGCTGCCCTGTTCTCTCTCTCCAAGCCTCTCCACTGCTAGCCTGTTCTCTCACCCTCCTGGCCTCTCCACTGCTAGCCTGTTCTCTCACGCTCCTAGCCTCTCCACTGCTCGCCTGTTCTCTCTCTCTCCTAGCCTCTCCACTGCTAGCCTGTTCTCTCTCACGCTCCTAGCCTCTCCACTGCTAGCCTGTTCTCTCACCCTCCTGGCCTCTCCACTGCTAGCCTGTTCTCTCACGCTCCTAGCCTCTCCACTGCTAGCCTGTTCTCTCACCCTCCTAGCCTCTCCACTGCTAGCCTGTTCTCTCACTCTCCTAGCCTCTCCACTGCTAGCCTGTTCTCTCACGCTCCTAGCCTCTCCACTGCTAGCCTGTTCTCTCACCCTCCTAGCCTCTCCACTGCTAGCCTGTTCTCTCTCACGCTCCTAGCCTCTCTAATGCTAGCCTGTTCTCTCACGCTCCTAGCCTCTCAACTGCTAGCCTGTTCTCTCTCACTCTCCTAGCCTCTCCACTGCTAGCCTGTTCTCTCACCCTCCTAGCCTCTCCACTGCTAGCCTGTTCTCTCTCACTCTCCTAGCCTCTCCACTGCCTGCCTGTTCTCTCTCACTCTCCTAGCCTCTCCACTGCTAGCCTGTTCTCTCACGCTCCTAGCCTCTCCACTGCTAGCCTGTTCTCTCACCCTCCTAGCCTCTCCACTGCTAGCCTGTTCTCTCTCACGCTCCTAGCCTCTCTACTGCTAGCCTATTCTCTCACGCTCCTAGCCTCTCCACTGCTAGCCTGTTCTCTCACTCTCCTAGCCTCTCCACTGCTAGCCTGTTCTCTCACTCTCCTAGCCTCTCCACTGCTAGCCTGTTCTCTCTCTCCTAGCCTCTCCACTGCTAGCCTGTTCTCTCACTCTCCTAGCCTCTCCACTGCTAGCCTGTTCTCTCTCACTCTCCTAGCCTCTCCACTGCTAGCCTGTTCTCTCTCACGCTCCTAGCCTCTCTACTGCTAGCCTGTTCTCTCACGCTCCTAGCCTCTCCACTGCTAGCCTGTTCTCTCACTCTCCTAGCCTCTCCACTGCTAGCCTGTTCTCTCACTCTCCTAGCCTCTCCACTGCTAGCCTGTTCTCTCTCTCCTAGCCTCTCCACTGCTAGCCTGTTCTCTCTCACTCTCCTAGCCTCTCCACTGCTAGCCTGTTCTCTCTCTCCTAGCCTCTCCACTGCTAGCCTGTTCTCTCTCACGCTCCTAGCCTCTCCACTGCTGCCCTGTTCTCTCTCTCCAAGCCTCTCCACTGCTAGCCTGTTCTCTCACCCTCTCCTAGCCTCTCCACTGCTAGCCTGTTCTCTCACCCTCTCCTAGCCTCTCCACTGCTAGCCTGTTCTCTCTCACTCTCCTAGCCTCTCCACTGCTCGCCTGTTCTCTCTCTCTCTCCTAGCCTCTCCACTGCTAGCCTGTTCTCTCTCACGCTCCTAGCCTCTCCACTGCTAGCCTGTTCTCTCACCCTCCTGGCCTCTCCACTGCTAGCCTGTTCTCTCACGCTCCTAGCCTCTCCACTGCTAGCCTATTCTCTCTCTCCTAGCCTCTCTACTGCTAGCCTGTTCTCTCACGCTCCTAGCCACTCCACTGCTAGCCTGTTCTCTCACCCTCCTTAGCCTCTCCACTGCTAGCCTGTTCTCTCTCACTCTCCTAGCCTCTCCACTGCTAGCCTGTTCTCTCACCCTCCTAGCCTCTCCACTGCTAGCCTGTTCTCTCTCACTCTCCTAGCCTCTCCACTGCCTGCCTGTTCTCTCTCACTCTCCTAGCCTCTCCACTGCTAGCCTGTTCTCTCACGCTCCTAGCCTCTCCACTGCTAGCCTGTTCTCTCACTCTCCTAGCCTCTCCACTGCTAGCCTGTTCTCTCACTCTCCTAGCCTCTCCACTGCTAGCCTGTTCTCTCTCTCCTAGCCTCTCCACTGCTAGCCTGTTCTCTCACTCTCCTAGCCTCTCCACTGCTAGCCTGTTCTCTCTCACTCTCCTAGCCTCTCCACTGCTAGCCTGTTCTCTCTCACGCTCCTAGCCTCTCTACTGCTAGCCTGTTCTCTCACGCTCCTAGCCTCTCCACTGCTAGCCTGTTCTCTCACTCTCCTAGCCTCTCCACTGCTAGCCTGTTCTCTCACTCTCCTAGCCTATCCACTGCTAGCCTGTTCTCTCTCACCTAGCCTCTCCACTGCTAGCCTGTTCTCTCTCACTCTCCTAGCCTCTCCACTGCTAGCCTGTTCTCTCTCTCCTAGCCTCTCCACTGCTAGCCTGTTCTCTCTCACGCTCCTAGCCTCTCCACTGCTGCCCTGTTCTCTGTCTCCAAGCCTCTCCACTGCTAGCCTGTTCTCTCACCCTCTCCTAGCCTCTCCACTGCTAGCCTGTTCTCTCACCCTCTCCTAGCCTCTCCACTGCTAGCCTGTTCTCTCTCACTCTCCTAGCCTCTCCACTGCTCGCCTGTTCTCTCTCTCTCTCCTAGCCTCTCCACTGCTAGCCTGTTCTCTCTCACGCTCCTAGCCTCTCCACTGCTAGCCTGTTCTCTCACCCTCCTGGCCTCTCCACTGCTAGCCTGTTCTCTCACGCTCCTAGCCTCTCCACTGCTAGCCTATTCTCTCTCTCCTAGCCTCTCTACTGCTAGCCTGTTCTCTCACGCTCCTAGCCACTCCACTGCTAGCCTGTTCTCTCACGCTCCTAGCCTCTCCACTGCTAGCCTGTTCTCTCACGCTCCTAGCCTCTCCACTGCTAGCCTGTTCTCTCACCCTCCTAGCCTCTCCACTGCTAGCCTGTTCTCTCACTCTCCTAGCCTCTCCACTGCTAGCCTGTTCTCTCACGCTCCTAGCCACTCCACTGCTAGCCTGTTCTCTCACGCTCCTAGCCTCTCCACTGCTAGCCTGTTCTCTCACCCTCCTAGCCTCTCCACTGCTAGCCTGTTCTCTCACTCTCCTAGCCTCTCCACTGCTAGCCTGTTCTCTCACCCTCCTAGCCTCTCCACTGCTAGCCTGTTCTCTCACCCTCCTAGCCTCTCCACTGCTAGCCTGTTCTCTCTCACGCTCCTAGCCTCTCTAATGCTAGCCTGTTCTCTCACGCTCCTAGCCTCTCAACTGCTAGCCTGTTCTCTCTCACTCTCCTAGCCTCTCCACTGCTAGCCTGTTCTCTCACCCTCCTAGCCTCTCCACTGCTAGCCTGTTCTCTCTCACTCTCCTAGCCTCTCCACTGCCTGCCTGTTCTCTCTCACTCTCCTAGCCTCTCCACTGCTAGCCTGTTCTCTCACGCTCCTAGCCTCTCCACTGCTAGCCTGTTCTCTCACCCTCCTAGCCTCTCCACTGCTAGCCTGTTCTCTCTCACGCTCCTAGCCTCTCTACTGCTAGCCTATTCTCTCACGCTCCTAGCCTCTCCACTGCTAGCCTGTTCTCTCACTCTCCTAGCCTCTCCACTGCTAGCCTGTTCTCTCTCTCCTAGCCTCTCCACTGCTAGCCTGTTCTCTCACTCTCCTAGCCTCTCCACTGCTAGCCTGTTCTCTCTCACTCTCCTAGCCTCTCCACTGCTAGCCTGTTCTCTCTCACACTCCTAGCCTCTCTACTGCTAGCCTGTTCTCTCACTCTCATAGCCTCTCCACGGCTCGCCTGTTCTCTCTCACCCTCCTAGCCTCTCTACTGCTAGCCTGTTCTCTCACGCTCCTAGCCTCTCCACTGCTAGCCTGTTCTCTCACGCTCCTTAGCCTCTCCACTGCTAGGCTGTTCTCTCTCTCACTCTCCTAGCCTCTCCACTGCTAGCCTGTTCTCTCTCATGCTCCTAGCCTCTCTACTGCTAGCCTGTTCTCTCACTCTCCTTAGCCTCTCCACTGCTAGCCTGTTCTCTCACGCTCCTAGCCTCTCCACTGCTAGCCTGTTCTCTCACGCTCCTAGCCTCTCCACTGCTGCCCTGTTCTCTCTCTCCAAGCCTCTCCACTGCTAGCCTGTTCTCTCACCCTCCTGGCCTCTCCACTGCTAGCCTGTTCTCTCACGCTCCTAGCCTCTCCACTGCTCGCCTGTTCTCTCTCTCTCCTAGCCTCTCCACTGCTAGCCTGTTCTCTCTCACGCTCCTAGCCTCTCCACTGCTAGCCTGTTCTCTCACCCTCCTGGCCTCTCCACTGCTAGCCTGTTCTCTCACGCTCCTAGCCTCTCCACTGCTAGCCTGTTCTCTCACCCTCCTAGCCTCTCCACTGCTAGCCTGTTCTCTCACTCTCCTAGCCTCTCCACTGCTAGCCTGTTCTCTCACGCTCCTAGCCTCTCCACTGCTAGCCTGTTCTCTCACCCTCCTAGCCTCTCCACTGCTAGCCTGTTCTCTCTCACGCTCCTAGCCTCTCTAATGCTAGCCTGTTCTCTCACGCTCCTAGCCTCTCAACTGCTAGCCTGTTCTCTCTCACTCTCCTAGCCTCTCCACTGCTAGCCTGTTCTCTCACCCTCCTAGCCTCTCCACTGCTAGCCTGTTCTCTCTCACTCTCCTAGCCTCTCCACTGCCTGCCTGTTCTCTCTCACTCTCCTAGCCTCTCCACTGCTAGCCTGTTCTCTCACGCTCCTAGCCTCTCCACTGCTAGCCTGTTCTCTCACCCTCCTAGCCTCTCCACTGCTAGCCTGTTCTCTCTCACGCTCCTAGCCTCTCTACTGCTAGCCTATTCTCTCACGCTCCTAGCCTCTCCACTGCTAGCCTGTTCTCTCACTCTCCTAGCCTCTCCACTGCTAGCCTGTTCTCTCACTCTCCTAGCCTCTCCACTGCTAGCCTGTTCTCTCTCTCCTAGCCTCTCCACTGCTAGCCTGTTCTCTCACTCTCCTAGCCTCTCCACTGCTAGCCTGTTCTCTCTCACTCTCCTAGCCTCTCCACTGCTAGCCTGTTCTCTCTCACGCTCCTAGCCTCTCTACTGCTAGCCTGTTCTCTCACGCTCCTAGCCTCTCCACTGCTAGCCTGTTCTCTCACTCTCCTAGCCTCTCCACTGCTAGCCTGTTCTCTCACTCTCCTAGCCTCTCCACTGCTAGCCTGTTCTCTCTCTCCTAGCCTCTCCACTGCTAGCCTGTTCTCTCTCACTCTCCTAGCCTCTCCACTGCTAGCCTGTTCTCTCTCTCCTAGCCTCTCCACTGCTAGCCTGTTCTCTCTCACGCTCCTAGCCTCTCCACTGCTGCCCTGTTCTCTCTCTCCAAGCCTCTCCACTGCTAGCCTGTTCTCTCACCCTCTCCTAGCCTCTCCACTGCTAGCCTGTTCTCTCACCCTCTCCTAGCCTCTCCACTGCTAGCCTGTTCTCTCTCACTCTCCTAGCCTCTCCACTGCTCGCCTGTTCTCTCTCTCTCTCCTAGCCTCTCCACTGCTAGCCTGTTCTCTCTCACGCTCCTAGCCTCTCCACTGCTAGCCTGTTCTCTCACCCTCCTGGCCTCTCCACTGCTAGCCTGTTCTCTCACGCTCCTAGCCTCTCCACTGCTAGCCTATTCTCTCTCTCCTAGCCTCTCTACTGCTAGCCTGTTCTCTCACGCTCCTAGCCACTCCACTGCTAGCCTGTTCTCTCACCCTCCTTAGCCTCTCCACTGCTAGCCTGTTCTCTCTCACTCTCCTAGCCTCTCCACTGCTAGCCTGTTCTCTCACCCTCCTAGCCTCTCCACTGCTAGCCTGTTCTCTCTCACTCTCCTAGCCTCTCCACTGCCTGCCTGTTCTCTCTCACTCTCCTAGCCTCTCCACTGCTAGCCTGTTCTCTCTCACGCTCCTAGCCTCTCCACTGCTAGCCTGTTCTCTCACCCTCCTAGCCTCTCCACTGCTAGCCTGTTCTCTCTCACGCTCCTAGCCTCTCTACTGCTAGCCTATTCTCTCACGCTCCTAGCCTCTCCACTGCTAGCCTGTTCTCTCACTCTCCTAGCCTCTCCACTGCTAGCCTGTTCTCTCACTCTCCTAGCCTCTCCACTGCTAGCCTGTTCTCTCTCTCCTAGCCTCTCCACTGCTAGCCTGTTCTCTCACTCTCCTAGCCTCTCCACTGCTAGCCTGTTCTCTCTCACTCTCCTAGCCTCTCCACTGCTAGCCTGTTCTCTCTCACGCTCCTAGCCTCTCTACTGCTAGTCTGTTCTCTCACGCTCCTAGCCTCTCCACTGCTAGCCTGTTCTCTCACTCTCCTAGCCTCTCCACTGCTAGCCTGTTCTCTCACTCTCCTAGCCTCTCCACTGCTAGCCTGTTCTCTCTCTCCTAGCCTCTCCACTGCTAGCCTGTTCTCTCTCACTCTCCTAGCCTCTCCACTGCTAGCCTGTTCTCTCTCTCCTAGCCTCTCCACTGCTAGCCTGTTCTCTCTCACGCTCCTAGCCTCTCCACTGCTGCCCTGTTCTCTGTCTCCAAGCCTCTCCACTGCTAGCCTGTTCTCTCACCCTCTCCTAGCCTCTCCACTGCTAGCCTGTTCTCTCACCCTCTCCTAGCCTCTCCACTGCTAGCCTGTTCTCTCTCACTCTCCTAGCCTCTCCACTGCTCGCCTGTTCTCTCTCTCTCTCCTAGCCTCTCCACTGCTAGCCTGTTCTCTCTCACGCTCCTAGCCTCTCCACTGCTAGCTTGTTCTCTCACCCTCCTGGCCTCTCCACTGCTAGCCTGTTCTCTCACGCTCCTAGCCTCTCCACTGCTAGCCTATTCTCTCTCTCCTAGCCTCTCTACTGCTAGCCTGTTCTCTCACGCTCCTAGCCACTCCACTGCTAGCCTGTTCTCTCACCCTCCTTAGCCTCTCCACTGCTAGCCTGTTCTCTCTCACTCTCCTAGCCTCTCCACTGCTAGCCTGTTCTCTCACACTCCTTAGCCTCTCCACTGCTAGCCTGTTCTCTCTCTCACTCTCCTAGCCTCTCCACTGCTAGCCTGTTCTCTCTCACGCTCCTAGCCTCTCTACTGCTAGCCTGTTCTCTCACTCTCCTTAGCCTCTCCACTGCTAGCCTGTTCTCTCATGCTCCTAGCCTCTCCACTGCTAGCCTGTTCTCTCTCACTCTCCTAGCCTCTCCACTGCTAGCCTGTTCTCTCACTCTCCTAGCCTCTCCACTGCTAGCCTGTTCTCTCTCTCCTAGCCTCTCCACTGCTAGCCTGTTCTCTCTCACTCTCCTAGCCTCTCCACTGCTAGCCTGTTCTCTCTCTCCTAGCCTCTCCACTGCTAGCCTGTTCTCTCTCACGCTCCTAGCCTCTCCACTGCTGCCCTGTTCTCTGTCTCCAAGCCTCTCCACTGCTAGCCTGTTCTCTCACCCTCTCCTAGCCTCTCCACTGCTAGCCTGTTCTCTCACCCTCTCCTAGCCTCTCCACTGCTAGCCTGTTCTCTCTCACTCTCCTAGCCTCTCCACTGCTCGCCTGTTCTCTCTCTCTCTCCTAGCCTCTCCACTGCTAGCCTGTTCTCTCTCACGCTCCTAGCCTCTCCACTGCTAGCCTGTTCTCTCACCCTCCTGGCCTCTCCACTGCTAGCCTGTTCTCTCACGCTCCTAGCCTCTCCACTGCTAGCCTATTCTCTCTCTCCTAGCCTCTCTACTGCTAGCCTGTTCTCTCACGCTCCTAGCCACTCCACTGCTAGCCTGTTCTCTCACCCTCCTTAGCCTCTCCACTGCTAGCCTGTTCTCTCTCACTCTCCTAGCCTCTCCACTGCTAGCCTGTTCTCTCACACTCCTTAGCCTCTCCACTGCTAGCCTGTTCTCTCTCTCACTCTCCTAGCCTCTCCACTGCTAGCCTGTTCTCTCTCACGCTCCTAGCCTCTCTACTGCTAGCCTGTTCTCTCACTCTCCTTAGCCTCTCCACTGCTAGCCTGTTCTCTCATGCTCCTAGCCTCTCCACTGCTAGCCTGTTCTCTCTCACGCTCCTAGCCTCTCCACTGCTGCCCTGTTCTCTCTCTCCAAGCCTCTCCACTGCTAGCCTGTTCTCTCACTCTCCTAGCCTCTCCACTGCTAGCCTGTTCTCTCACCCTCTCCTAGCCTCTCCACTGCTAGCCTGTTCTCTCACCCTCTCCTAGCCTCTCCACTGCTAGCCTGTTCTCTCTCCCTCTCCTAGCCTCTCCACTGCTCGCCTGTTCTCTCTCCCTCCTAGCCTCTCCACTGCTAGCCTGTTCCCTCTCACGCTCCTAGCCTCTCCACTGCTAGCCTGTTCTCTCACCCTCCTGGCCTCTCCACTGCTAGCCTGTTCTCTCACGCTCCTAGCCTCTCCACTGCTAGCCTGTTCTCTCACCCTCCTAGCCTCTCCACTGCTAGCCTGTTCTCTCACTCTCCTAGCCTCTCCACTGCTAGCCTGTTCTCTCACCCTCCTAGCCTCTCCACTGCTAGCCTGTTCTCTCACCCTCCTAGCCACTCCACTGCTAGCCTGTTCTCTCTCACGCTCCTAGCCTCTCTAATGCTAGCCTGTTCTCTCACGCTCCTAGCCTCTCAACTGCTAGCCTGTTCTCTCTCACTCTCCTAGCCTCTCCACTGCTAGCCTGTTCTCTCACCCTCCTAGCCTCTCCACTGCTAGCCTGTTCTCTCTCACTCTCCTAGCCTCTCCACTGCCTGCCTGTTCTCTCTCACTCTCCTAGCCTCTCCACTGCTAGCCTGTTCTCTCACGCTCCTAGCCTCTCCACTGCTAGCCTGTTCTCTCACCCTCCTAGCCTCTCCACTGCTAGCCTGTTCTCTCTCACGCTCCTAGCCTCTCTACTGCTAGCCTATTCTCTCACGCTCCTAGCCTCTCCACTGCTAGCCTGTTCTCTCACTCTCCTAGCCTCTCCACTGCTAGCCTGTTCTCTCTCTCCTAGCCTCTCCACTGCTAGCCTGTTCTCTCACTCTCCTAGCCTCTCCACTGCTAGCCTGTTCTCTCTCACTCTCCTAGCCTCTCCACTGCTAGCCTGTTCTCTCTCACGCTCCTAGCCTCTCTACTGCTAGCCTGTTCTCTCACTCTCATAGCCTCTCCACGGCTCGCCTGTTCTCTCTCACCCTCCTAGCCTCTCTACTGCTAGCCTGTTCCCTCACGCTCCTAGCCTCTCCACTGCTAGGCTGTTCTCTCTCACTCTCCTAGCCTCTCCACTGCTAGCCTGTTCTCTCTCACGCTCCTAGCCTCTCTACTGCTAGCCTGTTCTCTCACTCTCCTTAGCCTCTCCACTGCTAGCCTGTTCTCTCACGCTCCTAGCCTCTCCACTGCTAGCCTGTTCTCTCACGCTCCTAGCCTCTCCACTGCTGCCCTGTTCTCTCTCTCCAAGCCTCTCCACTGCTAGCCTGTTCTCTCACCCTCCTGGCCTCTCCACTGCTAGCCTGTTCTCTCACGCTCCTAGCCTCTCCACTGCTAGCCTGTTCTCTCTCTCCTAGCCTCTCCACTGCTAGCCTGTTCTCTCACGCTCCTAGCCTCTCCACTGCTAGCCTGTTCTCTCACCCTCCTAGCCTCTCCACTGCTAGCCTGTTCTCTCACTCTCCTAGCCTCTCCACTGCCTGCCTGTTCTCTCTCACGCTCCTAGCCTCTCTACTGCTAGCCTTTTCTCTCACGCTCCTAGCCTCTCCACTGCTAGCCTGTTCTCTCACTCTCCTAGTCTCTCCACTGCTAGCCTGTTCTCTCACTCTATTAGCCTCTCCACTGCTAGCCTGTTCTCTCTCTCACTCTCCTAGCCTCTCCACTGCTAGCCTGTTCTCTCTCACGCTCCTAGCCTCTCTACTGCTAGCCTGTTCTCTCACTCTCCTTAGCCTCTCCACTGCTAGCCTGTTCTCTCACGCTCCTAGCCTCTCCACTGCTAGCCTGTTCTCTCACGCTCCTAGCCTCTCCACTGCTGCCCTGTTCTCTCTCTCCAAGCCTCTCCACTGCTAGCCTGTTCTCTCACCCTCCTGGCCTCTCCACTGCTAGCCTGTTCTCTCACGCTCCTAGCCTCTCCACTGCTAGCCTGTTCTCTCTCTCCTAGCCTCTCCACTGCTAGCCTGTTCTCTCACGCTCCTAGCCTCTCCACTGCTAGCCTGTTCTCTCACCCTCCTAGCCTCTCCACTGCTAGCCTGTTCTCTCACTCTCCTAGCCTCTCCACTGCCTGCCTGTTCTCTCTCACGCTCCTAGCCTCTCTACTGCTAGCCTGTTCTCTCACGCTCCTAGCCTCTCCACTGCTAGCCTGTTCTCTCACTCTCCTAGTCTCTCCACTGCTAGCCTGTTCTCTCACTCTACTAGCCTCTCCACTGCTAGCCTGTTCTCTCTCTCACTCTCCTAGCCTCTCCACTGCTAGCCTGTTCTCTCTCACGCTCCTAGCCTCTCTACTGCTAGCCTGTTCTCTCACTCTCCTTAGCCTCTCCACTGCTAGCCTGTTCTCTCATGCTCCTAGCCTCTCCACTGCTAGCCTGTTCTCTCTCACGCTCCTAGCCTCTCCACTGCTGCCCTGTTATCTCTCTCCAAGCCTCTCCACTGCTAGCCTGTTCTCTCACTCTCCTAGCCTCTCCACTGCTAGCCTGTTCTCTCACCCTCTCCTAGCCTCTCCACTGCTAGCCTGTTCTCTCACCCTCTCCTAGCCTCTCCACTGCTAGCCTGTTCTCTCTCCCTCTCCTAGCCTCTCCACTGCTCGCCTGTTCGCTCTCTCTCCTAGCCTCTCCACTGCTAGCCTGTTCTCTCACGCTCCTAGCCTCTCCACTGCTAGCCTGTTCTCTCACGCTCCTAGCCTCTCCACTGCTGCCCTGTTCTCTCTCTCCAAGCCTCTCCACTGCTAGCCTGTTCTCTCACCCTCCTGGCCTCTCCACTGCTAGCCTGTTCTCTCACGCTCCTAGCCTCTCCACTGCTAGCCTGTTCTCTCTCTCCTAGCCTCTCCACTGCTAGCCTGTTCTCTCACGCTCCTAGCCTCTCCACTGCTAGCCTGTTCTCTCACCCTCCTAGCCTCTCCACTGCTAGCCTGTTCTCTCACTCTCCTAGCCTCTCCACTGCCTGCCTGTTCTCTCTCACGCTCCTAGCCTCTCTACTGCTAGCCTTTTCTCTCACGCTCCTAGCCTCTCCACTGCTAGCCTGTTCTCTCACTCTCCTAGTCTCTCCACTGCTAGCCTGTTCTCTCACTCTATTAGCCTCTCCACTGCTAGCCTGTTCTCTCTCTCACTCTCCTAGCCTCTCCACTGCTAGCCTGTTCTCTCTCACGCTCCTAGCCTCTCTACTGCTAGCCTGTTCTCTCACTCTCCTTAGCCTCTCCACTGCTAGCCTGTTCTCTCACGCTCCTAGCCTCTCCACTGCTAGCCTGTTCTCTCACGCTCCTAGCCTCTCCACTGCTGCCCTGTTCTCTCTCTCCAAGCCTCTCCACTGCTAGCCTGTTCTCTCACCCTCCTGGCCTCTCCACTGCTAGCCTGTTCTCTCACGCTCCTAGCCTCTCCACTGCTAGCCTGTTCTCTCTCTCCTAGCCTCTCCACTGCTAGCCTGTTCTCTCACGCTCCTAGCCTCTCCACTGCTAGCCTGTTCTCTCACCCTCCTAGCCTCTCCACTGCTAGCCTGTTCTCTCACTCTCCTAGCCTCTCCACTGCCTGCCTGTTCTCTCTCACGCTCCTAGCCTCTCTACTGCTAGCCTGTTCTCTCACGCTCCTAGCCTCTCCACTGCTAGCCTGTTCTCTCACTCTCCTAGTCTCTCCACTGCTAGCCTGTTCTCTCACTCTACTAGCCTCTCCACTGCTAGCCTGTTCTCTCTCTCACTCTCCTAGCCTCTCCACTGCTAGCCTGTTCTCTCTCACGCTCCTAGCCTCTCTACTGCTAGCCTGTTCTCTCACTCTCCTTAGCCTCTCCACTGCTAGCCTGTTCTCTCATGCTCCTAGCCTCTCCACTGCTAGCCTGTTCTCTCTCACGCTCCTAGCCTCTCCACTGCTGCCCTGTTATCTCTCTCCAAGCCTCTCCACTGCTAGCCTGTTCTCTCACTCTCCTAGCCTCTCCACTGCTAGCCTGTTCTCTCACCCTCTCCTAGCCTCTCCACTGCTAGCCTGTTCTCTCACCCTCTCCTAGCCTCTCCACTGCTAGCCTGTTCTCTCTCCCTCTCCTAGCCTCTCCACTGCTCGCCTGTTCGCTCTCTCTCCTAGCCTCTCCACTGCTAGCCTGTTCTCTCTCACGCTCCTAGCCTCTCCACTGCTAGCCTGTTCTCTCACCCTCCTGGCCTCTCCACTGCTAGCCTGTTCTCTCACGCTCCTAGCCTCTCCACTGCTAGCCTGTTCTCTCACCCTCCTAGCCTCTCCACTGCTAGCCTGTTCTCTCACTCTCCTAGCCTCTCCACTGCTAGCCTGTTCTCTCACCCTCCTAGCCTCTCCACTGCTAGCCTGTTCTCTCACCCTCCTAGCCTCTCCACTGCTAGCCTGTTCTCTCTCACGCTCCTAGCCTCTCTAATGCTAGCCTGTTCTCTCACGCTCCTAGCCTCTCAACTGCTAGCCTGTTCTCTCTCACTCTCCTAGCCTCTCCACTGCTAGCCTGTTCTCTCACCCTCCTAGCCTCTCCACTGCTAGCCTGTTCTCTCTCACTCTCCTAGCCTCTCCACTGCCTGCCTGTTCTCTCACGCTCCTAGCCTCTCCACTGCTAGCCTGTTCTCTCACCCTCCTAGCCTCTCCACTGCTAGCCTGTTCTCTCTCACGCTCCTAGCCTCTCTACTGCTTGCCTATTCTCTCACGCTCCTAGCCTCTCCACTGCTAGCCTGTTCTCTCACTCTCCTAGCCTCTCCACTGCTAGCCTGTTCTCTCACTCTCCTAGCCTCTCCACTGCTAGCCTGTTCTCTCTCTCCTAGCCTCTCCACTGCTAGCCTGTTCTCTCACTCTCCTAGCCTCTCCACTGCTAGCCTGTTCTCTCTCACTCTCCTAGCCTCTCCACTGCTAGCCTGTTCTCTCTCACGCTCCTAGCCTCTCTACTGCTAGCCTGTTCTCTCTCATAGCCTCTCCACGGCTCGCCTGTTCTCTCTCACCCTCCTAGCCTCTCTACTGCTAGCCTGTTCTCTCACGCTCCTAGCCTCTCCACTGCTAGCCTGTTCTCTCACGCTCCTTAGCCTCTCCACTGCTAGGCTGTTCTCTCTCTCACGCTCCTAGCCTCTCTACTGCTAGCCTGTTCCCTCACTCTCCTTAGCCTCTCCACTGCTAGCCTGTTCTCTCACGCTCCTAGCCTCTCCACTGCTAGCCTGTTCTCTCACGCTCCTAGCCTCTCCACTGCTGCCCTGTTCTCTCTCTCCAAGCCTCTCCACTGCTAGCCTGTTCTCTCACCCTCCTGGCCTCTCCACTGCTAGCCTGTTCTCTCACGCTCCTAGCCTCTCCACTGCTAGCCTGTTCTCTCTCTCCTAGCCTCTCCACTGCTAGCCTGTTCTCTCACGCTCCTAGCCTCTCCACTGCTAGCCTGTTCTCTCACCCTCCTAGCCTCTCCACTGCTAGCCTGTTTTCTCACTCTCCTAGCCTCTCCACTGCCTGCCTGTTCTCTCTCACGCTCCTAGCCTCTCTACTGCTAGCCTGTTCTCTCACGCTCCTAGCCTCTCCACTGCTAGCCTGTTCTCTCACTCTCCTAGTCTCTCCACTGCTAGCCTGTTCTCTCACTCTACTAGCCTCTCCACTGCTAGCCTGTTCTCTCTCATGCTCCTAGCCTCTCCACTGCTAGCCTGTTCTCTCACCCTCCTAGCCTCTCCACTGCTCGCCTGTTCTCTCTCTCTCCTAGCCTCTCCACTGCTAGCCTGTTCTCTCTCACGCTCCTAGCCTCTCCACTGCTAGCCTGTTCTCTCACCCTCCTGGCCTCTCCACTGCTAGCCTGTTCTCTCACGCTCCTAGCCTCTCCACTGCTAGCCTGTTCTCTCACCCTCCTAGCCTCTCCACTGCTAGCCTGTTCTCTCACTCTCCTAGCCTCTCCACTGCTAGCCTGTTCTCTCACGCTCCTAGCCTCTCCACTGCTAGCCTGTTCTCTCACCCTCCTAGCCTCTCCACTGCTAGCCTGTTCTCTCTCACGCTCCTAGCCTCTCTAATGCTAGCCTGTTCTCTCACGCTCCTAGCCTCTCAACTGCTAGCCTGTTCTCTCTCACTCTCCTAGCCTCTCCACTGCTAGCCTGTTCTCTCACCCTCCTAGCCTCTCCACTGCTAGCCTGTTCTCTCTCACTCTCCTAGCCTCTCCACTGCCTGCCTGTTCTCTCTCACTCTCCTAGCCTCTCCACTGCTAGCCTGTTCTCTCACGCTCCTAGCCTCTCCACTGCTAGCCTGTTCTCTCACCCTCCTAGCCTCTCCACTGCTAGCCTGTTCTCTCTCACGCTCCTAGCCTCTCTACTGCTAGCCTATTCTCTCACGCTCCTAGCCTCTCCACTGCTAGCCTGTTCTCTCACTCTCCTAGCCTCTCCACTGCTAGCCTGTTCTCTCACTCTCCTAGCCTCTCCACTGCTAGCCTGTTCTCTCTCTCCTAGCCTCTCCACTGCTAGCCTGTTCTCTCACTCTCCTAGCCTCTCCACTGCTAGCCTGTTCTCTCTCACTCTCCTAGCCTCTCCACTGCTAGCCTGTTCTCTCTCACGCTCCTAGCCTCTCTACTGCTAGCCTGTTCTCTCACGCTCCTAGCCTCTCCACTGCTAGCCTGTTCTCTCACTCTCCTAGCCTCTCCACTGCTAGCCTGTTCTCTCACTCTCCTAGCCTCTCCACTGCTAGCCTGTTCTCTCTCTCCTAGCCTCTCCACTGCTAGCCTGTTCTCTCTCACTCTCCTAGCCTCTCCACTGCTAGCCTGTTCTCTCTCTCCTAGCCTCTCCACTGCTAGCCTGTTCTCTCTCACGCTCCTAGCCTCTCCACTGCTGCCCTGTTCTCTCTCTCCAAGCCTCTCCACTGCTAGCCTGTTCTCTCACCCTCTCCTAGCCTCTCCACTGCTAGCCTGTTCTCTCACCCTCTCCTAGCCTCTCCACTGCTAGCCTGTTCTCTCTCACTCTCCTAGCCTCTCCACTGCTCGCCTGTTCTCTCTCTCTCTCCTAGCCTCTCCACTGCTAGCCTGTTCTCTCTCACGCTCCTAGCCTCTCCACTGCTAGCCTGTTCTCTCACCCTCCTGGCCTCTCCACTGCTAGCCTGTTCTCTCACGCTCCTAGCCTCTCCACTGCTAGCCTATTCTCTCTCTCCTAGCCTCTCTACTGCTAGCCTGTTCTCTCACGCTCCTAGCCACTCCACTGCTAGCCTGTTCTCTCACCCTCCTTAGCCTCTCCACTGCTAGCCTGTTCTCTCTCACTCTCCTAGCCTCTCCACTGCTAGCCTGTTCTCTCACCCTCCTAGCCTCTCCACTGCTAGCCTGTTCTCTCTCACTCTCCTAGCCTCTCCACTGCCTGCCTGTTCTCTCTCACTCTCCTAGCCTCTCCACTGCTAGCCTGTTCTCTCACGCTCCTAGCCTCTCCACTGCTAGCCTGTTCTCTCACTCTCCTAGCCTCTCCACTGCTAGCCTGTTCTCTCACTCTCCTAGCCTCTCCACTGCTAGCCTGTTCTCTCTCTCCTAGCCTCTCCACTGCTAGCCTGTTCTCTCACTCTCCTAGCCTCTCCACTGCTAGCCTGTTCTCTCTCACTCTCCTAGCCTCTCCACTGCTAGCCTGTTCTCTCTCACGCTCCTAGCCTCTCTACTGCTAGCCTGTTCTCTCACGCTCCTAGCCTCTCCACTGCTAGCCTGTTCTCTCACTCTCCTAGCCTCTCCACTGCTAGCCTGTTCTCTCACTCTCCTAGCCTATCCACTGCTAGCCTGTTCTCTCTCACCTAGCCTCTCCACTGCTAGCCTGTTCTCTCTCACTCTCCTAGCCTCTCCACTGCTAGCCTGTTCTCTCTCTCCTAGCCTCTCCACTGCTAGCCTGTTCTCTCTCACGCTCCTAGCCTCTCCACTGCTGCCCTGTTCTCTGTCTCCAAGCCTCTCCACTGCTAGCCTGTTCTCTCACCCTCTCCTAGCCTCTCCACTGCTAGCCTGTTCTCTCACCCTCTCCTAGCCTCTCCACTGCTAGCCTGTTCTCTCTCACTCTCCTAGCCTCTCCACTGCTCGCCTGTTCTCTCTCTCTCTCCTAGCCTCTCCACTGCTAGCCTGTTCTCTCTCACGCTCCTAGCCTCTCCACTGCTAGCCTGTTCTCTCACCCTCCTGGCCTCTCCACTGCTAGCCTGTTCTCTCACGCTCCTAGCCTCTCCACTGCTAGCCTATTCTCTCTCTCCTAGCCTCTCTACTGCTAGCCTGTTCTCTCACGCTCCTAGCCACTCCACTGCTAGCCTGTTCTCTCACGCTCCTAGCCTCTCCACTGCTAGCCTGTTCTCTCACGCTCCTAGCCTCTCCACTGCTAGCCTGTTCTCTCACCCTCCTAGCCTCTCCACTGCTAGCCTGTTCTCTCACTCTCCTAGCCTCTCCACTGCTAGCCTGTTCTCTCACGCTCCTAGCCACTCCACTGCTAGCCTGTTCTCTCACGCTCCTAGCCTCTCCACTGCTAGCCTGTTCTCTCACCCTCCTAGCCTCTCCACTGCTAGCCTGTTCTCTCACTCTCCTAGCCTCTCCACTGCTAGCCTGTTCTCTCACCCTCCTAGCCTCTCCACTGCTAGCCTGTTCTCTCACCCTCCTAGCCTCTCCACTGCTAGCCTGTTCTCTCTCACGCTCCTAGCCTCTCTAATGCTAGCCTGTTCTCTCACGCTCCTAGCCTCTCAACTGCTAGCCTGTTCTCTCTCACTCTCCTAGCCTCTCCACTGCTAGCCTGTTCTCTCACCCTCCTAGCCTCTCCACTGCTAGCCTGTTCTCTCTCACTCTCCTAGCCTCTCCACTGCCTGCCTGTTCTCTCTCACTCTCCTAGCCTCTCCACTGCTAGCCTGTTCTCTCACGCTCCTAGCCTCTCCACTGCTAGCCTGTTCTCTCACCCTCCTAGCCTCTCCACTGCTAGCCTGTTCTCTCTCACGCTCCTAGCCTCTCTACTGCTAGCCTATTCTCTCACGCTCCTAGCCTCTCCACTGCTAGCCTGTTCTCTCACTCTCCTAGCCTCTCCACTGCTAGCCTGTTCTCTCTCTCCTAGCCTCTCCACTGCTAGCCTGTTCTCTCACTCTCCTAGCCTCTCCACTGCTAGCCTGTTCTCTCTCACTCTCCTAGCCTCTCCACTGCTAGCCTGTTCTCTCTCACACTCCTAGCCTCTCTACTGCTAGCCTGTTCTCTCACTCTCATAGCCTCTCCACGGCTCGCCTGTTCTCTCTCACCCTCCTAGCCTCTCTACTGCTAGCCTGTTCTCTCACGCTCCTAGCCTCTCCACTGCTAGCCTGTTCTCTCACGCTCCTTAGCCTCTCCACTGCTAGGCTGTTCTCTCTCTCACTCTCCTAGCCTCTCCACTGCTAGCCTGTTCTCTCTCATGCTCCTAGCCTCTCTACTGCTAGCCTGTTCTCTCACTCTCCTTAGCCTCTCCACTGCTAGCCTGTTCTCTCACGCTCCTAGCCTCTCCACTGCTAGCCTGTTCTCTCACGCTCCTAGCCTCTCCACTGCTGCCCTGTTCTCTCTCTCCAAGCCTCTCCACTGCTAGCCTGTTCTCTCACCCTCCTGGCCTCTCCACTGCTAGCCTGTTCTCTCACGCTCCTAGCCTCTCCACTGCTCGCCTGTTCTCTCTCTCTCCTAGCCTCTCCACTGCTAGCCTGTTCTCTCTCACGCTCCTAGCCTCTCCACTGCTAGCCTGTTCTCTCACCCTCCTGGCCTCTCCACTGCTAGCCTGTTCTCTCACGCTCCTAGCCTCTCCACTGCTAGCCTGTTCTCTCACCCTCCTAGCCTCTCCACTGCTAGCCTGTTCTCTCACTCTCCTAGCCTCTCCACTGCTAGCCTGTTCTCTCACGCTCCTAGCCTCTCCACTGCTAGCCTGTTCTCTCACCCTCCTAGCCTCTCCACTGCTAGCCTGTTCTCTCTCACGCTCCTAGCCTCTCTAATGCTAGCCTGTTCTCTCACGCTCCTAGCCTCTCAACTGCTAGCCTGTTCTCTCTCACTCTCCTAGCCTCTCCACTGCTAGCCTGTTCTCTCACCCTCCTAGCCTCTCCACTGCTAGCCTGTTCTCTCTCACTCTCCTAGCCTCTCCACTGCCTGCCTGTTCTCTCTCACTCTCCTAGCCTCTCCACTGCTAGCCTGTTCTCTCACGCTCCTAGCCTCTCCACTGCTAGCCTGTTCTCTCACCCTCCTAGCCTCTCCACTGCTAGCCTGTTCTCTCTCACGCTCCTAGCCTCTCTACTGCTAGCCTATTCTCTCACGCTCCTAGCCTCTCCACTGCTAGCCTGTTCTCTCACTCTCCTAGCCTCTCCACTGCTAGCCTGTTCTCTCACTCTCCTAGCCTCTCCACTGCTAGCCTGTTCTCTCTCTCCTAGCCTCTCCACTGCTAGCCTGTTCTCTCACTCTCCTAGCCTCTCCACTGCTAGCCTGTTCTCTCTCACTCTCCTAGCCTCTCCACTGCTAGCCTGTTCTCTCTCACGCTCCTAGCCTCTCTACTGCTAGCCTGTTCTCTCACGCTCCTAGCCTCTCCACTGCTAGCCTGTTCTCTCACTCTCCTAGCCTCTCCACTGCTAGCCTGTTCTCTCACTCTCCTAGCCTCTCCACTGCTAGCCTGTTCTCTCTCTCCTAGCCTCTCCACTGCTAGCCTGTTCTCTCTCACTCTCCTAGCCTCTCCACTGCTAGCCTGTTCTCTCTCTCCTAGCCTCTCCACTGCTAGCCTGTTCTCTCTCACGCTCCTAGCCTCTCCACTGCTGCCCTGTTCTCTCTCTCCAAGCCTCTCCACTGCTAGCCTGTTCTCTCACCCTCTCCTAGCCTCTCCACTGCTAGCCTGTTCTCTCACCCTCTCCTAGCCTCTCCACTGCTAGCCTGTTCTCTCTCACTCTCCTAGCCTCTCCACTGCTCGCCTGTTCTCTCTCTCTCTCCTAGCCTCTCCACTGCTAGCCTGTTCTCTCTCACGCTCCTAGCCTCTCCACTGCTAGCCTGTTCTCTCACCCTCCTGGCCTCTCCACTGCTAGCCTGTTCTCTCACGCTCCTAGCCTCTCCACTGCTAGCCTATTCTCTCTCTCCTAGCCTCTCTACTGCTAGCCTGTTCTCTCACGCTCCTAGCCACTCCACTGCTAGCCTGTTCTCTCACCCTCCTTAGCCTCTCCACTGCTAGCCTGTTCTCTCTCACTCTCCTAGCCTCTCCACTGCTAGCCTGTTCTCTCACCCTCCTAGCCTCTCCACTGCTAGCCTGTTCTCTCTCACTCTCCTAGCCTCTCCACTGCCTGCCTGTTCTCTCTCACTCTCCTAGCCTCTCCACTGCTAGCCTGTTCTCTCTCACGCTCCTAGCCTCTCCACTGCTAGCCTGTTCTCTCACCCTCCTAGCCTCTCCACTGCTAGCCTGTTCTCTCTCACGCTCCTAGCCTCTCTACTGCTAGCCTATTCTCTCACGCTCCTAGCCTCTCCACTGCTAGCCTGTTCTCTCACTCTCCTAGCCTCTCCACTGCTAGCCTGTTCTCTCACTCTCCTAGCCTCTCCACTGCTAGCCTGTTCTCTCTCTCCTAGCCTCTCCACTGCTAGCCTGTTCTCTCACTCTCCTAGCCTCTCCACTGCTAGCCTGTTCTCTCTCACTCTCCTAGCCTCTCCACTGCTAGCCTGTTCTCTCTCACGCTCCTAGCCTCTCTACTGCTAGTCTGTTCTCTCACGCTCCTAGCCTCTCCACTGCTAGCCTGTTCTCTCACTCTCCTAGCCTCTCCACTGCTAGCCTGTTCTCTCACTCTCCTAGCCTCTCCACTGCTAGCCTGTTCTCTCTCTCCTAGCCTCTCCACTGCTAGCCTGTTCTCTCTCACTCTCCTAGCCTCTCCACTGCTAGCCTGTTCTCTCTCTCCTAGCCTCTCCACTGCTAGCCTGTTCTCTCTCACGCTCCTAGCCTCTCCACTGCTGCCCTGTTCTCTGTCTCCAAGCCTCTCCACTGCTAGCCTGTTCTCTCACCCTCTCCTAGCCTCTCCACTGCTAGCCTGTTCTCTCACCCTCTCCTAGCCTCTCCACTGCTAGCCTGTTCTCTCTCACTCTCCTAGCCTCTCCACTGCTCGCCTGTTCTCTCTCTCTCTCCTAGCCTCTCCACTGCTAGCCTGTTCTCTCTCACGCTCCTAGCCTCTCCACTGCTAGCTTGTTCTCTCACCCTCCTGGCCTCTCCACTGCTAGCCTGTTCTCTCACGCTCCTAGCCTCTCCACTGCTAGCCTATTCTCTCTCTCCTAGCCTCTCTACTGCTAGCCTGTTCTCTCACGCTCCTAGCCACTCCACTGCTAGCCTGTTCTCTCACCCTCCTTAGCCTCTCCACTGCTAGCCTGTTCTCTCTCACTCTCCTAGCCTCTCCACTGCTAGCCTGTTCTCTCACACTCCTTAGCCTCTCCACTGCTAGCCTGTTCTCTCTCTCACTCTCCTAGCCTCTCCACTGCTAGCCTGTTCTCTCTCACGCTCCTAGCCTCTCTACTGCTAGCCTGTTCTCTCACTCTCCTTAGCCTCTCCACTGCTAGCCTGTTCTCTCATGCTCCTAGCCTCTCCACTGCTAGCCTGTTCTCTCTCACTCTCCTAGCCTCTCCACTGCTAGCCTGTTCTCTCACTCTCCTAGCCTCTCCACTGCTAGCCTGTTCTCTCTCTCCTAGCCTCTCCACTGCTAGCCTGTTCTCTCTCACTCTCCTAGCCTCTCCACTGCTAGCCTGTTCTCTCTCTCCTAGCCTCTCCACTGCTAGCCTGTTCTCTCTCACGCTCCTAGCCTCTCCACTGCTGCCCTGTTCTCTGTCTCCAAGCCTCTCCACTGCTAGCCTGTTCTCTCACCCTCTCCTAGCCTCTCCACTGCTAGCCTGTTCTCTCACCCTCTCCTAGCCTCTCCACTGCTAGCCTGTTCTCTCTCACTCTCCTAGCCTCTCCACTGCTCGCCTGTTCTCTCTCTCTCTCCTAGCCTCTCCACTGCTAGCCTGTTCTCTCTCACGCTCCTAGCCTCTCCACTGCTAGCCTGTTCTCTCACCCTCCTGGCCTCTCCACTGCTAGCCTGTTCTCTCACGCTCCTAGCCTCTCCACTGCTAGCCTATTCTCTCTCTCCTAGCCTCTCTACTGCTAGCCTGTTCTCTCACGCTCCTAGCCACTCCACTGCTAGCCTGTTCTCTCACCCTCCTTAGCCTCTCCACTGCTAGCCTGTTCTCTCTCACTCTCCTAGCCTCTCCACTGCTAGCCTGTTCTCTCACACTCCTTAGCCTCTCCACTGCTAGCCTGTTCTCTCTCTCACTCTCCTAGCCTCTCCACTGCTAGCCTGTTCTCTCTCACGCTCCTAGCCTCTCTACTGCTAGCCTGTTCTCTCACTCTCCTTAGCCTCTCCACTGCTAGCCTGTTCTCTCATGCTCCTAGCCTCTCCACTGCTAGCCTGTTCTCTCTCACGCTCCTAGCCTCTCCACTGCTGCCCTGTTCTCTCTCTCCAAGCCTCTCCACTGCTAGCCTGTTCTCTCACTCTCCTAGCCTCTCCACTGCTAGCCTGTTCTCTCACCCTCTCCTAGCCTCTCCACTGCTAGCCTGTTCTCTCACCCTCTCCTAGCCTCTCCACTGCTAGCCTGTTCTCTCTCCCTCTCCTAGCCTCTCCACTGCTCGCCTGTTCTCTCTCCCTCCTAGCCTCTCCACTGCTAGCCTGTTCCCTCTCACGCTCCTAGCCTCTCCACTGCTAGCCTGTTCTCTCACCCTCCTGGCCTCTCCACTGCTAGCCTGTTCTCTCACGCTCCTAGCCTCTCCACTGCTAGCCTGTTCTCTCACCCTCCTAGCCTCTCCACTGCTAGCCTGTTCTCTCACTCTCCTAGCCTCTCCACTGCTAGCCTGTTCTCTCACCCTCCTAGCCTCTCCACTGCTAGCCTGTTCTCTCACCCTCCTAGCCACTCCACTGCTAGCCTGTTCTCTCTCACGCTCCTAGCCTCTCTAATGCTAGCCTGTTCTCTCACGCTCCTAGCCTCTCAACTGCTAGCCTGTTCTCTCTCACTCTCCTAGCCTCTCCACTGCTAGCCTGTTCTCTCACCCTCCTAGCCTCTCCACTGCTAGCCTGTTCTCTCTCACTCTCCTAGCCTCTCCACTGCCTGCCTGTTCTCTCTCACTCTCCTAGCCTCTCCACTGCTAGCCTGTTCTCTCACGCTCCTAGCCTCTCCACTGCTAGCCTGTTCTCTCACCCTCCTAGCCTCTCCACTGCTAGCCTGTTCTCTCTCACGCTCCTAGCCTCTCTACTGCTAGCCTATTCTCTCACGCTCCTAGCCTCTCCACTGCTAGCCTGTTCTCTCACTCTCCTAGCCTCTCCACTGCTAGCCTGTTCTCTCTCTCCTAGCCTCTCCACTGCTAGCCTGTTCTCTCACTCTCCTAGCCTCTCCACTGCTAGCCTGTTCTCTCTCACTCTCCTAGCCTCTCCACTGCTAGCCTGTTCTCTCTCACGCTCCTAGCCTCTCTACTGCTAGCCTGTTCTCTCACTCTCATAGCCTCTCCACGGCTCGCCTGTTCTCTCTCACCCTCCTAGCCTCTCTACTGCTAGCCTGTTCCCTCACGCTCCTAGCCTCTCCACTGCTAGGCTGTTCTCTCTCACTCTCCTAGCCTCTCCACTGCTAGCCTGTTCTCTCTCACGCTCCTAGCCTCTCTACTGCTAGCCTGTTCTCTCACTCTCCTTAGCCTCTCCACTGCTAGCCTGTTCTCTCACGCTCCTAGCCTCTCCACTGCTAGCCTGTTCTCTCACGCTCCTAGCCTCTCCACTGCTGCCCTGTTCTCTCTCTCCAAGCCTCTCCACTGCTAGCCTGTTCTCTCACCCTCCTGGCCTCTCCACTGCTAGCCTGTTCTCTCACGCTCCTAGCCTCTCCACTGCTAGCCTGTTCTCTCTCTCCTAGCCTCTCCACTGCTAGCCTGTTCTCTCACGCTCCTAGCCTCTCCACTGCTAGCCTGTTCTCTCACCCTCCTAGCCTCTCCACTGCTAGCCTGTTCTCTCACTCTCCTAGCCTCTCCACTGCCTGCCTGTTCTCTCTCACGCTCCTAGCCTCTCTACTGCTAGCCTTTTCTCTCACGCTCCTAGCCTCTCCACTGCTAGCCTGTTCTCTCACTCTCCTAGTCTCTCCACTGCTAGCCTGTTCTCTCACTCTATTAGCCTCTCCACTGCTAGCCTGTTCTCTCTCTCACTCTCCTAGCCTCTCCACTGCTAGCCTGTTCTCTCTCACGCTCCTAGCCTCTCTACTGCTAGCCTGTTCTCTCACTCTCCTTAGCCTCTCCACTGCTAGCCTGTTCTCTCACGCTCCTAGCCTCTCCACTGCTAGCCTGTTCTCTCACGCTCCTAGCCTCTCCACTGCTGCCCTGTTCTCTCTCTCCAAGCCTCTCCACTGCTAGCCTGTTCTCTCACCCTCCTGGCCTCTCCACTGCTAGCCTGTTCTCTCACGCTCCTAGCCTCTCCACTGCTAGCCTGTTCTCTCTCTCCTAGCCTCTCCACTGCTAGCCTGTTCTCTCACGCTCCTAGCCTCTCCACTGCTAGCCTGTTCTCTCACCCTCCTAGCCTCTCCACTGCTAGCCTGTTCTCTCACTCTCCTAGCCTCTCCACTGCCTGCCTGTTCTCTCTCACGCTCCTAGCCTCTCTACTGCTAGCCTGTTCTCTCACGCTCCTAGCCTCTCCACTGCTAGCCTGTTCTCTCACTCTCCTAGTCTCTCCACTGCTAGCCTGTTCTCTCACTCTACTAGCCTCTCCACTGCTAGCCTGTTCTCTCTCTCACTCTCCTAGCCTCTCCACTGCTAGCCTGTTCTCTCTCACGCTCCTAGCCTCTCTACTGCTAGCCTGTTCTCTCACTCTCCTTAGCCTCTCCACTGCTAGCCTGTTCTCTCATGCTCCTAGCCTCTCCACTGCTAGCCTGTTCTCTCTCACGCTCCTAGCCTCTCCACTGCTGCCCTGTTATCTCTCTCCAAGCCTCTCCACTGCTAGCCTGTTCTCTCACTCTCCTAGCCTCTCCACTGCTAGCCTGTTCTCTCACCCTCTCCTAGCCTCTCCACTGCTAGCCTGTTCTCTCACCCTCTCCTAGCCTCTCCACTGCTAGCCTGTTCTCTCTCCCTCTCCTAGCCTCTCCACTGCTCGCCTGTTCGCTCTCTCTCCTAGCCTCTCCACTGCTAGCCTGTTCTCTCACGCTCCTAGCCTCTCCACTGCTAGCCTGTTCTCTCACGCTCCTAGCCTCTCCACTGCTGCCCTGTTCTCTCTCTCCAAGCCTCTCCACTGCTAGCCTGTTCTCTCACCCTCCTGGCCTCTCCACTGCTAGCCTGTTCTCTCACGCTCCTAGCCTCTCCACTGCTAGCCTGTTCTCTCTCTCCTAGCCTCTCCACTGCTAGCCTGTTCTCTCACGCTCCTAGCCTCTCCACTGCTAGCCTGTTCTCTCACCCTCCTAGCCTCTCCACTGCTAGCCTGTTCTCTCACTCTCCTAGCCTCTCCACTGCCTGCCTGTTCTCTCTCACGCTCCTAGCCTCTCTACTGCTAGCCTTTTCTCTCACGCTCCTAGCCTCTCCACTGCTAGCCTGTTCTCTCACTCTCCTAGTCTCTCCACTGCTAGCCTGTTCTCTCACTCTATTAGCCTCTCCACTGCTAGCCTGTTCTCTCTCTCACTCTCCTAGCCTCTCCACTGCTAGCCTGTTCTCTCTCACGCTCCTAGCCTCTCTACTGCTAGCCTGTTCTCTCACTCTCCTTAGCCTCTCCACTGCTAGCCTGTTCTCTCACGCTCCTAGCCTCTCCACTGCTAGCCTGTTCTCTCACGCTCCTAGCCTCTCCACTGCTGCCCTGTTCTCTCTCTCCAAGCCTCTCCACTGCTAGCCTGTTCTCTCACCCTCCTGGCCTCTCCACTGCTAGCCTGTTCTCTCACGCTCCTAGCCTCTCCACTGCTAGCCTGTTCTCTCTCTCCTAGCCTCTCCACTGCTAGCCTGTTCTCTCACGCTCCTAGCCTCTCCACTGCTAGCCTGTTCTCTCACCCTCCTAGCCTCTCCACTGCTAGCCTGTTCTCTCACTCTCCTAGCCTCTCCACTGCCTGCCTGTTCTCTCTCACGCTCCTAGCCTCTCTACTGCTAGCCTGTTCTCTCACGCTCCTAGCCTCTCCACTGCTAGCCTGTTCTCTCACTCTCCTA
Source organism: Petromyzon marinus (assembly GCF_048934315.1). NCBI lineage: Eukaryota > Metazoa > Chordata > Hyperoartia > Petromyzontiformes > Petromyzontidae > Petromyzon > Petromyzon marinus. The sequence continues at coordinate 796,620 of NW_027423012.1, forward strand.
GTCTCTCCACTGCTAGCCTGTTCTCTCACTCTACTAGCCTCTCCACTGCTAGCCTGTTCTCTCTCTCACTCTCCTAGCCTCTCCACTGCTAGCCTGTTCTCTCTCACGCTCCTAGCCTCTCTACTGCTAGCCTGTTCTCTCACTCTCCTTAGCCTCTCCACTGCTAGCCTGTTCTCTCATGCTCCTAGCCTCTCCACTGCTAGCCTGTTCTCTCTCACGCTCCTAGCCTCTCCACTGCTGCCCTGTTATCTCTCTCCAAGCCTCTCCACTGCTAGCCTGTTCTCTCACTCTCCTAGCCTCTCCACTGCTAGCCTGTTCTCTCACCCTCTCCTAGCCTCTCCACTGCTAGCCTGTTCTCTCACCCTCTCCTAGCCTCTCCACTGCTAGCCTGTTCTCTCTCCCTCTCCTAGCCTCTCCACTGCTCGCCTGTTCGCTCTCTCTCCTAGCCTCTCCACTGCTAGCCTGTTCTCTCTCACGCTCCTAGCCTCTCCACTGCTAGCCTGTTCTCTCACCCTCCTGGCCTCTCCACTGCTAGCCTGTTCTCTCACGCTCCTAGCCTCTCCACTGCTAGCCTGTTCTCTCACCCTCCTAGCCTCTCCACTGCTAGCCTGTTCTCTCACTCTCCTAGCCTCTCCACTGCTAGCCTGTTCTCTCACCCTCCTAGCCTCTCCACTGCTAGCCTGTTCTCTCACCCTCCTAGCCTCTCCACTGCTAGCCTGTTCTCTCTCACGCTCCTAGCCTCTCTAATGCTAGCCTGTTCTCTCACGCTCCTAGCCTCTCAACTGCTAGCCTGTTCTCTCTCACTCTCCTAGCCTCTCCACTGCTAGCCTGTTCTCTCACCCTCCTAGCCTCTCCACTGCTAGCCTGTTCTCTCTCACTCTCCTAGCCTCTCCACTGCCTGCCTGTTCTCTCACGCTCCTAGCCTCTCCACTGCTAGCCTGTTCTCTCACCCTCCTAGCCTCTCCACTGCTAGCCTGTTCTCTCTCACGCTCCTAGCCTCTCTACTGCTTGCCTATTCTCTCACGCTCCTAGCCTCTCCACTGCTAGCCTGTTCTCTCACTCTCCTAGCCTCTCCACTGCTAGCCTGTTCTCTCACTCTCCTAGCCTCTCCACTGCTAGCCTGTTCTCTCTCTCCTAGCCTCTCCACTGCTAGCCTGTTCTCTCACTCTCCTAGCCTCTCCACTGCTAGCCTGTTCTCTCTCACTCTCCTAGCCTCTCCACTGCTAGCCTGTTCTCTCTCACGCTCCTAGCCTCTCTACTGCTAGCCTGTTCTCTCTCATAGCCTCTCCACGGCTCGCCTGTTCTCTCTCACCCTCCTAGCCTCTCTACTGCTAGCCTGTTCTCTCACGCTCCTAGCCTCTCCACTGCTAGCCTGTTCTCTCACGCTCCTTAGCCTCTCCACTGCTAGGCTGTTCTCTCTCTCACGCTCCTAGCCTCTCTACTGCTAGCCTGTTCCCTCACTCTCCTTAGCCTCTCCACTGCTAGCCTGTTCTCTCACGCTCCTAGCCTCTCCACTGCTAGCCTGTTCTCTCACGCTCCTAGCCTCTCCACTGCTGCCCTGTTCTCTCTCTCCAAGCCTCTCCACTGCTAGCCTGTTCTCTCACCCTCCTGGCCTCTCCACTGCTAGCCTGTTCTCTCACGCTCCTAGCCTCTCCACTGCTAGCCTGTTCTCTCTCTCCTAGCCTCTCCACTGCTAGCCTGTTCTCTCACGCTCCTAGCCTCTCCACTGCTAGCCTGTTCTCTCACCCTCCTAGCCTCTCCACTGCTAGCCTGTTTTCTCACTCTCCTAGCCTCTCCACTGCCTGCCTGTTCTCTCTCACGCTCCTAGCCTCTCTACTGCTAGCCTGTTCTCTCACGCTCCTAGCCTCTCCACTGCTAGCCTGTTCTCTCACTCTCCTAGTCTCTCCACTGCTAGCCTGTTCTCTCACTCTACTAGCCTCTCCACTGCTAGCCTGTTCTCTCTCATGCTCCTAGCCTCTCCACTGCTAGCCTGTTCTCTCACCCTCCTAGCCTCTCCACTGCTAGCCTGTTCTCTCTCACGCTCCTAGCCTCTCTACTGCTAGCCTGTTCTCTCACACTCCTAGCCTCTCCACTGCTAGCCTGTTCTCTCACTCTCCTAGCCTCTCCACTGCTAGCCTATTCTCTCACTCTCCTAGCTTCTCCACTGCTAGCCTGTTCTCTCTCTCCTAGACTCTCCACTGCTAGCCTGTTCTCTCTCACTCTCCTAGCCTCTCCACTGCTAGCCTGTTATCTCTCACTCTCCTAGCCTCTCCACTGCTAGCCTGTTCTCTCTCACGCTCCTAGCCTCTCTACTGCTAGCCTGTTCTCTCACTCTCATAGCCTCTCCACGGCTAGCCTGTTCTCTCTCACCCTCCTAGCCTCTCTACTGCTAGCCTGTTCTCTCACGCTCCTAGCCTCTCCACTGCTAGCCTGTTCTCTCACGCTCCTAGCCTCTCCACTGCTAGCCTGTTCTCTCTCTCCTAGCCTCTCCACTGCTAGCCTGTTCTCTCACGCTCCTAGCCTCTCCACTGCTAGCCTGTACTCTCACCCTCCTAGCCTCTCCACTGCTAGCCTGTTCTCTCTCACTCTCCTAGCCTCTCCACTGCTAGCCTGTTCTCTCACCCTCCTAGCCTCTCCACTGCTAGCCTGTTCTCTCTCACTCTCCTAGCCTCTCCACTGCCTGCCTGTTCTCTCTCACTCTCCTAGCCTCTCCACTGCTAGCCTGTTCTCTCTCACGCTCCTAGCCTCTCCACTGCTAGCCTGTTCTCTCACCCTCCTAGCCTCTCCACTGCTAGCCTGTTCTCTCTCACGCTCCTAGCCTCTCTACTGCTAGCCTGTTCTCTCACGCTCCTAGCCTCTCCACTGCTAGCCTGTTCTCTCACTCTCCTAGCCTCTCCACTGCTAGCCTGTTCTCTCTCTCCTAGCCTCTCCACTGCTAGCCTGTTCTCTCTCACTCTCCTAGCCTCTCCACTGCTAGCCTGTTCTCTCTCATTCTCCTAGCCTCTCCACTGCTAGCCTGTTCTCTCACGCTCCTTAGCCTCTCCACTGCTAGCCTGTTCTCTCACGCTCCTAGCCTCTCCACTGCTAGCCTGTTCTCTCACCCTCCTAGCCTCTCCACTGCTAGCCTGTTCTCTCTCACTCTCCTAGCCTCTCCACTGCTAGCCTGTTCTCTCACCCTCCTAGCCTCTCCACTGCTAGCCTGTTCTCTCTCACTCTCCTAGCCTCTCCACTGCCTGCCTGTTCTCTCTCACTCTCCTAGCCTCTCCACTGCTAGCCTGTTCTCTCTCACGCTCCTAGCCTCTCCACTGCTAGCCTGTTCTCTCACCCTCCTAGCCTCTCCACTGCTAGCCTGTTCTCTCTCACGCTCCTAGCCTCTCTACTGCTAGCCTGTTCTCTCACGCTCCTAGCCTCTCCACTGCTAGCCTGTTCTCTCACTCTCCTAGCCTCTCCACTGCTAGCCTGTTCTCTCTCTCCTAGCCTCTCCACTGCTAGCCTGTTCTCTCTCACTCTCCTAGCCTCTCCACTGCTAGCCTGTTCTCTCTCATTCTCCTAGCCTCTCCACTGCTAGCCTGTTCTCTCACGCTCCTTAGCCTCTCCACTGCTAGCCTGTTCTCTCTCTCACTCTCCTAGCCTCTCCACTGCTAGCCTGTTCTCTCTCACGCTCCTAGCCTCTCCACTGCTGCCCTGTTCTCTCTCACGCTCCTAGCCTCTCCACTGCTGCCCTGTTCTCTCTCTCCAAGCCTCTCCACTGCTAGCCTGTTCTCTCACCCTCTCCTAGCCTCTCCACTGCTAGCCTGTTCTCTCACCCTCTCCTAGCCTCTCCACTGCTAGCCTGTTCTCTCTCACTCTCCTAGCCTCTCCACTGCTCGCGTGTTCTCTCTCTCTCTCCTAGCCTCTCCACTGCTAGCCTGTTCTCTCTCACGCTCCTAGCCTCTCCACTGCTAGCCTGTTCTCTCACCCTCCTGGCCTCTCCACTGCTAGCCTGTTCTCTCACGCTCCTAGCCTCTCCACTGCTAGCCTATTCTCTCTCTCCTAGCCTCTCTACTGCTAGCCTGTTCTCTCACGCTCCTAGCCACTCCACTGCTAGCCTGTTCTCTCACCCTCCTTAGCCTCTCCACTGCTAGCCTGTTCTCTCTCACTCTCCTAGCCTCTCCAGTGCTAGCCTGTTCTCTCACACTCCTTAGCCTCTCCACTGCTAGCCTGTTCTCTCTCTCACTCTCCTAGCCTCTCCACTGCTAGCCTGTTCTCTCTCACGCTCCTAGCCTCTCTACTGCTAGCCTGTTCTCTCACGCTCCTAGCCTCTCCACTGCTAGCCTGTTCTCTCACTCTCCTAGTCTCTCCACTGCTAGCCTGTTCTCTCACTCTACTAGCCTCTCCACTGCTAGCCTGTTCTCTCTCTCACTCTCCTAGCCTCTCCACTGCTAGCCTGTTCTCTCTCACGCTCCTAGCCTCTCTACTGCTAGCCTGTTCTCTCACTCTCCTTAGCCTCTCCACTGCTAGCCTGTTCTCTCATGCTCCTAGCCTCTCCACTGCTAGCCTGTTCTCTCTCACGCTCCTAGCCTCTCCACTGCTGCCCTGTTCTCTCTCTCCAAGCCTCTCCACTGCTAGCCTGTTCTCTCACTCTCCTAGCCTCTCCACTGCTAGCCTGTTCTCTCACCCTCTCCTAGCCTCTCCACTGCTAGCCTGTTCTCTCACCCTCTCCTAGCCTCTCCACTGCTAGCCTGTTCTCTCTCCCTCTCCTAGCCTCTCCACTGCTCGCCTGTTCGCTCTCTCTCCTAGCCTCTCCACTGCTAGCCTGTTCTCTCTCACGCTCCTAGCCTCTCCACTGCTAGCCTGTTCTCTCACCCTCCTGGCCTCTCCACTGCTAGCCTGTTCTCTCACGCTCCTAGCCTCTCCACTGCTAGCCTGTTCTCTCACCCTCCTAGCCTCTCCACTGCTAGCCTGTTCTCTCACTCTCCTAGCCTCTCCACTGCTAGCCTGTTCTCTCACCCTCCTAGCCTCTCCACTGCTAGCCTGTTCTCTCACCCTCCTAGCCTCTCCACTGCTAGCCTGTTCTCTCTCACGCTCCTAGCCTCTCTAATGCTAGCCTGTTCTCTCACGCTCCTAGCCTCTCAACTGCTAGCCTGTTCTCTCTCACTCTCCTAGCCTCTCCACTGCTAGCCTGTTCTCTCACCCTCCTAGCCTCTCCACTGCTAGCCTGTTCTCTCTCACTCTCCTAGCCTCTCCACTGCCGGCCTGTTCTCTCACGCTCCTAGCCTCTCCACTGCTAGCCTGTTCTCTCACCCTCCTAGCCTCTCCACTGCTAGCCTGTTCTCTCTCACGCTCCTAGCCTCTCTACTGCTTGCCTATTCTCTCACGCTCCTAGCCTCTCCACTGCTAGCCTGTTCTCTCACTCTCCTAGCCTCTCCACTGCTAGCCTGTTCTCTCACTCTCCTAGCCTCTCCACTGCTAGCCTGTTCTCTCTCTCCTAGCCTCTCCACTGCTAGCCTGTTCTCTCACTCTCCTAGCCTCTCCACTGCTAGCCTGTTCTCTCTCACTCTCCTAGCCTCTCCACTGCTAGCCTGTTCTCTCTCACGCTCCTAGCCTCTCTACTGCTAGCCTGTTCTCTCTCATAGCCTCTCCACGGCTCGCCTGTTCTCTCTCACCCTCCTAGCCTCTCTACTGCTAGCCTGTTCTCTCTCTCTCTCCTAGCCTCTCCACTGCTAGCCTGTTCTCTCACCCTCCTAGCCTCTCCACTGCTAGCCTGTTTTCTCACTCTCCTAGCCTCTCCACTGCCTGCCTGTTCTCTCTCACGCTCCTAGCCTCTCTACTGCTAGCCTGTTCTCTCACGCTCCTAGCCTCTCCACTGCTAGCCTGTTCTCTCACTCTCCTAGTCTCTCCACTGCTAGCCTGTTCTCTCACTCTACTAGCCTCTCCACTGCTAGCCTGTTCTCTCTCATGCTCCTAGCCTCTCCACTGCTAGCCTGTTCTCTCACCCTCCTAGCCTCTCCACTGCTAGCCTGTTCTCTCTCACGCTCCTAGCCTCTCTACTGCTAGCCTGTTCTCTCACACTCCTAGCCTCTCCACTGCTAGCCTGTTCTCTCACTCTCCTAGCCTCTCCACTGCTAGCCTATTCTCTCACTCTCCTAGCTTCTCCACTGCTAGCCTGTTCTCTCTCTCCTAGACTCTCCACTGCTAGCCTGTTCTCTCTCACTCTCCTAGCCTCTCCACTGCTAGCCTGTTATCTCTCACTCTCCTAGCCTCTCCACTGCTAGCCTGTTCTCTCTCACGCTCCTAGCCTCTCTACTGCTAGCCTGTTCTCTCACTCTCATAGCCTCTCCACGGCTAGCCTGTTCTCTCTCACCCTCCTAGCCTCTCTACTGCTAGCCTGTTCTCTCACGCTCCTAGCCTCACCACTGCTAGCCTGTTCTCTCACGCTCCTAGCCTCTCCACTGCTAGCCTGTTCTCTCTCTCCTAGCCTCTCCACTGCTAGCCTGTTCTCTCACGCTCCTAGCCTCTCCACTGCTAGCCTGTACTCTCACCCTCCTAGCCTCTCCACTGCTAGCCTGTTCTCTCTCACTCTCCTAGCCTCTCCACTGCTAGCCTGTTCTCTCACCCTCCTAGCCTCTCCACTGCTAGCCTGTTCTCTCTCACTCTCCTAGCCTCTCCACTGCCTGCCTGTTCTCTCTCACTCTCCTAGCCTCTCCACTGCTAGCCTGTTCTCTCTCACGCTCCTAGCCTCTCCACTGCTAGCCTGTTCTCTCACCCTCCTAGCCTCTCCACTGCTAGCCTGTTCTCTCTCACGCTCCTAGCCTCTCTACTGCTAGCCTGTTCTCTCACGCTCCTAGCCTCTCCACTGCTAGCCTGTTCTCTCACTCTCCTAGCCTCTCCACTGCTAGCCTGTTCTCTCTCTCCTAGCCTCTCCACTGCTAGCCTGTTCTCTCTCACTCTCCTAGCCTCTCCACTGCTAGCCTGTTCTCTCTCATTCTCCTAGCCTCTCCACTGCTAGCCTGTTCTCTCACGCTCCTTAGCCTCTCCACTGCTAGCCTGTTCTCTCACGCTCCTAGCCTCTCCACTGCTAGCCTGTTCTCTCACCCTCCTAGCCTCTCCACTGCTAGCCTGTTCTCTCTCACTCTCCTAGCCTCTCCACTGCTAGCCTGTTCTCTCACCCTCCTAGCCTCTCCACTGCTAGCCTGTTCTCTCTCACTCTCCTAGCCTCTCCACTGCCTGCCTGTTCTCTCTCACTCTCCTAGCCTCTCCACTGCTAGCCTGTTCTCTCTCACGCTCCTAGCCTCTCCACTGCTAGCCTGTTCTCTCACCCTCCTAGCCTCTCCACTGCTAGCCTGTTCTCTCTCACGCTCCTAGCCTCTCTACTGCTAGCCTGTTCTCTCACGCTCCTAGCCTCTCCACTGCTAGCCTGTTCTCTCACTCTCCTAGCCTCTCCACTGCTAGCCTGTTCTCTCTCTCCTAGCCTCTCCACTGCTAGCCTGTTCTCTCTCACTCTCCTAGCCTCTCCACTGCTAGCCTGTTCTCTCTCATTCTCCTAGCCTCTCCACTGCTAGCCTGTTCTCTCACGCTCCTTAGCCTCTCCACTGCTAGCCTGTTCTCTCTCTCACTCTCCTAGCCTCTCCACTGCTAGCCTGTTCTCTCTCACGCTCCTAGCCTCTCCACTGCTGCCCTGTTCTCTCTCACGCTCCTAGCCTCTCCACTGCTGCCCTGTTCTCTCTCTCCAAGCCTCTCCACTGCTAGCCTGTTCTCTCACCCTCTCCTAGCCTCTCCACTGCTAGCCTGTTCTCTCACCCTCTCCTAGCCTCTCCACTGCTAGCCTGTTCTCTCTCACTCTCCTAGCCTCTCCACTGCTCGCGTGTTCTCTCTCTCTCTCCTAGCCTCTCCACTGCTAGCCTGTTCTCTCTCACGCTCCTAGCCTCTCCACTGCTAGCCTGTTCTCTCACCCTCCTGGCCTCTCCACTGCTAGCCTGTTCTCTCACGCTCCTAGCCTCTCCACTGCTAGCCTGTTCTCTCACGCTCCTAGCCTCTCCACTGCTAGCCTATTCTCTCTCTCCTAGCCTCTCTACTGCTAGCCTGTTCTCTCACGCTCCTAGCCACTCCACTGCTAGCCTGTTCTCTCACCCTCCTTAGCCTCTCCACTGCTAGCCTGTTCTCTCTCACTCTCCTAGCCTCTCCACTGCTAGCCTGTTCTCTCACACTCCTTAGCCTCTCCACTGCTAGCCTGTTCTCTCTCTCACTCTCCTAGCCTCTCCACTGCTAGCCTGTTCTCTCTCACGCTCCTAGCCTCTCTACTGCTAGCCTGTTCTCTCACGCTCCTAGCCTCTCCACTGCTAGCCTGTTCTCTCACTCTCCTAGTCTCTCCACTGCTAGCCTGTTCTCTCACTCTACTAGCCTCTCCACTGCTAGCCTGTTCTCTCTCTCACTCTCCTAGCCTCTCCACTGCTAGCCTGTTCTCTCTCATGCTCCTAGCCTCTCTACTGCTAGCCTGTTCTCTCACTCTCCTTAGCCTCTCCACTGCTAGCCTGTTCTCTCATGCTCCTAGCCTCTCCACTGCTAGCCTGTTCTCTCTCACGCTCCTAGCCTCTCCACTGCTGCCCTGTTCTCTCTCTCCAAGCCTCTCCACTGCTAGCCTGTTCTCTCACTCTCCTAGCCTCTCCACTGCTAGCCTGTTCTCTCACCCTCTCCTAGCCTCTCCACTGCTAGCCTGTTCTCTCACCCTCTCCTAGCCTCTCCACTGCTAGCCTGTTCTCTCTCCCTCTCCTAGCCTCTCCACTGCTCGCCTGTTCGCTCTCTCTCCTAGCCTCTCCACTGCTAGCCTGTTCTCTCTCACGCTCCTAGCCTCTCCACTGCTAGCCTGTTCTCTCACCCTCCTGGCCTCTCCACTGCTAGCCTGTTCTCTCACGCTCCTAGCCTCTCCACTGCTAGCCTGTTCTCTCACCCTCCTAGCCTCTCCACTGCTAGCCTGTTCTCTCACTCTCCTAGCCTCTCCACTGCTAGCCTGTTCTCTCACCCTCCTAGCCTCTCCACTGCTAGCCTGTTCTCTCACCCTCCTAGCCTCTCCACTGCTAGCCTGTTCTCTCTCACGCTCCTAGCCTCTCTAATGCTAGCCTGTTCTCTCACGCTCCTAGCCTCTCAACTGCTAGCCTGTTCTCTCTCACTCTCCTAGCCTCTCCACTGCTAGCCTGTTCTCTCACCCTCCTAGCCTCTCCACTGCTAGCCTGTTCTCTCTCACTCTCCTAGCCTCTCCACTGCCGGCCTGTTCTCTCACGCTCCTAGCCTCTCCACTGCTAGCCTGTTCTCTCACCCTCCTAGCCTCTCCACTGCTAGCCTGTTCTCTCTCACGCTCCTAGCCTCTCTACTGCTTGCCTATTCTCTCACGCTCCTAGCCTCTCCACTGCTAGCCTGTTCTCTCACTCTCCTAGCCTCTCCACTGCTAGCCTGTTCTCTCACTCTCCTAGCCTCTCCACTGCTAGCCTGTTCTCTCTCTCCTAGCCTCTCCACTGCTAGCCTGTTCTCTCACTCTCCTAGCCTCTCCACTGCTAGCCTGTTCTCTCTCACTCTCCTAGCCTCTCCACTGCTAGCCTGTTCTCTCTCACGCTCCTAGCCTCTCTACTGCTAGCCTGTTCTCTCTCATAGCCTCTCCACGGCTCGCCTGTTCTCTCTCACCCTCCTAGCCTCTCTACTGCTAGCCTGTTCTCTCACGCTCCTAGCCTCTCCACTGCTAGCCTGTTCTCTCACGCTCCTTAGCCTCTCCACTGCTAGGCTGTTCTCTCTCTCACTCTCCTAGCCTCTCCACTGCTAGCCTGTTCTCTCTCACGCTCCTAGCCTCTCTACTGCTAGCCTGTTCCCTCACTCTCCTTAGCCTCTCCACTGCTAGCCTGTTCTCTCACGCTCCTAGCCTCTCCACTGCTAGCCTGTTCTCTCACGCTCCTAGCCTCTCCACTGCTGCCCTGTTCTCTCTCTCCAAGCCTCTCCACTGCTAGCCTGTTCTCTCACCCTCCTGGCCTCTCCACTGCTAGCCTGTTCTCTCACGCTCCTAGCCTCTCCACTGCTAGCCTGTTCTCTCTCTCCTAGCCTCTCCACTGCTAGCCTGTTCTCTCACGCTCCTAGCCTCTCCACTGCTAGCCTGTTCTCTCACCCTCCTAGCCTCTCCACTGCTAGCCTGTTTTCTCACTCTCCTAGCCTCTCCACTGCCTGCCTGTTCTCTCTCACGCTCCTAGCCTCTCTACTGCTAGCCTGTTCTCTCACGCTCCTAGCCTCTCCACTGCTAGCCTGTTCTCTCACTCTCCTAGTCTCTCCACTGCTAGCCTGTTCTCTCACTCTACTAGCCTCTCCACTGCTAGCCTGTTCTCTCTCATGCTCATAGCCTCTCCACTGCTAGCCTGTTCTCTCACCCTCCTAGCCTCTCCACTGCTAGCCTGTTCTCTCTCACGCTCCTAGCCTCTCTACTGCTAGCCTGTTCTCTCACACTCCTAGCCTCTCCACTGCTAGCCTGTTCTCTCACTCTCCTAGCCTCTCCACTGCTAGCCTATTCTCTCACTCTCCTAGCTTCTCCACTGCTAGCCTGTTCTCTCTCTCCTAGACTCTCCACTGCTAGCCTGTTCTCTCTCACTCTCCTAGCCTCTCCACTGCTAGCCTGTTATCTCTCACTCTCCTAGCCTCTCCACTGCTAGCCTGTTCTCTCTCACGCTCCTAGCCTCTCTACTGCTAGCCTGTTCTCTCACTCTCATAGCCTCTCCACGGCTAGCCTGTTCTCTCTCACCCTCCTAGCCTGTTCTCTCACGCTCCTAGCCTCTCCACTGCTAGCCTGTTCTCTCACGCTCCTAGCCTCTCCACTGCTAGCCTGTTCTCTCTCTCCTAGCCTCTCCACTGCTAGCCTGTTCTCTCACGCTCCTAGCCTCTCCACTGCTAGCCTGTTCTCTCACCCTCCTAGCCTCTCCACTGCTAGCCTGTTCTCTCTCACTCTCCTAGCCTCTCCACTGCTAGCCTGTTCTCTCTCACGCTCCTAGCCTCTCCACTGCTAGCCTGTTCTCTCACCCTCCTAGCCTCTCCACTGCTAGCCTGTTCTCTCTCACGCTCCTAGCCTCTCTACTGCTAGCCTGTTCTCTCACGCTCCTAGCCTCTCCACTGCTAGCCTGTTCTCTCACTCTCCTAGCCTCTCCACTGCTAGCCTGTTCTCTCTCTCCTAGCCTCTCCACTGCTAGCCTGTTCTCTCTCACTCTCCTAGCCTCTCCACTGCTAGCCTGTTCTCTCTCATTCTCCTAGCCTCTCCACTGCTAGCCTGTTCTCTCACGCTCCTTAGCCTCTCCACTGCTAGCCTGTTCTCTCTCTCACTCTCCTAGCCTCTCCACTGCTAGCCTGTTCTCTCTCACGCTCCTAGCCTCTCCACTGCTGCCCTGTTCTCTCTCACGCTCCTAGCCTCTCCACTGCTGCCCTGTTCTCTCTCTCCAAGCCTCTCCACTGCTAGCCTGTTCTCTCACCCTCTCCTAGCCTCTCCACTGCTAGCCTGTTCTCTCACCCTCTCCTAGCCTCTCCACTGCTAGCCTGTTCTCTCTCACTCTCCTAGCCTCTCCACTGCTCGCCTGTTCTCTCTCTCTCTCCTAGCCTCTCCACTGCTAGCCTGTTCTCTCTCACGCTCCTAGCCTCTCCACTGCTAGCCTGTTCTCTCACCCTCCTGGCCTCTCCACTGCTAGCCTGTTCTCTCACGCTCCTAGCCTCTCCACTGCTAGCCTATTCTCTCTCTCCTAGCCTCTCTACTGCTAGCCTGTTCTCTCACGCTCCTAGCCACTCCACTGCTAGCCTGTTCTCTCACCCTCCTTAGCCTCTCCACTGCTAGCCTGTTCTCTCTCACTCTCCTAGCCTCTCCACTGCCAGCCTGTTCTCTCACACTCCTTAGCCTCTCCACTGCTAGCCTGTTCTCTCTCTCACTCTCCTAGCCTCTCCACTGCTAGCCTGTTCTCTCTCACGCTCCTAGCCTCTCTACTGCTAGCCTGTGCTCTCACTCTCCTTAGCCTCTCCACTGCTAGCCTGTTCTCTCATGCTCCTAGCCTCTCCACTGCTTGCCTGTTCTCTCTCACGCTCCTAGCCTCTCCACTGCTGCCCTGTTCTCTCTCTCCAAGCCTCTCCACTGCTAGCCTGTTCTCTCACTCTCCTAGCCTCTCCACTGCTAGCCTGTTCTCTCACCCTCTCCTAGCCTCTCCACTGCTAGCCTGTTCTCTCACCCTCTCCTAGCCTCTCCACTGCTAGCCTGTTCTCTCTCCCTCTCCTAGCCTCTCCACTGCTCGCCTGTTCTCTCTCTCTCCTAGCCTCTCCACTGCTAGCCTGTTCTCTCTCACGCTCCTAGCCTCTCCACTGCTAGCCTGTTCTCTCACCCTCCTGGCCTCTCCACTGCTAGCCTGTTCTCTCACGCTCCTAGCCTCTCCACTGCTAGCCTGTTCTCTCACCCTCCTAGCCTCTCCACTGCTAGCCTGTTCTCTCACTCTCCTAGCCTCTCCACTGCTAGCCTGTTCTCTCACCCTCCTAGCCTCTCCACTGCTAGCCTGTTCTCTCTCACTCTCCTAGCCTCTCCACTGCCTGCCTGTTCTCTCTCACTCTCCTAGCCTCTCCACTGCTAGCCTGTTCTCTCTCACGCTCCTAGCCTCTCCACTGCTAGCCTGTTCTCTCACCTTCCTAGCCTCTCCACTGCTAGCCTGTTCTCTCTCACGCTCCTAGCCTCTCTACTGCTAGCCTGTTCTCTCACGCTCCTAGCCTCTTCACTGCTAGCCTGTTCTCTCACTCTCCTAGCCTCTCCACTGCTAGCCTGTTCTCTCACTCTCCTAGCCTCTACACTGCTAGCCTGTTCTCTCACTCTCCTAGCCTCTCCACTGCTAGCCTGTTCTCTCTCTCCTAGCCTCTCCACTGCTAGCCTGTTCTCTCTCACTCTCCTAGCCTCTCCACTGCTAGCCTGTTATCTCTCACTCTCCTAGCCTCTCCACTGCTAGCCTGTTCTCTCACGCTCCTAGCCTCTCTACTGCTAGCCTGTTCTCTCACTCTCATAGCCTCTCCACGGCTAGCCTGTTCTCTCTCACCCTCCTAGCCTCTCTACTGCTAGCCTGTTCTCTCACACTCCTAGCCTCTCCACTGCCAGCCTGTTTTCTCACGCTCCTAGCCTCTCCACTGCTAGCCTGTTCTCTCTCTCCTAGCCTCTCCACTGCTAGCCTGTTCTCTCACGCTCCTAGCCTCTCCACTGCTAGCCTGTTCTCTCACCCTCCTAGCCTCTCCACTGCTAGCCTGTTCTCTCTCACTCTCCTAGCCTCTCCACTGCCTGCCTGTTCTCTCTCACTCTCCTAGCCTATCCACTGCTAGCCTGTTCTCTCTCACGCTCCTAGCCTCTCCACTGCTAGCCTGTTCTCTCACCCTCCTAGCCTCTCCACTGCTAGCCTGTTCTCTCTCACACTCCTAGCCTCTCTACTGCTAGCCTGTTCTCTCACGCTCCTAGCCTCTCCACTGCTAGCCTGTTCTCTCTCACTCTCCTAGCCTCTCCACTGCTAGCCTGTTCTCTCACCCTCCTAGCCTCTCCACTGCTAGCCTGTTCTCTCTCACTCTCCTAGCCTCTCCACTGCCTGCCTGTTCTCTCTCACTCTCCTAGCCTCTCCACTGCTAGCCTGTTCTCTCACGCTCCTAGCCTCTCCACTGCTAGCCTGTTCTCTCACCCTCCTAGCCTCTCCACTGCTAGCCTGTTCTCTCTCACGCTCCTAGCCTCTCTACTGCTAGCCTATTCTCTCACGCTCCTAGCCTCTCCACTGCTAGCCTGTTCTCTCACTCTCCTAGCCTCTCCACTGCTAGCCTGTTCTCTCACTCTCCTAGCCTCTCCACTGCTAGCCTGTTCTCTCTCTCCTAGCCTCTCCACTGCTAGCCTGTTCTCTCTCACTCTCCTAGCCTCTCCACTGCTAGCCTGTTCTCTCTCTCCTAGCCTCTCCACTGCTAGCCTGTTCTCTCTCACTCTCCTAGCCTATCCACTGCTAGCCTGTTATCTCATACTCTCCTAGCCTCTCCACTGCTAGCCTGTTCTCTCACGCTCCTAGCCTCTCTACTGCTAGCCTGTTCTCTCACTCTCATAGCCTCTCCACGGCTAGCCTGTTCTCTCTCACCCTCCTAGCCTCTCTACTGCTAGCCTGTTCTCTCACACTCCTAGCCTCTCCACTGCTAGCCTGTTCTCTCTCACTCTCCTAGCCTCTCCACTGCTAGCCTGTTCTCTCACGCTCCTAGCCTCTCTACTGCTAGCCTGTTCTCTCACTCTCATAGCCTCTCCACGGCTAGCCTGTTCTCTCTCACCCTCCTAGCCTCTCTACTGCTAGCCTGTTCTCTCACACTCCTAGCCTCTCCACTGCTAGCCTGTTCTCTCACGCTCCTAGCCTCTCCACTGCTAGCCTGTTCTCTCTCTCCTAGCCTCTCCACTGCTAGCCTGTTCTCTCACGCTCCTAGCCTCTCCACTGCTAGCCTGTTCTCTCACCCTCCTAGCCTCTCCACTGCTAGCCTGTTCTCTCTCACTCTCCTAGCCTCTCCACTGCCTGCCTGTTCTCTCTCACTCTCCTAGCCTCTCCACTGCTAGCCTGTTCTCTCTCACGCTACTAGCCTCTCCACTGCTAGCCTGTTCTCTCACCCTCCTAGCCTCTCCACTGCTAGCCTGTTCTCTCTCACGCTCCTAGCCTCTCTACTGCTAGCCTGTTCTCTCACGCTCCTAGCCTCTCCACTGCTAGCCTGTTCTCTCTCACTCTCCTAGCCTCTCCACTGCTAGCCTGTTCTCTCACCCTCCTAGCCTCTCCACTGCTAGCCTGTTCTCTCTCACTCTCCTAGCCTCTCCACTGCCTGCCTGTTCTCTCTCACTCTCCTAGCCTCTCCACTGCTAGCCTGTTCTCTCACGCTCCTAGCCTCTCCACTGCTAGCCTGTTCTCTCACCCTCCTAGCCTCTCCACTGCTAGCCTGTTCTCTCTCATGCTCCTAGCCTCTCTACTGCTAGCCTATTCTCTCACGCTCCTAGCCTCTCCACTGCTAGCCTGTTCTCTCACTCTCCTAGCCTCTCCACTGCTAGCCTGTTCTCTCACTCTCCTAGCCTCTCCACTGCTAGCCTGTTCTCTCTCTCCTAGCCTCTCCACTGCTAGCCTGTTCTCTCTCACTCTCCTAGCCTCTCCACTGCTAGCCTGTTCTCTCTCCTAGCCTCTCCACTGCTAGCCTGTTCTCTCTCACGCTCCTAGCCTCTCTACTGCTAGCCTGTTCTCTCACTCTCATAGCCTCTCCACGGCTAGCCTGTTCTCTCTCACCCTCCTAGCCTCTCTACTGCTAGCCTGTTCTCTCACGCTCCTAGCCTCTCCACTGCTAGCCTGTTCTCTCACGCTCCTAGCCTCTCCACTGCTAGCCTGTTCTCTCTCTCCTAGCCTCTCCACTGCTAGCCTGTTCTCTCACGCTCCTAGCCTCTCCACTGCTAGCCTGTTCTCTCACCCTCCTAGCCTCTCCACTGCTAGCCTGTTCTCTCTCACTCTCCTAGCCTCTCCACTGCTAGCCTGTTCTCTCTCACGCTCCTAGCCTCTCCACTGCTAGCCTGTTCTCTCACCCTCCTAGCCTCTCCACTGCTAGCCTGTTCTCTCTCACGCTCCTAGCCTCTCTACTGCTAGCCTGTTCTCTCACGCTCCTAGCCTCTCCACTGCTAGCCTGTTCTCTCACTCTCCTAGCCTCTCCACTGCTAGCCTGTTCTCTCTCTCCTAGCCTCTCCACTGCTAGCCTGTTCTCTCTCACTCTCCTAGCCTCTCCACTGCTAGCCTGTTCTCTCTCATTCTCCTAGCCTCTCCACTGCTAGCCTGTTCTCTCACGCTCCTTAGCCTCTCCACTGCTAGCCTGTTCTCTCTCTCACTCTCCTAGCCTCTCCACTGCTAGCCTGTTCTCTCTCACGCTCCTAGCCTCTCCACTGCTGCCCTGTTCTCTCTCACGCTCCTAGCCTCTCCACTGCTGCCCTGTTCTCTCTCTCCAAGCCTCTCCACTGCTAGCCTGTTCTCTCACCCTCCTAGCCTCTCCACTGCTAGCCTGTTCTCTCTCACTCTCCTAGCCTCTCCACTGCCTGCCTGTTCTCTCTCACTCTCCTAGCCTCTCCACTGCTAGCCTGTTCTCTCTCACGCTCCTAGCCTCTCCACTGCTAGCCTGTTCTCTCACCTTCCTAGCCTCTCCACTGCTAGCCTGTTCTCTCTCACGCTCCTAGCCTCTCTACTGCTAGCCTGTTCTCTCACGCTCCTAGCCTCTTCACTGCTAGCCTGTTCTCTCACTCTCCTAGCCTCTCCACTGCTAGCCTGTTCTCTCACTCTCCTAGCCTCTACACTGCTAGCCTGTTCTCTCACTCTCCTAGCCTCTCCACTGCTAGCCTGTTCTCTCTCTCCTAGCCTCTCCACTGCTAGCCTGTTCTCTCTCACTCTCCTAGCCTCTCCACTGCTAGCCTGTTATCTCTCACTCTCCTAGCCTCTCCACTGCTAGCCTGTTCTCTCACGCTCCTAGCCTCTCTACTGCTAGCCTGTTCTCTCACTCTCATAGCCTCTCCACGGCTAGCCTGTTCTCTCTCACCCTCCTAGCCTCTCTACTGCTAGCCTGTTCTCTCACACTCCTAGCCTCTCCACTGCTAGCCTGTTTTCTCACGCTCCTAGCCTCTCCACTGCTAGCCTGTTCTCTCTCTCCTAGCCTCTCCACTGCTAGCCTGTTCTCTCACGCTCCTAGCCTCTCCACTGCTAGCCTGTTCTCTCACCCTCCTAGCCTCTCCACTGCTAGCCTGTTCTCTCTCACTCTCCTAGCCTCTCCACTGCCTGCCTGTTCTCTCTCACTCTCCTAGCCTATCCACTGCTAGCCTGTTCTCTCTCACGCTCCTAGCCTCTCCACTGCTAGCCTGTTCTCTCACCCTCCTAGCCTCTCCACTGCTAGCCTGTTCTCTCTCACACTCCTAGCCTCTCTACTGCTAGCCTGTTCTCTCACGCTCCTAGCCTCTCCACTGCTAGCCTGTTCTCTCTCACTCTCCTAGCCTCTCCACTGCTAGCCTGTTCTCTCACCCTCCTAGCCTCTCCACTGCTAGCCTGTTCTCTCTCACTCTCCTAGCCTCTCCACTGCCTGCCTGTTCTCTCTCACTCTCCTAGCCTCTCCACTGCTAGCCTGTTCTCTCACGCTCCTAGCCTCTCCACTGCTAGCCTGTTCTCTCACCCTCCTAGCCTCTCCACTGCTAGCCTGTTCTCTCTCACGCTCCTAGCCTCTCTACTGCTAGCCTATTCTCTCACGCTCCTAGCCTCTCCACTGCTAGCCTGTTCTCTCACTCTCCTAGCCTCTCCACTGCTAGCCTGTTCTCTCACTCTCCTAGCCTCTCCACTGCTAGCCTGTTCTCTCTCTCCTAGCCTCTCCACTGCTAGCCTGTTCTCTCTCACTCTCCTAGCCTCTCCACTGCTAGCCTGTTCTCTCTCTCCTAGCCTCTCCACTGCTAGCCTGTTCTCTCTCACTCTCCTAGCCTATCCACTGCTAGCCTGTTATCTCATACTCTCCTAGCCTCTCCACTGCTAGCCTGTTCTCTCACGCTCCTAGCCTCTCTACTGCTAGCCTGTTCTCTCACTCTCATAGCCTCTCCACGGCTAGCCTGTTCTCTCTCACCCTCCTAGCCTCTCTACTGCTAGCCTGTTCTCTCACACTCCTAGCCTCTCCACTGCTAGCCTGTTCTCTCACGCTCCTAGCCTCTCCACTGCTAGCCTGTTCTCTCTCTCCTAGCCTCTCCACTGCTAGCCTGTTCTCTCACGCTCCTAGCCTCTCCACTGCTAGCCTGTTCTCTCACCCTCCTAGCCTCTCCACTGCTAGCCTGTTCTCTCTCACTCTCCTAGCCTCTCCACTGCCTGCCTGTTCTCTCTCACTCTCCTAGCCTCTCCACTGCTAGCCTGTTCTCTCTCACGCTCCTAGCCTCTCCACTGCTAGCCTGTTCTCTCACCCTCCTAGCCTCTCCACTGCTAGCCTGTTCTCTCTCACGCTCCTAGCCTCTCTACTGCTAGCCTGTTCTCTCACGCTCCTAGCCTCTCCACTGCTAGCCTGTTCTCTCTCACTCTCCTAGCCTCTCCACTGCTAGCCTGTTCTCTCACCCTCCTAGCCTCTCCACTGCTAGCCTGTTCTCTCTCACTCTCCTAGCCTCTCCACTGCCTGCCTGTTCTCTCTCACTCTCCTAGCCTCTCCACTGCTAGCCTGTTCTCTCACGCTCCTAGCCTCTCCACTGCTAGCCTGTTCTCTCACCCTCCTAGCCTCTCCACTGCTAGCCTGTTCTCTCTCATGCTCCTAGCCTCTCTACTGCTAGCCTATTCTCTCACGCTCCTAGCCTCTCCACTGCTAGCCTGTTCTCTCACTCTCCTAGCCTCTCCACTGCTAGCCTGTTCTCTCACTCTCCTAGCCTCTCCACTGCTAGCCTGTTCTCTCTCTCCTAGCCTCTCCACTGCTAGCCTGTTCTCTCTCACTCTCCTAGCCTCTCCACTGCTAGCCTGTTCTCTCTCCTAGCCTCTCCACTGCTAGCCTGTTCTCTCTCACGCTCCTAGCCTCTCTACTGCTAGCCTGTTCTCTCACTCTCATAGCCTCTCCACGGCTAGCCTGTTCTCTCTCACCCTCCTAGCCTCTCTACTGCTAGCCTGTTCTCTCACGCTCCTAGCCTCTCCACTGCTAGCCTGTTCTCTCACGCTCCTAGCCTCTCCACTGCTAGCCTGTTCTCTCTCTCCTAGCCTCTCCACTGCTAGCCTGTTCTCTCACGCTCCTAGCCTCTCCACTGCTAGCCTGTTCTCTCACCCTCCTAGCCTCTCCACTGCTAGCCTGTTCTCTCTCACTCTCCTAGCCTCTCCACTGCTAGCCTGTTCTCTCTCACGCTCCTAGCCTCTCCACTGCTAGCCTGTTCTCTCACCCTCCTAGCCTCTCCACTGCTAGCCTGTTCTCTCTCACGCTCCTAGCCTCTCTACTGCTAGCCTGTTCTCTCACGCTCCTAGCCTCTCCACTGCTAGCCTGTTCTCTCACTCTCCTAGCCTCTCCACTGCTAGCCTGTTCTCTCTCTCCTAGCCTCTCCACTGCTAGCCTGTTCTCTCTCACTCTCCTAGCCTCTCCACTGCTAGCCTGTTCTCTCTCATTCTCCTAGCCTCTCCACTGCTAGCCTGTTCTCTCACGCTCCTTAGCCTCTCCACTGCTAGCCTGTTCTCTCTCTCACTCTCCTAGCCTCTCCACTGCTAGCCTGTTCTCTCTCACGCTCCTAGCCTCTCCACTGCTGCCCTGTTCTCTCTCACGCTCCTAGCCTCTCCACTGCTGCCCTGTTCTCTCTCTCCAAGCCTCTCCACTGCTAGCCTGTTCTCTCACCCTCTTCTAGCCTCTCCACTGCTAGCCTGTTCTCTCACCCTCTCCTAGCCTCTCCACTGCTAGCCTGTTCTCTCTCACTCTCCTAGCCTCTCCACTGCTCGCCTGTTCTCTCTCTCTCTCCTAGCCTCTCCACTGCTAGCCTGTTCTCTCTCACGCTCCTAGCCTCTCCACTGCTAGCCTGTTCTCTCACCCTCCTGGCCTCTCCACTGCTAGCCTGTTCTCTCACGCTCCTAGCCTCTCCACTGCTAGCCTATTCTCTCTCTCCTAGCCTCTCTACTGCTAGCCTGTTCTCTCACGCTCCTAGCCACTCCACTGCTAGCCTGTTCTCTCACCCTCCTTAGCCTCTCCACTGCTAGCCTGTTCTCTCTCACTCTCCTAGCCTCTCCACTGCTAGCCTGTTCTCTCACACTCCTTACCCTCTCCACTGCTAGCCTGTTCTCTCTCTCACTCTCCTAGCCTCTCCACTGCTAGCCTGTTCTCTCTCACGCTCCTAGCCTCTCTACTGCTAGCCTGTGCTCTCACTCTCCTTAGCCTCTCCACTGCTAGCCTGTTCTCTCATGCTCCTAGCCTCTCCACTGCTAGCCTGTTCTCTCTCACGCTCCTAGCCTCTCCACTGCTGCCCTGTTCTCTCTCTCCACGCCTCTCCACTGCTAGCCTGTTCTCTCACTCTCCTAGCCTCTCCACTGCTAGCCTGTTCTCTCACCCTCTCCTAGCCTCTCCACTGCTAGCCTGTTCTCTCACCCTCTCCTAGCCTCTCCACTGCTAGCCTGTTCTCTCTCCCTCTCCTAGCCTCTCCACTGCTCGCCTGTTCTCTCTCTCTCCTAGCCTCTCCACTGCTAGCCTGTTCTCTCTCACGCTCCTAGCCTCTCCACTGCTGCCCTGTTCTCTCTCTCCAAGCCTCTCCACTGCTAGCCTGTTCTCTCACTCTCCTAGCCTCTCCACTGCTAGCCTGTTCTCTCACCCTCTCCTAGCCTCTCCACTGCTAGCCTGTTCTCTCACCCTCTCCTAGCCTCTCCACTGCTAGCCTGTTCTCTCTCCCTCTCCTAGCCTCTCCACTGCTCGCCTGTTCTCTCTCTCTCCTAGCCTCTCCACTGCTAGCCTGTTCTCTCACCCTCCTGGCCTCTCCACTGCTAGCCTGTTCTCTCACGCTCCTAGCCTCTCCACTGCTAGCCTGTCCTCTCACCCTCCTAGCCTCTCCACTGCTAGCCTGTTCTCTCACTCTCCTAGCCTCTCCACTGCTAGCCTGTTCTCTCACCCTCCTAGCCTCTCCACTGCTAGCCTGTTCTCTCTCACTCTCCTAGCCTCTCCACTGCCTGCCTGTTCTCTCTCACTCTCCTAGCCTCTCCACTGCTAGCCTGTTCTCTCTCACGCTCCTAGCCTCTCCACTGCTAGCCTGTTCTCTCACCTTCCTAGCCTCTCCACTGCTAGCCTGTTCTCTCTCACGCTCCTAGCCTCTCTACTGCTAGCCTGTTCTCTCACGCTCCTAGCCTCTTCACTGCTAGCCTGTTCTCTCACTCTCCTAGCCTCTCCACTGCTAGCCTGTTCTCTCACTCTCCTCGCCTCTACACTGCTAGCCTGTTCTCTCACTCTCCTAGCCTCTCCACTGCTAGCCTGTTCTCTCTCCCCTAGCCTCTCCACTGCTAGCCTGTTCTCTCTCACTCTCCTAGCCTCTCCACTGCTAGCCTGTTATCTCTCACTCTCCTAGCCTCTCCACTGCTAGCCTGTTATCTCTCACTCTCCTAGCCTCTCCACTGCTAGCCTGTTCTCTCACGCTCCTAGCCTCTCTACTGCTAGCCTGTTCTCTCACTCTCATAGCCTCTCCACGGCTAGCCTGTTCTCTCTCACCCTCCTAGCCTCTCTACTGCTAGCCTGTTCTCTCACACTCCTAGCCTCTCCACTGCTAGCCTGTTTTCTCACGCTCCTAGCCTCTCCACTGCTAGCCTGTTCTCTCTCTCCTAGCCTCTCCACTGCTAGCCTGTTCTCTCTCACGCTCCTAGCCTCTCCACTGCTAGCCTGTTCTCTCACCCTCCTAGCCTCTCCACTACTAGCCTGTTCTCTCTCACTCTCCTAGCCTCTCCACTGCCTGCCTGTTCTCTCTCACTCTCCTAGCCTCTCCACTGCTAGCCTGTTCTCTCTCACGCTCCTAGCCTCTCCACTGCTAGCCTGTTCTCTCACCCTCCTAGACTCTCCACTGCTAGCCTGTTCTCTCTCACACTCCTAGCCTCTCTACTGCTAGCCTGTTCTCTCACGCTCCTAGCCTCTCCACTGCTAGCCTGTTCTCTCTCACTCTCCTAGCCTCTCCACTGCTAGCCTGTTCTCTCACCCTCCTAGCCTCTCCACTGCTAGCCTGTTCTCTCTCACTCTCCTAGCCTCTCCACTGCCTGCCTGTTCTCTCTCACTCTCCTAGCCTCTCCACTGCTAGCCTGTTCTCTCACGCTCCTAGCCTCTCCACTGCTAGCCTGTTCTCTCACCCTCCTAGCCTCTCCACTGCTAGCCTGTTCTCTCTCACGCTCCTAGCCTCTCTACTGCTAGCCTATTCTCTCACGCTCCTAGCCTCTCCACTGCTAGCCTGTTCTCTCACTCTCCTAGCCTCTCCACTGCTAGCCTGTTCTCTCACTCTCCTAGCCTCTCCACTGCTAGCCTGTTCTCTCTCTCCTAGCCTCTCCACTGCTAGCCTGTTCTCTCTCACTCTCCTAGCCTCTCCACTGCTAGCCTGTTCTCTCTCTCCTAGCCTCTCCACTGCTAGCCTGTTCTCTCTCACTCTCCTAGCCTATCCACTGCTAGCCTGTTATCTCATACTCTCCTAGCCTCTCCACTGCTAGCCTGTTCTCTCACGCTCCTAGCCTCTCTGCTGCTAGCCTGTTCTCTCACTCTCATAGCCTCTCCACGGCTAGCCTGTTCTCTCTCACCCTCCTAGCCTCTCTACTGCTAGCCTGTTCTCTCACACTCCTAGCCTCTCCACTGCTAGCCTGTTCTCTCTCACTCTCCTAGCCTCTCCACTGCTAGCCTGTTCTCTCACGCTCCTAGGCTCTCTACTGCTAGCCTGTTCTCTCACTCTCATAGCCTCTCCACGGCTAGCCTGTTCTCTCTCACCCTCCTAGCCTCTCTACTGCTAGCCTGTTCTCTCACGCTCCTAGCCTCTCCACTGCTAGCCTGTTCTCTCTCACTCTCCTAGCCTCTCCACTGCTAGCCTGTTCTCTCACCCTCCTAGCCTCTCCACTGCTAGCCTGTTCTCTCTCACTCTCCTAGCCTCTCCACTGCCTGCCTGTTCTCTCTCACTCTCCTAGCCTCTCCACTGCTAGCCTGTTCTCTCACGCTCCTAGCCTCTCCACTGCTAGCCTGTTCTCTCACCCTCCTAGCCTCTCCACTGCTAGCCTGTTCTCTCTCATGCTCCTAGCCTCTCTACTGCTAGCCTATTCTCTCACGCTCCTAGCCTCTCCACTGCTAGCCTGTTCTCTCACTCTCCTAGCCTCTCCACTGCTAGCCTGTTCTCTCACTCTCCTAGCCTCTCCACTGCTAGCCTGTTCTCTCTCTCCTAGCCTCTCCACTGCTAGCCTGTTCTCTCTCACTCTCCTAGCCTCTCCACTGCTAGCCTGTTCTCTCTCCTAGCCTCTCCACTGCTAGCCTGTTCTCTCTCACGCTCCTAGCCTCTCTACTGCTAGCCTGTTCTCTCACTCTCATAGCCTCTCCACGGCTAGCCTGTTCTCTCTCACCCTCCTAGCCTCTCTACTGCTAGCCTGTTCTCTCACGCTCCTAGCCTCTCCACTGCTAGCCTGTTCTCTCACGCTCCTAGCCTCTCCACTGCTAGCCTGTTCTCTCTCTCCTAGCCTCTCCACTGCTAGCCTGTTCTCTCACGCTCCTAGCCTCTCCACTGCTAGCCTGTTCTCTCACCCTCCTAGCCTCTCCACTGCTAGCCTGTTCTCTCTCACTCTCCTAGCCTCTCCACTGCTAGCCTGTTCTCTCTCACGCTCCTAGCCTCTCCACTGCTAGCCTGTTCTCTCACCCTCCTAGCCTCTCCACTGCTAGCCTGTTCTCTCTCACGCTCCTAGCCTCTCTACTGCTAGCCTGTTCTCTCACGCTCCTAGCCTCTCCACTGCTAGCCTGTTCTCTCACTCTACTAGCCTCTCCACTGCTAGCCTGTTCTCTCTCTCCTAGCCTCTCCACTGCTAGCCTGTTCTCTCTCACTCTCCTAGCCTCTCCACTGCTAGCCTGTTCTCTCTCATTCTCCTAGCCTCTCCACTGCTAGCCTGTTCTCTCACGCTCCTTAGCCTCTCCACTGCTAGCCTGTTCTCTCTCTCACTCTCCTAGCCTCTCCACTGCTAGCCTGTTCTCTCTCACGCTCCTAGCCTCTCCACTGCTGCCCTGTTCTCTCTCACGCTCCTAGCCTCTCCACTGCTGCCCTGTTCTCTCTCTCCAAGCCTCTCCACTGCTAGCCTGTTCTCTCACCCTCTTCTAGCCTCTCCACTGCTAGCCTGTTCTCTCACCCTCTCCTAGCCTCTCCACTGCTAGCCTGTTCTCTCTCACTCTCCTAGCCTCTCCACTGCTCGCCTGTTCTCTCTCTCTCTCCTAGCCTCTCCACTGCTAGCCTGTTCTCTCTCACGCTCCTAGCCTCTCCACTGCTAGCCTGTTCTCTCACTCTCCTAGCCTCTCCACTGCTAGCCTGTTATCTCTCACTCTCCTAGCCTCTCCACTGCTAGCCTGTTCTCTCACCCTCCTAGCCTCTCCACTGCTAGCCTGTTCTCTCTCACTCTCCTAGCCTCTCCACTGCCTGCCTGTTCTCTCTCACTCTCCTAGCCTCTCCACTGCTAGCCTGTTCTCTCTCACGCTCCTAGCCTCTCCACTGCTAGCCTGTTCTCTCACCTTCCTAGCCTCTCCACTGCTAGCCTGTTCTCTCTCACGCTCCTAGCCTCTCTACTGCTAGCCTGTTCTCTCACGCTCCTAGCCTCTTCACTGCTAGCCTGTTCTCTCACTCTCCTAGCCTCTCCACTGCTAGCCTGTTCTCTCACTCTCCTCGCCTCTACACTGCTAGCCTGTTCTCTCACTCTCCTAGCCTCTCCACTGCTAGCCTGTTCTCTCTCCCCTAGCCTCTCCACTGCTAGCCTGTTCTCTCTCACTCTCCTAGCCTCTCCACTGCTAGCCTGTTATCTCTCACTCTCCTAGCCTCTCCACTGCTAGCCTGTTATCTCTCACTCTCCTAGCCTCTCCACTGCTAGCCTGTTCTCTCACGCTCCTAGCCTCTCTACTGCTAGCCTGTTCTCTCACTCTCATAGCCTCTCCACGGCTAGCCTGTTCTCTCTCACCCTCCTAGCCTCTCTACTGCTAGCCTGTTCTCTCACACTCCTAGCCTCTCCACTGCTAGCCTGTTTTCTCACGCTCCTAGCCTCTCCACTGCTAGCCTGTTCTCTCTCTCCTAGCCTCTCCACTGCTAGCCTGTTCTCTCTCACGCTCCTAGCCTCTCCACTGCTAGCCTGTTCTCTCACCCTCCTAGCCTCTCCACTACTAGCCTGTTCTCTCTCACTCTCCTAGCCTCTCCACTGCCTGCCTGTTCTCTCTCACTCTCCTAGCCTCTCCACTGCTAGCCTGTTCTCTCTCACGCTCCTAGCCTCTCCACTGCTAGCCTGTTCTCTCACCCTCCTAGACTCTCCACTGCTAGCCTGTTCTCTCTCACACTCCTAGCCTCTCTACTGCTAGCCTGTTCTCTCACGCTCCTAGCCTCTCCACTGCTAGCCTGTTCTCTCTCACTCTCCTAGCCTCTCCACTGCTAGCCTGTTCTCTCACCCTCCTAGCCTCTCCACTGCTAGCCTGTTCTCTCTCACTCTCCTAGCCTCTCCACTGCCTGCCTGTTCTCTCTCACTCTCCTAGCCTCTCCACTGCTAGCCTGTTCTCTCACGCTCCTAGCCTCTCCACTGCTAGCCTGTTCTCTCACCCTCCTAGCCTCTCCACTGCTAGCCTGTTCTCTCTCACGCTCCTAGCCTCTCTACTGCTAGCCTATTCTCTCACGCTCCTAGCCTCTCCACTGCTAGCCTGTTCTCTCACTCTCCTAGCCTCTCCACTGCTAGCCTGTTCTCTCACTCTCCTAGCCTCTCCACTGCTAGCCTGTTCTCTCTCTCCTAGCCTCTCCACTGCTAGCCTGTTCTCTCTCACTCTCCTAGCCTCTCCACTGCTAGCCTGTTCTCTCTCTCCTAGCCTCTCCACTGCTAGCCTGTTCTCTCTCACTCTCCTAGCCTATCCACTGCTAGCCTGTTATCTCATACTCTCCTAGCCTCTCCACTGCTAGCCTGTTCTCTCACGCTCCTAGCCTCTCTGCTGCTAGCCTGTTCTCTCACTCTCATAGCCTCTCCACGGCTAGCCTGTTCTCTCTCACCCTCCTAGCCTCTCTACTGCTAGCCTGTTCTCTCACACTCCTAGCCTCTCCACTGCTAGCCTGTTCTCTCTCACTCTCCTAGCCTCTCCACTGCTAGCCTGTTCTCTCACGCTCCTAGGCTCTCTACTGCTAGCCTGTTCTCTCACTCTCATAGCCTCTCCACGGCTAGCCTGTTCTCTCTCACCCTCCTAGCCTCTCTACTGCTAGCCTGTTCTCTCACGCTCCTAGCCTCTCCACTGCTAGCCTGTTCTCTCTCACTCTCCTAGCCTCTCCACTGCTAGCCTGTTCTCTCACCCTCCTAGCCTCTCCACTGCTAGCCTGTTCTCTCTCACTCTCCTAGCCTCTCCACTGCCTGCCTGTTCTCTCTCACTCTCCTAGCCTCTCCACTGCTAGCCTGTTCTCTCACGCTCCTAGCCTCTCCACTGCTAGCCTGTTCTCTCACCCTCCTAGCCTCTCCACTGCTAGCCTGTTCTCTCTCATGCTCCTAGCCTCTCTACTGCTAGCCTATTCTCTCACGCTCCTAGCCTCTCCACTGCTAGCCTGTTCTCTCACTCTCCTAGCCTCTCCACTGCTAGCCTGTTCTCTCACTCTCCTAGCCTCTCCACTGCTAGCCTGTTCTCTCTCTCCTAGCCTCTCCACTGCTAGCCTGTTCTCTCTCACTCTCCTAGCCTCTCCACTGCTAGCCTGTTCTCTCTCCTAGCCTCTCCACTGCTAGCCTGTTCTCTCTCACGCTCCTAGCCTCTCTACTGCTAGCCTGTTCTCTCACTCTCATAGCCTCTCCACGGCTAGCCTGTTCTCTCTCACCCTCCTAGCCTCTCTACTGCTAGCCTGTTCTCTCACGCTCCTAGCCTCTCCACTGCTAGCCTGTTCTCTCACGCTCCTAGCCTCTCCACTGCTAGCCTGTTCTCTCTCTCCTAGCCTCTCCACTGCTAGCCTGTTCTCTCACGCTCCTAGCCTCTCCACTGCTAGCCTGTTCTCTCACCCTCCTAGCCTCTCCACTGCTAGCCTGTTCTCTCTCACTCTCCTAGCCTCTCCACTGCTAGCCTGTTCTCTCTCACGCTCCTAGCCTCTCCACTGCTAGCCTGTTCTCTCACCCTCCTAGCCTCTCCACTGCTAGCCTGTTCTCTCTCACGCTCCTAGCCTCTCTACTGCTAGCCTGTTCTCTCACGCTCCTAGCCTCTCCACTGCTAGCCTGTTCTCTCACTCTCCTAGCCTCTCCACTGCTAGCCTGTTCTCTCTCTCCTAGCCTCTCCACTGCTAGCCTGTTCTCTCTCACTCTCCTAGCCTCTCCACTGCTAGCCTGTTCTCTCTCATTCTCCTAGCCTCTCCACTGCTAGCCTGTTCTCTCACGCTCCTTAGCCTCTCCACTGCTAGCCTGTTCTCTCTCTCACTCTCCTAGCCTCTCCACTGCTAGCCTGTTCTCTCTCACGCTCCTAGCCTCTCCACTGCTGCCCTGTTCTCTCTCACGCTCCTAGCCTCTCCACTGCTGCCCTGTTCTCTCTCTCCAAGCCTCTCCACTGCTAGCCTGTTCTCTCACCCTCTTCTAGCCTCTCCACTGCTAGCCTGTTCTCTCACCCTCTCCTAGCCTCTCCACTGCTAGCCTGTTCTCTCTCACTCTCCTAGCCTCTCCACTGCTCGCCTGTTCTCTCTCTCTCTCCTAGCCTCTCCACTGCTAGCCTGTTCTCTCTCACGCTCCTAGCCTCTCCACTGCTAGCCTGTTCTCTCACCCTCCTGGCCTCTCCACTGCTAGCCTGTTCTCTCACGCTCCTAGCCTCTCCACTGCTAGCCTATTCTCTCTCTCCTAGCCTCTCTACTGCTAGCCTGTTCTCTCACGCTCCTAGCCACTCCACTGCTAGCCTGTTCTCTCACCCTCCTTAGCCTCTCCACTGCTAGCCTGTTCTCTCTCACTCTCCTAGCCTCTCCACTGCTAGCCTGTTCTCTCACACTCCTTACCCTCTCCACTGCTAGCCTGTTCTCTCTCTCACTCTCCTAGCCTCTCCACTGCTAGCCTGTTCTCTCTCACGCTCCTAGCCTCTCTACTGCTAGCCTGTGCTCTCACTCTCCTTAGCCTCTCCACTGCTAGCCTGTTCTCTCATGCTCCTAGCCTCTCCACTGCTAGCCTGTTCTCTCTCACGCTCCTAGCCTCTCCACTGCTGCCCTGTTCTCTCTCTCCAAGCCTCTCCACTGCTAGCCTGTTCTCTCACTCTCCTAGCCTCTCCACTGCTAGCCTGTTCTCTCACCCTCTCCTAGCCTCTCCACTGCTAGCCTGTTCTCTCACCCTCTCCTAGCCTCTCCACTGCTAGCCTGTTCTCTCTCCCTCTCCTAGCCTCTCCACTGCTCGCCTGTTCTCTCTCTCTCCTAGCCTCTCCACTGCTAGCCTGTTCTCTCTCACGCTCCTAGCCTCTCCACTGCTGCCCTGTTCTCTCTCTCCAAGCCTCTCCACTGCTAGCCTGTTCTCTCACTCTCCTAGCCTCTCCACTGCTAGCCTGTTCTCTCACCCTCTCCTAGCCTCTCCACTGCTAGCCTGTTCTCTCACCCTCTCCTAGCCTCTCCACTGCTAGCCTGTTCTCTCTCCCTCTCCTAGCCTCTCCACTGCTCGCCTGTTCTCTCTCTCTCCTAGCCTCTCCACTGCTAGCCTGTTCTCTCACCCTCCTGGCCTCTCCACTGCTAGCCTGTTCTCTCACGCTCCTAGCCTCTCCACTGCTAGCCTGTCCTCTCACCCTCCTAGCCTCTCCACTGCTAGCCTGTTCTCTCACTCTCCTAGCCTCTCCACTGCTAGCCTGTTCTCTCACCCTCCTAGCCTCTCCACTGCTAGCCTGTTCTCTCTCACTCTCCTAGCCTCTCCACTGCCTGCCTGTTCTCTCTCACTCTCCTAGCCTCTCCACTGCTAGCCTGTTCTCTCTCACGCTCCTAGCCTCTCCACTGCTAGCCTGTTCTCTCTCACTCTCCTAGCCTCTCCACTGCTAGCCTGTTCTCTCACCTTCCTAGCCTCTCCACTGCTAGCCTGTTCTCTCTCACGCTCCTAGCCTCTCTACTGCTAGCCTGTTCTCTCACGCTCCTAGCCTCTTCACTGCTAGCCTGTTCTCTCACTCTCCTAGCCTCTCCACTGCTAGCCTGTTCTCTCACTCTCCTCGCCTCTACACTGCTAGCCTGTTCTCTCACTCTCCTAGCCTCTCCACTGCTAGCCTGTTCTCTCTCCCCTAGCCTCTCCACTGCTAGCCTGTTCTCTCTCACTCTCCTAGCCTCTCCACTGCTAGCCTGTTATCTCTCACTCTCCTAGCCTCTCCACTGCTAGCCTGTTATCTCTCACTCTCCTAGCCTCTCCACTGCTAGCCTGTTCTCTCACGCTCCTAGCCTCTCTACTGCTAGCCTGTTCTCTCACTCTCATAGCCTCTCCACGGCTAGCCTGTTCTCTCTCACCCTCCTAGCCTCTCTACTGCTAGCCTGTTCTCTCACACTCCTAGCCTCTCCACTGCTAGCCTGTTTTCTCACGCTCCTAGCCTCTCCACTGCTAGCCTGTTCTCTCTCTCCTAGCCTCTCCACTGCTAGCCTGTTCTCTCACGCTCCTAGCCTCTCCACTGCTAGCCTGTTCTCTCACCCTCCTAGCCTCTCCACTACTAGCCTGTTCTCTCTCACTCTCCTAGCCTCTCCACTGCCTGCCTGTTCTCTCTCACTCTCCTAGCCTCTCCACTGCTAGCCTGTTCTCTCTCACGCTCCTAGCCTCTCCACTGCTAGCCTGTTCTCTCACCCTCCTAGACTCTCCACTGCTAGCCTGTTCTCTCTCACACTCCTAGCCTCTCTACTGCTAGCCTGTTCTCTCACGCTCCTAGCCTCTCCACTGCTAGCCTGTTCTCTCTCACTCTCCTAGCCTCTCCACTGCTAGCCTGTTCTCTCACCCTCCTAGCCTCTCCACTGCTAGCCTGTTCTCTCTCACTCTCCTAGCCTCTCCACTGCTAGCCTGTTCTCTCACGCTCCTAGGCTCTCTACTGCTAGCCTGTTCTCTCACTCTCATAGCCTCTCCACGGCTAGCCTGTTCTCTCTCACCCTCCTAGCCTCTCTACTGCTAGCCTGTTCTCTCTCATGCTCCTAGCCTCTCTACTGCTAGCCTATTCTCTCACGCTCCTAGCCTCTCCACTGCTAGCCTGTTCTCTCACTCTCCTAGCCTCTCCACTGCTAGCCTGTTCTCTCACTCTCCTAGCCTCTCCACTGCTAGCCTGTTCTCTCTCTCCTAGCCTCTCCACTGCTAGCCTGTTCTCTCTCACTCTCCTAGCCTCTCCACTGCTAGCCTGTTCTCTCTCCTAGCCTCTCCACTGCTAGCCTGTTCTCTCTCACGCTCCTAGCCTCTCTACTGCTAGCCTGTTCTCTCACTCTCATAGCCTCTCCACGGCTAGCCTGTTCTCTCTCACCCTCCTAGCCTCTCTACTGCTAGCCTGTTCTCTCACGCTCCTAGCCTCTCCACTGCTAGCCTGTTCTCTCACGCTCCTAGCCTCTCCACTGCTAGCCTGTTCTCTCTCTCCTAGCCTCTCCACTGCTAGCCTGTTCTCTCACGCTCCTAGCCTCTCCACTGCTAGCCTGTTCTCTCACCCTCCTAGCCTCTCCACTGCTAGCCTGTTCTCTCTCACTCTCCTAGCCTCTCCACTGCTAGCCTGTTCTCTCTCACGCTCCTAGCCTCTCCACTGCTAGCCTGTTCTCTCACCCTCCTAGCCTCTCCACTGCTAGCCTGTTCTCTCTCACGCTCCTAGCCTCTCTACTGCTAGCCTGTTCTCTCACGCTCCTAGCCTCTCCACTGCTAGCCTGTTCTCTCACTCTCCTAGCCTCTCCACTGCTAGCCTGTTCTCTCCTAGCCTCTCCACTGCTAGCCTGTTCTCTCTCACTCTCCTAGCCTCTCCACTGCTAGCCTGTTCTCTCTCATTCTCCTAGCCTCTCCACTGCTAGCCTGTTCTCTCACGCTCCTTAGCCTCTCCACTGCTAGCCTGTTCTCTCTCTCACTCTCCTAGCCTCTCCACTGCTAGCCTGTTCTCTCTCACGCTCCTAGCCTCTCCACTGCTGCCCTGTTCTCTCTCACGCTCCTAGCCTCTCCACTGCTGCCCTGTTCTCTCTCTCCAAGCCTCTCCACTGCTAGCCTGTTCTCTCACCCTCTTCTAGCCTCTCCACTGCTAGCCTGTTCTCTCACCCTCTCCTAGCCTCTCCACTGCTAGCCTGTTCTCTCTCACTCTCCTAGCCTCTCCACTGCTCGCCTGTTCTCTCTCTCTCTCCTAGCCTCTCCACTGCTAGCCTGTTCTCTCTCACGCTCCTAGCCTCTCCACTGCTAGCCTGTTCTCTCACCCTCCTGGCCTCTCCACTGCTAGCCTATTCTCTCTCTCCTAGCCTCTCTACTGCTAGCCTGTTCTCTCACGCTCCTAGCCACTCCACTGCTAGCCTGTTCTCTCACCCTCCTTAGCCTCTCCACTGCTAGCCTGTTCTCTCTCACTCTCCTAGCCTCTCCACTGCTAGCCTGTTCTCTCACACTCCTTACCCTCTCCACTGCTAGCCTGTTCTCTCTCTCACTCTCCTAGCCTCTCCACTGCTAGCCTGTTCTCTCTCACGCTCCTAGCCTCTCTACTGCTAGCCTGTGCTCTCACTCTCCTTAGCCTCTCCACTGCTAGCCTGTTCTCTCATGCTCCTAGCCTCTCCACTGCTAGCCTGTTCTCTCTCACGCTCCTAGCCTCTCCACTGCTGCCCTGTTCTCTCTCTCCAAGCCTCTCCACTGCTAGCCTGTTCTCTCACTCTCCTAGCCTCTCCACTGCTAGCCTGTTCTCTCACCCTCTCCTAGCCTCTCCACTGCTAGCCTGTTCTCTCACCCTCTCCTAGCCTCTCCACTGCTAGCCTGTTCTCTCTCCCTCTCCTAGCCTCTCCACTGCTCGCCTGTTCTCTCTCTCTCCTAGCCTCTCCACTGCTAGCCTGTTCTCTCTCACGCTCCTAGCCTCTCCACTGCTGCCCTGTTCTCTCTCTCCAAGCCTCTCCACTGCTAGCCTGTTCTCTCACTCTCCTAGCCTCTCCACTGCTAGCCTGTTCTCTCACCCTCTCCTAGCCTCTCCACTGCTAGCCTGTTCTCTCACCCTCTCCTAGCCTCTCCACTGCTAGCCTGTTCTCTCTCCCTCTCCTAGCCTCTCCACTGCTCGCCTGTTCTCTCTCTCTCCTAGCCTCTCCACTGCTAGCCTGTTCTCTCACCCTCCTGGCCTCTCCACTGCTAGCCTGTTCTCTCACGCTCCTAGCCTCTCCACTGCTAGCCTGTCCTCTCACCCTCCTAGCCTCTCCACTGCTAGCCTGTTCTCTCACTCTCCTAGCCTCTCCACTGCTAGCCTGTTCTCTCACCCTCCTAGCCTCTCCACTGCTAGCCTGTTCTCTCTCACTCTCCTAGCCTCTCCACTGCCTGCCTGTTCTCTCTCACTCTCCTAGCCTCTCCACTGCTAGCCTGTTCTCTCTCACGCTCCTAGCCTCTCCACTGCTAGCCTGTTCTCTCTCACTCTCCTAGCCTCTCCACTGCTAGCCTGTTCTCTCACCTTCCTAGCCTCTCCACTGCTAGCCTGTTCTCTCTCACGCTCCTAGCCTCTCTACTGCTAGCCTGTTCTCTCACGCTCCTAGCCTCTTCACTGCTAGCCTGTTCTCTCACTCTCCTAGCCTCTCCACTGCTAGCCTGTTCTCTCACTCTCCTCGCCTCTACACTGCTAGCCTGTTCTCTCACTCTCCTAGCCTCTCCACTGCTAGCCTGTTCTCTCTCCCCTAGCCTCTCCACTGCTAGCCTGTTCTCTCTCACTCTCCTAGCCTCTCCACTGCTAGCCTGTTATCTCTCACTCTCCTAGCCTCTCCACTGCTAGCCTGTTATCTCTCACTCTCCTAGCCTCTCCACTGCTAGCCTGTTCTCTCACGCTCCTAGCCTCTCTACTGCTAGCCTGTTCTCTCACTCTCATAGCCTCTCCACGGCTAGCCTGTTCTCTCTCACCCTCCTAGCCTCTCTACTGCTAGCCTGTTCTCTCACACTCCTAGCCTCTCCACTGCTAGCCTGTTTTCTCACGCTCCTAGCCTCTCCACTGCTAGCCTGTTCTCTCTCTCCTAGCCTCTCCACTGCTAGCCTGTTCTCTCACGCTCCTAGCCTCTCCACTGCTAGCCTGTTCTCTCACCCTCCTAGCCTCTCCACTACTAGCCTGTTCTCTCTCACTCTCCTAGCCTCTCCACTGCCTGCCTGTTCTCTCTCACTCTCCTAGCCTCTCCACTGCTAGCCTGTTCTCTCTCACGCTCCTAGCCTCTCCACTGCTAGCCTGTTCTCTCACCCTCCTAGACTCTCCACTGCTAGCCTGTTCTCTCTCACACTCCTAGCCTCTCTACTGCTAGCCTGTTCTCTCACGCTCCTAGCCTCTCCACTGCTAGCCTGTTCTCTCTCACTCTCCTAGCCTCTCCACTGCTAGCCTGTTCTCTCACCCTCCTAGCCTCTCCACTGCTAGCCTGTTCTCTCTCACTCTCCTAGCCTCTCCACTGCCTGCCTGTTCTCTCTCACTCTCCTAGCCTCTCCACTGCTAGCCTGTTCTCTCACGCTCCTAGCCTCTCCACTGCTAGCCTGTTCTCTCACCCTCCTAGCCTCTCCACTGCTAGCCTGTTCTCTCTCACGCTCCTAGCCTCTCTACTGCTAGCCTATTCTCTCACGCTCCTAGCCTCTCCACTGCTAGCCTGTTCTCTCACTCTCCTAGCCTCTCCACTGCTAGCCTGTTCTCTCACTCTCCTAGCCTCTCCACTGCTAGCCTGTTCTCTCTCTCCTAGCCTCTCCACTGCTAGCCTGTTCTCTCTCACTCTCCTAGCCTCTCCACTGCTAGCCTGTTCTCTCTCTCCTAGCCTCTCCACTGCTAGCCTGTTCTCTCTCACTCTCCTAGCCTATCCACTGCTAGCCTGTTATCTCATACTCTCCTAGCCTCTCCACTGCTAGCCTGTTCTCTCACGCTCCTAGCCTCTCTGCTGCTAGCCTGTTCTCTCACTCTCATAGCCTCTCCACGGCTAGCCTGTTCTCTCTCACCCTCCTAGCCTCTCTACTGCTAGCCTGTTCTCTCACACTCCTAGCCTCTCCACTGCTAGCCTGTTCTCTCTCACTCTCCTAGCCTCTCCACTGCTAGCCTGTTCTCTCACGCTCCTAGGCTCTCTACTGCTAGCCTGTTCTCTCACTCTCATAGCCTCTCCACGGCTAGCCTGTTCTCTCTCACCCTCCTAGCCTCTCTACTGCTAGCCTGTTCTCTCACACTCCTAGCCTCTCCACTGCTAGCCTGTTCTCTCACGCTCCTAGCCTCTCCACTGCTAGCCTGTTCTCTCTCTCCTAGCCTCTCCACTGCTAGCCTGTTCTCTCACGCTCCTAGCCTCTCCACTGCTAGCCTGTTCTCTCACCCTCCTAGCCTCTGCACTGCTAGCCTGTTCTCTCTCACTCTCCTAGCCTCTCCACTGCCTGCCTGTTCTCTCTCACTCTCCTAGCCTCTCCACTGCTAGCCTGTTCTCTCTCACGCTCCTAGCCTCTCCACTGCTAGCCTGTTCTCTCACCCTCCTAGCCTCTCCACTGCTAGCCTGTTCTCTCTCACGCTCCTAGCCTCTCTACTGCTAGCCTGTTCTCTCACGCTCCTAGCCTCTCCACTGCTAGCCTGTTCTCTCTCACTCTCCTAGCCTCTCCACTGCTAGCCTGTTCTCTCACCCTCCTAGCCTCTCCACTGCTAGCCTGTTCTCTCTCACTCTCCTAGCCTCTCCACTGCCTGCCTGTTCTCTCTCACTCTCCTAGCCTCTCCACTGCTAGCCTGTTCTATCACGCTCCTAGCCTCTCCACTGCTAGCCTGTTCTCTCACCCTCCTAGCCTCTCCACTGCTAGCCTGTTCTCTCTCATGCTCCTAGCCTCTCTACTGCTAGCCTATTCTCTCACGCTCCTAGCCTCTCCACTGCTAGCCTGTTCTCTCACTCTCCTAGCCTCTCCACTGCTAGCCTGTTCTCTCACTCTCCTAGCCTCTCCACTGCTAGCCTGTTCTCTCTCTCCTAGCCTCTCCACTGCTAGCCTGTTCTCTCTCACTCTCCTAGCCTCTCCACTGCTAGCCTGTTCTCTCTCCTGGCCTCTCCACTGCTAGCCTGTTCTCTCTCACTCTCCTAGCCTCTCCACTGCTAGCCTGTTCTCTCTCTCCTAGCCTCTCCACTGCTAGCCTGTTCTCTCACGCTCCTAGCCTCTCCACTGCTAGCCTGTTCTCTCACCCTCCTAGCCTCTCCACTGCTAGCCTGTTCTCTCTCACTCTCCTAGCCTCTCCACTGCCTGCCTGTTCTCTCTCACTCTCCTAGCCTCTCCACTGCTAGCCTGTTCTCTGTCATGCTCCTAGCCTCTCCACTGCTAGCCTGTTCTCTCACCCTCCTAGCCTCTCCACTGCTAGCCTGTTCTCTCTCACGCTCCTAGCCTCTCTACTGCTAGCCTGTTCTCTCACGCTCCTAGCCTCTCCACTGCTAGCCTGTTCTCTCTCACTCTCCTAGCCTCTCCACTGCTAGCCTGTTCTCTCACCCTCCTAGCCTCTCCACTGCTAGCCTGTTCGCTCTCACTCTCCTAGCCTCTCCACTGCCTGCCTGTTCTCTCTCACTCTCCTAGCCTCTCCACTGCTAGCCTGTTCTCTCACGCTCCTAGCCTCTCCACTGCTAGCCTGTTCTCTCACCCTCCTAGCCTCTCCACTGCTAGCCTGTTCTCTCTCACGCTCCTAGTCTCTCTACTGCTAGCCTGTGCTCTCACTCTCCTTAGCCTCTCCACTGCTAGCCTGTTCTCTCATGCTCCTAGCCTCTCCACTGCTAGCCTGTTCTCTCTCACTCTCCTAGCCTCTCCACTGCTAGCCTGTTCTCTCTCTCCTAGCCTCTCCACTGCTAGCCTGTTCTCTCACGCTCCTAGCCTCTCCACTGCTAGCCTGTTCTCTCACCCTCCTAGCCTCTCCACTGCTAGCCTGTTCTCTCTCACTCTCCTAGCCTCTCCACTGCCTGCCTGTTCTCTCTCACTCTCCTAGCCTCTCCACTGCTAGCCTGTTCTCTGTCATGCTCCTAGCCTCTCCACTGCTAGCCTGTTCTCTCACCCTCCTAGCCTCTCCACTGCTAGCCTGTTCTCTCTCACGCTCCTAGCCTCTCTACTGCTAGCCTGTTCTCTCACGCTCCTAGCCTCTCCACTGCTAGCCTGTTCTCTCTCACTCTCCTAGCCTCTCCACTGCTAGCCTGTTCTCTGTCATGCTCCTAGCCTCTCCACTGCTAGCCTGTTCTCTCACCCTCCTAGCCTCTCCACTGCTAGCCTGTTCTCTCTCACGCTCCTAGCCTCTCTACTGCTAGCCTGTTCTCTCACCCTCCTAGCCTCTCCACTGCTAGCCTGTTCGCTCTCACTCTCCTAGCCTCTCCACTGCCTGCCTGTTCTCTCTCACTCTCCTAGCCTCTCCACTGCTAGCCTGTTCTCTCTCACTCTCCTAGCCTCTCCACTGCTAGCCTGTTTTCTCACCCTCCTAGCCTCTCCACTGCTAGCCTGTTCTCTCTCACGCTCCTAGCCTCTCTACTGCTAGCCTGTTCTCTCACGCTCCTAGCCTCTCCACTGCTAGCCTGTTCTCTCACCCTCCTAGCCTCTCCACTGCTAGCCTGTTCTCTCTCACTCTCCTAGCCTCTCCACTGCCTGCCTGTTCTCTCTCACTCTCCTAGCCTCTCCACTGCTAGCCTGTTCTCTGTCATGCTCCTAGCCTCTCCACTGCTAGCCTGTTCTCTCACCCTCCTAGCCTCTCCACTGCTAGCCTGTTCTCTCTCACGCTCCTAGCCTCTCTACTGCTAGCCTGTTCTCTCACGCTCCTAGCCTCTCCACTGCTAGCCTGTTCTCTCTCACTCTCCTAGCCTCTCCACTGCTAGCCTGTTCTCTCACCCTCCTAGCCTCTCCACTGCTAGCCTGTTCGCTCTCACTCTCCTAGCCTCTCCACTGCCTGCCTGTTCTCTCTCACTCTCCTAGCCTCTCCACTGCTAGCCTGTTCTCTCACGCTCCTAGCCTCTCCACTGCTAGCCTGTTCTCTCACCCTCCTAGCCTCTCCACTGCTAGCCTGTTCTCTCTCACGCTCCTAGTCTCTCTACTGCTAGCCTGTGCTCTCACTCTCCTTAGCCTCTCCACTGCTAGCCTGTTCTCTCATGCTCCTAGCCTCTCCACTGCTAGCCTGTTCTCTCTCACTCTCCTAGCCTCTCCACTGCTAGCCTGTTCTCTCTCTCCTAGCCTCTCCACTGCTAGCCTGTTCTCTCACGCTCCTAGCCTCTCCACTGCTAGCCTGTTCTCTCACCCTCCTAGCCTCTCCACTGCTAGCCTGTTCTCTCTCACTCTCCTAGCCTCTCCACTGCCTGCCTGTTCTCTCTCACTCTCCTAGCCTCTCCACTGCTAGCCTGTTCTCTGTCATGCTCCTAGCCTCTCCACTGCTAGCCTGTTCTCTCACCCTCCTAGCCTCTCCACTGCTAGCCTGTTCTCTCTCACGCTCCTAGCCTCTCTACTGCTAGCCTGTTCTCTCACGCTCCTAGCCTCTCCACTGCTAGCCTGTTCTCTCTCACTCTCCTAGCCTCTCCACTGCTAGCCTGTTCTCTGTCATGCTCCTAGCCTCTCCACTGCTAGCCTGTTCTCTCACCCTCCTAGCCTCTCCACTGCTAGCCTGTTCTCTCTCACGCTCCTAGCCTCTCTACTGCTAGCCTGTTCTCTCACCCTCCTAGCCTCTCCACTGCTAGCCTGTTCGCTCTCACTCTCCTAGCCTCTCCACTGCCTGCCTGTTCTCTCTCACTCTCCTAGCCTCTCCACTGCTAGCCTGTTCTCTCTCACTCTCCTAGCCTCTCCACTGCTAGCCTGTTTTCTCACCCTCCTAGCCTCTCCACTGCTAGCCTGTTCTCTCTCACGCTCCTAGCCTCTCTACTGCTAGCCTGTTCTCTCACGCTCCTAGCCTCTCCACTGCTAGCCTGTTCTCTCACTCTCCTAGCCTCTCCACTGCTAGCCTGTTCTCTCACTCTCCTAGCCTCTCCACTGCTAGCCTGTTCTCTCTCTCCTAGCCTCTCCACTGCTAGCCTGTTCTCTCTCACTCTCCTAGCCTCTCCACTGCTAGCCTGTTCTCTCTCACTCTCCTAGCCTCTCCACTGCTAGCCTGTTCTCTCTCACGCTCCTAGCCTCTCTACTGCTAGCCTGTTCTCTCACTCTCATAGCCTCTCCACGGCTAGCCTGTTCTCTCTCACGCTCCTAGCCTCTCTACTGCTAGCCTGTTCTCTCACGCTCCTAGCCTCTCCACTGCTAGCCTGTTCTCTCACGCTCCTAGCCTCTCTACTGCTAGCCTGTTCTCTCTCTCTCCTAGCCTCTCCACTGCTAGCCTGTTCTCTCACCCTCTCCTAGTCTCTCCACTGCTAGCCTGTTCTCTCACCCTCTCCTAGCCTCTCCACTGCTAGCCTGTTCTCTCTCACTCTCCTAGCCTATCCACTGCTCGCCTGTTCTCTCTCTCTCTCCTAGCCTCTCCACTGCTAGCCTGTTCTCTCACCCTCCTGGCCTCTCCACTGCTAGCCTGTTCTCTCACGCTCCTAGCCTCTCCACTGCTAGCCTGTTCTCTCTCCTAGCCTCTCCACTGCTAGCCTGTTCTCTCACGCTCCTAGCCTCTCCACTGCTAGCCTGTTCTCTCACCCTCCTAGCCTCTCCACTGCTAGCCTGTTCTCTCTCACTCTCCTAGCCTCTCCACTGCTAGCCTGTTCTCTCACCCTCCTAGCCTCTCCACTGCTAGCCTGTTCTCTCTCTCTCCTAGCCTCTCCACTGCTAGCCTGTTCTCTCACTCTCCTAGCCTCTCCACTGCTAGCCTGTTCTCTCTCACGCTCCTAGCCTCTCCACTGCTAGCCTGTTCTCTCACCCTCCTAGCCTCTCCACTGCTAGCCTGTTCTCTCTCACGCTCCTAGCCTCTCTACTGCTAGCCTGTTCTCTCACGCTCCTAGCCTCTCCACTGCTAGCCTGTTCTCTCACTCTCCTAGCCTCTCCACTGCTAGCCTGTTCTCTCTCTCTCCTAGCCTCTCCACTGCTAGCCTGTTCTCTCTCACTCTCCTAGCCTCTCCACTGCTAGCCTGTTATCTCTCACTCTCCTAGCCTCTCCACTGCTAGCCTGTTCTCTCTCACGCTCCTAGCCTCTCTACTGCTAGCCTGTTCTCTCACTCTCATAGCCTCTCCACGGCTAGCCTATTCTCTCACCCTCCTAGCCTTTCTACTGCTAGCCTGTTCTCTCACGCTCCTAGCCTCTCCACTGCTAGCCTGTTCTCTCACGCTCGTAGCCTCTCCACTGCTAGCCTGTTCTCTCTCTCCTAGCCTCTCCACTGCTAGCCTGTTCTCTCACGCTCCTAGCCTCTCCACTGCTAGCCTGTTCTCTCACCCTCCTAGCCTCTCCACTGCTAGCCTGTTGTCTCTCACTCTCCTAGCCTCTCCACTGCTAGCCTGTTTTCTCACCCTCCTAGCCTCTCCACTGCTAGCCTGTTTTCTCACCCTCCTAGCCTCTCCACTGCTAGCCTGTTCTCTCTCACGCTCCTAGCCTCTCTACTGCTAGCCTGTTCTCTCACGCTCCTAGCCTCTCCACTGCTAGCCTGTTCTCTCACTCTCCTAGCCTCTCCACTGCTAGCCTGTTCTCTCACTCTCCTAGCCTCTCCACTGCTAGCCTGTTCTCTCTCTCCTAGCCTCTCCACTGCTAGCCTGTTCTCTCTCACTCTCCTAGCCTCTCCACTGCTAGCCTGTTCTCTCTCACTCTCCTAGCCTCTCCACTGCTAGCCTGTTCTCTCTCACGCTCCTAGCCTCTCTACTGCTAGCCTGTTCTCTCACTCTCATAGCCTCTCCACGGCTAGCCTGTTCTCTCTCACGCTCCTAGCCTCTCTACTGCTAGCCTGTTCTCTCACGCTCCTAGCCTCTCCACTGCTAGCCTGTTCTCTCACGCTCCTAGCCTCTCTACTGCTAGCCTGTTCTCTCTCTCTCCTAGCCTCTCCACTGCTAGCCTGTTCTCTCTCACTCTCCTAGCCTCTCCACTGCTAGCCTGTTCTCTCACCCTCCTAGCCTCTCCACTGCTAGCCTGTTCTCTCTCACTCTCCTAGCCTCTCCACTGCTAGCCTGTTCTCTCACTCTCTTTTTCTTTTTTCAACGTAAAAGTTAATTTATTAAGCCACACATCATGCGCCGACAACGTTAACAACACCACAACGAACCTGGGGCTTAATGTAAAACAACGCGAATGTTTACGTGCCGAGGAGCGCCTATTTCCCGCCCTCCCCCGCGCGGGTGTCACGTGATCGGCGAGGGTCACGTGATCGACTCGCCATTAACCCGCCCGTCACTGCCCGCCACCATCTTGAGGCGGCCGCGCGTTCGCTGGGGGAACAAAAAAAATCGACATCGACTTTTACAACTCCCTCGCAACTCTTCGATGAATCCGACCAGAAAACACGATGACTATATTTTAATATCATTCGTTACTTAAACAAGGCCCAGATCGCCTTTTGTCTCTCTGTGTCTGTGTCCTGTGCGTGTACAGCGTGTGTCTCTCTGTGTCTGTGTCCTGTGTGTTTACAGCGTGTGTCTCTCTGTGTGCTGTGTGTGTACAGCGTGTGTCTCTCTGTGTCTGTGTCCTGTGTGTGTGCAGCGTGTGTCTCTCTGTGTCCTGTGTGTGTACAGCATGTCTCTCTGTGTCTGTGTCCTGTGCGTGTACAGCGTGTCTGTCTGTCTGTGTCCTGTGTGTGTACAGCGTGTGTCTCTCTGTGTCTGTGTCCTGTGCGTGTTCAGCGTGTGTCTCTCTGTGTCTGTGTCCTGTGTGTGTACAGCGTGTGTGTCTGTGTCCTGTGTGTACAGCATGTGTCTCTCTGTGTCTGTGTCTTGTGTGTGTACAGCGTGTGTCTCTCTGTGTGTGTGTGTACAGCGTGTGTCTCTCTGTGTCTGTCCTGTGCGTGTACAGCGTGTGTCTCTCTGTGTCCTGTGTGTGTACAGCGTGTGTCTCTGTGTCTGTGTCCTGTGTGTGTACAGCGTGTGTCTCTCTGTGTCTGTGTCCTGTGTGTGTACAGCACGTGTCTCTCTGTGTCTGTGTCCTGTGTGTGTACAGCACGTGTCTCTCTGTGTCTGTGTCCTGTGTGTGTACAGCACGTGTCTCTCTGTGTCTGTGTCCTGTGTGTGTACAGCGTGTCTCTCTGTCTGTGTCCTGTGTGTGTACAGCACGTGTCTCTCTGTGTCTGTGTCCTGTGTGTGTACAGCGTGTGTCTCTCTGTGTCTGTCCTGTGCCTGTACAGCGTGTGTCTCTCTGTGTCCTGTGTGTGTACAGCGTGTGTCTCTCTGTTTCTGTGTCCTGTGTGTGTACAGCGTGTGTCTCTCTGTGTCCGGTGTGTGTACCGCGTGTGTCTCTGTGTCCTGTGTGTGTGTGTGTACACACACACAGGCGTGTACAGCGTGTGTCTCTCTGTGTCCTGTGTGTGTACAGCGTGTGTCTCTGTGTCTGTGTCCTGTGTGTGTACAGCGTGTGTCTCTCTGTGTCTGTGTCCTGTGTGTGTACAGCACGTGTCTCTCTGTGTCTGTGTCCTGTGTGTGTACAGCACGTGTCTCTCTGTGTCTGTGTCCTGTGTGTGTACAGCACGTGTCTCTCTGTGTCTGTGTCCTGTGTGTGTACAGCACGTGTCTCTCTGTGTCTGTGTCCTGTGTGTGTGTGTGTACACACACACAGGACACACACACAGAGAGACACACGCTGTACACACACAGGACACACACACAGAGACACA
The DNA here is from genome assembly GCF_048934315.1 of Petromyzon marinus. Classification (NCBI taxonomy): domain Eukaryota; kingdom Metazoa; phylum Chordata; class Hyperoartia; order Petromyzontiformes; family Petromyzontidae; genus Petromyzon; species Petromyzon marinus. Next base: position 838,123 of record NW_027423012.1, read on the forward strand.
CGCTGTACACACACAGGACACAGAGAGACACACGCTGTACACGCACAGGACACAGACACAGAGAGACACACGCTGTACACACACACAGAGACACACGCTGTACACACACAAGACACAGACACAGAGAGACACACGCTGTACACATACAGGACACAGACACAGAGAGACACACGCTGTACACACACAGGACACAGACACAGAGAGACACACGCTGTACACACACAGGACACAGAGAGACACACGCTGTACACGCACAGGACACAGACACAGAGAGACACACGCTGTACACACACACACAGAGACACACGCTGTACACACACAAGACACAGACACAGAGAGACACACGCTGTACATATACAGGACACAGACACAGAGAGACACACGCTGTACACGCACAGGACACAGACACAGAGAGACACACGCTGTACATGCACAGGACACAGACACAGAGAGACACACGCTGTACACACACAGGACACAGACAGAGAGACACGCTGTACACGCACAGGACACAGATACAGAGAGACATGCTGTACACACACAGGACACAGAGAGACACACGCTGCACACACACAGGACACAGACACAGAGAGACACACGCTGTACACACACAGCACACAGAGAGACACACGCTGTAAACACAGGACACAGACACAGAGAGACACACGCTGTACACACACAGGACACGGACACAGAGAGACACACGCTGTACACACACAGGACACAGAGACACACGCTGTACACACACAGGACACAGACACAGAGAGACACACGCTGTACACACACACAGGACACAGACACAGAGAGACACACGCTGTACACACACAGGACACAGACACATAGAGACACACGCTGTACACACACAGGACACAGACACAGAGAGACACACGCTGTACACACACAGGACACAGACAAAGAGAGACACACGCTGTACACGCACAGGACACAGACACAGAGAGAGACACGCTGTACACGCACAGGACACAGACACAGAGAGACACACGCTGTACACACACAGGACACAGACACAGAGAGACACACGCTGTACACACAGGACACAAAGAGACACACGCTGTACACACACAGGACACAGACACAGAGAGACACAGGCTGTACACACACAGACACAGAGAGACACACGCTGTACACACACAGGACACAGAGAGACACACGCTGTACACACACAGGACACAGACACAGAGACACACGCTGTACACGCACAGGACACAGACAAAGAGACAAACGCTGTACACGCACAGGACACAGACAGACACACGCTGTACACACACAGGACACAGAGAGACACGCTGTACACACACAGGACACAGCGAGACACACGCTGTACACACAGGACACAGACACACGCTGTACACACACAGGACACAGAAACAGAGAGACACACGCTGTACACACACAGGACACAGAGAGACACACGCTGTACACACACAGGACACAGAGAGACACACGCTGTACACACACAGGACAGACACAGAGAGACACACGCTGTACACACACAGGACAGACACAGAGAGACACACGCTGTACACGCACAGGACAGACACAGAGAGACACACGCTGTACACACACAGGACACAGACAGAGACACGCTGTACACACACAGGACACAGACACAGAGAGACACACGCTGTACACACACAGGACACAGACACAGAGAGACACATGCTGTACACACACAGGACACACAGAGAGACACACGCTGTTCACACACAGGACACACAGAGACACGCTCTACACACACAGGACACACAGAGAGACACACGCTGTACACACATAGGACACAGACACAGAGAGACACACGCTGTACACGCACAGGACAGACACAGAGAGACACACGCTGTACACACACAGGACACAGACACAGAGAGACACGCTGTACACACACAGGACACAGAGACACATGCTGTACACACACAGGACACAGACACAGAGAGACAAACGCTCTACACGAACAGGACACAGACACAGAGAGACACACGCTGTACACACACAGGACACAGAGAGACACGCTGTACACACACAGGACACAGCGAGACACACGCTGTACACACACAGGACGCAGACACACGCTGTACACACACAGGACACAGAAACAGAGAGACACACGCTGTACACACACAGGACACAGAGAGACACACGCTGTACACACACAGGACAGACACAGAGGGACACACGCTGTACACGCACAGGACAGACACAGAGAGACACACGCTGTACACACACAGGACACAGACACAGAGAGACACGTGCTGTACACCCACAGGACACAGACAGAGAGACACGCTGTACACACACAGGACACAGACACAGAGAGACACACGCTGTACACACACAGGACACAGACACAGAGAGACACACGCTGTACACACACAGGACACACAGAGAGGCACACGCTGTACACACACAGGACACACACACAGAGAGACACGTGCTGTACACACACAGGACACAGACACAGAGAGACACACGCTGTACACACACATGACACAGAGAGACACACGCTGTACACACACAGGACACAGACACAGAGACACACGCTGTACACACACCGGACACAGAGAGACACACGCGGTACACGCACAGGACACAGACACAGAGAGACACACGCTGTACACACACATACACACACAGAGAGACACACGCTGTACACACACAAGACACAGACACAGAGAGACACACGCTGTACACACACAGGACACAGACACAGAGAGACACACGCTGTACACACACAGGACACAGACACAGAGACACACGCTGTACATGCACAGGACACAGACACAGAGAGACACACGCTGTACACACACAGGACACAGACAGACACACGCTGTACACACACAGGACACGGACACAGAGAGACACACGCTGTACACACACAGGACACAGACACAGAGAGACACACGCTGTACACACACAGGACACAGAGACACACGCTGTACACACACAGGACACAGACACACGCTGTACACACAGAGGACACAGAAACAGAGAAACACACGCTGTACACACACAGGACACAGAGAGACACACGCTGTACACACACAGGACAGACACAGAAAGACACACGCTGTACACCCACAGGACACAGACACAGAAAGACACACGCTGTACACCCACAGGACACAGACACAGAGAGACACACGCTGTACACACACAGGACACAGACACAGAGAGACACGTGCTGTACACACAGGACACAGATAGAGAGACATGCTGTACACACACAGGACACAGACACAGAGAGACACACGCTGTACACACACAGGACACACAGAGAGACACGTGCTGTACACACACAGGACACAGACACAGAGACACACTGTACACACACAGGACACAGACACAGAGAGACACACGCTGTACACACACATGACACAGAGAGACACACGCTGTACACACACAAGACACAGACACAGAGAGACACACGCTGTACACACACAGGACACAGACACAGAGACACACGCTGTACACACACAGGACACAGAGAGACACACGCTGTACACGCACAGGACACAGAGAGACACACGCTGTACACGCACAGGACACAGAGAGACACACGCTGTACACGCACAGGACACAGACACAGAGAGACACACGCTGTACACACACAAGACACAGACACAGAGAGACACACGCTGTACACACACAGGACACAGACACAGAGAGACACACGCTGTACACACACAGGACACAGACACAGAGACACACGCTGTACACGCACAGGACACAGACACAGAGAGACACACGCTGTACACGCACAGGACACAGACACAGAGAGACACACGCTGTACACGCACAGGACACAGACAGAGAGACACGCTGTACACGCACAGGACACAGACACAGAGAGACATGCTGTACACACACAGGACACAGAGAGACACACGCTGCACACACACAGGACACAGACACAGAGAGACACACGCTGTACACACACAGCACACAGAGAGACACACGCTGTAAACACACAGGACACAGACACAGAGACACACGCTGTACACACACAGGACACAGACACAGAGAGACACACGCTGTACACACACAGGACACAGACACATAGAGACACACGCTGTACACACACAGGACACAGACACAGAGAGACACGCTGTACACACACAGGACACAGACACAGAGAGACACACGCTGTACACACACAGGACAGACACAAAGAAACACACGCTGTACACGCACAGGACAGACACAGAGAGACACACGCTGTACACACACAGGACACAGACACAGAGAGACACGTGCTGTACACACACAGGACACAGACAGAGAGACACGCTGTACACACACAGGACACAGACACAGAGAGACACACGCTGTACACACACAGGACACAGACACAGAGAGACACACGCTGTACACACACAGGACACACAGAGAGACACACGCTGTACACACACAGGATACACAGAGAGACACGCTCTACACACACAGGACACACAGAGAGACACGCTGTACACACATAGGACACAGACACAGAGAGACACACGATGTACACGCACAGGACAGACACAGAGAGACACACGCTGTACACACACAGGACACAGACACAGAGAGACACGTGCTGTACACACACAGGACACAGACACAGAGAGACACACGCTGTACACACACATGACACAGAGAGACACACGCTGTACACACACAGGACACAGACAGAGACACACGCTGTACACACACCGGACACAGAGAGACACACGCGGTACACGCACAGGACACAGACACAGAGAGACACGATGGACACACACAGGACACAGACAGAGAGACACATGCTGTACACACACAGGACACAGAGAGACACACGCTGTACACACACAGGACACAGACACAGAGAGACACACGCTGTACACACACATGACACAGAGAGACACACGATGTACACACACAGGACACAGACACAGAGAGACACGCTGTACACACACACACACAGAGACACACGCTGTACCCACACAAGACACAGACACAGAGAGACACACGCTGTACACACACAGGACACAGAGAGACACACACTGTACACACACAGGACACAGACACAGAGACACACGCTGTACACGCACAGGACACAGACAGAGAGACACGCTGTACACGCACAGGACACAGACAGGGAGACACGCTGTACACGCACAGGACACAGACACAGAGAGACATGCTGTACACACACAGGACACAGAGAGACACACGCTGCACACACACAGGACACAGACACAGAGACACACGCTGTACACGCACAGGACACAGACACAGAGAGACACACGCTGTACACACACAGGACACAGACAGAGAGACACGCTGTACACGCACAGGACACAGACACAGAGAGACATGCTGTACACACACAGGACACAGAGAGACACACGCTGTACACACACAGCACACAGAGAGACACACGCTGTAAACACACAGGACACAGACACAGAGACACACGCTGTACACACACAGGACACAGACACAGAGAGACACACGCTGTACACACACAGACACAGAGAGACACACGCTGTACACACACAGGACACAGACACAGAGAGACACACGCTGTACACACACAGGACACAGACACATAGAGACACACGCTGTACACACACAGGACACAGAGACAGAGAGACACACGCTGTACACACACAGGACACAGACACAGAGAGACACACGCTGTACACAGGACAGACACAGAGAGACACACGCTGTACACGCACAGGACAGACACAGAGAGACACACGCTGTACACACACAGGACACAGACACATAGAGACACACGCTGTACACACACAGGACACAGAGACAGAGAGACACACGCTGTACACACACAGGACACAGACAGAGAGACACACGCTGTACACAGGACAGACACAGAGAGACACACGCTGTACACGCACAGGACAGACACAGAGAGACACACGCTGTACACACACAGGACACAGACACAGAGAGACACGTTCTGTACACACACAGGACACAGACACAGAGAGACACACGCTGTACACACACAGGACACAGACACAGAGAGACACACGCTGTACACACACAGGACACAGACACAGAGAGACACATGCTGTACACACACAGGACACACAGAGAGACACACGCTGTACACACACAGGACACACAGAGAGACACGCTCTACACACACAGGACACACAGAGAGACACACGCTGTACACACATAGGACACAGACACAGAGAGACACACGATGTACACGCACAGGACAGACACAGAGAGACACACGCTGTACACACACAGGACACAGACACAGAGAGACACGTGCTGTACACACACAGGACACAGACACAGAGAGACACACGCTGTACACACACATGACAGAGAGACACACGCTGTACACACACAGGACACAGACACAGAAACACACGCTGTACACACACCGGACACAGAGAGACACACGCGGTACACGCACAGGACACAGACACAGAGAGACACGCTGGACACACACAGGACACAGACAGAGAGACACATACTGTACACACACAGGACACAGAGAGACACACGCTGTACACACACAGGACACAGACACAGAGAGACACACGCTGTTCACACACGTGACACAGAGAGACACACGCTGTACACACACAGGACACAGACACAGAGAGACACGCTGTACACACACACACAGAGAGACACACGCCGTACCCACACAAGACACAGACACAGAGAGACGCACGCTGTACACACACAGGACACAGACACAGAGAGACACACACTGTACACACACAGGACACAGACACATAGACACACGCTGTACACGCACAGGACACAGAGAGACACACGCGGTACACGCACAGGACACAGACACAGAGAGACACGCTGGACACACACAGGACACAGACAGAGAGACACATACTGTACACACACAGGACACAGAGAGACACACGCTGTACACACACAGGACACAGATACAGAGAGACACACGCTGTTCACACACGTGACACAGAGAGACACACGCTGTACACACACAGGACACAGACACAGAGAGACACGCTGTACACACACACACAGAGAGACACACGCTGTACCCACACAAGACACAGACACAGAGAGACGCACGCTGTACACACACAGGACACAGACACATAGACACACGCTGTACACGCACAGGACACAGACACAGAGAGACACACGCTGTACACACACAGGACACAGACAGAGAGACACGCTGTACACGCACAGGACACAGACAGAGAGACACATGCTGTACACACACAGGACACAGAGAGACACGTGCTGTACACACACAGGACACAGACACAGAGAGACACACGCTGTACACACACATGACACAGAGAGACACACGCTGTACACACACAGGACACAGACACAGAGACACACGCTGTACACACACCGGACACAGAGAGACACACGCGGTACACGCACAGGACACAGACACAGAGAGACACACGCTGTACACACACATACACACACAGAGAGACACACGCTGTACACACACAAGACACAGACACAGAGAGACACACGCTGTACACACACAGGACACAGACACAGACAGACACACGCTGTACACACACAGGACAGACACACACGCTGTACATGCACAGGACACAGACACAGAGAGACACACGCTGTACACACACAGGACACAGACAGACACACGCTGTACACACACAGGACACGGACACAGAGAGACACACGCTGTACACACACAGGACACAGACACAGAGAGACACACGCTGTACACACACAGGACACAGACACACGCTGTACACACAGCAGACACAGAAACAGAGAGACACACGCTGTACACACACAGGACACAGAGAGACACACGCTGTACACACACAGGACAGACACAGAAAGACACACGCTGTACACCCACAGGACACAGACACAGAAAGACACATGCTGTACACCCACAGGACACAGACACAGAGAGACACACGCTGTACACACACAGGACACAGACACAGAGAGACACGTGCTGTACACACAGGACACAGACAGAGAGACATGCTGTACACACACAGGACACAGACACAGAGAGACACACGCTGTTCACACACAGGACACAGACATAGAGAGACACACGCTGTACACACACAGGACACACAGAGAGACACACGCTGTACACACACAGGACACAGACACAGAGAGACACGTGCTGTACACACACAGGACACAGACACAGAGACACGCTGTACACACACAGGACACAGACACAGAGAGACACACGCTGTACACACACATGACACAGAGAGACACACGCTGTACACACACAAGACACAGACACAGAGAGACACACGCTGTATACACACAGGACACAGACACAGAGACACACGCTGTACACACACAGGACACAGAGAGACACACGCTGTACACGCACAGGACAGAGAGACACACGCTGTACACGCACAGGACACAGACACAGAGAGACACACGCTGTACACACACAAGACACAGACAGAGAGACACACGCTGTACACGCACAGGACACAGACACAGAGAGACACACGCTGTACACACACAGGACACAGAGAGACACACGCTGTACACACACAGGACACAGACACACGCTGTACACACAGAGGACACAGAAACAGAGAGACACACGCTGTACACACACAGGACACAGAGAGACACATGCTGTACACACACAGAACAGACACAGAAAGACACACGCTGTACACCCACAGGACACAGACACAGAAAGACACACGCTGTACACCGACACAACACAGACACAGAAATACACACGCTGTACACCCACAGGACACAGACACAGAGAGACACACGCTGTACACACACAGGACACAGACACAGAGAGACACGTGCTGTACACACAGGACACAGACAGAGAGACATGCTGTACACACACAGGACACAGACACAGAGAGACACACGCTGTACACACACAGGACACAGACATAGAGAGACACACGCTGTACACACACAGGACACACAGAGAGACACACGCTGTACACACACAGGACACATACACAGAGAGACACGTGCTGTACACACACAGGACACAGACACAGAGACACGCTGTACACACACAGGACACAGACACAGAGAGACACACGCTGTACACACACATGACACAGAGAGACACATGCTGTACACACACAAGACACAGCCACAGAGACACACACAGGACACAGACACAGAGAGACACACGCTGTACACACACAGGACACAGAGAGACACACGCTGTACACGCACAGGACACAGAGAGACACACGCTGTACACGCACAGGACACAGACACAGAGAGACACACGCTGTACACACACAAGACACAGACACAGAGAGACACACGCTGTACACACACAGGACACAGACACAGAGAGACACACGCTGTACACACACAGGACACAGACACAGAGACACACGCTGTACACGCACAGGACACAGACACAGAGAGACACACGCTGTACACGCACAGGACACAGACACAGAGAGACACACGCTGTACACGCACAGGACACAGACAGAGAGACACGCTGTACACGCACAGGACACAGACACAGAGAGACATGCTGTACACACACAGGACACAGAGAGACACACGCTGCACACACACAGGACACAGACACAGAGAGACACACGCTGTACACACACAGCACACAGAGAGACACACGCTGTAAACACACAGGACACAGACACAGAGACACACGCTGTACACACACAGGACACAGACACAGAGAGACACACGCTGTACACACACAGGACACAGACACATAGAGACACACGCTGTACACACACAGGACACAGACACAGAGAGACACACGCTGTACACACACAGGACACAGACACAGAGAGACACACGCTGTACACACACAGGACAGACACAAAGAAACACACGCTGTACACGCACAGGACAGACACAGAGAGACACACGCTGTACACACACAGGACACAGACACAGAGAGACACGTGCTGTACACACACAGGACACAGACAGAGAGACACGCTGTACACACACAGGACACAGACACAGAGAGACACACGCTGTACACACACAGGACACAGACACAGAGAGACACACGCTGTACACACACAGGACACACAGAGAGACACACGCTGTACACACAGGACACACAGAGAGACACGCTCTACACACACAGGACACACAGAGAGACACGCTGTACACACATAGGACACAGACACAGAGAGACACACGATGTACACGCACAGGACAGACACAGAGAGACACACGCTGTACACACACAGGACACAGACACAGAGAGACACGTGCTGTACACACACAGGACACAGACACAGAGAGACACACGCTGTACACACACATGACACAGAGAGACACACGCTGTACACACACAGGACACAGACAGAGACACACGCTGTACACACACCGGACAGAGAGACACACGCGGTACACGCACAGGACACAGACACAGAGAGACACGATGGACACACACAGGACACAGACAGAGAGACACATGCTGTACACACACAGGACACAGAGAGACACACGCTGTACACACACAGGACACAGACACAGAGAGACACACGCTGTACACACACATGACACAGAGAGACACACGCTGTACACACACAGGACACAGACACAGAGAGACACGCTGTACACACACACACACACACAGAGACACACGCTGTACCCACACAAGACACAGACACAGAGAGACACACGCTGTACACACACAGGACACAGAGAGACACACACTGTACACACACAGGACACAGACACAGAGACACACGCTGTACACGCACAGGACACAGACACAGAGAGACACACGCTGTACACACACAGGACACAGACAGAGAGACACGCTGTACACGCACAGGACACAGACAGAGAGACACGCTGTACACGCACAGGACACAGACACAGAGAGACATGCTGTACACACACAGGACACAGAGAGACACACGCTGCACACACACAGGACACAGACACAGACACACGCTGTACACGCACAGGACACAGACACAGAGAGACACACGCTGTACACACACAGGACACAGACAGAGAGACACGCTGTACACGCACAGGACACAGACACAGAGAGACATGCTGTACACACACAGGACACAGAGAGACACACGCTGCACACACACAGGACACAGACACTGAGAGACACACGCTGTACACACACAGCACACAGAGAGACACACGCTGTAAACACACAGGACACAGACACAGAGACACACGCTGTACACACACAGGACACAGACACAGAGAGACACACGCTGTACACACACAGACACAGAGAGACACACGCTGTACACACACAGGACACAGACAGAGAGACACATGCTGTACACACACAGGACACAGACACATAGAGACACACGCTGTACACACACAGGACACAGAGACAGAGAGACACACGCTGTACACAGGACAGACACAGAGAGACACACGCTGTACACGCACAGGACAGACACAGAGAGACACACGCTGTACACACACAGGACACAGACACAGAGAGACACGTTCTGTACACACACAGGACACAGACAGAGAGACACGCTGTACACACACAGGACACAGACAGACACACGCTGTACACACACAGGACACAGACACAGAGAGACACACGCTGTACACACACAGGACACACAGAGAGACACACGCTGTACACACACAGGACACACAGAGAGACACACGCTGTACACACACAGGACACACAGAGAGACACGCTCTACACACACAGGACACACAGAGAGACACACGCTGTACACACATAGGACACAGACACAGAGAGACACACGATGTACACGCACAGGACAGACACAGAGAGACACACGCTGTACACACACAGGACACAGACACAGAGAGACACGTGCTGTACACACACAGGACACAGACACAGAGAGACACACGCTGTACACACACATGACACAGAGAGACACACGCTGTACACACACAGGACACAGACACAGAGACACACGCTGTACACACACCGGACACAGAGAGACACACGCGGTACACGCACAGGACACAGACACAGAGAGACACGCTGGACACACACAGGACACAGACAGAGAGACACATACTGTACACACACAGGACACAGAGAGACACACGCTGTACACACACAGGACACAGACACAGAGAGACACACGCTGTTCACACACATGACACAGAGAGACACACGCTGTACACACACAGGACACAGACACAGAGAGACACGCTGTACACACAGAGAGACACACGCTGTACCCACACAAGACACAGACACAGAGAGACGCACGCTGTACACACACAGGACACAGACAGAGAGACACGCTGTACACGCACAGGACACAGAGAGACACATGCTGTACACACACAGGACACAGAGAGACACACGCTGTACACACACAGGACACAGACACAGAGAGACACACGCTGTACACACACGTACACAGAGAGACACATGCTGTACACACACAGGACACAGACACAGAGAGACACACGCTGTACACACACAGGACACAGACACAGAGAGACACACGCTATACACACAGGACACAGAGACACACGCTGTACACACACAGGACACAGACACAGAGAGACCCACGCTGTAAACGCACAGGACACAGACACAGAGAGACAAACGCTGTACACGCACAGGACACAGACACAGAGAGACACACGCTGTACACACACAGGGCACAGAGAGACACACGCTGCACACACACAGGACACAGACACACGCTGTACACACACAGGACACAGAAACAGAGAGACACACGCTGTACACACATAGGACACAGAGAGACACACGCTGTACACCCACAGGACACAGACACAGAGAGACACACGCTGTACACGCACAGGACAGACACAGAGAGACACACGCTGTACACACACAGGACACAGACACAGAGAGACACACGCTGTACACACACAGGACACAGACATAGAGAGACACACACAGGACACACAGAGAGACACGCTGTACACACACAGGACACAGACACAGAGAGACACACGCTGTACACGCACAGGACACAGACACAGAGAGACACACGCTGTACACACACAGGACACAGACAGAGAGACACGCTGGACACACACAGGACACAGACAGAGAGACACATACTGTACACACACAGGACACAGAGAGACACACGCTGTACACACACAGGACACAGACACAGAGAGACACACGCTGTTCACACACATGACACAGAGAGACACACGCTGTACACACACAGGACACAGACACAGAGAGACACGCTGTACACACACAGAGAGACACACGCTGTACCCACACAAGACACAGACACAGAGAGACGCACGCTGTACACACACAGGACACAGACACAGAGAGACACACACTGTACACACACAGGACACAGACACATAGACACACGCTGTACACGCACAGGACACAGACACAGAGAGACACACGCTGTACACACACAGGACACAGACAGAGAGACACGCTGTACACGCACAGGACACAGAGAGACACATGCTGTACACACACAGGACACAGAGAGACACACGCTGTACACACACAGGACACAGACACAGAGAGACACACGCTGTACACACACAGGACACAGACACAGAGAGACACACGCTGTACACACACGTACACAGAGAGACACATGCTGTACACACACAGGACACAGACACAGAGAGACACACGCTGTACACACACAGGACACAGACACAGAGAGACACACGCTATACACACAGGACACAGAGACACACGCTGTACACACACAGGACACAGACACAGAGAGACCCACGCTGTACACGCACAGGACACAGACACAGAGAGACACACGCTGTACACACACAGGGCACAGAGAGACACACGCTGCACACACACAGGACACAGACACACGCTGTACACACACAGGACACAGAAACAGAGAGACACACGCTGTACACACACAGGACACAGACAGAGAGACACGCTGTACACGCACAGGACACAGACACAGAGAGACATGCTGTACACACACAGGACACAGAGAGACACACGCTGCACACACACAGGACACAGACACTGAGAGACACACGCTGTACACACACAGCACACAGAGAGACACACGCTGTAAACACACAGGACACAGACACAGAGACACACGCTGTACACACACAGGACACAGACACAGAGAGACACACGCTGTACACACAGACACAGAGAGACACACGCTGTACACACACAGGACACAGACACAGAGAGACACACGCTGTACACACACAGGACACAGACACATAGAGACACACGCTGTACACACACAGGACACAGAGACAGAGAGACACACGCTGTACACACACAGGACACAGACACAGAGAGACACACGCTGTACACAGGACAGACACAGAGAGACACACGCTGTACACACACAGGACACAGACACAGAGAGACACGTTCTGTACACACACAGGACACAGACAGAGAGACACGCTGTACACACACAGGACACAGACAGACACACGCTGTACACAAACAGGACACAGACACAGAGAGACACACGCTGTACACACACAGGACACACAGAGAGACACACGCTGTACACACACAGGACACACAGAGAGACACGCTCTACACACACAGGACACACAGAGAGACACACGCTGTACACACATAGGACACAGACACAGAGAGACACACGATGTACACGCACAGGACAGACACAGAGAGACACACGCTGTACACACACAGGACACAGACACAGAGAGACACGTGCTGTACACACACAGGACACAGACACAGAGAGACACACGCTGTACACACACATGACACAGAGAGACACACGCTGTACACACACAGGACACAGACACAGAGACACACGCTGTACACACACCGGACACAGAGAGACACACGCGGTACACGCACAGGACACAGACACAGAGAGACACGCTGGACACACACAGGACACAGACAGAGAGACACATACTGTACACACACAGGACACAGAGAGACACACGCTGTACACACACAGGACACAGACACAGAGAGACACACGCTGTTCACACACATGACACAGAGAGACACACGCTGTACACACACAGGACACAGACACAGAGAGACACGCTGTACACACACAGAGAGACACACGCTGTACCCACACAAGACACAGACACAGAGAGACGCACGCTGTACACACACAGGACACAGACAGAGAGACACGCTGTACACGCACAGGACACAGAGAGACACATGCTGTACACACACAGGACACAGAGAGACACACGCTGTACACACACAGGACACAGACACAGAGAGACACACGCTGTACACACACGTACACAGAGAGACACATGCTGTACACACACAGGACACAGACACAGAGAGACACACGCTGTACACACACAGGACACAGACACAGAGAGACACACGCTATACACACAGGACACAGAGACACACGCTGTACACACACAGGACACAGACACAGAGAGACCCACGCTGTAAACGCACAGGACACAGACACAGAGAGACAAACGCTGTACACGCACAGGACACAGACACAGAGAGACACACGCTGTACACACACAGGGCACAGAGAGACACACGCTGCACACACACAGGACACAGACACACGCTGTACACACACAGGACACAGAAACAGAGAGACACACGCTGTACACACATAGGACACAGAGAGACACACGCTGTACACCCACAGGACACAGACACAGAGAGACACACGCTGTACACGCACAGGACAGACACAGAGAGACACACGCTGTACACACACAGGACACAGACACAGAGAGACACACGCTGTACACACACAGGACACAGACATAGAGAGACACACACAGGACACACAGAGAGACACGCTGTACACACACAGGACACAGACACAGAGAGACACACGCTGTACACGCACAGGACACAGACACAGAGAGACACACGCTGTACACACACAGGACACAGACAGAGAGACACGCTGTACACGCACAGGACACAGACACAGAGACATGCTGTACACACACAGGACACAGAGAGACACACGCTGTAAACACACAGGACACAGACACAGAGAGACCCACGCTGTACACGCACAGGACACAGACACAGAGAGACAAACGCTGTACACGCACAGGACACAGACACAGAGAGACACACGCTGTACACACACAGGACACAGACAGAGAGACACACACAGGACACACAGAGAGACACGCTGTACACACACAGGATACAGACACAGAGAGACACACGCTGTACACACACAGGACACAGACACAGAGAGACACGTTCTGTACACACACAGGACACAGACAGAGAGACACGCTGTACACACACAGGACACAGACAGACACACGCTGTACACACACAGGACACAGACACAGAGAGACACACGCTGTACACACACAGGACACACAGAGAGACACACGCTGTACACACACAGGACACACAGAGAGACACACGCTGTACACACACAGGACACACAGAGAGACACGCTCTACACACACAGGACACACAGAGAGACACACGCTGTACACACATAGGACACAGACACAGAGAGACACACGATGTACACGCACAGGACAGACACAGAGAGACACACGCTGTACACACACAGGACACAGACACAGAGAGACACGTGCTGTACACACACAGGACACAGACACAGAGAGACACACGCTGTACACACACATGACACAGAGAGACACACGCTGTACACACACAGGACACAGACACAGAGACACACGCTGTACACACACCGGACACAGAGAGACACACGCGGTACACGCACAGGACACAGACACAGAGAGACACGCTGGACACACACAGGACACAGACAGAGAGACACATACTGTACACACACAGGACACAGAGAGACACACGCTGTACACACACAGGACACAGACACAGAGAGACACACGCTGTTCACACACATGACACAGAGAGACACACGCTGTACACACACAGGACACAGACACAGAGAGACACGCTGTACACACACAGAGAGACACACGCTGTACCCACACAAGACACAGACACAGAGAGACGCACGCTGTACACACACAGGATACAGACAGAGAGACACGCTGTACACGCACAGGACACAGAGAGACACATGCTGTACACACACAGGACACAGAGAGACACACGCTGTACACACACAGGACACAGACACAGAGAGACACACGCTGTACACACACGTACACAGAGAGACACATGCTGTACACACACAGGACACAGACACAGAGAGACACACGCTGTACACACACAGGACACAGACACAGAGAGACACACGCTATACACACAGGACACAGAGACACACGCTGTACACACACAGGACACAGACACAGAGAGACCCACGCTGTAAACGCACAGGACACAGACACAGAGAGACAAACGCTGTACACGCACAGGACACAGACACAGAGAGACACACGCTGTACACACACAGGGCACAGAGAGACACACGCTGCACACACACAGGACACAGACACACGCTGTACACACACAGGACACAGAAACAGAGAGACACACGCTGTACACACATAGGACACAGAGAGACACACGCTGTACACCCACAGGACACAGACACAGAGAGACACACGCTGTACACGCACAGGACAGACACAGAGAGACACACGCTGTACACACACAGGACACAGACACAGAGAGACACACGCTGTACACACACAGGACACAGACATAGAGAGACACACACAGGACACACAGAGAGACACGCTGTACACACACAGGACACAGACACAGAGAGACACACGCTGTACACGCACAGGACACAGACACAGAGAGACACACGCTGTACACACACAGGACACAGACACAGAGAGACACGCTGGACACACACAGGACACAGACAGAGAGACACATACGGTACACACACAGGACACAGAGAGACACACGCTGTACACACACAGGACACAGACACAGAGAGACACACGCTGTTCACACACATGACACAGAGAGACACACGCTGTACACACACAGGACACAGACACAGAGAGACACGCTGTACACACACAGAGAGACACACGCTGTACCCACACAAGACACAGACACAGAGAGACGCACGCTGTACACACACAGGACACAGACAGAGAGACACGCTGTACACGCACAGGACACAGAGAGACACATGCTGTACACACACAGGACACAGAGAGACACACGCTGTACACACACAGGACACAGACACAGAGAGACACACGCTGTACACACACGTACACGGAGAGACACATGCTGTACACACACAGGACACAGACACAGAGAGACACACGCTGTACACACACAGGACACAGACACAGAGAGACACACGCTATACACACAGGACACAGAGACACACGCTGTACACACACAGGACACAGACACAGAGAGACCCACGCTGTAAACGCACAGGACACAGACACAGAGAGACAAACGCTGTACACGCACAGGACACAGACACAGAGAGACACACGCTGTACACACACAGGGCACAGAGAGACACACGCTGCACACACACAGGACACAGACACACGCTGTACACACACAGGACACAGAAACAGAGAGACACACGCTGTACACACATAGGACACAGAGAGACACACGCTGTACACCCACAGGACACAGACACAGAGAGACACACGCTGTACACGCACAGGACAGACACAGAGAGACACACGCTGTACACACACAGGACACAGACACAGAGAGACACACGCTGTACACACACAGGACACAGACATAGAGAGACACACACAGGACACACAGAGAGACACGCTGTACACACACAGGACACAGACACAGAGAGACACACGCTGTACACGCACAGGACACAGACACAGAGAGACACACGCTGTACACACACAGGACACAGACAGAGAGACACGCTGTACACGCACAGGACACAGACACAGAGACATGCTGTACACACACAGGACACAGAGAGACACACGCTGTAAACACACAGGACACAGACACAGAGAGACCCACGCTGTACACGCACAGGACACAGACACAGAGAGACAAACGCTGTACACGCACAGGACACAGACACAGAGAGACACACGCTGTACACACACAGGACACAGACAGAGAGACACACACAGGACACACAGAGAGACACGCTGTACACACACAGGATACAGACACAGAGAGACACACGCTGTACACACACAGGACACAGACACAGAGAGACACGTTCTGTACACACACAGGACACAGACAGAGAGACACGCTGTACACACACAGGACACAGACAGACACACGCTGTACACACACAGGACACAGACACAGAGAGACACACGCTGTACACACACAGGACACACAGAGAGACACACGCTGTACACACACAGGACACACAGAGAGACACACGCTGTACACACACAGGACACACAGAGAGACACGCTCTACACACACAGGACACACAGAGAGACACACGCTGTACACACATAGGACACAGACACAGAGAGACACACGATGTACACGCACAGGACAGACACAGAGAGACACACGCTGTACACACACAGGACACAGACACAGAGAGACACGTGCTGTACACACACAGGACACAGACACAGAGAGACACACGCTGTACACACACATGACACAGAGAGACACACGCTGTACACACACAGGACACAGACACAGAGACACACGCTGTACACACACCGGACACAGAGAGACACACGCGGTACACGCACAGGACACAGACACAGAGAGACACGCTGGACACACACAGGACACAGACAGAGAGACACATACTGTACACACACAGGACACAGAGAGACACACGCTGTACACACACAGGACACAGACACAGAGAGACACACGCTGTTCACACACATGACACAGAGAGACACACGCTGTACACACACAGGACACAGACACAGAGAGACACGCTGTACACACACAGAGAGACACACGCTGTACCCACACAAGACACAGACACAGAGAGACGCACGCTGTACACACACAGGATACAGACAGAGAGACACGCTGTACACGCACAGGACACAGAGAGACACATGCTGTACACACACAGGACACAGAGAGACACACGCTGTACACACACAGGACACAGACACAGAGAGACACACGCTGTACACACACGTACACAGAGAGACACATGCTGTACACACACAGGACACAGACACAGAGAGACACACGCTGTACACACACAGGACACAGACACAGAGAGACACACGCTATACACACAGGACACAGAGACACACGCTGTACACACACAGGACACAGACACAGAGAGACCCACGCTGTAAACGCACAGGACACAGACACAGAGAGACAAACGCTGTACACGCACAGGACACAGACACAGAGAGACACACGCTGTACACACACAGGGCACAGAGAGACACACGCTGCACACACACAGGACACAGACACACGCTGTACACACACAGGACACAGAAACAGAGAGACACACGCTGTACACACATAGGACACAGAGAGACACACGCTGTACACCCACAGGACACAGACACAGAGAGACACACGCTGTACACGCACAGGACAGACACAGAGAGACACACGCTGTACACACACAGGACACAGACACAGAGAGACACACGCTGTACACACACAGGACACAGACATAGAGAGACACACACAGGACACACAGAGAGACACGCTGTACACACACAGGACACAGACACAGAGAGACACACGCTGTACACGCACAGGACACAGACACAGAGAGACACACGCTGTACACACACAGGACACAGACAGAGAGACACGCTGGACACACACAGGACACAGACAGAGAGACACATACTGTACACACACAGGACACAGAGAGACACACGCTGTACACACACAGGACACAGACACAGAGAGACACACGCTGTTCACACACATGACACAGAGAGACACACGCTGTACACACACAGGACACAGACACAGAGAGACACGCTGTACACACACAGAGAGACACACGCTGTACCCACACAAGACACAGACACAGAGAGACGCACGCTGTACACACACAGGACACAGACACAGAGAGACACACACTGTACACACACAGGACACAGACACATAGACACACGCTGTACACGCACAGGACACAGACACAGAGAGACACACGCTGTACACACACAGGACACAGACAGAGAGACACGCTGTACACGCACAGGACACAGAGAGACACATGCTGTACACACACAGGACACAGAGAGACACACGCTGTACACACACAGGACACAGACACAGAGAGACACACGCTGTACACACACGTACACAGAGAGACACATGCTGTACACACACAGGACACAGACACAGAGAGACACACGCTGTACACACACAGGACACAGACACAGAGAGACACACGCTATACACACAGGACACAGAGACACACGCTGTACACACACAGGACACAGACACAGAGAGACCCACGCTGTACACGCACAGGACACAGACACAGAGAGACACACGCTGTACACACACAGGGCACAGAGAGACACACGCTGCACACACACAGGACACAGACACACGCTGTACACACACAGGACACAGAAACAGAGAGACACACGCTGTACACACACAGGACACAGACAGAGAGACACGCTGTACACGCACAGGACACAGACACAGAGAGACATGCTGTACACACACAGGACACAGAGAGACACACGCTGCACACACACAGGACACAGACACTGAGAGACACACGCTGTACACACACAGCACACAGAGAGACACACGCTGTAAACACACAGGACACAGACACAGAGACACACGCTGTACACACACAGGACACAGACACAGAGAGACACACGCTGTACACACACAGACACAGAGAGACACACGCTGTACACACACAGGACACAGACACAGAGAGACACACGCTGTACACACACAGGACACAGACACATAGAGACACACGCTGTACACACACAGGACACAGAGACAGAGAGACACACGCTGTACACACACAGGACACAGACACAGAGAGACACACGCTGTACACAGGACAGACACAGAGAGACACACGCTGTACACACACAGGACACAGACACAGAGAGACACGTTCTGTACACACACAGGACACAGACAGAGAGACACGCTGTACACACACAGGACACAGACAGACACACGCTGTACACACACAGGACACAGACACAGAGAGACACACGCTGTACACACACAGGACACACAGAGAGACACACGCTGTACACACACAGGACACACAGAGAGACACGCTCTACACACACAGGACACACAGAGAGACACACGCTGTACACACATAGGACACAGACACAGAGAGACACACGATGTACACGCACAGGACAGACACAGAGAGACACACGCTGTACACACACAGGACACAGACACAGAGAGACACGTGCTGTACACACACAGGACACAGACACAGAGAGACACACGCTGTACACACACATGACACAGAGAGACACACGCTGTACACACACAGGACACAGACACAGAGACACACGCTGTACACACACCGGACACAGAGAGACACACGCGGTACACGCACAGGACACAGACACAGAGAGACACGCTGGACACACACAGGACACAGACAGAGAGACACATACTGTACACACACAGGACACAGAGAGACACACGCTGTACACACACAGGACACAGACACAGAGAGACACACGCTGTTCACACACATGACACAGAGAGACACACGCTGTACACACACAGGACACAGACACAGAGAGACACGCTGTACACACACAGAGAGACACACGCTGTACCCACACAAGACACAGACACAGAGAGACGCACGCTGTACACACACAGGACACAGACAGAGAGACACGCTGTACACGCACAGGACACAGAGAGACACATGCTGTACACACACAGGACACAGAGAGACACACGCTGTACACACACAGGACACAGACACAGAGAGACACACGCTGTACACACACGTACACAGAGAGACACATGCTGTACACACACAGGACACAGACACAGAGAGACACACGCTGTACACACACAGGACACAGACACAGAGAGACACACGCTATACACACAGGACACAGAGACACACGCTGTACACACACAGGACACAGACACAGAGAGACCCACGCTGTAAACGCACAGGACACAGACACAGAGAGACAAACGCTGTACACGCACAGGACACAGACACAGAGAGACACACGCTGTACACACACAGGGCACAGAGAGACACACGCTGCACACACACAGGACACAGACACACGCTGTACACACACAGGACACAGAAACAGAGAGACACACGCTGTACACACATAGGACACAGAGAGACACACGCTGTACACCCACAGGACACAGACACAGAGAGACACACGCTGTACACGCACAGGACAGACACAGAGAGACACACGCTGTACACACACAGGACACAGACACAGAGAGACACACGCTGTACACACACAGGACACAGACATAGAGAGACACACACAGGACACACAGAGAGACACACGATGTACACACACAGGACACAGACACAGAGAGACACGCTGTACACACACACACACAGAGACACACGCTGTACCCACACAAGACACAGACACAGAGAGACACACGCTGTACACACACAGGACACAGAGAGACACACACTGTACACACACAGGACACAGACACAGAGACACACGCTGTACACGCACAGGACACAGACAGAGAGACACGCTGTACACGCACAGGACACAGACAGGGAGACACGCTGTACACGCACAGGACACAGACACAGAGAGACATGCTGTACACACACAGGACACAGAGAGACACACGCTGCACACACACAGGACACAGACACAGAGACACACGCTGTACACGCACAGGACACAGACACAGAGAGACACACGCTGTACACACACAGGACACAGACAGAGAGACACGCTGTACACGCACAGGACACAGACACAGAGAGACATGCTGTACACACACAGGACACAGAGAGACACACGCTGTACACACACAGCACACAGAGAGACACACGCTGTAAACACACAGGACACAGACACAGAGACACACGCTGTACACACACAGGACACAGACACAGAGAGACACACGCTGTACACACACAGACACAGAGAGACACACGCTGTACACACACAGGACACAGACACAGAGA
This sequence comes from Petromyzon marinus, assembly GCF_048934315.1. Classification (NCBI taxonomy): domain Eukaryota; kingdom Metazoa; phylum Chordata; class Hyperoartia; order Petromyzontiformes; family Petromyzontidae; genus Petromyzon; species Petromyzon marinus. The sequence goes on from NW_027423012.1 coordinate 862,125, forward strand.
GACACACGCTGTACACACACAGGACACAGACACATAGAGACACACGCTGTACACACACAGGACACAGAGACAGAGAGACACACGCTGTACACACACAGGACACAGACAGAGAGACACACGCTGTACACAGGACAGACACAGAGAGACACACGCTGTACACGCACAGGACAGACACAGAGAGACACACGCTGTACACACACAGGACACAGACACAGAGAGACACGTTCTGTACACACACAGGACACAGACACAGAGAGACACACGCTGTACACACACAGGACACAGACACAGAGAGACACACGCTGTACACACACAGGACACAGACACAGAGAGACACACGCTGTACACACACAGGACACACAGAGAGACACACGCTGTACACACACAGGACACACAGAGAGACACGCTCTACACACACAGGACACACAGAGAGACACACGCTGTACACACATAGGACACAGACACAGAGAGACACACGATGTACACGCACAGGACAGACACAGAGAGACACACGCTGTACACACACAGGACACAGACACAGAGAGACACGTGCTGTACACACACAGGACACAGACACAGAGAGACACACGCTGTACACACACATGACAGAGAGACACACGCTGTACACACACAGGACACAGACACAGAAACACACGCTGTACACACACCGGACACAGAGAGACACACGCGGTACACGCACAGGACACAGACACAGAGAGACACGCTGGACACACACAGGACACAGACAGAGAGACACATACTGTACACACACAGGACACAGAGAGACACACGCTGTACACACACAGGACACAGACACAGAGAGACACACGCTGTTCACACACGTGACACAGAGAGACACACGCTGTACACACACAGGACACAGACACAGAGAGACACGCTGTACACACACACACAGAGAGACACACGCCGTACCCACACAAGACACAGACACAGAGAGACGCACGCTGTACACACACAGGACACAGACACAGAGAGACACACACTGTACACACACAGGACACAGACACATAGACACACGCTGTACACGCACAGGACACAGAGAGACACACGCGGTACACGCACAGGACACAGACACAGAGAGACACGCTGGACACACACAGGACACAGACAGAGAGACACATACTGTACACACACAGGACACAGAGAGACACACGCTGTACACACACAGGACACAGATACAGAGAGACACACGCTGTTCACACACGTGACACAGAGAGACACACGCTGTACACACACAGGACACAGACACAGAGAGACACGCTGTACACACACACACAGAGAGACACACGCTGTACCCACACAAGACACAGACACAGAGAGACGCACGCTGTACACACACAGGACACAGACACATAGACACACGCTGTACACGCACAGGACACAGACACAGAGAGACACACGCTGTACACACACAGGACACAGACAGAGAGACACGCTGTACACGCACAGGACACAGACAGAGAGACACATGCTGTACACACACAGGACACAGAGAGACACGTGCTGTACACACACAGGACACAGACACAGAGAGACACAGGCTGTACACACACATGACACAGAGAGACACACGCTGTACACACACAGGACACAGACACAGAGACACACGCTGTACACACACCGGACACAGAGAGACACACGCGGTACACGCACAGGACACAGACACAGAGAGACACACGCTGTACACACACATACACACACAGAGAGACACACGCTGTACACACACAAGACACAGACACAGAGAGACACACGCTGTACACACACAGGACACAGACACAGACAGACACACGCTGTACACACACAGGACAGACACACACGCTGTACATGCACAGGACACAGACACAGAGAGACACACGCTGTACACACACAGGACACAGACAGACACACGCTGTACACACACAGGACACGGACACAGAGAGACACACGCTGTACACACACAGGACACAGACACAGAGAGACACACGCTGTACACACACAGGACACAGACACACGCTGTACACACAGCAGACACAGAAACAGAGAGACACACGCTGTACACACACAGGACACAGAGAGACACACGCTGTACACACACAGGACAGACACAGAAAGACACACGCTGTACACCCACAGGACACAGACACAGAAAGACACATGCTGTACACCCACAGGACACAGACACAGAGAGACACACGCTGTACACACACAGGACACAGACACAGAGAGACACGTGCTGTACACACAGGACACAGACAGAGAGACATGCTGTACACACACAGGACACAGACACAGAGAGACACACGCTGTTCACACACAGGACACAGACATAGAGAGACACACGCTGTACACACACAGGACACACAGAGAGACACACGCTGTACACACACAGGACACAGACACAGAGAGACACGTGCTGTACACACACAGGACACAGACACAGAGACACGCTGTACACACACAGGACACAGACACAGAGAGACACACGCTGTACACACACATGACACAGAGAGACACACGCTGTACACACACAAGACACAGACACAGAGAGACACACGCTGTATACACACAGGACACAGACACAGAGACACACGCTGTACACACACAGGACACAGAGAGACACACGCTGTACACGCACAGGACAGAGAGACACACGCTGTACACGCACAGGACACAGACACAGAGAGACACACGCTGTACACACACAAGACACAGACAGAGAGACACACGCTGTACACGCACAGGACACAGACACAGAGAGACACACGCTGTACACACACAGGACACAGAGAGACACACGCTGTACACACACAGGACACAGACACACGCTGTACACACAGAGGACACAGAAACAGAGAGACACACGCTGTACACACACAGGACACAGAGAGACACATGCTGTACACACACAGAACAGACACAGAAAGACACACGCTGTACACCCACAGGACACAGACACAGAAAGACACACGCTGTACACCGACACAACACAGACACAGAAATACACACGCTGTACACCCACAGGACACAGACACAGAGAGACACACGCTGTACACACACAGGACACAGACACAGAGAGACACGTGCTGTACACACAGGACACAGACAGAGAGACATGCTGTACACACACAGGACACAGACACAGAGAGACACACGCTGTACACACACAGGACACAGACATAGAGAGACACACGCTGTACACACACAGGACACACAGAGAGACACACGCTGTACACACACAGGACACATACACAGAGAGACACGTGCTGTACACACACAGGACACAGACACAGAGACACGCTGTACACACACAGGACACAGACACAGAGAGACACACGCTGTACACACACATGACACAGAGAGACACATGCTGTACACACACAAGACACAGCCACAGAGACACACACAGGACACAGACACAGAGAGACACACGCTGTACACACACAGGACACAGAGAGACACACGCTGTACACGCACAGGACACAGAGAGACACACGCTGTACACGCACAGGACACAGACACAGAGAGACACACGCTGTACACACACAAGACACAGACACAGAGAGACACACGCTGTACACACACAGGACACAGACACAGAGAGACACACGCTGTACACACACAGGACACAGACACAGAGACACACGCTGTACACGCACAGGACACAGACACAGAGAGACACACGCTGTACACGCACAGGACACAGACACAGAGAGACACACGCTGTACACGCACAGGACACAGACAGAGAGACACGCTGTACACGCACAGGACACAGACACAGAGAGACATGCTGTACACACACAGGACACAGAGAGACACACGCTGCACACACACAGGACACAGACACAGAGAGACACACGCTGTACACACACAGCACACAGAGAGACACACGCTGTAAACACACAGGACACAGACACAGAGACACACGCTGTACACACACAGGACACAGACACAGAGAGACACACGCTGTACACACACAGGACACAGACACATAGAGACACACGCTGTACACACACAGGACACAGACACAGAGAGACACACGCTGTACACACACAGGACACAGACACAGAGAGACACACGCTGTACACACACAGGACAGACACAAAGAAACACACGCTGTACACGCACAGGACAGACACAGAGAGACACACGCTGTACACACACAGGACACAGACACAGAGAGACACGTGCTGTACACACACAGGACACAGACAGAGAGACACGCTGTACACACACAGGACACAGACACAGAGAGACACACGCTGTACACACACAGGACACAGACACAGAGAGACACACGCTGTACACACACAGGACACACAGAGAGACACACGCTGTACACACAGGACACACAGAGAGACACGCTCTACACACACAGGACACACAGAGAGACACGCTGTACACACATAGGACACAGACACAGAGAGACACACGATGTACACGCACAGGACAGACACAGAGAGACACACGCTGTACACACACAGGACACAGACACAGAGAGACACGTGCTGTACACACACAGGACACAGACACAGAGAGACACACGCTGTACACACACATGACACAGAGAGACACACGCTGTACACACACAGGACACAGACAGAGACACACGCTGTACACACACCGGACAGAGAGACACACGCGGTACACGCACAGGACACAGACACAGAGAGACACGATGGACACACACAGGACACAGACAGAGAGACACATGCTGTACACACACAGGACACAGAGAGACACACGCTGTACACACACAGGACACAGACACAGAGAGACACACGCTGTACACACACATGACACAGAGAGACACACGCTGTACACACACAGGACACAGACACAGAGAGACACGCTGTACACACACACACACACAGAGACACACGCTGTACCCACACAAGACACAGACACAGAGAGACACACGCTGTACACACACAGGACACAGAGAGACACACACTGTACACACACAGGACACAGACACAGAGACACACGCTGTACACGCACAGGACACAGACACAGAGAGACACACGCTGTACACACACAGGACACAGACAGAGAGACACGCTGTACACGCACAGGACACAGACAGAGAGACACGCTGTACACGCACAGGACACAGACACAGAGAGACATGCTGTACACACACAGGACACAGAGAGACACACGCTGCACACACACAGGACACAGACACAGACACACGCTGTACACGCACAGGACACAGACACAGAGAGACACACGCTGTACACACACAGGACACAGACAGAGAGACACGCTGTACACGCACAGGACACAGACACAGAGAGACATGCTGTACACACACAGGACACAGAGAGACACACGCTGCACACACACAGGACACAGACACTGAGAGACACACGCTGTACACACACAGCACACAGAGAGACACACGCTGTAAACACACAGGACACAGACACAGAGACACACGCTGTACACACACAGGACACAGACACAGAGAGACACACGCTGTACACACACAGACACAGAGAGACACACGCTGTACACACACAGGACACAGACAGAGAGACACATGCTGTACACACACAGGACACAGACACATAGAGACACACGCTGTACACACACAGGACACAGAGACAGAGAGACACACGCTGTACACACACAGGACACAGACACAGAGAGACACACGCTGTACACAGGACAGACACAGAGAGACACACGCTGTACACGCACAGGACAGACACAGAGAGACACACGCTGTACACACACAGGACACAGACACAGAGAGACACGTTCTGTACACACACAGGACACAGACAGAGAGACACGCTGTACACACACAGGACACAGACAGACACACGCTGTACACACACAGGACACAGACACAGAGAGACACACGCTGTACACACACAGGACACACAGAGAGACACACGCTGTACACACACAGGACACACAGAGAGACACACGCTGTACACACACAGGACACACAGAGAGACACGCTCTACACACACAGGACACACAGAGAGACACACGCTGTACACACATAGGACACAGACACAGAGAGACACACGATGTACACGCACAGGACAGACACAGAGAGACACACGCTGTACACACACAGGACACAGACACAGAGAGACACGTGCTGTACACACACAGGACACAGACACAGAGAGACACACGCTGTACACACACATGACACAGAGAGACACACGCTGTACACACACAGGACACAGACACAGAGACACACGCTGTACACACACCGGACACAGAGAGACACACGCGGTACACGCACAGGACACAGACACAGAGAGACACGCTGGACACACACAGGACACAGACAGAGAGACACATACTGTACACACACAGGACACAGAGAGACACACGCTGTACACACACAGGACACAGACACAGAGAGACACACGCTGTTCACACACATGACACAGAGAGACACACGCTGTACACACACAGGACACAGACACAGAGAGACACGCTGTACACACACAGAGAGACACACGCTGTACCCACACAAGACACAGACACAGAGAGACGCACGCTGTACACACACAGGACACAGACAGAGAGACACGCTGTACACGCACAGGACACAGAGAGACACATGCTGTACACACACAGGACACAGAGAGACACACGCTGTACACACACAGGACACAGACACAGAGAGACACACGCTGTACACACACGTACACAGAGAGACACATGCTGTACACACACAGGACACAGACACAGAGAGACACACGCTGTACACACACAGGACACAGACACAGAGAGACACACGCTATACACACAGGACACAGAGACACACGCTGTACACACACAGGACACAGACACAGAGAGACCCACGCTGTAAACGCACAGGACACAGACACAGAGAGACAAACGCTGTACACGCACAGGACACAGACACAGAGAGACACACGCTGTACACACACAGGGCACAGAGAGACACACGCTTCACACACACAGGACACAGACACACGCTGTACACACACAGGACACAGAAACAGAGAGACACACGCTGTACACACATAGGACACAGAGAGACACACGCTGTACACCCACAGGACACAGACACAGAGAGACACACGCTGTACACGCACAGGACAGACACAGAGAGACACACGCTGTACACACACAGGACACAGACACAGAGAGACACACGCTGTACACACACAGGACACAGACATAGAGAGACACACACAGGACACACAGAGAGACACGCTGTACACACACAGGACACAGACACAGAGAGACACACGCTGTACACGCACAGGACACAGACACAGAGAGACACACGCTGTACACACACAGGACACAGACAGAGAGACACGCTGTACACGCACAGGACACAGACACAGAGACATGCTGTACACACACAGGACACAGAGAGACACACGCTGTAAACACACAGGACACAGACACAGAGAGACCCACGCTGTACACGCACAGGACACAGACACAGAGAGACAAACGCTGTACACGCACAGGACACAGACACAGAGAGACACACGCTGTACACACACAGGACACAGACAGAGAGACACACACAGGACACACAGAGAGACACGCTGTACACACACAGGATACAGACACAGAGAGACACACGCTGTACACACACAGGACACAGACACAGAGAGACACGTTCTGTACACACACAGGACACAGACAGAGAGACACGCTGTACACACACAGGACACAGACAGACACACGCTGTACACACACAGGACACAGACACAGAGAGACACACGCTGTACACACACAGGACACACAGAGAGACACACGCTGTACACACACAGGACACACAGAGAGACACACGCTGTACACACACAGGACACACAGAGAGACACGCTCTACACACACAGGACACACAGAGAGACACACGCTGTACACACATAGGACACAGACACAGAGAGACACACGATGTACACGCACAGGACAGACACAGAGAGACACACGCTGTACACACACAGGACACAGACACAGAGAGACACGTGCTGTACACACACAGGACACAGACACAGAGAGACACACGCTGTACACACACATGACACAGAGAGACACACGCTGTACACACACAGGACACAGACACAGAGACACACGCTGTACACACACCGGACACAGAGAGACACACGCGGTACACGCACAGGACACAGACACAGAGAGACACGCTGGACACACACAGGACACAGACAGAGAGACACATACTGTACACACACAGGACACAGAGAGACACACGCTGTACACACACAGGACACAGACACAGAGAGACACACGCTGTTCACACACATGACACAGAGAGACACACGCTGTACACACACAGGACACAGACACAGAGAGACACGCTGTACACACACAGAGAGACACACGCTGTACCCACACAAGACACAGACACAGAGAGACGCACGCTGTACACACACAGGACACAGACAGAGAGACACGCTGTACACGCACAGGACACAGAGAGACACATGCTGTACACACACAGGACACAGAGAGACACACGCTGTACACACACAGGACACAGACACAGAGAGACACACGCTGTACACACACGTACACAGAGAGACACATGCTGTACACACACAGGACACAGACACAGAGAGACACACGCTGTACACACACAGGACACAGACACAGAGAGACACACGCTATACACACAGGACACAGAGACACACGCTGTACACACACAGGACACAGACACAGAGAGACCCACGCTGTAAACGCACAGGACACAGACACAGAGAGACAAACGCTGTACACGCACAGGACACAGACACAGAGAGACACACGCTGTACACACACAGGGCACAGAGAGACACACGCTGCACACACACAGGACACAGACACACGCTGTACACACACAGGACACAGAAACAGAGAGACACACGCTGTACACACATAGGACACAGAGAGACACACGCTGTACACCCACAGGACACAGACACAGAGAGACACACGCTGTACACGCACAGGACAGACACAGAGAGACACACGCTGTACACACACAGGACACAGACACAGAGAGACACACGCTGTACACACACAGGACACAGACATAGAGAGACACACACAGGACACACAGAGAGACACGCTGTACACACACAGGACACAGACACAGAGAGACACACGCTGTACACGCACAGGACACAGACACAGAGAGACACACGCTGTACACACACAGGACACAGACAGAGAGACACGCTGGACACACACAGGACACAGACAGAGAGACACATACTGTACACACACAGGACACAGAGAGACACACGCTGTACACACACAGGACACAGACACAGAGAGACACACGCTGTTCACACACATGACACAGAGAGACACACGCTGTACACACACAGGACACAGACACAGAGAGACACGCTGTACACACACAGAGAGACACACGCTGTACCCACACAAGACACAGACACAGAGAGACGCACGCTGTACACACACAGGACACAGACACAGAGAGACACACACTGTACACACACAGGACACAGACACATAGACACACGCTGTACACGCACAGGACACAGACACAGAGAGACACACGCTGTACACACACAGGACACAGACAGAGAGACACGCTGTACACGCACAGGACACAGAGAGACACATGCTGTACACACACAGGACACAGAGAGACACACGCTGTACACACACAGGACACAGACACAGAGAGACACACGCTGTACACACACAGGACACAGACACAGAGAGACACACGCTGTACACACACGTACACAGAGAGACACATGCTGTACACACACAGGACACAGACACAGAGAGACACACGCTGTACACACACAGGACACAGACACAGAGAGACACACGCTATACACACAGGACACAGAGACACACGCTGTACACACACAGGACACAGACACAGAGAGACCCACGCTGTACACGCACAGGACACAGACACAGAGAGACACACGCTGTACACACACAGGGCACAGAGAGACACACGCTGCACACACAAAGGACACAGACACACGCTGTACACACACAGGACACAGAAACAGAGAGACACACGCTGTACACACACAGGACACAGACAGAGAGACACGCTGTACACGCACAGGACACAGACACAGAGAGACATGCTGTACACACACAGGACACAGAGAGACACACGCTGCACACACACAGGACACAGACACTGAGAGACACACGCTGTACACACACAGCACACAGAGAGACACACGCTGTAAACACACAGGACACAGACACAGAGACACACGCTGTACACACACAGGACACAGACACAGAGAGACACACGCTGTACACACACAGACACAGAGAGACACACGCTGTACACACACAGGACACAGACACAGAGAGACACACGCTGTACACACACAGGACACAGACACATAGAGACACACGCTGTACACACACAGGACACAGAGACAGAGAGACACACGCTGTACACACACAGGACACAGACACAGAGAGACACACGCTGTACACAGGACAGACACAGAGAGACACACGCTGTACACACACAGGACACAGACACAGAGAGACACGTTCTGTACACACACAGGACACAGACAGAGAGACACGCTGTACACACACAGGACACAGACAGACACACGCTGTACACACACAGGACACAGACACAGAGAGACACACGCTGTACACACACAGGACACACAGAGAGACACACGCTGTACACACACAGGACACACAGAGAGACACGCTCTACACACACAGGACACACAGAGAGACACACGCTGTACACACATAGGACACAGACACAGAGAGACACACGATGTACACGCACAGGACAGACACAGAGAGACACACGCTGTACACACACAGGACACAGACACAGAGAGACACGTGCTGTACACACACAGGACACAGACACAGAGAGACACACGCTGTACACACACATGACACAGAGAGACACACGCTGTACACACACAGGACACAGACACAGAGACACACGCTGTACACACACCGGACACAGAGAGACACACGCGGTACACGCACAGGACACAGACACAGAGAGACACGCTGGACACACACAGGACACAGACAGAGAGACACATACTGTACACACACAGGACACAGAGAGACACACGCTGTACACACACAGGACACAGACACAGAGAGACACACGCTGTTCACACACATGACACAGAGAGACACACGCTGTACACACACAGGACACAGACACAGAGAGACACGCTGTACACACACAGAGAGACACACGCTGTACCCACACAAGACACAGACACAGAGAGACGCACGCTGTACACACACAGGACACAGACAGAGAGACACGCTGTACACGCACAGGACACAGAGAGACACATGCTGTACACACACAGGACACAGAGAGACACACGCTGTACACACACAGGACACAGACACAGAGAGACACACGCTGTACACACACGTACACAGAGAGACACATGCTGTACACACACAGGACACAGACACAGAGAGACACACGCTGTACACACACAGGACACAGACACAGAGAGACACACGCTATACACACAGGACACAGAGACACACGCTGTACACACACAGGACACAGACACAGAGAGACCCACGCTGTAAACGCACAGGACACAGACACAGAGAGACAAACGCTGTACACGCACAGGACACAGACACAGAGAGACACACGCTGTACACACACAGGGCACAGAGAGACACACGCTGCACACACACAGGACACAGACACACGCTGTACACACACAGGACACAGAAACAGAGAGACACACGCTGTACACACATAGGACACAGAGAGACACACGCTGTACACCCACAGGACACAGACACAGAGAGACACACGCTGTACACGCACAGGACAGACACAGAGAGACACACGCTGTACACACACAGGACACAGACACAGAGAGACACACGCTGTACACACACAGGACACAGACATAGAGAGACACACACAGGACACACAGAGAGACACGCTGTACACACACAGGACACAGACACAGAGAGACACACGCTGTACACGCACAGGACACAGACACAGAGAGACACACGCTGTACACACACAGGACACAGACAGAGAGACACGCTGTACACGCACAGGACACAGACACAGAGACATGCTGTACACACACAGGACACAGAGAGACACACGCTGTAAACACACAGGACACAGACACAGAGAGACCCACGCTGTACACGCACAGGACACAGACACAGAGAGACAAACGCTGTACACGCACAGGACACAGACACAGAGAGACACACGCTGTACACACACAGGGCACAGAGAGACACACGCTGCACACACACAGGACACAGACACACGCTGTACACACACAGGACACAGAAACAGAGAGACACACGCTGTACACACACAGGACACAGAGAGACACACGCTGTACACCCACAGGACACAGACACAGAGAGACACACGCTGTAAACGCACAGGACAGACACAGAGAGACACACGCTGTACACACACAGGACACAGACAGAGAGACACACACAGGACACACAGAGAGACACGCTGTACACACACAGGATACAGACACAGAGAGACACACGCTGTACACGCACAGGACACAGACACAGAGAGACACACGCTGTACACACACAGGACACAGACAGAGAGACACGCTGTACACGCACAGGACACAGACACAGAGACATGCTGTACACACACAGGACACAGAGAGACACACGCTGTAAACACACAGGACACAGACACAGAGAGACACACGCTGTACACACACAGGACACAGACACAGAGAGACACGTGCTGTACACACACAGGACACAGACACAGAGACACGCTGTACACACACAGGACACAGACACAGAGAGACACACGCTGTACACACACATGACACAGAGAGACACACGCTGTACACACACAAGACACAGACACAGAGAGACACACGCTGTATACACACAGGACACAGACACAGAGACACACGCTGTACACACACAGGACACAGAGAGACACACGCTGTACACGCACAGGACACAGAGAGACACACGCTGTACACGCACAGGACACAGACACAGAGAGACACACGCTGTACACACACAAGACACAGACAGACACACGCTGTACACACACAAGACACAGACACAGAGAGACACACGCTGTACACGCACAGGACACAGACACAGAGAGACACACGCTGTACACACACAGGACACAGAGAGACACACGCTGTACACACACAGGACACAGACACACGCTGTACACACAGAGGACACAGAAACAGAGAGACACACGCTGTACACACACAGGACACAGAGAGACACACGCTGTACACACACAGGACAGACACAGAAAGACACACGCTGTACACCCACAGGACACAGACACAGAAAGACACACGCTGTACACCGACACAACACAGACACAGAAAGACACACGCTGTACACCCACAGGACACAGACACAGAGAGACACACGCTGTACACACACAGGACACAGACACAGAGAGACACGTGCTGTACACACAGGACACAGACAGAGAGACATGCTGTACACACACAGGACACAGACACAGAGAGACACACGCTGTACACACACAGGACACAGACATAGAGAGACACACGCTGTACACACACAGGACACACAGAGAGACACACGCTGTACACACACAGGACACATACACAGAGAGACACGTGCTGTACACACACAGGACACAGACACAGAGACACGCTGTACACACACAGGACACAGACACAGAGAGACACACGCTGTACACACACATGACACAGAGAGACACACGCTGTACACACACAAGACACAGACACAGAGACACACACAGGACACAGACACAGAGACACACGCTGTACACACACAGGACACAGAGAGACACACGCTGTACACGCACAGGACACAGAGAGACACACGCTGTACACGCACAGGACACAGACACAGAGAGACACACGCTGTACACACACAAGACACAGACACAGAGAGACACACGCTGTACACACACAGGACACAGACACAGAGAGACACACGCTGTACACACACAGGACACAGACACAGAGACACACGCTGTACACGCACAGGACACAGACACAGAGAGACACACGCTGTACACGCACAGGACACAGACAAAGAGACACGCTGTACACGCACAGGACACAGACAGAGAGACACGCTGTACACGCACAGGACACAGACACAGAGAGACATGCTGTACACACACAGGACACAGAGAGACACACGCTGCACACACACAGGACACAGACACAGAGAGACACACGCTGTACACACACAGCACACAGAGAGACACGCTGTAAACACACAGGACACAGACACAGAGACACACGCTGTACACACACAGGACACAGACACAGAGAGACACACGCTGTACACACACAGGACACAGACACATAGAGACACACGCTGTACACACACAGGACACAGACACAGAGAGACACACGCTGTACACACACAGGACACAGACACAGAGAGACACACGCTGTACACACACAGGACAGACACAAAGAAACACACGCTGTACACGCACAGGACAGACACAGAGAGACACACGCTGTACACACACAGGACACAGACACAGAGAGACACGTGCTGTACACACACAGGACACAGAAAGAGAGACACGCTGTACACACACAGGACACAGACACAGAGAGACACGTGCTGTACACACACAGGACACAGACACAGAGAGACACACGCTGTACACACACATGACACAGAGAGACACACGCTGTACACACACAGGACACAGACAGAGACACACGCTGTACACACACCGGACACAGAGAGACACACGCGGTACACGCACAGGACACAGACACAGAGAGACACGATGGACACACACAGGACACAGACAGAGAGACACATGCTGTACACACACAGGACACAGAGAGACACACGCTGTACACACACAGGACACAGACACAGAGAGACACACGCTGTACACACACATGACACAGAGAGACACACGCTGTACACACACAGGACACAGACACAGAGAGACACACGCTGTACACACACAGGACACAGAGAGACACACACTGTACACACACAGGACACAGACACAGAGACACACGCTGTACACGCACAGGACACAGACACAGAGAGACACACGCTGTACACACACAGGACACAGACAGAGAGACACGCTGTACACGCACAGGACACAGACAGAGAGACACGCTGTACACGCACAGGACACAGACACAGAGAGACATGCTGTACACACACAGGACACAGAGAGACACACGCTGCACACACACAGGACACAGACACAGAGACACACGCTGTACACGCACAGGACACAGACACAGAGAGACACACGCTGTACACACACAGGACACAGACAGAGAGACACGCTGTACACGCACAGGACACAGAGAGACACACGCTGCACACACACAGGACACAGACACTGAGAGACACACGCTGTACACACACAGCACACAGAGAGACACACGCTGTAAACACACAGGACACAGACACAGAGACACACGCTGTACACACACAGGACACAGACACAGAGAGACACACGCTGTACACACACAGACACAGAGAGACACACGCTGTACACACACAGGACACAGACACAGAGAGACACATGCTGTACACACACAGGACACAGACACATAGAGACACACGCTGTACACACACAGGACACAGAGACAGAGAGACACACGCTGTACACACACAGGACACAGACACAGAGAGACACACGCTGTACACAGGACAGACACAGAGAGACACACGCTGTACACGCACAGGACAGACACAGAGAGACACACGCTGTACACACACAGGACACAGACACAGAGAGACACGTTCTGTACACACACAGGACACAGACAGAGAGACACGCTGTACACACACAGGACACAGACAGACACACGCTGTACACACACAGGACACAGACACAGAGAGACACACGCTGTACACACACAGGACACACAGAGAGACACACGCTGTACACACACAGGACACACAGAGAGACACGCTCTACACACACAGGACACACAGAGAGACACACGCTGTACACACATAGGACACAGACACAGAGAGACACACGATGTACACGCACAGGACAGACACAGAGAGACACACGCTGTACACACACAGGACACAGACACAGAGAGACACGTGCTGTACACACACAGGACACAGACACAGAGAGACACACGCTGTACACACACATGACACAGAGAGACACACGCTGTACACACACAGGACACAGACACAGAGACACACGCTGTACACACACCGGACACAGAGAGACACACGCGGTACACGCACAGGACACAGACACAGAGAGACACGCTGGACACACACAGGACACAGACAGAGAGACACATACTGTACACACACAGGACACAGAGAGACACATACTGTACACACACAGGACACAGAGAGACACACGCTGTACACACACAGGACACAGACACAGAGAGACACACGCTGTTCACACACATGACACAGAGAGACACACGCTGTACACACACAGGACACAGACACAGAGAGACACGCTGTACACACACAGAGAGACACACGCTGTACCCACACAAGACACAGACACAGAGAGACGCACGCTGTACACACACAGGACACAGACACAGAGAGACACACACTGTACACACACAGGACACAGACACATAGACACACGCTGTACACGCACAGGACACAGACACAGAGAGACACACGCTGTACACACACAGGACACAGACAGACACGCTGTACACGCACAGGACACAGAGAGACACATGCTGTACACACACAGGACACAGAGAGACACACGCTGTACACACACAGGACACAGACACAGAGAGACACACGCTGTACACACACGTACACAGAGAGACACATGCTGTACACACACAGGACACAGACACAGAGAGACACACGCTGTACACACACAGGACACAGACACAGAGAGACACACGCTATACACACAGGACACAGAGACACACGCTGTACACACACAGGACACAGACACAGAGAGACCCACGCTGTACACGCACAGGACACAGACACAGAGAGACAAACGCTGTACACGCACAGGACACAGACACAGAGAGACACACGCTGTACACACACAGGGCACAGAGAGACACACGCTGCACACACACAGGACACAGACACACGCTGTACACACACAGGACACAGAAACAGAGAGACACACGCTGTACACACACAGGACACAGACAGAGAGACACGCTGTACACGCACAGGACACAGACACAGAGAGACATGCTGTACACACACAGGACACAGAGAGACACACGCTGCACACACACAGGACACAGACACTGAGAGACACACGCTGTACACACACAGCACACAGAGAGACACACGCTGTAAACACACAGGACACAGACACAGAGACACACGCTGTACACACACAGGACACAGACACAGAGACACACGCTGTACACACACAGGACACAGACACAGAGACACACGCTGTACACACACAGGACACAGACACAGAGAGACACACGCTGTACACACACAGGACACAGACACACAGAGACACACGCTGTACACACACAGGACAGACACAGAGAGACACACGCTGTACACACACAGGACACAGACACAGAGAGACACGTTCTGTACACACACAGGACACAGACAGAGAGACACGCTGTACACACACAGGACACAGACAGACACACGCTGTACACACACAGGACACAGACACAGAGAGACACACGCTGTACACACAGAGAGACACACGCTGTACACACACAGGACACACAGAGAGACACGCTCTACACACACAGGACACACAGAGAGACACACGCTGTACACACATAGGACACAGACACAGAGAGACACACGATGTACACGCACAGGACAGACACAGAGAGACACACGCTGTACACACACAGGACACAGACACAGAGAGACACGTGCTGTACACACACAGGACACAGACACAGAGAGACACACGCTGTACACACACATGACACAGAGAGACACACGCTGTACACACACAGGACACAGACACAGAGACACACGCTGTACACACACCGGACACAGAGAGACACACGCGGTACACGCACAGGACACAGACACAGAGAGACACGCTGGACACACACAGGACACAGACAGAGAGACACATACTGTACACACACAGGACACAGAGAGACACACGCTGTACACACACAGGACACAGACACAGAGAGACACACGCTGTTCACACACATGACACAGAGAGATACACGCTGTACACACACAGGACACAGACACAGAGAGACACGCTGTACACACACAGAGAGACACACGCTGTACCCACACAAGACACAGACACAGAGAGACGCACGCTGTACACACACAGGACACAGACACAGAGAGACACACACTGTACACACACAGGACACAGACACATAGACACACGCTGTACACGCACAGGACACAGACACAGAGAGACACACGCTGTACACACACAGGACACAGACAGAGAGACACGCTGTACACACACAGGACACAGACAGAGAGACACATGCTGTACACACACAGGACACAGAGAGACACACGCTGTACACACACAGGACACAGACACAGAGAGACACACGCTGTACACACACAGGACACAGACACAGAGAGACACACGCTGTACACACACGTACACAGAGAGACACATGCTGTACACACACAGGACACAGACACAGAGAGACACACGCTGTACACACACAGGACACAGACACAGAGAGACACACGCTATACACACAGGACACAGAGACACACGCTGTACACACACAGGACACAGACACAGAGAGACCCACGCTGTACACGCACAGGACACAGACACAGAGAGACAAACGCTGTACACGCACAGGACACAGACACAGAGACACACGCTGTACACACACAGGGCACAGAGAGACACACGCTGCACACACACAGGACACAGACACATGCTGTACACACACAGGACACAGAAACAGAGAGACGCACGCTGTACACACACAGGACACAGAGAGACACACGCTGTACACCCACAGGACACAGACACAGAGAGACACACGCTGTACACGCACAGGACAGACACAGAGAGACACACGCTGTACACACACAGGACACAGACACAGAGAGACACACGCTGTACACACACAGGACACAGACATAGAGAGACACACACAGGACACACAGAGAGACACGCTGTACACACACAGGACACAGACACAGAGAGACACACGCTGTACACGCACAGGACACAGACACAGAGAGACACACGCTGTACACACACAGGACACAGACAGAGAGACACGCTGTACACGCACAGGACACAGACACAGAGACATGCTGTACACACACAGGACACAGAGAGACACACGCTGTAAACACACAGGACACAGACACAGAGAGACCCACGCTGTACACGCACAGGACACAGACACAGAGAGACAAACGCTGTACACGCACAGGACACAGACACAGAGAGACACACGCTGTACACACACAGGGCACAGAGAGACACACGCTGCACACACACAGGACACAGACACACGCTGTACACACACAGGACACAGAAACAGAGAGACACACGCTGTACACACACAGGACACAGAGAGACACACGCTGTACACCCACAGGACACAGACACAGAGAGACACACGCTGTACACGCACAGGACAGACACAGAGAGACACACGCTGTACACACACAGGACACAGACATAGAGAGACACACACAGGACACACAGAGAGACACGCTGTACACACACAGGATACAGACACAGAGAGACACACGCTGTACACGCACAGGACACAGACACAGAGAGACACACGCTGTACACACACAGGACACGGACAGAGAGACACGCTGTACACGCACAGGACACAGACACAGAGACATGCTGTACACACACAGGACACAGAGAGACACACGCTGTAAACACACAGGACACAGACACAGAGAGACACACGCTGTACACGCACAGGACACAGACACAGAGAGACACACGCTGTACACACACATGACACAGAGAGACACACGCTGTACACACACAGGACACAGACACAGAGAGACACACGCTGTACACACACAGGACACAGACATAGAGAGACACACACAGGACACACAGAGAGACACGCTGTACACACACAGGATACAGACACAGAGAGACACGCTGTACACGCACAGGACACAGACACAGAGAGACACACGCTGTACACACACAGGACACAGACAGAGAGACACGCTGTACACGCACAGGACACAGACACAGAGACATGCTGTACACACACAGGACACAGAGAGACACACGCTGTAAACACACAGGACACAGACACAGAGAGACACACGCTGTACACGCACAGGACACAGACACAGAGAGACAAAAGGCGATCTGGGCCTTGTTTAAGTAACGAATGATATTAAAATATAGTCATCGTGTTTTCTGGTCGGATTCATCGAAGAGTTGCGAGGAAGTTGTAAAAGTCGATGTCGATTTTTTTTTGTTCCCCCAGCGAACGCGCGGCCGCCTCAAGATGGTGGCGGGCGGTGACGGGCGGGTTAATGGCGAGTCGATCACGTGACCCTCGCCGATCACGTGACACCCGCGCGGGGGAGGGCGGGAAATAGGCGCTCCTCGGCACGTAAACATTCGCGTTGTTTTACATTAAGCCCCAGGTTCGTTGTGGTGTTGTTAACGTTGTCGGCGCATGTGTGGCTTAATAAATTAACTTTTACGTTGAAAAAAGAAAAAGAGAGTGAGAGAACAGGCTAGCAGTGGAGAGGCTAGGAGAGTGAGAGAGAACAGGCTAGCAGTGGAGAGGCTAGGAGGGTGAGAGAACAGGCTAGCAGTGGAGAGGCTAGGAGAGTGAGAGAGAACAGGCTAGCAGTGGAGAGGCTAGGAGAGAGAGAGAACAGGCTAGCAGTAGAGAGGCTAGGAGCGTGAGAGAACAGGCTAGCAGTGGAGAGGCTAGGAGCGTGAGAGAACAGGCAAGCAGTAGAGAGGCTAGGAGCGTGAGAGAGAACAGGCTAGCCGTGGAGAGGCTGAGAGTGAGAGAACAGGCTAGCAGTAGAGAGGCTAGGAGCGTGAGAGAGAACAGGCTAGCAGTGGAGAGGTAGGAGAGTGAGAGAGAACAGGCTAGCAGTGGAGAAGCTAGGAGAGTGAGAGAGAACAGGCTAGCAGTGGAGAGGCTAGGAGAGAGAGAACAGGCTAGCAGTGGAGAGGCTAGGAGAGTGAGAGAACAGGCTAGCAGTGGAGAGGCTAGGAGAGTGAGAGAACAGGCTAGCAGTGGAGAGGCTAGGAGCGTGAGAGAACAGGCTAGCAGTAGAGAGGCTAGGAGCGTGAGAGAGAACAGGCTAGCAGTGGAGAGGCTAGGAGGGTGAGAGAACAGGCTAGCAGTGGAGAGGCTAGGAGAGTGAGAGAGAACAGGCTAGCAGTGGAGAGGCTAGGAGGGTGAGAGAACAGGCTAGCAGTGGAGAGGCTAGGAGCGCGAGAGAACAGGCTAGCAGTGGAGAGGCTAGGAGAGAGAACAGGCTAGCAGTGGAGAGGCTAGGAGCGTGAGAGAACAGGCTAGCAGTAGAGAGGCTAGGAGGGTGAGAGAGAACAGGCTAGCCGTGGAGAGGCTATGAGAGTGAGAGAACAGGCTAGCAGTAGAGAGGCTAGGAGAGTGAGAGAGAACAGGCTAGCAGTGGAGAGGCTAGGAGGGTGAGAGAACAGGCTAGCAGTGGAGAGGCTAGGAGCGCGAGAGAACAGGCTAGCAGTGGAGAGGCTAGGAGAGAGAACAGGCTAGCAGTGGAGAGGCTAGGAGCGTGAGAGAACAGGCTAGCAGTGGAGAGGCTAGGAGCGTGAGAGAACAGGCTAGCAGTAGAGAGGCTAGGAGGGTGAGAGAGAACAGGCTAGCCGTGGAGAGGCTATGAGAGTGAGAGAACAGGCTAGCAGTAGAGAGGCTAGGAGCGTGAGAGAGAACAGGCTAGCAGTGGAGAGGCTAGGAGAGTGAGAGAGAACAGGCTAGCAGTGGAGAGGCTAGGAGAGTGAGAGAGAACAGGCTAGCAGTGGAGAGGCTAGGAGAGAGAGAACAGGCTAGCAGTGGAGAGGCTAGGAGAGTGAGAGAACAGGCTAGCAGTAGAGAGGCTAGGAGCGTGAGAGAGAACAGGCTAGCAGTGGAGAGGCTAGGAGGGTGAGAGAACAGGCTAGCAGTGGAGAGGCTAGGAGCGTGAGAGAGAACAGGCTAGCAGTGGAGAGGCTAGGAGAGTGAGAGAGAACAGGCAGGCAGTGGAGAGGCTAGGAGAGTGAGAGAGAACAGGCAGGCAGTGGAGAGGCTAGGAGAGAGAGAGAACAGGCTAGCAGTGGAGATGCTAGGAGGGTGAGAGAACAGGCTAGCAGTGGAGAGGCTAGGAGAGTGAGAGAGAACAGGCTAGCAGTGGAGAGGCTAGGAGGGTGAGAGAACAGGCTAGCAGTGGAGAGGCTAGGAGCGTGAGAGAACAGGCTAGCAGTGGAGAGGCTAGGAGCGTGAGAGAACAGGCTAGCAGTGGAGAGGCCAGGAGCGTGAGAGAACAGGCTAGCAGTGGAGAGGCCAGGAGGGTGAGAGAACAGGCTAGCAGTGGAGAGGCTAGGAGAGGGTGAGAGAACAGGCTAGCAGTGGAGAGGCTAGGAGAGTGAGAGAACAGGCTAGCAGCGGAGAGGCTTGGAGAGAGAGAACAGGGCAGCAGTGGAGAGGCTAGGAGCGTGAGAGAGAACAGGCTAGCAGTGGAGAGGCTAGGAGCATGAGAGCACAGGCTAGCAGTGGAGAGGCTAAGGAGAGTGAGAGAACAGGCTAGCAGTAGAGAGGCTAGGAGCGTGAGAGAGAACAGGCTAGCAGTGGAGAGGCTAGGAGAGTGAGAGAGAGAACAGGCTAGCAGTGGAGAGGCTAAGGAACGTGAGAGAACAGGCTAGCAGTGGAGAGGCTAGGAGCGTGAGAGAACAGGCTAGCAGTAGAGAGGCTAGGAGGGTGAGAGAACAGGCTAGCCGTGGAGAGGCTATGAGAGTGAGAGAACAGGCTAGCAGTAGAGAGGCTAGGAGCGTGAGAGAGAACAGGCTAGCAGTGGAGAGGCTAGGAGAGTGAGAGAGAACAGGCTAGCAGTGGAGAGACTAGGAGAGTGAGAGAGAACAGGCTAGCAGTGGAGAGGCTAGGAGAGAGAGAGAACAGGCTACCAGTGGAGGCTAGGAGAGTGAGAGAACAGGCTAGCAGTGGAGAGGCTAGGAGAGTGAGAGAACAGGCTAGCAGTGGAGAGGCTAGGAGCGTGAGAGAACAGGCTAGCAGTAGAGAGGCTAGGAGCGTGAGAGAGAACAGGCTAGCAGTGGAGAAGCTAGGAGGGTGAGAGAACAGGCTAGCAGTGGAGAGGCTAGGAGCGTGAGAGAGAACAGGCTAGCAGTGGAGAGGCTAGGAGAGTGAGAGAGAACAGGCAGGCAGTGGAGAGGCTAGGAGAGTGAGAGAGAATAGGCTAGCAGTGGAGAGGCTAGGAGGGTGAGAGAACAGGCTAGCAGTGGAGAGGCTAGGAGAGTGAGAGAGAACAGGCTAGCAGTGGAGAGGCTAGGAGGGTGAGAGAACAGGCTAGCAGTGGAGAGGCTAGGAGCGTGAGAGAACAGGCTAGCAGTGGAGAGGCTAGGAGCGTGAGAGAACAGGCTAGCAGTAGAGAGACTAAGGAGAGTGAGAGAACAGGCTAGCAGTAGAGAGGCTAGGAGCGTGAGAGAGAACAGGCTAGCAGTGGAGAGGCTAGGAGCGTGAGAGAACAGGCTAGCAGTGGAGAGGCTAGGAGCGTGAGAGAACAGGCTAGCAGTGGAGAGACTAAGGAGAGTGAGAGAACAGGCTAGCACTAGAGAGGCTAGGAGCGTGAGAGAGAACAGGCTAGCAGTGGAGAGGCTAGGAGAGTGAGAGAGAGAACAGGCTAGCAGTGGAGAGGCTAAGGAGCGTGAGAGAACAGGCTAGCAGTAGAGAGGCTAGGAGGGTGAGAGAGAACAGGCGAGCCGTGGAGAGGCTATGAGAGTGAGAGAACAGGCTAGCAGTAGAGAGGCTAGGAGCGTGAGAGAGAACAGGCTAGCAGTGGAGAGGCTAGGAAAGTGAGAGAGAACAGGCTAGCAGTGGAGAGGCTAGGAGAGTGAGAGAGAACAGGCTAGCAGTGGAGAGGCTAGGAGAGAGAGAACAGGCTAGCAGTGGAGAGGCTAGGAGAGTGAGAGCACAGGCTAGCAGTGGAGAGGCTAGGAGAGTGAGAGAACAGGCTAGCAGTGGAGAGGCTAGGAGCGTGAGAGAATAGGCTAGCAGTAGAGAGGCTAGGAGCGTGAGAGAGAACAGGCTAGCAGTGGAGAGGCTAGGAGGGTGAGAGAACAGGCTAGCAGTGGAGAGGCTAGGAGCGTGAGAGAGAACAGGCTAGCAGTGGAGAGGCTAGGAGAGTGAGAGAGAACAGGCAGGCAGTGGAGAGGCTAGGAGAGTGAGAGAGAACAGGCTAGCAGTGGAGAGGCTAGGAGGGTGAGAGAACAGGCTAGCAGTGGAGAGGCTAGGAGAGTGAGAGAGAACAGGCAGGCAGTGGAGAGGCTAGGAGAGTGAGAGAGAACAGGCAGGCAGTGGAGAGGCTAGGAGAGTGAGAGAGAACAGGCTAGCAGTGGAGAGGCTAGGAGGGTGAGAGAACAGGCTAGCAGTGGAGAGGCTAGGAGCATGAGAGAGAACAGGCTAGCAGTGGAGAGGCTAGGAGAGTGAGAGAGAGAACAGGCTAGCAGTGGAGAGACTAAGGAGTGTGAGAGAGAGAACAGGCTAGCAGTGGAGAGGCTAAGGAGTGTGAGAGAACAGGCTAGCAGTGGAGAGGCTAAGGAGTGTGAGAGAACAGGCTAGCAGTGGAGAGGCTAGGAGAGTGAGAGAGAACAGGCTAGCAGTGGAGAGGCTAGGAGAGTGAGAGAACTGGCTAGCAGTGGAGAGGCTAGGAGAGTGAGAGAACAGGCTAGCAGTGGAGAGGCTAGGAGCGTGAGAGAACAGGCTAGCAGTAGAGAGGCTAGGAGCGTGAGAGAGAACAGGCTAGCAGTGGAGAGGCTAGGAGGGTGAGAGAACAGGCTAGCAGTGGAGAGGCTAGGAGAGTGAGAGAGAACAGGCTAGCAGTGGAGAGGCTAGGAGGGTGAGAGAACAGGCTAGCAGTGGAGAGGCTAGGAGCGCGAGAGAACAGGCTAGCAGTGGAGAGGCTAGGAGAGAGAACAGGCTAGCAGTGGAGAGGCTAGGAGCGTGAGAGAACAGGCTAGCAGTGGAGAGGCTAGGAGCGTGAGAGAACAGGCTAGCAGTAGAGAGGCTAGGAGGGTGAGAGAGAACAGGCTAGCCGTGGAGAGGCTATGAGAGTGAGAGAACAGGCTAGCAGTAGAGAGGCTAGGAGCGTGAGAGAGAACAGGCTAGCAGTGGAGAGGCTAGGAGAGTGAGAGATAACAGGCTAGCAGTGGAGAGGCTAGGAGAGTGAGAGAGAACAGGCTAGCAGTGGAGAGGCTAGGAGAGTGAGAGAGAACAGGCTAGCAGTGGAGAGGCTAGGAGAGTGAGAGAACAGGCTAGCAGTAGAGAGGCTAGGAGCGTGAGAGAGAACAGGCTAGCAGTGGAGAGGCTAGGAGGGTGAGAGAACAGGCTAGCAGTGGAGAGGCTAGGAGCGTGAGAGAGAACAGGCTAGCAGTGGAGAGGCTAGGAGAGTGAGAGAGAACAGGCAGGCAGTGGAGAGGCTAGGAGAGTGAGAGAGAACAGGCAGGCAGTGGAGAGGCTAGGAGAGAGAGAGAACAGGCTAGCAGTGGAGAGGCTAGGAGGGTGAGAGAACAGGCTAGCAGTGGAGAGGCTAGGAGAGTGAGAGAGAACAGGCTAGCAGTGGAGAGGCTAGGAGGGTGAGAGAACAGGCTAGCAGTGGAGAGGCTAGGAGCGTGAGAGAACAGGCTAGCAGTGGAGAGGCTAGGAGCGTGAGAGAACAGGCTAGCAGTGGAGAGGCCAGGAGCGTGAGAGAACAGGCTAGCAGTGGAGAGGCCAGGAGGGTGAGAGAACAGGCTAGCAGTGGAGAGGCTAGGAGAGGGTGAGAGAACAGGCTAGCAGTGGAGAGGCTAGGAGAGTGAGAGAAAAGGCTAGCAGCGGAGAGGCTTGGAGAGAGAGAACAGGGCAGCAGTGGAGAGGCTAGGAGCGTGAGAGAGAACAGGCTAGCAGTGGAGAGGCTAGGAGCATGAGAGCACAGGCTAGCAGTGGAGAGGCTAAGGAGAGTGAGAGAACAGGCTAGCAGTAGAGAGGCTAGGAGCGTGAGAGAGAACAGGCTAGCAGTGGAGAGGCTAGGAGAGTGAGAGAGAGAACAGGCTAGCAGTGGAGAGGCTAAGGAACGTGAGAGAACAGGCTAGCAGTGGAGAGGCTAGGAGCGTGAGAGAACAGGCTAGCAGTAGAGAGGCTAGGAGGGTGAGAGAACAGGCTAGCCGTGGAGAGGCTATGAGAGTGAGAGAACAGGCTAGCAGTAGAGAGGCTAGGAGCGTGAGAGAGAACAGGCTAGCAGTGGAGAGGCTAGGAGAGTGAGAGAGAACAGGCTAGCAGTGGAGAGACTAGGAGAGTGAGAGAGAACAGGCTAGCAGTGGAGAGGCTAGGAGAGAGAGAGAACAGGCTACCAGTGGAGGCTAGGAGAGTGAGAGAACAGGCTAGCAGTGGAGAGGCTAGGAGAGTGAGAGAACAGGCTAGCAGTGGAGAGGCTAGGAGCGTGAGAGAACAGGCTAGCAGTAGAGAGGCTAGGAGCGTGAGAGAGAACAGGCTAGCAGTGGAGAAGCTAGGAGGGTGAGAGAACAGGCTAGCAGTGGAGAGGCTAGGAGCGTGAGAGAGAACAGGCTAGCAGTGGAGAGGCTAGGAGAGTGAGAGAGAACAGGCAGGCAGTGGAGAGGCTAGGAGAGTGAGAGAGAATAGGCTAGCAGTGGAGAGGCTAGGAGGGTGAGAGAACAGGCTAGCAGTGGAGAGGCTAGGAGAGTGAGAGAGAACAGGCTAGCAGTGGAGAGGCTAGGAGGGTGAGAGAACAGGCTAGCAGTGGAGAGGCTAGGAGCGTGAGAGAAAAGGCTAGCAGTGGAGAGGCTAGGAGCGTGAGAGAACAGGCTAGCAGTAGAGAGACTAAGGAGAGTGAGAGAACAGGCTAGCAGTAGAGAGGCTAGGAGCGTGAGAGAGAACAGGCTAGCAGTGGAGAGGCTAGGAGCGTGAGAGAACAGGCTAGCAGTGGAGAGGCTAGGAGCGTGAGAGAACAGGCTAGCAGTGGAGAGACTAAGGAGAGTGAGAGAACAGGCTAGCAGTAGAGAGGCTAGGAGCGTGAGAGAGAACAGGCTAGCAGTGGAGAGGCTAGGAGAGTGAGAGAGAGAACAGGCTAGCAGTGGAGAGGCTAAGGAGCGTGAGAGAACAGGCTAGCAGTGGAGAGGCTAAGGAGCGTGAGAGAACAGGCTAGCAGTGGAGAGGCTAGGAGCGTGAGAGAACAGGCTAGCAGTAGAGAGGCTAGGAGGGTGAGAGAGAACAGGCGAGCCGTGGAGAGGCTATGAGAGTGAGAGAACAGGCTAGCAGTAGAGAGGCTAGGAGCGTGAGAGAGAACAGGCTAGCAGTGGAGAGGCTAGGAAAGTGAGAGAGAACAGGCTAGCAGTGGAGAGGCTAGGAGAGTGAGAGAGAACAGGCTAGCAGTGGAGAGGCTAGGAGAGAGAGAACAGGCTAGCAGTGGAGAGGCTAGGAGAGTGAGAGCACAGGCTAGCAGTGGAGAGGCTAGGAGAGTGAGAGAACAGGCTAGCAGTGGAGAGGCTAGGAGCGTGAGAGAATAGGCTAGCAGTAGAGAGGCTAGGAGCGTGAGAGAGAACAGGCTAGCAGTGGAGAGGCTAGGAGGGTGAGAGAACAGGCTAGCAGTGGAGAGGCTAGGAGCGTGAGAGAGAACAGGCTAGCAGTGGAGAGGCTAGGAGAGTGAGAGAGAACAGGCAGGCAGTGGAGAGGCTAGGAGAGTGAGAGAGAACAGGCTAGCAGTGGAGAGGCTAGGAGGGTGAGAGAACAGGCTAGCAGTGGAGAGGCTAGGAGAGTGAGAGAGAACAGGCAGGCAGTGGAGAGGCTAGGAGAGTGAGAGAGAACAGGCTAGCAGTGGAGAGGCTAGGAGGGTGAGAGAACAGGCTAGCAGTGGAGAGGCTAGGAGGGTGAGAGAACAGGCTAGCAGTGGAGAGGCTAGGAGCATGAGAGAGAACAGGCTAGCAGTGGAGAGGCTAGGAGAGTGAGAGAACAGGCAGGCAGTGGAGAGGCTAGGAGAGTGAGAGAGAACAGGCTAGCAGTGGAGAGGCTAGGAGGGTGAGAGAACAGGCTAGCAGTGGAGAGGCTAGGAGAGTGAGAGAACAGGCTAGCAGTGGAGAGGCTAGGAGGGTGAGAGAACAGGCTAGCAGTGGAGAGGCTAGGAGAGAGAGAGAACAGGCTAGCAGTGGAGAGGCTAGGAGAGGGTGAGAGAACAGGCTAGCAGTGGAGAGGCTAGGAGAGGGTGAGAGAACAGGCTAGCAGTGGAGAGGCTAGGAGAGTGAGAGAACAGGCTAGCAGTGGAGAGGCTTGGAGAGAGAGAACAGGGCAGCAGTGGAGAGGCTAGGAGCGTGAGAGAGAACAGGCTAGCAGTGGAGAGGCTAGGAGCGTGAGAGAACAGGCTAGCAGTGGAGAGGCTAAGGAGAGTGAGAGAACAGGCTAGCAGTAGAGAGGCTAGGAGCGTGAGAGAGAACAGGCTAGCAGTGGAGAGGCTAGGAGAGTGAGAGAGAGAACAGGCTAGCAGTGGAGAGACTAAGGAGTGTGAGAGAGAGAACAGGCTAGCAGTGGAGAGGCTAAGGAGTGTGAGAGAACAGGCTAGCAGTGGAGAGGCTAGAAGAGTGAGAGAGAACAGGCTAGCAGTGGAGAGGCTTGGAGAGAGAGAACAGGGCAGCAGTGGAGAGGCTAGGAGCGTGAGAGAGAACAGGCTAGCAGTGGAGAGGCTAGGAGCGTGAGAGAACAGGCTAGCAGTGGAGAGGCTAAGGAGAGTGAGAGAACAGGCTAGCAGTAGAGAGGCTAGGAGCGTGAGAGAGAACAGGCTAGCAGTGGAGAGGCTAGGAGAGTGAGAGAGAGAACAGGCTAGCAGTGGAGAGACTAAGGAGTGTGAGAGAGAGAACAGGCTAGCAGTGGAGAGGCTAAGGAGTGTGAGAGAACAGGCTAGCAGTGGAGAGGCTAGGAGAGTGAGAGAGAACAGGCTAGCAGTGGAGAGGCTAAGGAGGGTGAGAGAATAGGCTAGCAGTGGAGTGGCTAGGAGCGTGAGAGAACAGGCTAGCAGTAGAGAGGCTAGGAGAGAGAGAATAGGCTAGCAGTGGAGAGGCCAGGAGGGTGAGAGCACAGGCTAGCAGTGGAGAGGCTAGGAGCGTGAGAGAGAACAGGCTAGCAGTGGAGAGGCTAGGAGCGTGAGAGAACAGGCTAGCAGTGGAGAGGCTAAGGAGAGTGAGAGAACAGGCTAGCAGTAGAGAGGCTAGGAGCGTGAGAGAGAACAGGCTAGCAGTGGAGAGGCTAGGAGAGTGAGAGCGAACAGGCTAGCAGTGGAGAGGCTAAGGAGGGTGAGAGAATAGGCTAGCAGTGGAGTGGCTAGGAGCGTGAGAGAACAGGCTAGCAGTAGAGAGGCTAGGAGAGAGAGAATAGGCTAGCAGTGGAGAGGCTAGGAGCGTGAGAGAACAGGCTAGCAGTGGAGAGGCCAGGAGGGTGAGAGCACAGGCTAGCAGTGGAGAGGCTAGGAGCGTGAGAGAGAACAGGCTAGCAGTGGAGAGGCTAGGAGAGAGAGAGAGAACAGGCGAGCAGTGGAGAGGCTAGGAGAGTGAGAGAGAACAGGCTAGCAGTGGAGAGGCTAGGAGAGTGAGAGAACAGGCTAGCAGTGGAGAGGCTTGGAGAGAGAGAACAGGGCAGCAGTGGAGAGGCTAGGAGCGTGAGAGAGAACAGGCTAGCAGTGGAGAGGCTAGGAGCGTGAGAGAACAGGCTAGCAGTGGAGAGGCTAAGGAGAGTGAGAGAACAGGCTAGCAGTAGAGAGGCTAGGAGCGTGAGAGAGAACAGGCTAGCAGTGGAGAGGCTAGGAGAGTGAGAGAGAGAACAGGCTAGCAGTGGAGAGACTAAGGAGTGTGAGAGAGAGAACAGGCTAGCAGTGGAGAGGCTAAGGAGTGTGAGAGAACAGGCTAGCAGTGGAGAGGCTAGAAGAGTGAGAGAGAACAGGCTAGCAGTGGAGAGGCTTGGAGAGAGAGAACAGGGCAGCAGTGGAGAGGCTAGGAGCGTGAGAGAGCACAGGCTAGCAGTGGAGAGGCTAGGAGCGTGAGAGAACAGGCTAGCAGTGGAGAGGCTAAGGAGAGTGAGAGAACAGGCTAGCAGTAGAGAGGCTAGGAGCGTGAGAGAGAACAGGCTAGCAGTGGAGAGGCTAGGAGAGTGAGAGAGAGAACAGGCTAGCAGTGGAGAGACTAAGGAGTGTGAGAGAGAGAACAGGCTAGCAGTGGAGAGGCTAAGGAGTGTGAGAGAACAGGCTAGTAGTGGAGAGGCTAGGAGAGTGAGAGAGAACAGGCTAGCAGTGGAGAGGCTAAGGAGGGTGAGAGAATAGGCTAGCAGTGGAGTGGCTAGGAGCGTGAGAGAACAGGCTAGCAGTAGAGAGGCTAGGAGAGAGAGAATAGGCTAGCAGTGGAGAGGCCAGGAGGGTGAGAGCACAGGCTAGCAGTGGAGAGGCTAGGAGCGTGAGAGAGAACAGGCTAGCAGTGGAGAGGCTAGGAGCGTGAGAGAACAGGCTAGCAGTGGAGAGGCTAAGGAGAGTGAGAGAACAGGCTAGCAGTAGAGAGGCTAGGAGCGTGAGAGAGAACAGGCTAGCAGTGGAGAGGCTAGGAGAGTGAGAGCGAACAGGCTAGCAGTGGAGAGGCTAAGGAGGGTGAGAGAATAGGCTAGCAGTGGAGTGGCTAGGAGCGTGAGAGAACAGGCTAGCAGTAGAGAGGCTAGGAGAGAGAGAATAGGCTAGCAGTGGAGAGGCTAGGAGCGTGAGAGAACAGGCTAGCAGTGGAGAGGCCAGGAGGGTGAGAGCACAGGCTAGCAGTGGAGAGGCTAGGAGCGTGAGAGAGAACAGGCTAGCAGTGGAGAGGCTAGGAGAGAGAGAGAACAGGCGAGCAGTGGAGAGGCTAGGAGAGTGAGAGAGAACAGGCTAGCAGTGGAGAGGCTAGGAGAGGGTGAGAGAACAGGCTAGCAGTGGAGAGGCTAGGAGAGGGTGAGAGAACAGGCTAGCAGTGGAGAGGCTAGGAGAGTGAGAGAACAGGCTAGCAGTGGAGAGGCTAGGAGCGTGAGAGAATAGGCTAGCAGTAGAGAGGCTAGGAGCGTGAGAGAGAACAGGCTAGCAGTGGAGAGGCTAGGAGGGTGAGAGAACAGGCTAGCAGTGGAGAGGCTAGGAGCGTGAGAGAGAACAGGCTAGCAGTGGAGAGGCTAGGAGAGTGAGAGAGAACAGGCAGGCAGTGGAGAGGCTAGGAGAGTGAGAGAGAACAGGCTAGCAGTGGAGAGGCTAGGAGGGTGAGAGAACAGGCTAGCAGTGGAGAGGCTAGGAGAGTGAGAGAGAACAGGCAGGCAGTGGAGAGGCTAGGAGAGTGAGAGAGAACAGGCTAGCAGTGGAGAGGCTAGGAGGGTGAGAGAACAGGCTAGCAGTGGAGAGGCTAGGAGGGTGAGAGAACAGGCTAGCAGTGGAGAGGCTAGGAGCATGAGAGAGAACAGGCTAGCAGTGGAGAGGCTAGGAGAGTGAGAGAGAGAACAGGCTAGCAGTGGAGAGACTAAGGAGTGTGAGAGAGAGAACAGGCTAGCAGTGGAGAGGCTAAGGAGTGTGAGAGAACAGGCTAGCAGTGGAGAGGCTAAGGAGTGTGAGAGAACAGGCTAGCAGTGGAGAGGCTAGGAGAGTGAGAGAGAACAGGCTAGCAGTGGAGAGGCTAGGAGAGTGAGAGAACAGGCTAGCAGTGGAGAGGCTAGGAGAGTGAGAGAACAGGCTAGCAGTGGAGAGGCTAGGAGCGTGAGAGAACAGGCTAGCAGTAGAGAGGCTAGGAGCGTGAGAGAGAACAGGCTAGCAGTGGAGAGGCTAGGAGGGTGAGAGAACAGGCTAGCAGTGGAGAGGCTAGGAGAGTGAGAGAGAACAGGCTAGCAGTGGAGAGGCTAGGAGGGTGAGAGAACAGGCTAGCAGTGGAGAGGCTAGGAGCGCGAGAGAACAGGCTAGCAGTGGAGAGGCTAGGAGAGAGAACAGGCTAGCAGTGGAGAGGCTAGGAGCGTGAGAGAACAGGCTAGCAGTGGAGAGGCTAGGAGCGTGAGAGAACAGGCTAGCAGTAGAGAGGCTAGGAGGGTGAGAGAGAACAGGCTAGCCGTGGAGAGGCTATGAGAGTGAGAGAACAGGCTAGCAGTAGAGAGGCTAGGAGAGTGAGAGAGAACAGGCTAGCAGTGGAGAGGCTAGGAGGGTGAGAGAACAGGCTAGCAGTGGAGAGGCTAGGAGCGCGAGAGAACAGGCTAGCAGTGGAGAGGCTAGGAGAGAGAACAGGCTAGCAGTGGAGAGGCTAGGAGCGTGAGAGAACAGGCTAGCAGTGGAGAGGCTAGGAGCGTGAGAGAACAGGCTAGCAGTAGAGAGGCTAGGAGGGTGAGAGAGAACAGGCTAGCCGTGGAGAGGCTATGAGAGTGAGAGAACAGGCTAGCAGTAGAGAGGCTAGGAGCGTGAGAGAGAACAGGCTAGCAGTGGAGAGGCTAGGAGAGTGAGAGATAACAGGCTAGCAGTGGAGAGGCTAGGAGAGTGAGAGAGAACAGGCTAGCAGTGGAGAGGCTAGGAGAGTGAGAGAGAACAGGCTAGCAGTGGAGAGGCTAGGAGAGAGAGAACAGGCTAGCAGTGGAGAGGCTAGGAGAGTGAGAGAACAGGCTAGCAGTAGAGAGGCTAGGAGCGTGAGAGAGAACAGGCTAGCAGTGGAGAGGCTAGGAGGGTGAGAGAACAGGCTAGCAGTGGAGAGGCTAGGAGCGTGAGAGAGAACAGGCTAGCAGTGGAGAGGCTAGGAGAGTGAGAGAGAACAGGCAGGCAGTGGAGAGGCTAGGAGAGTGAGAGAGAACAGGCAGGCAGTGGAGAGGCTAGGAGAGAGAGAGAGAACAGGCTAGCAGTGGAGAGGCTAGGAGGGTGAGAGAACAGGCTAGCAGTGGAGAGGCTAGGAGAGTGAGAGAGAACAGGCTAGCAGTGGAGAGGCTAGGAGGGTGAGAGAACAGGCTAGCAGTGGAGAGGCTAGGAGCGTGAGAGAACAGGCTAGCAGTGGAGAGGCTAGGAGCGTGAGAGAACAGGCTAGCAGTGGAGAGGCCAGGAGCGTGAGAGAACAGGCTAGCAGTGGAGAGGCCAGGAGGGTGAGAGAACAGGCTAGCAGTGGAGAGGCTAGGAGAGGGTGAGAGAACAGGCTAGCAGTGGAGAGGCTAGGAGAGTGAGAGAACAGGCTAGCAGCGGAGAGGCTTGGAGAGTGAGAGAACAGGCTAGCAGTAGAGAGGCTAGGAGCGTGAGAGAGAACAGGCTAGCAGTGGAGAGGCTAGGAGAGTGAGAGAGAGAACAGGCTAGCAGTGGAGAGGCTAAGGAACGTGAGAGAACAGGCTAGCAGTGGAGAGGCTAGGAGCGTGAGAGAACAGGCTAGCAGTAGAGAGGCTAGGAGGGTGAGAGAACAGGCTAGCCGTGGAGAGGCTATGAGAGTGAGAGAACAGGCTAGCAGTAGAGAGGCTAGGAGCGTGAGAGAGAACAGGCTAGCAGTGGAGAGGCTAGGAGAGTGAGAGAGAACAGGCTAGCAGTGGAGAGACTAGGAGAGTGAGAGAGAACAGGCTAGCAGTGGAGAGGCTAGGAGAGAGAGAGAACAGGCTACCAGTGGAGGCTAGGAGAGTGAGAGAACAGGCTAGCAGTGGAGAGGCTAGGAGCGTGAGAGAACAGGCTAGCAGTAGAGAGGCTAGGAGCGTGAGAGAGAACAGGCTAGCAGTGGAGAAGCTAGGAGGGTGAGAGAACAGGCTAGCAGTGGAGAGGCTAGGAGCGTGAGAGAGAACAGGCTAGCAGTGGAGAGGCTAGGAGAGTGAGAGAGAACAGGCAGGCAGTGGAGAGGCTAGGAGAGTGAGAGAGAATAGGCTAGCAGTGGAGAGGCTAGGAGGGTGAGAGAACAGGCTAGCAGTGGAGAGGCTAGGAGAGTGAGAGAGAACAGGCTAGCAGTGGAGAGGCTAGGAGGGTGAGAGAACAGGCTAGCAGTGGAGAGGCTAGGAGCGTGAGAGAACAGGCTAGCAGTGGAGAGGCTAGGAGCGTGAGAGAACAGGCTAGCAGTAGAGAGACTAAGGAGAGTGAGAGAACAGGCTAGCAGTAGAGAGGCTAGGAGCGTGAGAGAGAACAGGCTAGCAGTGGAGAGGCTAGGAGCGTGAGAGAACAGGCTAGCAGTGGAGAGGCTAGGAGCGTGAGAGAACAGGCTAGCAGTGGAGAGACTAAGGAGAGTGAGAGAACAGGCTAGCAGTAGAGAGGCTAGGAGCGTGAGAGAGAACAGGCTAGCAGTGGAGAGGCTAGGAGAGTGAGAGAGAGAACAGGCTAGCAGTGGAGAGGCTAAGGAGCGTGAGAGAACAGGCTAGCAGTGGAGAGGCTAAGGAGCGTGAGAGAACAGGCTAGCAGTGGAGAGGCTAGGAGCGTGAGAGAACAGGCTAGCAGTAGAGAGGCTAGGAGGGTGAGAGAGAACAGGCGAGCCGTGGAGAGGCTATGAGAGTGAGAGAACAGGCTAGCAGTAGAGAGGCTAGGAGCGTGAGAGAGAACAGGCTAGCAGTGGAGAGGCTAGGAAAGTGAGAGAGAACAGGCTAGCAGTGGAGAGGCTAGGAGAGTGAGAGAGAACAGGCTAGCAGTGGAGAGGCTAGGAGAGAGAGAACAGGCTAGCAGTGGAGAGGCTAGGAGAGTGAGAGCACAGGCTAGCAGTGGAGAGGCTAGGAGAGTGAGAGAACAGGCTAGCAGTGGAGAGGCTAGGAGCGTGAGAGAATAGGCTAGCAGTAGAGAGGCTAGGAGCGTGAGAGAGAACAGGCTAGCAGTGGAGAGGCTAGGAGGGTGAGAGAACAGGCTAGCAGTGGAGAGGCTAGGAGCGTGAGAGAGAACAGGCTAGCAGTGGAGAGGCTAGGAGAGTCAGAGAGAACAGGCAGGCAGTGGAGAGGCTAGGAGAGTGAGAGAGAACAGGCTAGCAGTGGAGAGGCTAGGAGGGTGAGAGAACAGGCTAGCAGTGGAGAGGCTAGGAGAGTGAGAGAGAACAGGCAGGCAGTGGAGAGGCTAGGAGAGTGAGAGAGAACAGGCTAGCAGTGGAGAGGCTAGGAGGGTGAGAGAACAGGCTAGCAGTGGAGAGGCTAGGAGGGTGAGAGAACAGGCTAGCAGTGGAGAGGCTAGGAGCATGAGAGAGAACAGGCTAGCAGTGGAGAGGCTAGGAGAGTGAGAGAACAGGCAGGCAGTGGAGAGGCTAGGAGAGTGAGAGAGAACAGGCTAGCAGTGGAGAGGCTAGGAGGGTGAGAGAACAGGCTAGCAGTGGAGAGGCTAGGAGAGTGAGAGAACAGGCTAGCAGTGGAGAGGCTAGGAGGGTGAGAGAACAGGCTAGCAGTGGAGAGGCTAGGAGAGAGAGAGAGCAGGCGAGCAGTGGAGAGGCTAGGAGAGGGAGAGAGAACAGGCTAGCAGTGGAGAGGCTAGGAGAGGGTGAGAGAACAGGCTAGCAGTGGAGAGGCTAGGAGAGGGTGAGAGAACAGGCTAGCAGTGGAGAGGCTAGGAGAGTGAGAGAACAGGCTAGCAGTGGAGAGGCTTGGAGAGAGAGAACAGGGCAGCAGTGGAGAGGCTAGGAGCGTGAGAGAGAACAGGCTAGCAGTGGAGAGGCTAGGAGCGTGAGAGAACAGGCTAGCAGTGGAGAGGCTAAGGAGAGTGAGAGAACAGGCTAGCAGTAGAGAGGCTAGGAGCGTGAGAGAGAACAGGCTAGCAGTGGAGAGGCTAGGAGAGTGAGAGAGAGAACAGGCTAGCAGTGGAGAGACTAAGGAGTGTGAGAGAGAGAACAGGCTAGCAGTGGAGAGGCTAAGGAGTGTGAGAGAACAGGCTAGCAGTGGAGAGGCTAGAAGAGTGAGAGAGAACAGGCTAGCAGTGGAGAGGCTTGGAGAGAGAGAACAGGGCAGCAGTGGAGAGGCTAGGAGCGTGAGAGAGAACAGGCTAGCAGTGGAGAGGCTAGGAGCGTGAGAGAACAGGCTAGCAGTGGAGAGGCTAAGGAGAGTGAGAGAACAGGCTAGCAGTAGAGAGGCTAGGAGCGTGAGAGAGAACAGGCTAGCAGTGGAGAGGCTAGGAGAGTGAGAGAGAGAACAGGCTAGCAGTGGAGAGACTAAGGAGTGTGAGAGAGAGAACAGGCTAGCAGTGGAGAGGCTAAGGAGTGTGAGAGAACAGGCTAGCAGTGGAGAGGCTAGGAGAGTGAGAGAGAACAGGCTAGCAGTGGAGAGGCTAAGGAGGGTGAGAGAATAGGCTAGCAGTGGAGTGGCTAGGAGCGTGAGAGAACAGGCTAGCAGTAGAGAGGCTAGGAGAGAGAGAATAGGCTAGCAGTGGAGAGGCCAGGAGGGTGAGAGCACAGGCTAGCAGTGGAGAGGCTAGGAGCGTGAGAGAGAACAGGCTAGCAGTGGAGAGGCTAGGAGCGTGAGAGAACAGGCTAGCAGTGGAGAGGCTAAGGAGAGTGAGAGAACAGGCTAGCAGTAGAGAGGCTAGGAGCGTGAGAGAGAACAGGCTAGCAGTGGAGAGGCTAGGAGAGTGAGAGCGAACAGGCTAGCAGTGGAGAGGCTAAGGAGGGTGAGAGAATAGGCTAGCAGTGGAGTGGCTAGGAGCGTGAGAGAACAGGCTAGCAGTAGAGAGGCTAGGAGAGAGAGAATAGGCTAGCAGTGGAGAGGCTAGGAGCGTGAGAGAACAGGCTAGCAGTGGAGAGGCCAGGAGGGTGAGAGCACAGGCTAGCAGTGGAGAGGCTAGGAGAGAGAGAGAGAACAGGCGAGCAGTGGAGAGGCTAGGAGGGTGAGAGAACAGGCTAGCAGTGGAGAGGCTAGGAGCATGAGAGAGAACAGGCTAGCAATGGAGAGGCTAGGAGAGTGAGAGAACAGGCAGGCAGTGGAGAGGCTAGGAGAGTGAGAGAGAACAGGCTAGCAGTGGAGAGGCTAGGAGGGTGAGAGAACAGGCTAGCAGTGGAGAGGCTAGGAGAGTGAGAGAACAGGCTAGCAGTGGAGAGGCTAGGAGGGTGAGAGAACAGGCTAGCAGTGGAGAGGCTAGGAGAGAGAGAGAGCAGGCGAGCAGTGGAGAGGCTAGGAGAGGGAGAGAGAACAGGCTAGCAGTGGAGAGGCTAGGAGAGGGTGAGAGAACAGGCTAGCAGTGGAGAGGCTAGGAGAGGGTGAGAGAACAGGCTAGCAGTGGAGAGGCTAGGAGAGTGAGAGAACAGGCTAGCAGTGGAGAGGCTTGGAGAGAGAGAACAGGGCAGCAGTGGAGAGGCTAGGAGCGTGAGAGAGAACAGGCTAGCAGTGGAGAGGCTAGGAGCGTGAGAGTACAGGCTAGCAGTGGAGAGGCTAAGGAGAGTGAGAGAACAGGCTAGCAGTAGAGAGGCTAGGAGCGTGAGAGAGAACAGGCTAGCAGTGGAGAGGCTAGGAGAGTGAGAGAGAGAACAGGCTAGCAGTGGAGAGACTAAGGAGTGTGAGAGAGAGAACAGGCTAGCAGTGGAGAGGCTAAGGAGTGTGAGAGAACAGGCTAGCAGTGGAGAGGCTAGGAGAGTGAGAGAGAACAGGCTAGCAGTGGAGAGGCTTGGAGAGAGAGAACAGGGCAGCAGTGGAGAGGCTAGGAGCGTGAGAGAGAACAGGCTAGCAGTGGAGAGGCTAGGAGCGTGAGAGAACAGGCTAGCAGTGGAGAGGCTAGGAGCGTGAGAGAGAACAGGCTAGCAGTGGAGAGGCTAGGAGAGTGAGAGAGAGAACAGGCTAGCAGTGGAGAGACTAAGGAGTGTGAGAGAGAGAATAGGCTAGCAGTGGAGAGGCTAGGAGCGTGAGAGAACAGGCTAGCAGTGGAGAGGCCAGGAGGGTGAGAGCACAGGCTAGCAGTGGAGAGGCTAGGAGCGTGAGAGAGAACAGGCTAGCAGTGGAGAGGCTAGGAGCGTGAGAGAACAGGCTAGCAGTGGAGAGGCTAAGGAGAGTGAGAGAACAGGCTAGCAGTAGAGAGGCTAGGAGCGTGAGAGAGAACAGGCTAGCAGTGGAGAGGCTAGGAGAGTGAGAGAGAGAACAGGCTAGCAGTGGAGAGACTAAGGAGTGTGAGAGAGAGAACAGGCTAGCAGTGGAGAGGCTAAGGAGTGTGAGAGAACAGGCTAGCAGTGGAGAGGCTAGGAGAGTGAGAGAGAACAGGCTAGCAGTGGAGAGGCTAAGGAGGGTGAGAGAATAGGCTAGCAGTGGAGTGGCTAGGAGCGTGAGAGAACAGGCTAGCAGTAGAGAGGCTAGGAGAGAGAGAATAGGCTAGCAGTGGAGAGGCTAGGAGCGTGAGAGAACAGGCTAGCAGTGGAGAGGCTAGGAGCGTGAGAGAACAGGCTAGCAGTGGAGAGGCCAGGAGGGTGAGAGCACAGGCTAGCAGTGGAGAGGCTAGGAGCGTGAGAGAGAACAGGCTAGCAGTGGAGAGGCTAGGAGAGAGAGAGAGAGAACAGGCGAGCAGTGGAGAGGCTAGGAGAGTGAGAGAGAACAGGCTAGCAGTGGAGAGGCTAGGAGAGGGTGAGAGAACAGGCTAGCAGTGGAGAGGCTAGGAGAGGGTGAGAGAACAGGCTAGCAGTGGAGAGGCTAGGAGAGTGAGAGAACAGGCTAGCAGTGGAGAGGCTTGGAGAGAGAGAACAGGGCAGCAGTGGAGAGGCTAGGACCATGAGAGAGAACAGGCTAGCAGTGGAGAGGCTAGGAGAGTGAGAGAGAACAGGCTAGCAGTGGAGAGGCTAGGAGAGAGAGAACAGACTAGCAGTGGAGAGGCTAGGAGAGTGAGAGAACAGGCTAGCAGTGGAGAGGCTAGGAGAGTGAGAGAACAGGCTAGCAGTGGAGAGGCTAGGAGCGTGAGAGAACAGGCTAGCAGTAGAGAGGCTAGGAGCGTGAGAGAGAACAGGCTAGCAGTGGAGAGGCTAGGAGGGTGAGAGAACAGGCTAGCAGTGGAGAGGCTAGGAGCGTGAGAGAGAACAGGCTAGCAGTGGAGAGGCTAGGAGAGGGTGAGAGAACAGGCTAGCAGTGGAGAGGCTAGGAGAGGGTGAGAGAACAGGCTAGCAGTGGAGAGGCTAGGAGAGTGAGAGAACAGGCTAGCAGTGGAGAGGCTTGGAGAGAGAGAACAGGGCAGCAGTGGAGAGGCTAGGAGCGTGAGAGAGAACAGGCTAGCAGTGGAGAGGCTAGGAGCGTGAGAGAACAGGCTAGCAGTGGAGAGGCTAAGGAGAGTGAGAGAACAGGCTAGCAGTAGAGAGGCTAGGAGCGTGAGAGAGAACAGGCTAGCAGTGGAGAGGCTAGGAGAGTGAGAGAGAGAACAGGCTAGCAGTGGAGAGACTAAGGAGTGTGAGAGAGAGAACAGGCTAGCAGTGGAGAGGCTAAGGAGTGTGAGAGAACAGGCTAGCAGTGGAGAGGCTAGGAGAGTGAGAGAGAACAGGCTAGCAGTGGAGAGGCTAAGGAGGGTGAGAGAATAGGCTAGCAGTGGAGTGGCTAGGAGCGTGAGAGAACAGGCTAGCAGTAGAGAGGCTAGGAGAGAGAATAGGCTAGCATTGGAGAGGCTAGGAGCGTGAGAGAACAGGCTAGCAGTGGAGAGGCCAGGAGGGTGAGAGCACAGGCTAGCAGTGGAGAGGCTAGGAGCGTGAGAGAGAACAGGCTAGCAGTGGAGAGGCTAGGAGAGAGAGAGAGAACAGGCGAGCAGTGGAGAGGCTAGGAGAGTGAGAGAGAACAGGCTAGCAGTGGAGAGGCTAGGAGAGGGTGAGAGAACAGGCTAGCAGTGGAGAGGCTAGGAGAGGGTGAGAGAACAGGCTAGCAGTGGAGAGGCTAGGAGAGTGAGAGAACAGGCTAGCAGTGGAGAGGCTTGGAGAGAGAGAACAGGGC
Source organism: Petromyzon marinus (assembly GCF_048934315.1). NCBI lineage: Eukaryota > Metazoa > Chordata > Hyperoartia > Petromyzontiformes > Petromyzontidae > Petromyzon > Petromyzon marinus. The sequence goes on from NW_027423012.1 coordinate 902,135, forward strand.
AGCAGTGGAGAGGCTAGGACCGTGAGAGAGAACAGGCTAGCAGTGGAGAGGCTAGGAGAGTGAGAGAGAGAACAGGCTAGCAGTGGAGAGGCTAAGGAGCGTGAGAGAACAGGCTAGCAGTGGAGAGGCTAGGAGAATGAGAGAGAACAGGCTAGCAGTGGAGAGGCTAGGAGAGTGAGAGAGAACAGGCTAGCAGTGGAGAGGCTAGGAGAGAGAGAACAGACTAGCAGTGGAGAGGCTAGGAGAGTGAGAGAACAGGCTAGCAGTGGAGAGGCTAGGAGAGTGAGAGAACAGGCTAGCAGTGGAGAGGCTAGGAGCGTGAGAGAACAGGCTAGCAGTAGAGAGGCTAGGAGCGTGAGAGAGAACAGGCTAGCAGTGGAGAGGCTAGGAGGGTGAGAGAACAGGCTAGTAGTGGAGAGGCTAGGAGAGAGAGAACAGACTAGCCGTGGAGAGGCTATGAGAGTGAGAGAACATGCTAGCAGTGGAGAGGCTAGGAGCATGAGAGAGAACAGGCTAGCAGTGGAGAGGCTAGGAGAGTGAGAGAACAGGCAGGCAGTGGAGAGGCTAGGAGAGTGAGAGAGAACAGGCTAGCAGTGGAGAGGCTAGGAGGGTGAGAGAACAGGCTAGCAGTGGAGAGGCTAGGAGAGTGAGAGAACAGGCTAGCAGTGGAGAGGCTAGGAGGGTGAGAGAACAGGCTAGCAGTGGAGAGGCTAGGAGAGAGAGAGAGCAGGCAAGCAGTGGAGAGGCTAGGAGAGGGAGAGAGAACAGGCTAGCAGTGGAGAGGCTAGGAGAGGGTGAGAGAACAGGCTAGCAGTGGAGAGGCTAGGAGAGGGTGAGAGTACAGGCTAGCAGTGGAGAGGCTAGGAGAGTGAGAGAACAGGCAGGCAGTGGAGAGGCTAGGAGAGTGAGAGAGAACAGGCTAGCAGTGGAGAGGCTAGGAGGGTGAGAGAACAGGCTAGCAGTGGAGAGGCTAGGAGAGTGAGAGAACAGGCTAGCAGTGGAGAGGCTAGGAGGGTGAGAGAACAGGCTAGCAGTGGAGAGGCTAGGAGAGAGAGAGAGCAGGCGAGCAGTGGAGAGGCTAGGAGAGGGAGAGAGAACAGGCTAGCAGTGGAGAGGCTAGGAGAGGGTGAGAGAACAGGCTAGCAGTGGAGAGGCTAGGAGAGGGTGAGGGAACAGGCTAGCAGTGGAGAGGCTAGGAGAGTGAGAGAACAGGCTAGCAGTGGAGAGGCTTGGAGAGAGAGAACAGGGCAGCAGTGGAGAGGCTAGGACCGTGAGAGAGAACAGGCTAGCAGTGGAGAGGCTAAGGAGCGTGAGAGAACAGGCTAGCAGTGGAGAGGCTAGGAGAATGAGAGAGAACAGGCTAGCAGTGGAGAGGCTAGGAGAGTGAGAGAGAACAGGCTAGCAGTGGAGAGGCTAGGAGAGAGAGAACAGACTAGCAGTGGAGAGGCTAGGAGAGTGAGAGAACAGGCTAGCAGTGGAGAGGCTAGGAGAGTGAGAGAACAGGCTAGCAGTGGAGAGGCTAGGAGCGTGAGAGAACAGGCTAGCAGTAGAGAGGCTAGGAGCGTGAGAGAGAACAGGCTAGCAGTGGAGAGGCTAGGAGGGTGAGAGAACAGGCTAGCAGTGGAGAGGCTAGGAGCGTGAGAGAGAACAGGCTAGCAGTGGAGAGGCTAGGAGAGTGAGAGAGAACAGGCAGGCAGTGGAGAGGCTAGGAGAGTGAGAGAGAACAGGCTAGCAGTGGAGAGGCTAGGAGGGTGAGAGAACAGGCTAGCAGTGGAGAGGCTAGGAGGGTGAGAGAACAGGCTAGCAGTGGAGAGGCTAGGAGCATGAGAGAGAACAGGCTAGCAGTGGAGAGGCTAGGAGAGTGAGAGAACAGGCAGGCAGTGGAGAGGCTAGGAGAGTGAGAGAGAACAGGCTAGCAGTGGAGAGGCTAGGAGGGTGAGAGAACAGGCTAGCAGTGGAGAGGCTAGGAGAGTGAGAGAACAGGCTAGCAGTGGAGAGGCTAGGAGGGTGAGAGAACAGGCTAGCAGTGGAGAGGCTAGGAGAGAGAGAGAGCAGGCAAGCAGTGGAGAGGCTAGGAGAGGGAGAGAGAACAGGCTAGCAGTGGAGAGGCTAGGAGAGGGTGAGAGAACAGGCTAGCAGTGGAGAGGCTAGGAGAGGGTGAGAGAACAGGCTAGCAGTGGAGAGGCTAGGAGAGTGAGAGAACAGGCTAGCAGTGGAGAGGCTTGGAGAGAGAGAACAGGGCAGCAGTGGAGAGGCTAGGAGCGTGAGAGAGAACAGGCTAGCAGTGGAGAGGCTAGGAGCGTGAGAGAACAGGCTAGCAGTGGAGAGGCTAAGGAGAGTGAGAGAACAGGCTAGCAGTAGAGAGGCTAGGAGCGTGAGAGAGAACAGGCTAGCAGTGGAGAGGCTAGGAGAGTGAGAGAGAGAACAGGCTAGCAGTGGAGAGACTAAGGAGTGTGAGGGAGAGAACAGGCTAGCAGTGGAGAGGCTAAGGAGTGTGAGAGAACAGGCTAGCAGTGGAGAGGCTAGGAGAGTGAGAGAGAACAGGCTAGCAGTGGAGAGGCTAAGGAGGGTGAGAGAATAGGCTAGCAGTGGAGTGGCTAGGAGCGTGAGAGAACAGGCTAGCAGTAGAGAGGCTAGGAGAGAGAGAATAGGCTAGCAGTGGAGAGGCTAGGAGCGTGAGAGAACAGGCTAGCAGTGGAGAGGCCAGGAGGGTGAGAGCACAGGCTAGCAGTGGAGAGGCTAGGAGCGTGAGAGAGAACAGGCTAGCAGTGGAGAGGCTAGGAGAGAGAGAGAGAACAGGCGAGCAGTGGAGAGGCTAGGAGAGTGAGAGAGAACAGGCTAGCAGTGGAGAGGCTAGGAGAGGGTGAGAGAACAGGCTGGCAGTGGAGAGGCTAGGAGAGTGAGAGAACAGGCTAGCAGTGGAGAGGCTTGGAGAGAGAGAACAGGGCAGCAGTGGAGAGGCTAGGACCGTGAGAGAGAACAGGCTAGCAGTGGAGAGGCTAGGAGAGTGAGAGAGAGAACAGGCTAGCAGTGGAGAGGCTAAGGAGCGTGAGAGAACAGGCTAGCAGTGGAGAGGCTAGGAGAATGAGAGAGAACAGGCTAGCAGTGGAGAGGCTAGGAGAGTGAGAGAGAACTGGCTAGCAGTGGAGAGGCTAGGAGAGAGAGAACTGGCTAGCAGTGGAGAGGCTAGGAGAGAGAGAACAGACTAGCAGTGGAGAGGCTAGGAGAGTGAGAGAACAGGCTAGCAGTGGAGAGGCTAGGAGAGTGAGAGAACAGGCTAGCAGTGGAGAGGCTAGGAGCGTGAGAGAACAGGCTAGCAGTAGAGAGGCTAGGAGCGTGAGAGAGAACAGGCTAGCAGTGGAGAGGCTAGGAGGGTGAGAGAACAGGCTAGCAGTGGAGAGGCTAGGAGCGTGAGAGAGAACAGGCTAGCAGTGGAGAGGCTAGGAGAGTGAGAGAGAACAGGCAGGCAGTGGAGAGGCTAGGAGAGTGAGAGAGAACAGGCTAGCAGTGGAGAGGCTAGGAGGGTGAGAGAACAGGCTAGCAGTGGAGAGGCTAGGAGGGTGAGAGAACAGGCTAGCAGTGGAGAGGCTAGGAGCATGAGAGAGAACAGGCTAGCAGTGGAGAGGCTAGGAGAGTGAGAGAACAGGCAGGCAGTGGAGAGGCTAGGAGAGTGAGAGAGAACAGGCTAGCAGTGGAGAGGCTAGGAGGGTGAGAGAACAGGCTAGCAGTGGAGAGGCTAGGAGAGTGAGAGAACAGGCTAGCAGTGGAGAGGCTAGGAGGGTGAGAGAACAGGCTAGCAGTGGAGAGGCTAGGAGAGTGAGAGAACAGGCTAGCAGTGGAGAGGCTAGGAGGGTGAGAGAACAGGCTAGCAGTGGAGAGGCTAGGAGAGAGAGAGAGCAGGCGAGCAGTGGAGAGGCTAGGAGAGGGAGAGAGAACAGGCTAGCAGTGGAGAGGCTAGGAGAGGGTGAGAGAACAGGCTAGCAGTGGAGAGGCTAGGAGAGGGTGAGAGAACAGGCTAGCAGTGGAGAGGCTAGGAGAGTGAGAGAACAGGCTAGCAGTGGAGAGGCTTGGAGAGAGAGAACAGGGCAGCAGTGGAGAGGCTAGGAGCGTGAGAGAGAACAGGCTAGCAGTGGAGAGGCTAGGAGCGTGAGAGAACAGGCTAGCAGTGGAGAGGCTAAGGAGAGTGAGAGAACAGGCTAGCAGTAGAGAGGCTAGGAGCGTGAGAGAGAACAGGCTAGCAGTGGAGAGGCTAGGAGAGTGAGAGAGAGAACAGGCTAGCAGTGGAGAGACTAAGGAGTGTGAGGGAGAGAACAGGCTAGCAGTGGAGAGGCTAAGGAGTGTGAGAGAACAGGCTAGCAGTGGAGAGGCTAGGAGAGTGAGAGAGAACAGGCTAGCAGTGGAGAGGCTAAGGAGGGTGAGAGAATAGGCTAGCAGTGGAGTGGCTAGGAGCGTGAGAGAACAGGCTAGCAGTAGAGAGGCTAGGAGAGAGAGAATAGGCTAGCAGTGGAGAGGCTAGGAGCGTGAGAGAACAGGCTAGCAGTGGAGAGGCCAGGAGGGTGAGAGCACAGGCTAGCAGTGGAGAGGCTAGGAGCGTGAGAGAGAACAGGCTAGCAGTGGAGAGGCTAGGAGAGAGAGAGAGAACAGGCGAGCAGTGGAGAGGCTAGGAGAGTGAGAGAGAACAGGCTAGCAGTGGAGAGGCAAGGAGAGGGTGAGAGAACAGGCTAGCAGTGGAGAGGCTAGGAGAGGGTGAGAGAACAGGCTAGCAGTGGAGAGGCTAGGAGAGTGAGAGAACAGGCTAGCAGTGGAGAGGCTTGGAGAGAGAGAACAGGGCAGCAGTGGAGAGGCTAGGACCGTGAGAGAGAACAGGCTAGCAGTGGAGAGGCTAGGAGAGTGAGAGAGAGAACAGGCTAGCAGTGGAGAGGCTAAGGAGCGTGAGAGAACAGGCTAGCAGTGGAGAGGCTAGGAGAATGAGAGAGAACAGGCTAGCAGTGGAGAGGCTAGGAGAGTGAGAGAGAACAGGCTAGCAGTGGAGAGGCTAGGAGAGAGAGAACAGACTAGCAGTGGAGAGGCTAGGAGAGTGAGAGAACAGGCTAGCAGTGGAGAGGCTAGGAGAGTGAGAGAACAGGCTAGCAGTGGAGAGGCTAGGAGCGTGAGAGAACAGGCTAGCAGTAGAGAGGCTAGGAGGGTGAGAGAACAGGCTAGCCGTGGAGAGGCTATGAGAGTGAGAGAACAGGCTAGCAGTAGAGAGGCTAGGAGCGTGAGAGAGAACAGGCTAGCAGTGGAGAGGCTAGGAGAGTGAGAGAGAACAGGCTAGCAGTAGAGAGGCTAGGAGCGTGAGAGAGAACAGGCTAGCAGTGGAGAGGCTAGGAGAGTGAGAGAGAACAGGCTAGCAGTGGAGAGGCTAGGAGAGTGAGAGAGAACAGGCTAGCAGTGGAGAGGCTAGGAGAGAGAGAGAACAGGCTACCAGTGGAGGCTAGGAGAGTGAGAGAACAGGCTAGCAGTGGAGAGGCTAGGAGAGTGAGAGAACAGGCTAGCAGTGGAGAGGCTAGGAGCGTGAGAGAACAGGCTAGCAGTAGAGAGGCTAGGAGCGTGAGAGAGAACAGGCTAGCAGTGGAGAAGCTAGGAGGGTGAGAGAACAGGCTAGCAGTGGAGAGGCTAGGAGCGTGAGAGAGAACAGGCTAGCAGTGGAGAGGCTAGGAGAGTGAGAGAGAACAGGCAGGCAGTGGAGAGGCTAGGAGAGTGAGAGAGAACAGGCTAGCAGTGGAGAGGCTAGGAGGGTGAGAGAACAGGCTAGCAGTGGAGAGGCTAGGAGAGTGAGAGAGAACAGGCTAGCAGTGGAGAGGCTAGGAGGGTGAGAGAACAGGCTAGCAGTGGAGAGGCTAGGAGCGTGAGAGAACAGGTTAGCAGTGGAGAGGCTAGGAGCGTGAGAGAACAGGCTAGCAGTAGAGAGGCTAGGAGGGTGAGAGAGAACAGGCTAGCCGTGGAGAGGCTATGAGAGTGAGAGAACAGGCTAGCAGTAGAGAGGCTAGGAGCGTGAGAGAGAACAGGCTAGGAGTGGAGAGGCTAGGAGAGTGAGAGATAACAGGCTAGCAGTGGAGAGGCTAGGAGAGTGAGAGAGAACAGGCTAGCAGTGGAGAGGCTAGGAGAGTGAGAGGACAGGCTAGCAGTGGAGAGACTAGGAGAGTGAGAGAACAGGCTAGCAGTGGAGAGGCTAGGAGCGTGAGAGAACAGGCTAGCAGTAGAGAGGCTAGGAGCGTGAGAGAAAACAGGCAGGCAGTGGAGAGGCTAGGAGAGTGAGAGAACAGGCTAGCAGTGGAGAGGCTAGGAGGGTGAGAGAACAGGCTAGCAGTGGAGAGGCTAGGAGCGTGAGAGAACAGGCTAGCAGTGGAGAGGCTAGGAGAGAGAGAACAGGCTAGCAGTGGAGAGGCTAGGAGCGTGAGAGAACAGGCTAGCAGTGGAGAGGCCAGGAGGGTGAGAGAACAGGCTAGCAGTGGAGAGGCTTGGAGAGAGAGAACAGGGCAGCAGTGGAGAGGCTAGGAGCGTGAGAGAGAACAGGCTAGCAGTGGAGAGGCTAGGAGCGTGAGAGAACAGGCTAGCAGTGGAGAGACTAAGGAGAGTGAGAGAACAGGCTAGCAGTAGAGAGGCTAGGAGCGTGAGAGAGAACAGGCTAGCAGTGGAGAGGCTAGGAGAGTGAGAGAGAGAACAGGCTAGCAGTGGAGAGGCTAAGGAGCGTGAGAGAACAGGCTAGCAGTGGAGAGGCTAAGGAGCGTGAGAGAACAGGCTAGCAGTGGAGAGGCTAGGAGCGTGAGAGAACAGGCTAGCAGTAGAGAGGCTAGGAGGGTGAGAGAGAACAGGCGAGCCGTGGAGAGGCTATGAGAGTGAGAGAACAGGCTAGCAGTAGAGAGGCTAGGAGCGTGAGAGAGAACAGGCTAGCAGTGGAGAGGCTAGGAAAGTGAGAGAGAACAGGCTAGCAGTGGAGAGGCTAGGAGAGTGAGAGAGAACAGGCTAGCAGTGGAGAGGCTAGGAGAGAGAGAACAGGCTAGCAGTGGAGAGGCTAGGAGAGTGAGAGAACAGGCTAGCAGTGGAGAGGCTAGGAGCGTGAGAGAATAGGCTAGCAGTAGAGAGGCTAGGAGCGTGAGAGAGAACAGGCTAGCAGTGGAGAGGCTAGGAGGGTGAGAGAACAGGCTAGCAGTGGAGAGGCTAGGAGCGTGAGAGAACAGGCTAGCAGTGGAGAGGCTAGGAGAGTGAGAGAGAACAGGCAGGCAGTGGAGAGGCTAGGAGAGTGAGAGAGAACAGGCTAGCAGTGGAGAGGCTAGGAGGGTGAGAGAACAGGCTAGCAGTGGAGAGGCTAGGAGCGTGAGAGAACAGGCTAGCAGTGGAGAGGCTAGGAGAGAGAGAACAGGCTAGCAGTGGAGAGGCTAGGAGCGTGAGAGAACAGGCTAGCAGTGGAGAGGCTAGGAGTGTGAGAGAACAGGCTAGCAGTAGAGAGGCTAGGAGGGTGAGAGAGAACAGGCTAGCCGTGGAGAGGCTATGAGAGTGAGAGAACAGGCTAGCAGTAGAGAGGCTAGGAGCGTGAGAGAACAGGCTAGCAGTGGAGAGGCTAGGAGAGTGAGAGAGAACAGGCTAGCAGTGGAGAGGCTAGGAGAGAGAGAACAGGCTAGCAGTGGAGAGGCTAGGAGAGTGAGAGAACAGGCTAGCAGTGGAGAGGCTAGGAGAGTGAGAGAACAGGCTAGCAGTGGAGAGGCTAGGAGAGTGAGAGAACAGGCTAGCAGTGGAGAGGCTAGGAGAGTGAGAGAACAGGCTAGCAGTGGAGAGGCTAGGAGAGTGAGAGAACAGGCTAGCAGTGAAGAGGCTAGGAGCGTGAGAGAACAGGCTAGCAGTAGAGAGGCTAGGAGCGTGAGAGAGAACAGGCTAGCAGTGGAGAGGCTAGGAAGGTGAGAGAACAGGCTAGCAGTGGAGAGGCTAGGAGGGTGAGAGAACAGGCTAGCAGTGGAGAGGCTAGGAGAGTGAGAGAACAGGCTAGCAGTGGAGAGGCTAGGAGGGTGAGAGAACAGGCTAGCAGTGGAGAGGCTAGGAGCGTGAGAGAACAGGCTAGCAGTGGAGAGGCCAGGAGGGTGAGAGAACAGGCTAGCAGTGGAGAGGCTAGGAGCGTGAGAGAGAACAGGCTAGCAGTGGAGAGGCTAGGAGAGAGAGAGAGCAGGCGAGCAGTGGAGAGGCTAGGAGAGGGAGAGAGAACAGGCTAGCAGTGGAGAGGCTAGGAGAGGGTGAGAGAACAGGCTAGCAGTGGAGAGGCTAGGAGAGGGTGAGAGAACAGGCTAGCAGTGGAGAGGCTAGGAGAGTGAGAGAACAGGCTAGCAGTGGAGAGGCTAAGGAGAGTGAGAGAACAGGCTAGCAGTGGAGAGGCTAAGGAGAGTGAGAGAACAGGCTAGCAGTGGAGAGGCTAAGGAGAGTGAGAGAACAGGCTAGCAGTGGAGAGGCTAAGGAGAGTGAGAGAACAGGCTAGCAGTGGAGAGGCTTGGAGAGAGAGAACAGGGCAGCAGTGGAGAGGCTAGGAGCGTGAGAGAGAACAGGCTAGCAGTGGAGAGGCTAGGAGCGTGAGAGAACAGGCTAGCAGTGGAGAGGCTAAGGAGAGTGAGAGAACAGGCTAGCAGTAGAGAGGCTAGGAGCGTGAGAGAGAACAGGCTAGCAGTGGAGAGGCTAGGAGAGTGAGAGAGAGAACAGGCTAGCAGTGGAGAGACTAAGGAGTGTGAGAGAGAGAACAGGCTAGCAGTGGAGAGGCTAAGGAGTGTGAGAGAACAGGCTAGCAGTGGAGAGGCTAGGAGAGTGAGAGAGAACAGGCTAGCAGTGGAGAGGCTAAGGAGGGTGAGAGAATAGGCTAGCAGTGGAGTGGCTAGGAGCGTGAGAGAACAGGCTAGCAGTAGAGAGGCTAGGAGAGAGAGAATAGGCTAGCAGTGGAGAGGCTAGGAGCGTGAGAGAACAGGCTAGCAGTGGAGAGGCCAGGAGGGTGAGAGCACAGGCTAGCAGTGGAGAGGCTAGGAGCGTGAGAGAGAACAGGCTAGCAGTGGAGAGGCTAGGAGAGAGAGAGAGAACAGGCGAGCAGTGGAGAGGCTAGGAGAGTGAGAGAGAACAGGCTAGCAGTGGAGAGGCTAGGAGAGGGTGAGAGAACAGGCTAGCAGTGGAGAGGCTAGGAGAGGGTGAGAGAACAGGCTAGCAGTGGAGAGGCTAGGAGAGTGAGAGAACAGGCTAGCAGTGGAGAGGCTTGGAGAGAGAGAACAAGGCAGCAGTGGAGAGGCTAGGACCGTGAGAGAGAACAGGCTAGCAGTGGAGAGGCTAGGAGAGTGAGAGAGAGAACAGGCTAGCAGTGGAGAGGCTAAGGAGCGTGAGAGAACAGGCTAGCAGTGGAGAGGCTAGGAGAATGAGAGAGAACAGGCTAGCAGTGGAGAGGCTAGGAGAGTGAGAGAGAACAGGCTAGCAGTGGAGAGGCTAGGAGAGAGAGAACAGACTAGCAGTGGAGAGGCTAGGAGAGTGAGAGAACAGGCTAGCAGTGGAGAGGCTAGGAGAGTGAGAGAACAGGCTAGCAGTGGAGAGGCTAGGAGCGTGAGAGAACAGGCTAGCAGTAGAGAGGCTAGGAGCGTGAGAGAGAACAGGCTAGCAGTGGAGAGGCTAGGAGGGTGAGAGAACAGGCTAGCAGTGGAGAGGCTAGGAGCGTGAGAGAGAACAGGCTAGCAGTGGAGAGGCTAGGAGAGTGAGAGAGAACAGGCAGGCAGTGGAGAGGCTAGGAGAGTGAGAGAGAACAGGCTAGCAGTGGAGAGGCTAGGAGGGTGAGAGAACAGGCTAGCAGTGGAGAGGCTAGGAGGGTGAGAGAACAGGCTAGCAGTGGAGAGGCTAGGAGCGTGAGAGAGAACAGGCTAGCAGTGGAGAGGCTAGGAGAGTGAGAGAGAACAGGCTAGCAGTGGAGAGGCTAGGAGAGTGAGAGAGAACAGGCTAGCAGTGGAGAGGCTAGGAGAGTGAGAGAGAACAGGCTAGCAGTGGAGAGGCTAGGAGAGTGAGAGAGAACAGGCTAGCAGTGGAGAGGCTAGGAGAGTGAGAGAACAGGCTAGCAGTGGAGAGGCTAGGAGAGTGAGAGAACAGGCTAGCAGTGGAGAGGCTAGGAGCGTGAGAGAACAGGCTAGCAGTAGAGAGGCTAGGAGCGTGAGAGAGAACAGGCTAGCAGTGGAGAGGCTAGGAGGGTGAGAGAACTGGCTAGCAGTGGAGAGGCTAGGAGAGTGAGAGAGAACAGGCAGGCAGTGGAGAGGCTAGGAGAGTGAGAGAGAACAGGCTAGCAGTGGAGAGGCTAGGAGGGTGAGAGAACAGGCTAGCAGTGGAGAGGCTAGGAGCGTGAGAGAACAGGCTAGCAGTGGAGAGGCTAGGAGAGTGAGAGAACAGGCTAGCAGTGGAGAGGCTAGAAGGGTGAGAGAACAGGCTAGCAGTGGAGTGGCTAGGAGCGTGAGAGAACAGGCTAGCAGTAGAGAGGCTAGGAGAGAGAGAATAGGCTAGCAGTGGAGAGGCTAGGAGCGTGAGAGAACAGGCTAGCAGTGGAGAGGCCAGGAGGGTGAGAGAACAGGCTAGCAGTGGAGAGGCTAGGAGCGTGAGAGAGAACAGGCTAGCAGTAGAGAGGCTAGGAGAGAGAGAGAGAACAGGCGAGCAGTGGAGAGGCTAGGAGAGTGAGAGAGAACAGGCTAGCAGTGGAGAGGCTTGGAGAGAGAGAACAGGGCAGCAGTGGAGAGGCTAGGAGCGTGAGAGAGAACAGGCTAGCAGTGGAGAGGCTAGGAGCGTGAGAGAACAGGCTAGCAGTGGAGAGGCTAAGGAGAGTGAGAGAACAGGCTATCAGTAGAGAGGCTAGGAGCGTGAGAGAGAACAGGCTAGCAGTGGAGAGGCTAGGAGCGTGAGAGAGAACAGGCTAGCAGTGGAGAGGCTAGGAGAGTGAGAGAGAACAGGCTAGCAGTGGAGAGGCTAAGGAGCGTGAGAGAACAGGCTAGCAGTGGAGAGGCTAGAAGAGTGAGAAAGAACAGGCTAGCAGTGGAGAGGCTAGGAGAGTGAGAGAGAACAAGCTAGCAGTGGAGAGGCTAGGAGAGGGTGAGAGAACAGGCTAGCAGTGGAGAGGCTAGGAGAGGGTGAGAGAACAGGCTAGCAGTGGAGAGGCTAGGAGAGTGAGAGAACAGGCTAGCAGTGGAGCGGCTTGGAGAGAGAGAACAGGGCAGCAGTGGAGAGGCTAGGAGCGTGAGAGAGAACAGGCTAGCAGTGGAGAGGCTAGGAGCGTGAGAGAACAGGCTAGCAGTGGAGAGGCTAGGAGCGTGAGAGAGAACTGGCTAGCAGTGGAGAGGCTAGGAGAGTGAGAGAGAACAGGCAGGCAGTGGAGAGGCTAGGAGAGTGAGAGAGAACAGGCTAGCAGTGGAGAGGCTAGGAGGGTGAGAGAACAGGCTAGCAGTGGAGAGGCTAGGAGAGTGAGAGAGAACAGGCTAGCAGTGGAGAGGCTAGGAGGGTGAGAGAACAGGCTAGCAGTGGAGAGGCTAGGAGCGTGAGAGAACAGGCTAGCAGTGGAGAGGCTAGGAGGGTGAGAGAACAGGCTAGCAGTGGAGAGGCTAGGAGCGTGAGAGAACAGGCTAGCAGTGGAGAGGCTAAGGAGCGTGAGAGAACAGGCTAGCAGTGTAGAGGCTAGAAGAGTGAGAGAGAACAGGCTAGCAGTGGAGAGGCTAGGAGAGGGGGTGAGAGAACAGGCTAGCAGTGGAGAGGCTAGGAGAGGGGGTGAGAGAACAGGCTAGCAGTGGAGAGGCTAGGAGAGTGAGAGAACAGGCTAGCAGTGGAGAGGCTTGGAGAGAGAGAACAGGGCAGCAGTGGAGAGGCTAGGAGCGTGAGAGAGAACAGGCTAGCAGTGGAGAGGCTAGGAGCGTGAGAGAACAGGCTAGCAGTGGAGAGGCTAGGAGCGTGAGAGAACAGGCTAGCAGTGGAGAGGCTAGGAGGGTGAGAGAACAGGCTAGCAGTGGAGAGGCTAGGAGCGTGAGAGAACAGGCTAGCAGTGGAGAGGCTAGGAGAGTGAGAGAACAGGCTAGCAGTGGAGAGGCTAGGAGGGTGAGAGAACAGGCTAGCAGTGGAGAGGCTAGGAGCGTGAGAGAACAGGCTAGCAGTGGAGAGACTAGGAGAGAGAACAGGCTAGCAGTGGAGAGGCTAGGAGCGTGAGAGCACAGGCTAGCAGTGGAGAGGCCAGGAGGGTGAGAGAACAGGCTAGCAGTGGAGAGGCTAGGAGAGTGAGAGAACAGGCTAGCAGTGGAGAGGCTTGGAGAGAGAAAACAGGGCAGCAGTGGAGAGGCTAGGAGCGTGAGAGAGAACAGGCTAGCAGTGGAGAGGCTAGGAGCGTGAGAGAACAGGCTAGCAGTGGAGAGGCTAAGGAGAGTGAGAGAACAGGCTAGCAGTAGAGAGGCTAGGAGTGTGAGAGCGAACAGGCTAGCAGTGGAGAGGCTAGGAGAGTGAGAGAGAGAACAGGCTAGCAGTGGAGAGGCTAAGGAGTGTGAGAGAACAGGCTAGCAGTGGAGAGGCTAGGAGAGTGAGAGAACAGGCTAGCAGTGGAGAGGCTAGGAGGGTGAGAGAACAGGCTAGCAGTGGAGAGGCTAGGAGCGTGAGAGAACAGGCTAGCAGTGGAGAGACTAGGAGAGAGAACAGGCTAGCAGTGGAGAGGCTAGGAGCGTGAGAGCACAGGCTAGCAGTGGAGAGGCCAGGAGGGTGAGAGAACAGGCTAGCAGTGGAGAGGCTAGGAGAGTGAGAGAACAGGCTAGCAGTGGAGAGGCTTGGAGAGAGAAAACAGGGCAGCAGTGGAGAGGCTAGGAGCGTGAGAGAGAACAGGCTAGCAGTGGAGAGGCTAGGAGCGTGAGAGAACAGGCTAGCAGTGGAGAGGCTAAGGAGAGTGAGAGAACAGGCTAGCAGTAGAGAGGCTAGGAGTGTGAGAGCGAACAGGCTAGCAGTGGAGAGGCTAGGAGAGTGAGAGAGAGAACAGGCTAGCAGTGGAGAGGCTAAGGAGTGTGAGAGAACAGGCTAGCAGTGGAGAGGCTAGGAGAGTGAGACAACAGGCAAGCAGTGGAGAGGCTAGGAGGGTGAGAGAACAGGCTAGCAGTGGAGTGGCTAGGAGCGTGAGAGAACAGGCTAGCAGTAGAGAGGCTAGGAGAGAGAGAATAGGCTAGCAGTGGAGAGGCTAGGAGCGTGAGAGAACAGGCTAACAGTGGAGAGGCCAGGAGGGTGAGAGCACAGGCTAGCAGTGGAGAGGCTAGGAGAGTGAGAGAGAACAGGCTAGCAGTGGAGAGGCTAGGAGAGGGTGAGAGAACAGGCTAGCAGTGGAGAGGCTAGGAGAGGGTGAGAGAACAGGCTAGCAGTGGAGAGGCTAGGAGAGTGAGAGAACAGGCTAGCAGTGGAGAGGCTAGGAGCGTGAGAGAACAGGCTAGCAGTGGAGAGGCTAAGGAGAGTGAGAGAACAGGCTAGCAGTAGAGAGGCTAGGAGCGTGAGAGAGAACAGGCTAGCAGTGGAGAGGCTAGGAGAGTGAGAGAACAGGCTAGCAGTGGAGAGGCTAAGGAGCGTGAGAGAACAGGCTAGCAGTGGAGAGGCTAGAAGAGTGAGAGAGAACAGGCTAGCAGTGGAGAGGCTAGGAGAGTGAGAGAGAACAGGCTAGCAGTGGAGAGGCTAGGAGAGGGTGAGAGAACAGGCTAGCAGTGGAGAGGCTAGGAGAGGGTGAGAGAACAGGCTAGCAGTGGAGAGGCTAGGAGAGTGAGAGAACAGGCTAGCAGTGGAGAGGCTCGGAGAGAGAGAACAGGGCAGCAGTGGAGAGGCTAGGAGCGTGAGAGAGAACAGGCTAGCAGTGGAGAGGCTAGGAGCGTGAGAGAACAGGCTAGCAGTGGAGAGGCTAAGGAGAGTGAGAGAACAGGCTAGCAGTAGAGAGGCTAGGAGCGTGAGAGAGAACAGGCTAGCAGTGGAGAGGCTAGTAGAGGGTGAGAGAATAGGCCTCGTCGCCGAGCGCAGTCTATCGCCTAAGCTCGACCGGAACAGCCGACCTCGCCTTTTACCGGTATCCACTCATCTCTTCTTTACGCTGCCCGATGGGGCTTGGGGGGGGGGGAAAGGCTCGCCCTGAACTCCACCCTGCGAACCTCACGCGGAATGTTGAGGACGGCTGAGGCCGCCTGAACTTCGTGCCGACGTTCCTGAATGACTCCGCAGAATTTTTTTGCTCCGCTCCCACTCCCTTATATGGCAACAAAAACCCGTTAGTACCCGGATCATCTGCCGTCATCCTGCGCATCCAATCGAACGCCCCCGGCCGTTGGGGGGTGGTGGGGGGGGGAGGAGTCTCGTCATCCCCCCCACCCGCGCCGCCGCCCCCGCCCCCCTCCCGCTGTTTACCCAGTGACAAATCGCTGCCCGTGGCGCTAACGGTGATTGGCTGGGACTGTTGCCGGGGGCTGCAGAGGCGCCGGGGGGTGTCTGAGAGGAGGCAGAAGCTGTGAGGTGACGTCATCGGTTGGGCCCAATCAAAGGTAGACGAGAAGCGACGGCGGTGATTGGCTGGGACTGTTGCCGGGGGCTGCAGAGGCGCCGGGGGGTGTCTGGTGGTGGATGACGCGTTGTGTGCGGGAGACACGCCATATATTAATTCTAGATTTGCATATATTATCAGAGCATGTTGTGTTAGCGTGTTCATCACAAGTGCGTGCGGTTAATGCAGCAGAGTTGATTCCTCGCAAAAAAGGGGTTTTTTTTATTGCCAGACAGGGTAAAACTTAATTCTTATTTTTTTAGTTCTTTCGGTAAAGTCACGTAGGTATAAAATAAATCAGAATTTTAACCAGAGTATAGATTCCTGCATTCACGAAAGCTTCAAATCAACATTAATTCTTATTTTCTTCCAAACAGTGACCTCTGTCTTCGTAACAGACAGAAGCAATTCGAGGCTGTAACCTCTGTCTCGGTGCCATGATGCTTAAGTGAACCGAGGCTGTGTGAAAACAGCGACCTCTGTTTCAGTAACCTCTGTCTTCGTAATAGACAGAAGCAACTCGAGGCTGTAACCTCTGTCTCGGTGCCATGATTCTTAAGTGACCCGAGGCTGTGTGAAAACAGCGACCTCTGTTTCAGTAACCTCTGTCTTCGTAACAGACAGAAGCAACTCGAGGCTGTAACCTCTGTCTCGGTGCCATGATGCTTAAGTGACCCGAGGCTGTGTGAAAACAGCGACCTCTGTTTCAGAGACGAGAGGAGCGGTGGCGCAGCGGTTAGCGGCCTCGCCGAGTTCGATTCCCGCACACGGTCAGCAAACGCGAGTGACGATTATCCGAACTGGTCCTGGGCCTCCCCTAGGTCGACTCAGCCTCAAATTGAGTAGCCGATGCGGCGTCTAATCAAAGCCGCTACTTAAAACATTTTTTTGTTAAATTGTCTTTGCATTTTATTTTAGCGGTACAATGTTGTGATGCGTTTGATAATTAATTCGGTTTACTCGGGGAGACAAAGACAGCCGGGCGTGGTGCTGGCCGCCCACCCCTTTCCGTGTACCGTTCCGGCATTCAAGAGGCGCTGCTCGCTGAACAGCACTTGCCCCAGAAGTCCGCCACAGGCTACAACAACAACACCACCGGTGTGGGGGGGTCTTTTGTCTTTGGTGGCTGTGTCAGTTGTGAAAACAGCGACCTCTGTATCCCGGTGTGGGGGTGGGGGGGTTTGTAACAGACAGATGGAACTAAAGAGGCGTTGCAACGTCACGTGATTTCCCGTCACGTGATTTCCCGACACTTTTGATATCGCCAGAGTTCATTACCCCGCCAACATCGCAGCAGCAGCAGCGGCAGCGGTGTTACTACAACCTCAGGGTTATAACTACAGCAGCAGTGTTGTTACTACTACAACCTCAGGGTTATAACTACAGCAGCAGTGTTGTTACTACTACAACCTCAGGGTTACTACTACAGCAGCGGTGTTGTTACTACTACAACCTCAGGGTTATAACTACAGCAGCAGTGTTGTTACTACTACAACCTCAGGGTTACAACTACAGCAAGCGGTGTTGTTACTACTACAACCTCAGGGTTATAACTACAGCAGCGGTGTTGTTACTACTACAACCTCAGGGTTATAACTACAGCAGCAGTGTTGTTACTACTACAACCTCAGGGTTACAACTACAGCAAGCGGTGTTGTTACTACTGTAGTGTTGTAAGGACGAGCAGACTTCTTTAGGAGGCACACTCTGTTTATTGTATTATTTCCTTATACATCGCTTACACACACAGAGGGATATTCGGTCCCCTCACCCGATACCCTAGGGAGGTACAGCCTCCGGACTTGGCGGGACTCACACGTCTACCGCTAACCTCCTTGATACCTAAGGAGGTACAACCTCCGGACTTGGCGGGACTCACACGTCTACCGCTATCCTAGTCCTCCGGCTAGGACCTAGGGGAGGCTATCTGACCCACCGCTGGCCCGGTGGGTCCTGACCACTGGGTATGCCGAGCCTTAGCCCTTAGAAGGGCTGAAAGGCTGGTCCAGGGTCCTAGCTAGGCTTCAGCCCAGTCTTCTGTCTTCGTGCAGGGAGCGAACTCCTCGAGGTCCGTTGGGTCACCCGTCTTATACCCCTTCGTGGCCAGGTAGAACCAATAATACATTCCCACGTGGAACCGTCTGATTGGTTCGCACCAAACCCTGGCCACGATCCGTTTCACCTCGACTGACCCCAACCGTTGTACCCAGGGGTAATGCTGCACTGCCCTGGTGGCAATGCAGGTTACGCAACAGCGCGTAGTTAACACCTCTACATCACCCCCTCCTTCGGAAGCTCCAGCCGTCCCGGCTGCAACAATGGGAAACTCCGAAATTACCAATGGTAGAAGAATTGTGAGTGTGCCTCACGAACAACAAGAACAATTAAACCCCTATAAATACCCCCCTTAACAACATAACGTATGTACAAGGCACTAGACATGCCAAAAAAACATTATAACAACCGGCGAGATTTCGCACGCGTGCGTTTCGCGGGACCATCGTAGGGGATGGCAGGCTTTGTCTGCGGCACAAGGGAAGGAGGAGGATGAGCCAGAGCATCCGGTGTGCCTTTATGCATCTCCACGGGGACACCTGCTGCTCCACGGTCCATTGAGGCCGAACGTGGCCTGCATGGAGCCGTCACTCCCGCGTCATCTGCAGGAGGAATGACACGCCTGCGCTGCGGGTTAGGCACCAACGGGGCAACATCTGGCTCGTCGGACGCGTCGCACACTCGGCCCCCATGTCGTGTGTGTTGTGGAGGGACGCGTGGCGTGACGAAGGGTTTTAACCGAGAGGGGTGAACGCACCAGCGACGCCGTCCCCAGCTAATTTTAACACATTGGGGACGCAGGACTTCCACTACCTCAACCGGGCCTCGCCATGGTCTGAGGAGTTTGGCCGACGTGGACACCGGCACCTGGGGGCAGTGGAGCCATGCCCTGTCTCCCGGTGCCCACCGATGCGTGTACGACCGAGGGTCCCGCAGTCGCAAATTCGCCCTTTGGCGGGAAGCCGAATTTTCAATGGCGGCCTCCCGTGCCTCGGCCAACTTACGGAGGTTGAATCGCAAGTGGTCAACGAGCTTTGACTTTTGCGGTGGCTGTTCGATTTCCAGCCGAACGTCAGCGGGAGGAAAGGCATCCCTGCCGTACATTAGAAAGAACGGGGAAAATCCCGTCGCCGCGTGAGGTGCCATACGGTATGCGGCGAGGACCCCCGGAACCTGCAAGTCCCAATCGAGGTGGGATTCATCGACCTGATGGCATAACATAGCGGTGAGAGTTCTATGAAGGCGCTCCACCATGCCGTCGGTCTGGGGATGGTAGGGCGAAGTGCGCACTTTCTTAGTGCCCAACAGGCGGCACACATCAGTCAGCAAGGCTCCTGAAAAATTTCTTCCCTGATCGGTCAGCAACCGTTCTGGTGCGCCCTTGTCCAGGACGTAGCCTTGAACAAAGGCGTCCACAACGGCCACCGCCGACTGGTTGGGGAGGGCCCAGGCCATAGGCCACCGTGTAAAATACTCTACCCCAACCAGAAGGTACTTATTACCCCGTGGCGTAGTAGGAAAAGGGCCCAAAATATCGAGAGCCACCAACTCATTTATACGAGAGACCGAAATGGGTTGCAGGGGTGGACATGCCGGTTTAGCCGGCGGTTTACGTTGCGCACAATGGGTGCATCCCAGCAAAATGTCAGTGACGTCGCGCAGCATGCCCGGCCAGAAAAATTGCAACCGCAACAACCCAATGGTCTTATGAACACCCAGGTGCAATAAACGCTCATGCGCCGCCCATACGGCCTTGCATCGCAAGGCGGATGGCACGACGATTTTATGTTGACACGAGTCAGCATCCCAATGCATCAACAAGCCACGCTTCATGACAAATGAATTAAATTTGCCCTGTTTTGGAACCGCATTATTCGCGTGGCGACGCAACCTCAATAATGACATGTCCTCGCCCTGGTGCCGACCCCATTCGGCCAAAGTTAGCCCCAGCAAATCGTCACTGGCCATTGGATCTGCATGATCCAACATTGGCGCTGAGGCGGCGGGAAGTGCGGCTGACACCGTTGTGAGAGGCGCGACCTGCGCAGGCAGTGGCGGCTTACAACGGCCCGAGCCCAAAAAACACGCACATTTTTGAGCCGGCGGAAGGCGAGACAACGCATCGGCATTCGTGTGTTGTGCACCCCTACGGTAAGTGACATTGAAATCGTAGTCCTGAAGGACTTCGAGCCACCGAGAAAGCTGCCCGGACGGTTGGTCAACCCGCAGAGCGTACTGTAAAGCCGAATGATCAGATCGCACGGTAAAATGCTGACCATACAGGTACGGCCTGTATTGCTGAATAAAAAAAACAATGGCCAGCAGCTCACGTCTGGTCACACAGTATCTTTGTTCAGCAAGAGACAAGACTCTGCTACCATAGGCAACAACCCTTTCAATGCCATCAACTTTTTGTGACAGAACACCCCAAATCCCCGTATTGCTAGCGTCGGTGTCCAACACGAATGGCACGGAAAAATCGGGGTACGCAAGGGACGGTGCCGTCACGAGCGCGTTCCGCAAGGAGTCGAACGCAGCCTGTTCTGCGTCCCCCCAATGAAACGCCACCCCTTTTGACGTAAGGGCGTGGAGCGGCTTGGCAATCGTCGCGAAGCCAGCAACAAACCGGCGGTAGTACGACGCAAAACCAATAAAACTACGAACATCACCCGCAGATGTAGGGGTCGGACAATGTTGAACACATTTGGTTTTTTCAGGGTCGGTAGAAATGCCCGAGCGGCTAACTATGTGGCCCAGATAGCGCACAGACTCACGCAGAAGGTGACACTTCTGCGGCTTGAATTTCAAGTTTGCGGCCCGCATTTTCAAGAAGACAGCACGCAACCGTTCGATGTGTTCGCCGAACGTGCGGCTAAAGACGATGACGTCGTCAAGATAAATGAGACATGAGTCCCACTGGAGCCCAGCGAGGACCAGCTCCATGAGCCTCTGGAACGTCGCTGGGGCCGAGTGGAGACCCATGGGCAATCTATTAAACTCGAAAAGGCCCTGTGGTGTCCGAAAAGCAGTCTTAGGTTTTGACGATTCGTCGAGGGGGAGTTGCCAAAACCCCGACAGAAGGTCCAAGGTGGAGAAATAGTGCGCCCCTGCCAGGGCATCCAATGACTCGTCCATACGAGGGAGAGGGTAGGCGTCCGCTACCGAGATTTTATTTAGGCGCCGAAAATCAACGCAAAAACGGAGACTGCCATCGTGCTTTTTGACCAGCACTATTGGAGCACCCCAGGGACTAGTGGAGGGAGAAATTATATCGGCCTTCAGCATGTCATCCACAGCCGATTTAACATGCTGTTTCTCCGCCGGGCTAAGCCGAAACGGGTTTTGTCGAATCGGGGCAGCGTCACCAGTATCAATGTGGTGACGCAGCAGCTTGGTGCAGCCAATATCAAATTTAGATTTACTAAAGACATCGGAAAATTCTCGCAGAAGAGCGCGCAATTTAATTCGCTGCGAATGAGACAGATCACCCGTGTCTGTGCAGAGCGCATCCAACCATCTCTCATCCGATTCGGAAGGAGGTGGGACCTGCGGCGTGTCACGCACGTGTCCCGCGACTCCGGTCCCCAACGGCACCGGGGTCGCGTGAGCGAGCACAGTTCCTTGCGGAATGACAGTTGTGGACAATCCGACATTCAAAACCTGCAAGAACGGCTCCCTGTCGGCTGCTACGAGGGTCTGTGCAGCCACCAAATCTAACCCCTTAGCAGCTGCGTTTGAAGGCCCCAGCAAAATGCCATGTGCTGAGGCCTCCGGGGCTAGCGTTTTTTTAAGTTGCAAGGGCACGAGCATTTGTGTCCCTGGTGGAATGCGGACTGTGCTCGCAACAAACGCCTGCACCGAGGCACTAGCCATGCGCGGATGTGAGGGTGTGGGCAGGAACGCCATCCGTCGACCCGACGGGAGTTCGATGCAGCCTTGATCTACAAGGATCTTAATAGGCATTTTCGCGAGAAAATCAGTGCCTAACAAACACGGCACGGCGAGGGAAGAAGAGACCAAAATAGGCCCTGCCAATTTAATGTCTCCAATCGAAATTTGCGCCCGAATTTGCCCAATAATGCCAAGTGAACTGCCATTAGCGGCGAAACACGGGATAGAAACCCGTTCCAAGGGGCGGCATCGTACGGGCAGTATATTGTAAATCAGATCCGAAATGATCGTAGCCGACGCACCAGTATCGACCAACACGCGAAATTCCACACCCTCGATTGATCCGACAACCACGGATGAACCTGCCGTCGCCGCGACTACCCTATGGGCCAACTCAGACCACTGCCCAGGTTCGAGTGGCCGCGAACAAACGCCAGAATACCCCCCATCACACGCCGAATCGCGAGCCCTTCTTATGGTGCGTTGCAGTGTGTATGGTGTGAATGAGGGCCGAGCGTGAGAGGCGTCGTGACTTGCCTGGTTTTGCCGCGATGCCGTGGACGTCCTGTAGTCCTGGCCCCGGGATGCGGAGGGGCGTCGTCGAGGCGCACGGCAGTCAGAGGAGATGTGGCCTCGTCGGCCACAGTTGAAGCACGTCACGTCGCCGCGTGGAGCAGGCCGTCCCCGCTGCTGGTCGTTGCGGCGACCAGCGTGGTCGGACGATCGCCGGCCCGTTGACCTGGTCGCCATGAAGGCCCGGTCGGGGGAGAACTCGGCATCCCTGCTGGCAGGCTCCGACGTCGAAGCCGAGGCGGTGATGGTCGATTCCGTGTGGAGCAGCAGATGTGCGTGGATGCACCGAGCGGCTCGTAGCGAGCACATACTGTCGTCGTCCACCGCTTGGATGACAATGCGCAGCTCGCGCGCCAGCTCCAGCATCTTCTGGAGAACGATGGCATCGATGGCCTCGTCGTCCATGCGAGGGTAACCCGCTCTTGCCATCGCCAGTAGAGCGGTCCGGAATGCCAACGGAGACTCTTTAGGGCGGCGTCGCCTGTCGTAAAATTGGCTGCGGACGTCGGATGGAGGCCCGTACACGTCGGACATCCGTCGGAGGGCCGATTGAAGAGTCGCCCTTTGTTGCCTGGGGATGGTGAGGAGCGAGGCGAGAGCGTCGTCATCCAAAGTGGCCGGTAGTGCTCGGAGCGCCTGTGCGTCCGACCAGCCCACCATCTCTTGGTGGCTCAGGAAGCGACGCTGGAACGCCGCCCAGTCGCCCCCTTCAGATGTGAATTCTCGGAAGATGGGCAGGCGTTGTTGGAGGGCGGACGTCGTCTCCCCCTCAGCTTGTACCGTCTCGAGCCGGAGATCGGCGATTTCCCGGCCGATAGAGTCTACTGTACCGTGTCGGTACAGTGATGACGCGGCGTCCGCTGAGAAAGTTGAATTCGCAGCGTCGCGTGCTGATGACGTTGCGGGTTGTGATGGGCCCCCCGTGTTCCCAGGATGCCCCTGGCTTCCGCTTCCGGCGGAATCACGTGGTTCCCCGGCGGGAAAATCAAAATGTCTGCCCTGGCCGATGGCGGGAACGTCTGCCGGCGGTTGACTCGGCCTGCCCGCAACCTCCAAGGTGATCTCTTCGAGAATTGAGGCCGCGGCGTGTAGGAGTTGAGCGAGACGGCCGTGTGCTGCCCTGAGTCCGTCCCCCATGGCAGGGGGAGCAACCGGCTTCTCAACCGGTGGCTGGGCGGCCGTCAACGCGGCAGCGTTTTCAGCGGAGCTGGCGGTGCTTGGAGGTGAGACAGCGTCATCTTCGTTCTGGCTCCGCGCGTGGGCTGAACTTCTGGTTTCCATTTCCAACCACTTCTGACTCCAGTTGTAGTGTTGTAAGGACGAGCAGACTTCTTTAGGAGGCACACTCTGTTTATTGTATTATTTCCTTATACATCGCTTACACACACAGAGGGATATTCGGTCCCCTCACCCGATACCCTAGGGAGGTACAGCCTCCGGACTTGGCGGGACTCACACGTCTACCGCTAACCTCCTTGATACCTAAGGAGGTACAACCTCCGGACTTGGCGGGACTCACACGTCTACCGCTATCCTAGTCCTCCGGCTAGGACCTAGGGGAGGCTATCTGACCCACCGCTGGCCCGGTGGGTCCTGACCACTGGGTATGCCAAGCCTTAGCCCTTAGAAGGGCTGAAAGGCTGGTCCAGGGTCCTAGCTAGGCTTCAGCCCAGTCTTCTGTCTTCGTGCAGGGAGCGAACTCCTCGAGGTCCGTTGGGTCACCCGTCTTATACCCCTTCGTGGCCAGGTAGAACCAA
This sequence comes from Petromyzon marinus, assembly GCF_048934315.1. Taxonomy (NCBI): domain Eukaryota; kingdom Metazoa; phylum Chordata; class Hyperoartia; order Petromyzontiformes; family Petromyzontidae; genus Petromyzon; species Petromyzon marinus. Next base: position 924,965 of record NW_027423012.1, read on the forward strand.
TCATACATTCCCACGTGGAACCGTCTGATTGGTTCGCACCAAACCCTGGCCACGATCCGTTTCACCTCGACTGACCCCAACCGTTGTACCCAGGGGTAATGCTGCACCGCCCTGGTGGCAACGCGGGTTACGCAACAGCGCGTAGTTAACACCTCTACACTACTACAACCTCAGGGTTACAACTACAGCGGTGTTGTTACTACTACAACCTCATGGTTATAACTACAGCGGTGTTGTTACTACTACAACCTCAGGGTTACTACTACAGCAGCGGTGTTGTTACTACTACAACCTCAGGGTTATAACTACAGCGGTGTTGTTACTACTACAACCTCAGGGTTATAGCTACAGCAAGCGGTGTTGTTACTACTACAACCTCAGGGTTACAACTACAGCAAGCGGCGTTGTTACTACTACAACCTCAGGGTTACAACTACAGCAAGCGGCGTTGTTACTACTACAACCTCAGGGTTACAACTACAGCAAGCGGCGTTACAACTTCTTCCTTGGGAACGCGAGCAGCCAAGTGAAGGTTCGTGCCCGCGTCGCCGACTTGAACACGGCCCACGACTTCCCGCCACTTGCAGCACACACACACACGTACACACACACACGCACACACGGCACACACACGGTGAGATTCACAAGCAACACACTCTCTCACGCTGTGTGAACATGCGGTGCTGGATAAAGTTGGAAAAAGTCCGTGAATATAACTTCGCTCAATATTGTAAACGTATTTCTATTATTTAGTTATTGTTTAATACAAACTACTTCTGATAATGGGTTTCAAGATGTACTTTAATGGCACGTTCGTTGTTCCGGTGTTTAATGGCTTGGACATCATGGCAAATGGCTTCCATCGATGTGGAAGTCAATTGTGGATGATAACTTGACATTTCGGTGTTGATTTGGAGTAGATTGTTTAACTGTTGCATACCGGGTGGTGAAATGCTTTGCCGAGTACCTGAACTGTTTGACCAAGTGAATTCATGAAGAGTTCGATACGAGTTTGAGCGTTAATATTCTTGCGGAACAACAAAGGTCGGATATTTTAAAGATTCCTGATCGTACGTTTATTGCGACAATGTTCACGGGGAACACGTGTGGAGGAGAGTTCCGGGTGAAGTCTCCCCTTACCTGGCAACCATGGTGGCTGTCCGCTGATCACTCTCGCTCCGTCTCAGCTACGATCTGTAGGGATGGGACGCTCCACCCTGGCGCTGTTTAAATTCACAGCACCAGGAGCGGAGAGCCTCATCCCTGCAGTTCCCTCCTGTTGTGCCGCAGCATTTACCGCGTAACGAGGCAACGTTTTCATGAGCAGTGCGTTCCACTACACATCCACACGAGCGAACCACATGCAACAGTGTGCGTACATACAGACACGAACAAACACGCGGGTGCACATACACACACGAGCGCTTACTTGCAGACACGGACGAGTGGAGATGCACGCACGAGTGTGGTCATCACCTGGCTAGCTACACTAGTCACGTGATAACTAGTATACTAAACTATACACTACACTATACACTACACTATACACTACACTACTATGCACTACACTATACATTACACTAAACACTATTATACACTACACTATACACTACTATACACTACACTATACACTACACTACTATACACTACACTATACACTACACTATACACTACACTATACACTACAATATACACTACTATATGCTACACTATACACCACATTACACACAACACTATACACTACACTATACACTACTATACACTACACTATACACTACAATATACACTACTATACACTACACTACAATATACACTACACACTACACTATACACTACACTATATACTACACTATACACTACACTATACACTACTATACACTACACTATACACTACACTATATACTACACTATACACTACACTATACACTACACTACTATACACTACTACACACTAGTGCTGCACTAGTCCCCAAACTGCATAGACAAAGGCTCCCCAATATAGACTGACGCATCCACAGACCCACACATGGACCCACGGACTCGCATCGAAACCCACGGACTCATCGACTCCCACTGGGCGTGCGCTGTTAGCGAGCACCGGTGAGGGTCGCAATGGAACAACACCAGGGGCTGGTGTGGACAGAACCACGGCTGGCCGCTCGTCTCTCACATTCTGATGTTAGCACCCCCACCCACCTCACCACCTCCTTAATTATGGCTGAGTCCACCTAAGTGACGCTCAGGACTGCTTCAGGTAAGGGGCCGACCTTAAATGACGTCACGCGATTTTAGAGGATTTTTGACCCCCGCCCCATCGTCACACGACGTCACAAAAAGTCAGACCCCTCCCCCCTCAATTCTGACGTCACAAAGCTCTGCCCCCCCACCCCCCCCAAAAAATAAAACATGCTTCAAATCGCTTTAAACTATTCTTGTCATCGTCACAAACGTCTGACCCCGCCCCCCCTCTAGGTGCGTGACGTCATTCACGGACGGCCCCTAATTGTCGCTGGTATTGGCTTTCAGACAACAAATTAATTTTTCGTCTCCCTCCTCTTTTCAGAACATAGATGGACTAGTCCTTCTAAATAAACTGCCAAATCGCTGCGTGTGGTGCTGACGTTTTTTTTATAAATAAATACACCTTTTAAAATAAATTAATTATTGCAAACCAACACACCTGATGACGACCGTTTGTGTTATGGTTGAAACGTCGTGAGAATTTTTATTGTTTTATATATATTTTATTGTTTCCCTTCAGCGTGACTTTACCGAAAGAGCTAAGAATATGAATTACTGCAGTCACGAAAGCTTTAAGTCAAGTTTAAAATATATTAGCATACCAAAATTAGCATAGGTCAACCGTTGACCAATCGCTGCGCACCATCGCTGGAGACGCGCCCAGGTTTGCCTCTCGACCAATCAGATCGCTGGCCCTCCCTCCTCCCCACTTTGGCACGCTGCGACCAATCAGATCGCGGGAGGACGCTACCATTTTTAATGCCTTACACGCTGAAAGCCGCGCGCCCATGTGCGTGTGAGTGTTTAGTTTTGTTTTAATTATTTTAATCATTAAAGTTCGCGAGTGTCAAGATAAGCTACGTTGACTTTTCTTTTTAAAGCATTTTGTCAAGAGAACCGTTGTTGCTGCTGCTGTTGTTGTGAAAGGCCTGGTACACCCTGAGGCCTTGCCTAGACTAGGGCAGCCTTGATGTCACGTGGGTCCACACTCTTTGCGTCTTTCGGTAAAGTCACGGAGGTAGAAAATAAAATTTATTTATGATTTTATTTAATTACATTTTATTTTATACCTACGTTAAATTTAATTTAAATTTTTAATTAAGTTAATTGAAACTTATTTTATACCTACGTATTTTTTTATAAATGAATATTTTTTATAATTTAAATTAAATGTATTTTACGTTATACCTACGTTGAATTTAATTTAATTTTGTAATAAATAAAATTTTATTTCATACATACGTTAAATTGAAAATTTTTATAAATTTAATTTATTTAAATTCATTTTATACCTACGTTTAATTTAAATTTTTAATAAATTACATTTAAATTGATTTTATTTTATACCTACGTTAAATTGAATTTTTAATAAATTACATTTATTTAAATGACATTTATTTTATACCTACGTTAAATTAAATTTTTAATAAATTTCATTTACATTTATTTTATACCTATGTTAAATTTTTTAGTAAATTTATTTCATTTAAATTTATTTTATACCTACATTAGATTAAATGTTATTTTAATTAAATTTATTTTATTTTATACCTACACATGTACAGTCATTTTAACTGCTCTGACTGCTACAAGCTAAGTGCGGCCTGGAATCGTATAATTAAGTAATACATTTTACAATTACAATTCCTTATAGAGGAACCCCATACTAATGAACTGACTACGTATCTATATAATTAAAATACCACACGCAGATACCGCAAAAGCGGACCCCATTGTCAATGATATAATTTGATGCACGTACAGCAGTTGCACGTACAGCAGTTGCTGTACGTGCATCATTAAAATTACACCGATTGCAAAACGTCACCAAAGACACAATTTTAATTTGACCCCCGGGTCTGATCGCGTTAACTGTGCAGTGGGTGGGGGTCGAGAGGTTACTTGCACGTGTGTGCAGCTTGTTGAATATTGACGTGCGATGACTTGTGGAGAGGAAGAATGATAATGATGGCGATGCAAGTCTTGAAGTCTGACGCTGTTCTCCGAGTCGTGTAGCCTACCGCGTGCGACTTTGGGGATTGCGTAATGTCATTTTAGTTTCCTCTGTGGAACTTTTTATTTCGTTGATCCTAACGATGTAACTTAACGTACGGCGGGCTTGGGAGCGGCGTTGACGATGTGTTTTGGCGTTACACCAACCAGCACCTTTGCATTCAGAAGTTGGAGGTGCTTTGATTGTTACAGCGAGAGGTGAAATCGTCACCGCCATGGGTTTAAGTGGGCACGGAGCCCGTCAAGGGAATGGGTAGGTAGAGGAATGGGGTTGGAGAGTATACACAACTTGTAGTTCTAGTAATTTCAACAATTTATGGGCATGCGCATCATTAACAGTATCCTGATTGATGAGCAAAACAAAACCGCAATTTAATCGTGAATCTATTGTCATAAATGAGTCCGAAATATCAATAGTCATGCTCAAAACCGCATTCCTATTATTAAAAATCATTGTACCCCCCATTCATGACAATTCCAGTGTGGTCATTATGATGCTCAGAATTACACTTATATTCTCAGAATCATGAACATTTATTAAAACAGCAGTGTGCTCAAAATGCTCATTTAACAATTGCAACATGTACACAATCAATTCCAACATTCTAATAAAAGTAAGTCCTATGTATCGTGGTGTTTTCATGCTTATACATTATTGCGCGCCCCCCAAAAAAAATATACAAAAGTGTATTTTTATAATGTTTGCACGGTGTACAGTCTGGAAATTACCCACATGGCAAATTTCAAGCTTGGTGCATGTCAGGAAGTACGCTAAACATTTTGAACACATTCACAACTTTGCCTTTGATACATATGGAGATTAGTAATAAATTGTTAATTTAACTACTTTCATGTTGACGGATTGGAACTACGAATAGCACTGTCTCACCACGGGGCTTATCGCGTGGTATCTGGGCACTTTATTTGAAACGTAAACCCCACAGTTTGTGAGTACAATTCCTCGCAAGTTGCGTCCACAGAGACAGACAGACAATGACGTTTCTAGGTAAGAGTAAGAAATGAATCTACGTGTCGAGGAGAGACGAGAGAGCCAAGAGGTCACCTCGGGAGACGGGGCGGCGCGTCAACCTTAGTCACGTGACTGAAGGAGTGTGGGCGTGCCGTGCGTACGTGTGTGTACTGTGTGTGTGTGTACTGTGTGTGTGTACTGTGTGTGTGTAACGTGTGTGTGTACTCTGTGTGTGTACTGTGCGTGTGTGTGTGTGTACCGTGCGTGTCGTGTGTGTGTGTGTGTACCGTGTGTGTGTGTGTACTGTGTGTGTACTGTGTGTGTGTGTGTGCCGTGTGTGTGTACCGTGTGTGTGTACTGTGCGTCTGTGTACTGTGCGTGTGTGTGTGTGTACCGTGCGTGTGTGTGTGTACCGTGCGTACGTGTGTACCGTGCGTGTGTACCGTGCGCGTGTGTGTACCGTGCGTGTGTGTGTGTACTGTGCGTGTGTGTGCGTGTGTGTGTGTGTACTGTGCGTGTGTGTGTACTGTGCTTGTGTGTGTAACGTGCGTGTGTGTGTACTGTGAGTGTGTGCGTGTGTGTGTGTACTGTGCGTGTGTGTGTACTGTGCGTGTGTGTGTACTGTGCGTGTGTATCGTGCGTGTGTGTGTACTGTGCGTGTGTGTGTGTACTGTGCGTGTGTGTGTGCGTGCCGTGCGTGTGTACTGTGCGTGTGTGTGTGCTGTGCGTGTATGTCGTGCGTGTGTACCGTGTGTGTGTGTACTGTGTGTGTGTACTGTGTGTGTGTGTGTACTGTGTGTGTGTAACGTGTGTGTGTGTGCTGTGCGTGTGTGTACCGTGTGTGTGTATGTACTGTGCGTGTGTACTGTGCGTGTGTACTGTGAGTGTGTGTGTGTACTGTGCGTGTGTGTCGTGCGTGTGTGTGCACCGTGTATGTGTACTGTGCGTGTGTGTGTGCACCGTGTGTGTGTACTGTGCGTGTGTTTACTGTTCGTGTGTACCGTGCGTGTGTGTGTACTGTGTGCTGTGCGTGTTTGTGTACTGTGTGTGTGTATACTGTGTGTGTGTACTGTGTGTGTATACTGTGTGTGTGTGTGTACCGTGTGTGTACTGTGTGTGTGTACTGTGTGTGTGTGTAACGTGCGTGTGTGTGTACCGTGCGTGTGTGTGTGTACTGTGTGTGTGTGTACTGTGTGTGTGTACTGTGTGTGTGTAACGTGTGTGTGTGTACTGTGTGTGTGTGTACTGTGTGTGTGTAACGTGTGTGTGTAACGTGTGTGGTGGTAGTCTAGCGGTTAGTGCACTGTACTACGAACATAACGACCCGAGTTTGATTCCCGCTCACAGCCAACACCCAGTGACGATTATTTGAACCGGTTCTGGGCCTCCCCTAGGTCGACTCAGCCTCAAATGTGTGTGTGTGTGTACGTACACACAATAATGTCCACGTTGTTGTTGCTGAGTTCACGCACCCAAGGGAGGGGGCAATGGAAAATGAATATAAATCAACTTAAACTCCATCCCCGCTCTGTGACGTCACCACTCAGCATGACCTCATCGGCGTGAACTGCCAGCGGGAGGTGTACCTCGCTAGTGACGTCATGTCACCAAGGTATTCACACTCCCTCAACCCCGTCCACAGCGCTCTTGAGCGTGACGTCACCTCCCCTTGGGTCACTGCAGATATCAATCCAGTGGCAATCCTTATTTGGGCAAAGCTACGCCCAGTTACGGCGGTTCATTAACATAATCTATCCGTTGAAGCCGTCGGGTTAAGCAGCCACGCCCCATCCCTCGACATATGGCCAGTTAACATTAACATAATTTATTCAGTTACAGAGCTGCTCATGGGAGGGGCGTGTCTCTTACCCCGGAAGTGACGTCACGTTACCTGCTTACCCGCGTGATGTCGCGAGGTAACAGGAGGCTGCCGATCCACGCTTGCACTGAAATCCGAGGTGAGAAATTCTCATGGTGGTGCTGGTGGTGGTCTTTGTTGTTGTTGTTTACGAAGGTAGAGCCTCTCTCTCTCGTAGGGATGTCAGTTGAGTAGCAACGAGCATGGGAATCGATGTCCAGGTTGGAACTTTACAACGCGGGGCCTAGCCACGCAGGGCCTTGCCTCCTGCCCTCGCCTGATTGCATTCACTTTAATTATCTCGCTTAAGTTCAATTTGTTTTCACCCGGCTCGCCACTTTGTAACTTTGTTTTATTGTAAATATTCACGCAGTTTTTATTTTTTTCACCAGGCCAAGCCCGCTTGAGCTGCTATACCGCTCTTGTTATCAGAAGCGACCTGCCCACAACAACACAAGGTGAGGCTTTGTCAACGTGTGTGAATGTTTTGACTTAAAACTTTGGTGACTGTAGGAATTAATATTCTTGGTTCTTTCGGTAAAGTCACGTAGATAGAAAATTAAATCAAAATAACAGATAATAAAAATAATTTAAAAAATTGTAAATAAAGCTAAAAAAACTGACGTCGTTTTGATCACAACACAAGTAGTCTTTATTTAATGTAATTGTATTATCAGTTATTGTTATTTTCTATCTACGTAACTTTACCGAAATCAACAAGAATACGTGTGTCAATGTCTATCGGTCAAAGACGCTATACGGAGAGACACGCAAACTCCAAATATTCAGCAGGCATCAGGGTCGGGATCGAACCCACGACTTCCTGTATACCAGGTGAGGTAGTTAACATCTCACCACGGAGAGAGACACGCAAACTCCAGTTAGCCTCGGCTGTGTTCGTTGATCCTCAATTAATTACTTGGTGGAGTAAGGAAGCATTCATGCCAAGCAGATGAAGGTGGCCAGGCATGATTCTAGACACGTCACCGCCTGTTTACTCAGTGACAGTGTACAGTTTGTGTTTGCAGTAACGTCTCTTAACTCTGTTGAACACGGAGGTTATATCATAACAGTAGTTTACTTTTGTTTTCCTCTGGAACTCTTTATAAGAATGGAAACAGGGAGTTTACACAGCACGCACATGCAGCGGAAGTCGGAACTGTTCATCCCAGCATTCAAGGACATCTGAGCCTGGATTCACACCTCTAAGTTGCAATTGAACATTAATTTATGAATTTCTGCATAACACAAATAGTATTGTTTTCAACACCCTTTGCTATGTCAGCTGAATTTAGCTCTCATAAATATTCCTTTTGAAGCCAAACAGCTGAATTTGTGTGCTCGGAGTTTTTGGTGAACATTCATTTTGAAGATACGAGGGCTTCCAGGCATGTTTATGACCATTTGCCCTCTCATTGTGTGCCATAACAGCCCTGTGATGAATTTGGGAAACGTTTTTTCTACATCCTGAATATATGAATAAGTATAGACGTGTAAGTCACATGTGACTATATATGCATTCCTCTGTGCCTCGATACTGTCATGTAGATGGTGTGGATATTATTTTTTTCTGTCTGCAGCTGACGCTTCCTCTGACGCTTCCTCCGCAGAATTGGTCTGATGGAGCAAAGGCAGTCAGCGCAGCTCGGTAGGACAAGGCTCCAATGCGACCGGTGTGCATACAGCACGGATCGTACTGGAGATTTGATACGGCACCAGAGAACTCACACAGGAGAGAAACCCTTCAAGTGCAATGTGTGTGAGAAGGCGTTTGCACATTCATCTACTCTTGTAGCACACCAGAGAACACACACGGGAGAGAAACCCTTCAAGTGCAGTGTTTGTGGGAAAGCATTTTCACGGTCACCTGCTCTTGTAATACACCAGAGAACACACACGGGAGAGAAACCCTTCAGGTGCACTCGGTGCAGGAAGGCGTTTGCACAGTCACCACATCTTATAGAACACCGGAAAACACAGAAGCATCAGAAGATCCACAAGGAGTGGAGTCTGAAATCAGCTTGTGAAAGTCAAAGTGCCACCATGAGCCCATCCCTCATGAAACACGAACCGGAAGAAAATCCCAGCGTGGACACTTTTAAAGGTATCAAGGTGAAATATGAAGAGGTGATGGCTGAAGAGGAAATAAGTGAAGGTGAAATGTGAAGAAGTGATGGTGAAGAGGGAAGAAGTGAAGGTGAAATGTGAAGATGAAGATTCAACTCCAAAATGGGACCTTCACATCGATGGAGGCAACGTGAAGCAGGAGGAGAATTCTGACTGTGAGGCAGAGTGAGGCAACTCTCAGCAGTTTTAGATTTGAAGTTTTTGTGACTGCAAGGATCCATACTATTTGGTTCTCTTCGGTAAAGTCACGTAGGTAAAAAATAAAACAACAAAAAAGGCCATTTGTGTTGTGGCCGAAACGTCGTGATTTTTTGTTTTATTTTTTTCCTACGTGACTTTATCGAATAGAACCAAAGAGTATGGATCCCAGCAGTTTGTGGAAGTGTGGGTGGACTTACTCCTAGACAATACAACGTCAAGTGGAGACCCGGTAGATGTGTAAGCCAGAGACGATGTCGCTACAATAGATGCACCTTTGTCACAGGCCTTTAATGACTAGAATGTGAAGTTGAACACTCAGCTCCTAGGTTCAACCTACATGGTAAGAGCGGCCAGTCTTTGTGGACCTGTGGGTTGGGTTGATCTCTAACCAGGAGCGAGAGCCAATAAGCTCCCAAGCATTCACTATTTTATCAATTGCATTTATATAGTGCCTGCTTAATCGCCTCTACGTGACTTTACCGAAAGAACCAAGGAGTATGGATCCCTGCAGTCACAAACTTCAAATCAAGATTGTCTCAGCAACTCAGAGTTTTGTATCTCGTTTCAGACACTCGAAGAGCATCCCCAAGTAGCAGCTGCCCCTGTGTGGCACAAGGTGGTGGCCCTGCACCGGCCTGCATGTGAACAAGAGCCTGTCAGTAGGGGGCGTTGGTTGATCTGGCATCTTAGCTGTGTAGTTTGTAGGTAATTTTTCGATTTAAAGCTTTCGTGACTGCAGGGATTCATCTTCTTGGTTCTTTCGGTAAAGTCACGTAGAAGGGAAATAACATAATAAAAATGAAACGAAATAAAATTCTCACGACGTTCGCAAGAAGCCGAAACGTCGTGAGAATTTTATTTGATTATTTTATTATCTTATTATTTCCCTTCTACGTGACTTTGTAGGTAATGTTTAGAATGTTATCAATTTTGACCGAGACGCCAGCGTGCAAATGGCAATAGTACGTTGTACATACACTGTTAAGTAGACGGTGCATATTTTTTTAAAAATAGCTTCTTGTTAATGCGATGTAACGTGATGCAGTATATTTCACTGCAGTAATTCAATTTTGTTAAAATGCCTGTCAATAATTTAGAATGAATACTTGTCTGATTGTGCGTGTGCATGTAAGTCTGAGGGTCAAACATTGAATAAGTGATGTTAGGACAAAGTGCGTGTGTGTGTTTTGGAAGTAACCTGTACAGAGAACTCAGGTGAGACCCGTTGTTCTTGTGATACAGGTCAAAGGGTATTTTTGTGTTTCACGAAACGTCGGCCTCTGAAGCAACTCATTGTCTTTGAAATAGGGAGCACGCTCGGATCATTCATCAGTTACAAGGCATACCACTTACAAGTTACACGTATAGGAGGAGGTACATTCTCTACAACACGAATTGTAGTTTTGTGTTACGTGTTGACGTCGATTTTGTCTAACTAGGGCTATAAATGCCTTTTGCTGATTCACGTCTGGATGTTCGTATCTATCGGTTGAAGCAAACCCCACTGCTGTTGTTGAGACGCTGTGCACCAATAAGGGTCCAAGCATTTTAGGGCCTTCGGCCAGGAAAGTCACAACATTTACGGCACACGAAGGACGCATTCACGCAAGCGCCCCGTGCTCCGTTTTGAAGTTTTAAAATGAAACATCTTTCAATTGTGTTGTGTTTTGAATTAGATTATTTTATTTCTTCATTAAAAGCTTGTATCAATTTACATCTGGAAGACTTCGTTGAAAAGGACATTTCGCGTGAATTTTCCCTCGTTAAGTAGACAATGGCCTTGCTGGGGGTCCGGTTCGATGCGGACTTTCACCTGGTAAGGGATCGCGGGATCGAGATAAGGCGACACGGAGCTGCTGGTCGTCTGCAGATCGATTCCAACGTAATCGAGCGTCTGTCCCTGCGCGTCCGTCGTTCGCATGCAGGGGGTGCGTGTAGGTTTACAGCGCCCCCTGCATGAAAATGACGGAAAGTGCAGCGTTCATCACGGATAAAGTTGTGCACTTATTTTTTTAATGTTTTTCTTTTATAAGGTGATGTTGATATCGAAAACTGACACATAGCTGGCATGCCATAAATAGGAAATTATCTCTGCTTATTCGAATCAATGTATTCATATATGTTGATAAACTGTTTTCAAGCAGATTTTGTGTCTCTAACGGTGACTACAGGGACCACGTGATTGTTTAAAAATGTCTTTGATTATAACTATAATTGCCTACAATTCGTCATGTGTAGCTTATTAAGACTATAATTTATTCACTACCCAAAATGTATTTACTTGAAAACATAGAGCTGATATTTATTCTTGGTTCTTTCGGTAAAGTCACGTAGAAGGGAAACAATAAAATAATAAAAATATAAAACAATTAAATTCTCACGACGTTTTGACTGCAACAGAAGCAATCATTATCAGGTGTCACACACAGGCACACACACAGAGACACAGGCACACACAGAGATACAGGCACACACAGTGTGTACACACAGTGTACACACAACACACTGTACACACAGTGTACACACACACAGTGTAGACAGTATATACACAGTGTACACACACAGTGTATACACACAGTGTGTATACACAGTGTACACACACACAGTGTATACACATAGTGTACACACATAGTGTGTACACACAAACAGTGTGTACACACAAAAACTGTGTACACACTGTTTCTGTGTGTACAGACTGTGTGTGTGTGTACACACACACAGTCTGTGTACACACACAGTCTGTACACAGTGTACACACAGAAACAGTGTGTACACACAGAAACAGCGTGTACACACAGTAATGTCCACGTTGTAGTTGCTGAGCTCACGCACGCAAGGGTCTCTGTTCAAGAGATGGAGCAATGGAAAATGTATCTAAATCAACTTAAACTCCATCCCTGATTGTGACGTCACCACTCAGCATGACCTCATCGGTGTGAAACGCCGTTGGGAGGTGTGCCTCGCTAGTGACGTCATGTCACCAAGGTATTCACCCCACCCCCGTCCACCGCGCCCTTGATCGTGACGTCACCTCTGCTTGGTCACTGCCGATATCTGTTCCTGTACATTCCTTATTTGGGCAAAGCTACGCCCAGTGACTGGCGGCTCATTAACATAATGAGTTCGTGAAAGCCGTCGCGAGTTGATTGGGACGGGTTCAGCACCCACGCCCCCATCCCTCGACATATGGCCCGAGCTCATTAACATAATTTTATTCAGTTACGGAGCCGCTCGTGCTAGGGGAGTGTCTTGTACCCCGGACGTGACGTCATATCACCTGCTGCCGCGCGACGTCACGAGGTAACAGGAAGCGTTCGTTTCGCTCTTCCACTGAAATCCGAGGTGAGAAATTATTATCGTGTTGGTGGTCGTGGTTGTTGTGGTGGTTGTTGTGGTGGTGGTTGTTGTTTACCAAGGTAGAGCCTCGCTCTCTCTCTCAGGGATGTCAGTTGAGTAGCAGCGAGCATGGGAATCGATGTCCAGGTTGGAACTTTACAACGCGGGGCCTAGCCACGCGGGGCCTTGCCTCCTGCCCTCGCCTGATCGCGTTTGCTTCAATTATCTCGCTTAGTTGAGCAATCTTTGTAAGAAAGTAATCTACCAGGCTATGCGTTTATTGTGTGTTGATCGACTCTCTGTGTTGCATTGCATTACATTTCAAAAATTTTACTCAGTTTCTTTGATTAAGTGTGCTTTTGATTTAAAGCTTTCTTGACTGCAGGGATTCATATTCTTGGTTCTTTCGGTAAAGTCACCACCACGTAGAAGGGAAACAATAAAATAATAAAAATATCAAACAATAAAATTCTCACGACGTTTCGACTGCAAGACGAGCAATCATCATCAGGTGTGAAAACCACAGCAAGAACATTTTCTTGCTGTGGTTTCTTGCTGTGGTTTTCACACCTAATGATGATTGCTTGTGGTGCAGTCGAAACGTCGTAAGAATTTTATTGTTTAATATTTTAATTATTTTATTGTTTCCCCTTCTACGTGGTGACTTTACCGAAAGAACCAAGAATATAAGTGTGCTTTCTCTCTCTCTGCGTGTACTCGTGTTATTATTATTTCCTGCAGTCACCAAAGTTCCAAATCTCTCATTGACACAAGGCCGTAATTATAATATATTATAATAATTATAATATATATTGGTGGGGGACATATCCCCCCACAATAATCAAACATGCTCAAAATGTCTCCCCCAATTTATTGCTATAAAAATATTATTTAAAATAATAATTGCTATGCTATGTTAATAAAAACAATTTGCTAAACCTTGGCCACAAAATGTGGACTTGTCTTCATGTAACAATGTGTAGATTTGTGTTTGTATGATTGCGTTGTACTTTATGAATCCCTAATCTCTGCCATTACATACTATGAAACAAGAAAAGTTAAAAAATAAACAACAGAGCAATGTAATACAATACAATATTATACAATATTGTATCAAATAATACAAATTCCATCCCATGTGTTAGTGAAATTTTTCAATATTTTAAAAATTAGTTTTCAAATTTAGATTTTCTTTCTGGGGGGGGGGAGACCCCAGAGCCCCTGGTAGATTTGTTCCCCCCCCAATGTTGACTCCATGGCTACGGCCTTGCATTGACTCGCGGATTTCTCTAAACCCCTCCCCTCTCTCTCTCTGCACCCCTCTCTCTCTATTTAAGGCCTCGACACAGAGGCGTTGTTTCTCTGTGTGCCTACAGTGAGGGAGAAAAGTATTTGATCCCCTGCTGATTTTGTACGTTTGCCCACTGACAAGGAAATGATCAGTCTATAATTTTAATGTTAGGTTTATTTGAACAGTGAGAGACAGAATAACAACAAGAAAATCCAGAGAAACGCATGTCAAAATATTATAAAATGATTCGCATTTTAATGAGGGAAATAAGTATTTGACCCCCTCTCAATCAGAAAGATTTCTGGCTCCCAGGTGTCTTTTATACAGGTAACGAGCTGAGATTAGGAGCACACTCGTAAAGGGAGTGCTCCTAATCTCAGCTTGTTACCTGTATGAAAGACACCTGTCCACAGAAGCAATCAATCAATCAGATCCCAAACTCTCCACCATGGCCAAGACCAAAGAGCTCTCCAAGGATGTCAGGGACAAGATTGTAGACCTACACAAGGCTGGAATGGGCCACAAGACCATTGCCAAGCAGCTTGGTGAGAAGGTGACAACAGTTGGTGCGATTATTCGCAAATGGAAGAAACGCAAAAAAACTGTCAATCTCCTTCGGCCTGGGGCTCCATGCAAGATCTCGCCTCGGGGAGTTGCAATGATCATGAGAACGGTGAGGAATCAGCCCAGAACTACACGGGTGGATCTTGTCAATGATCTCAAGGCAGCTGGGACCATAGTCACCAAGAAAACAATTGATAACACACTTCACCGTGAAGGACTGAAATCCTGCAGCGCCTGCAAGGTTCCCCTGCTCAAGAAAGCACATATATATGCCCGTCTAAAGTTTGCCAATGAACATCTGAATGATTCAGAGGACAACTGGGTGAAAGTGTTTTGGTCGGATTAGACCAAAATGGAGGTCTTTGGCATCAACTCAACTCGCCGTGTTTGGAGGAGGAGGAATGCTGCCTATGACCCCAAGAACACCATCCCCACCGTCAAACATGGAGGTGGAAACATACTTTGGGGTGTTTTTCTGCTAAGGGGACAGGACAACTTCACCGCATCAAAGGGACGATGGACGGGGCCATGTACCGTCAAATCTTGGGTGAGAACCTCCTTCCCTCAGCCAGGGCATTGAAAATGGATGGTGGATGGGTATTCCAGCATGACAATGACCCAAAACACACAGCCAAGGCAACAAAGGAGTGGCTCAAGAAGAAGCACATTAAGGTCCTGGGGTTGCCTAGCCAGTCTCCAGACCTTAATCCCATAGGAAATCTGGAGGGAGCTGAAGGTTCGAGTTGACAAACGTCAGCATCGAAACCTTAATGACTTGGAGAAGATCTGCAAAGAGGAGTGGGACAAAATCCCTCCTGAGATGTGTGCAAACCTGGTGGCCAACTATAAGAAACGTCTGACCTCTGTGATTGCCAACAAAGGTTTTGCCACCAAGTACTAAGTCATGTTTTGCAGAGGGGTCAAATACTTTTTTCCCTCATTAAAATGCAAATAAATTTATAACATTTTTGACATGCGTTTATCTGGATTTTTTTGTTGTTATTCTGTCTCTCACTGTTCAAATAAACCTTCCATTAAAATTATAGACTGATCATTTCTTTGTCATTGGGCAAACGTACAAAATCAGCAGGGGATCAAATACTTTTTTCCCTCACTGTATGTGTGTATCTCTCTCTGTGTGTCTCTGTGTTCTATCTCTCTCTGTCTGTGTGTCTCCTTGTCTGTGTTTTGTCTCTCTTTCAAATTGAGCAATCTTTGGAAGAACGTTATCAACAAGGTGGGGTGTTGACTCTTATGTTGGCCGACTCTCTGTGTTGTATTGCATTACATTTCTATTCTAGATTTAAAGCTTTCGTGACTGCTAGGATCCATACGCTTTGCTTCTATTGGGTAAAGTCACGTAGGTAAAAAATAAAATAACAAAAATCACGACGTTTCGGCCACAACACAAGCGGCCTTCATCAGGTGAAGGGACGAGACTGTCTGGAGGACAGCGCTGGAGTGGAAAAAGCCACGCGCAGATCACGACCTTTAAGCTGTGTGAGAAGAAACAAAGCACCTTGACAAAGGAATTAGCATATAATTTAGCATTGAAATGGCTCATTGAAATAGATAAGTTAAAGTATACACATCCGCAGAGGCACCCCTTGACAAAGGAATTAGCATAGAATTTAGCATTGAAATAGCTGAATGATTAGCTTGTAACTGGTCACAGAAATAGCTATGTTAAAGTCAGAGCATATACATTCACTGAGGCACCTAGTACAAATCAAACAGGAGAATTTAGCGAAACACAACCACGCTCAGACCGCGGACCTTTAAACTTTGTGCGAGCAAACATGGTGTCCTGACAAAGAAATTAGCAAAGAAAAATTAGCATTTGATTGGCCGATTTTAGAAAAGAGGTGTTGTACGTGCCGGTGGACTTGCCGTTTGGCGCGGGAGGGGGGGGGGGAGAGTTTACCTATTGATGGTGTGAAAAGGGAATTTATAAGAGCTGCGAAAGTTTGGGGTACCACTACTTGAAAAATATACTGTACCATTGAAATTAGTTTAA
Source organism: Petromyzon marinus (assembly GCF_048934315.1). NCBI lineage: Eukaryota > Metazoa > Chordata > Hyperoartia > Petromyzontiformes > Petromyzontidae > Petromyzon > Petromyzon marinus. The sequence continues at coordinate 941,583 of NW_027423012.1, forward strand.
TGTTTAGTTCGATTTAGAACATCTTTCCAATGGTTGCTAAATTTGAAACCATCTCGGTTGAAATTGTGTCTGTGTTTGTAGATCTGAATTGCCTCGTGAACAAATTTCTGATAAAAACCCGTGGGTTTGCAAAGAACCTTGGTATCGGAGAAAATGATATCGTGATCACCCACAGCGTTGTAACAGTGATCAGCCACGGCAGAAGAATTCGTTTTGCCGTGTTTCAAATCTGATTTGTGCTCGCGGATTCGGTCAGAGACATGTCGCTTTGTCTCCCCGATATAGCAATCACCGCAGGTACAACTCAATTTGTAAACCCCGGGGTACTGTAAGTCAGGAATGACATCCTTCACGGATGGGATCAGATCACGAATTTTGTGTACTGTATTGAACCGAACCTGGATCTTGTGTTTGTTTAGAATTTTGGAAATCTTTTTAGTAACGCCTGCTATATATGGTAGTGTGATGGTTTTGACCGGAGTATCAAGTTGTTGTTTCTGTATGGAGGGAGAAACAGCTTGGCGGATTATACGGTCAGAGTAACCATTCCTTTTGAGGGCCAGGTGTACATGTTTTAATTCACTGGTCAGGTGGTGTTCGTCCGAAATGCAATGAGCCTTATGGTATAAAGTTTTGATGAGAGAATTATTTTGGGCTGGGTGGTGGTGGAAATCAGGTTTCAAGTAGGAATCTGTGTGGGTGGGTTTCCTGTAGACAGAATGCCCCAATGAGCCATCAGGTCTCCTCTCAAACAGAACATCTAAGAATGGTAGCTTGCCATCTTTCTCCACTTCCATGGTGAATTTGATGGCGGGATGTTTGGAATTGATGTGGTGTAGGAAAAGGTTCAAAGCTGGGAGGCCATGTGGCCAAATGACGAAAGTGTCATCCACATATCTCTTCCACAGGGAAGGTCTGAGGGTGGAAGTCTGGATGGCGTCTGATTCAAATTTCTCCATGAAAATATTGGCTATCACTGGTGATAAGGGGGATCCCATGGGGGTACCCTCATTTTGTTTGTAGGAGCCATTCCAAGTAAAGTAGGTATTGTTGAGGCAGTGCCTAACCAGTGCAGGTGTGTCGGGGTCTAGTCCATGTTGGACCAAATTTTCAATTATTTCAATGGTATCAGGTACTGGGACCTTGGTGAACAAAGAGACCACATCGAAGCTGACAAGGATATCGTCAGGGGACAGTACAACATCTTTGACCTACGTGACTTTACCCTTTGAACCAAAGAGTATGGATCCTTGCAGTCACGAAAGCTTTAAATCTAGAAGTGTACACACACACACACTGTACACACACACAGTGCACACACACACAGTGTACACACACACACACTGTACACACACACAGTGTACACACATAGTGTACACACACACAGTGTACACACACACAGTACACACACACACAGTATACACAGACACACAGTGTATACACACACAGTGTACACACACACACAGTGTATACACAATAATGTCCACGTTGTTGTAGCTGAGCCCACACACCCAAGGGAGGGAACAATGTAAAATGAATCTAAATCAACTTAAACTCCAACCCCGCTCTGTGACGTCACCACTCTGCATTACCTCATCGGCGTGAAACGCCAGGGTGAGGTGTACCTTGCTAGTGACGTCATGTCACCAAGGTATTCCACCGCGCTCTTGAGCGTGACGTCACCTCCGCTTGGGTCACTGCCGATTGCGTTCCAGTGCCAATCCTTATTTGGGCAAAGCTACGCCCAGTGACTGGCGGCTCATTAGCATAATGTGTTCGTTAAAGCCGTCACGAGTTTATTGCGACGGGTTCATTGCCCACGACATATGGGACATGTTACATTAACATAATTTATTCATTCTCTAATTTATTCAGTTACGGAGCGGCTCATTGTGGGAGGAGCGTGTTTCGTACCCCAGATGTGACGTCATGTCACCTGCTGCCGGGTGACGTCACGAGGTAGCAGGAAACTAACGCTTCCTGCACTGAAATCCGAGGTGAGAAATTATCATTGCGATTGTGGTTGTTGTGGTTGTCGTGGTGGTGGTGGTTGTGGTGGTGGTTGTTGTTGTTAACCAAGGTAGAGCCTCGCTCTCTCTCGTAGGGATGTCAGTTGAGTAGCAGCGAGCATTGGAATCGATGTCCAGGTTGGAACTTTACAACGCGGGGCCTAGCCACGCGGGGCCCTGCCTCCTGCCCTCGCCTGATTGCGTTCACTTTAATTATCTCGCTTAAGTTTAATTTGTCTTCACCCGGCTCGCCACTTTGTAACTTTGTTTTATTGTAAATATTCACGCAGTTTTGATTTTCGTTCTTTTGTTAGCAGGCCAAGCCCGCTTGAGCTGCTATACCACTCTTGTTATCAGAAGCGACCTGCCCACAACAACACAAGGTGAGGCTTTGTCAACGTGTGTGAATGTTTTGACTGAAAACTTTGGTGACTGCAGGAATTAATATTCTTGGTTCTTTCGGTAAAGTCACGTAGATAGAAAATTTAATAAAAATAGCAATACAATAAATAAATAATTGTGAATAAAGCAAAAAAACTCACGTCATTTTGATCGCAACACAAATGGTCTTTATTTAATGTAATTCTATTATCTGTTATTGTTATTTTCTATCTACGTAACTTTAATGAAAGAAACAAGAATACGTGTGTCAATGTCTATCGGTCAAAGACACTCAGCGGAGAGACGCGCAAACTCCAAATATACAGCAGGTGTCAGGGTCGGGATCGAACCCACGACTTCCTGTATACCAGGTGAGGTAGTTAACATCTCACCACGGAGAGAGACACGCAAACTCCAGTTAGCCTCGGCTATGTTCGTTGATCCTCAATTAATTACTTGGTGCAGTGAGGAAGCATTAATGCTGAGCAGATGAAGGTGGCCAGGCATGATTCTAGACACGCCACCGCCTGTTTACCCAGTGACAGTGTACAGTTTGTGTTTGCAGTAACGTCTATTAACTCTGTCGAACACGGAGGTTTTATCATAACAGTAGTTTATTTTTGTTTTCCTCTGGAACTCTTTATAATAATGGAAACAGGAGGTGAACACAGCACACACATTCAGCTGAAGTGGGAACTGTTCATCCCAGCATTCAAGGACATCTGAGCCTGGATTCACACCTCTAAGTTGCGATTGAACGTTAATTTATGCATTTCTGCCTAACACAAATAATATTGTTTTCAACACCCTTTGCTATGTCAGCTGAATTTAGCTCTCATAAATATTCCTTTTGTAGCCAGACAGCTAAAATTGTGTGCTCGGAGTTTTTGGTGAACATTCATTTTGAAGATACGAGGGCTTCCAGGCATGTTTATAACCATTTGCCCTCTCATTGTGTGCCATAACAGTCCGTGTGATGAATTTGGGACACTTTTCCACTATATCATGAATATGTGAATAAGTATAGACGTGTAAGTCACGTGTTACTGTGTGTATATGCTTTCCTCTGTGCATCGATACTGAAGTGTAGATAGTGTGGATATTATTTTTTTCTGTCTGCAGCTGACGCTTCCTCTGCAGAATTGGTCTGATGGAGCAAATGCACTCAGCGCAGCTCGGTAGGGCAAGTCAACAATGCGACCGGTGTGCATACAGCACGGACCGGACTGGAAATTTGACAGAGCACCAGAGAACACACACGGGAGAGAAACCCTTCAAGTGCACTGTGTGTGGGAAGGCGTTTTCACATTCATCTACTCTTGTAGCACACCAGAGAACACACACGGGAGAGAAACCCTTCAAGTGCAGTGTGTGCATGAAGGCGTTTTCACATTCATCTACTCTTGTAGCACACCAGAGAACACACACGGGAGAGAAACCCTTCAAGTGCAGTGTGTGCATGAAGGCGTTTCCACGTTCATCTCTTCTTGTAGAACACCAGAGAACACACACGGGAGAGAAACCCTTCAAGTGCAGTATGTGCGTGAAGGCGTTTGCACATTCATCTACTCTTGTAGTACACCAGAGAACACACACAGGAGAGAAACCCTTCAGGTGCACTCCGTGCGGGATAACGTTTGCACAGCAACAACAACTTCAAGTACACCAGAGAACACAGAAGCATCAGAAGATCCACAAGGAGTGGAGTCTGAAATCAGCTTGTGAAAGTCAAAGTGCCACCATGAGCCCATCCCTCATGAAACAAGAACCGGAAGAAAATCCCAGCTTGGACACTTTTAAAGGTATCGGGGTGAAACATGAAGAGGTGATGGTGAAATGTGAAGAAGTGAAGAGCAAAGGAGTGAAGGTGAAATGTGAAGATGAAGATTCAACTCCAAAATGGGACCTTCACATCGACAGAGGCAACGTGAAGCAGGAGGAGATTTCTGACTGTGAGGCAGAGCGAGGCAACTCCCAGCAGTTTGTGGAAGTGGAGGTGTGGGTGGACTTCCTCCGAGACAATCCAAAGTCAAGTGGAGACCCGGTAGATGTGTAAACTTTGCGTTTTGATAATTGTGTTTTTTTATTTTATTTTGGGCACCATTATAATATATGCCACAGGACCCGCACGAGCTTAATCCGGTACTGTCCGGGATATCGTTCCAGTGCCCAACCAGGCTGTTGAAAACACCGTGAGTGGATATTCTTAGCTCTTTCGGTAAAGTCACGTTGAAGGGAAACAAAATAATAAAATATATATAAAACAATAAAAATTCTCATGACGTTTCGACCATAACACAAACGGTCGTCTTCAGGTGTGTCGAAACGTCGTGAGAATTTATATTTTTTATATATATTTATTTTATTGTTTCCCTTCAACATGACTTTACCGGAAGAGCTAAGAATATGAATTACTGCAATCACAAAAGCTTTAAATCAAAATTTAACCGCGAGTAGAGTTGAGGGTGACGGTGGAGGGCGCGAAGGGGGCGAGTGATGCCGATGGGCGGCGAGGGGGTCATCCGAGAGGATGCCCAGTGGGGAGATCAAGCAATGAAATCGCTCCACGTGTCAGGCGCTGGGTGGATCACCGCACAGCGGCATCGTGGGAGGTGGCGACGGCACGGGGGAGGTCTCTACCCGCTAGTGGATTGACCGTGGCTGATGGTGACGACGACGATGGATGTTGCTCACTCAACTCTGCGACGTATGAAACGCCGGAGACGCACGGCGATGTGCGGGGTGTTCAGCGGCACGGTGGAGCCGATGGCCTCCTTGCAGCCGCTGTACAGCTGACGCACGACGTGGAGCAGGGCAGGGAGCACGCTGTCCACTATGTCCTGGCAGCTGCCGCTCAGCTGACCCATAGCCTGCAGTAGAGCAGGGAGCACGCTGTCCACTATGTCCTGGCACTGGTGAACATCGGTCCCCAGGTGGCGACCGCTGCCGGTGGAGAGACGTCCTTCACGAGTCCCGAGTAGTTGTTGATCGTGGTGGTGGTGGTGGTGGTGTTGGAGCCGTTGATGTTCGAACCCCCACGCCGAGATCCTCCGAGGAGTTCCACCACTGGCTGCGATAGCAGCAGAACCAAAGTGAGCACAGCCGTGAAGATCGCCACGCTGGTGGTGGTGGCGAAGTACTCCGCAGACCTCGAAGTGGAGGAGCGCCGTGGGGCAAGGTGGTTGCCTCTCCCGGAGCCGACTCCACTCTGGTCGCTCCAATGGATGCACCTTTGTCACAGGCCTTTAATGACAAGAATGTGAAGTTGGACACTCAGTTCCTAGGTTAAACCTGCATGGTTAGAGCGGCCAGTTTTTGTGGACCTGTGGGTTGGGTAGATCTCGAACCAGGAGCGAGAGCCAATAAGCTCCCAAGCATTCACTCGGTTTTAAAATCCATTTATATGGTGCTTGCTTAATCGCCTCTGGCAATTCGGAGTTTTGTATCTCGTCTCAAACACTTGAAGAGCATCCCCAAGTAGCAGCTGCCCCTGTGTGGCACAAGGTGGTGGCCCTGCACCGGCCTGCATGTGGACAAGAGCCTGTCAGTAGGGGGCGATGATTGATGTGGCATCTTAGTTGTGGAGTTTGTAGGTAATGTTTAGAATTTGAGCAATTTTGACCCAGACGCCAGCATGCAATGGCCTACTCGTTTTGAATGACAATACAATAGCACGTTGTACATACACTGTTAAGCAGACGGTGCGTATTTTTAAAAATAGCTTCATGTTAATGCGATGTAACCTGATGCAGTATATTTCAGTGCAGTAATTCAATTTTGTTAATATGCCTGTCAATAATTTAGAATTAATACTTGTCTGATTGTGTGCGTACATGTAACATTTTGTCTGTAAGGGTCAAACATTGAATAAGTGATGTTAGGACAAAGTGTGTGTTATGGAAGTAACCTGTACAGCTTACTCAGGTGAGACTCATTGTTATTGTGATACAGGTCAAAGGGTATTTTTGTTTTTCGATTTAAAGCTTTCGTGACTGCAAGGATTCATCTTCTTTGGTTCTTTAGGTAAAGTCACCACGTAGAATGAGAATAAAATAATAAATTGATCAAATAAAATCACGCAATAAAATTCTCACGACGTTTCGGCCACAACACAAGTGGCCTTCATCAGGTGAAGGGATGAGACTGGAGGAAAGAACCAAACAAGGGTATTTTTGTGTTTTCAGGAAGCATCTCCCTCTGGAGCAACTCATTGTCTTTGAAATAGGGAGAACACTCGGATCATTAATCAGTTACGTGGCATACCACTCAAAGGTTACACGTAGAGGAGGTTCATTCTCTGCAACACGAATTGTAGTTTTGTATTACGTGTTGACGTAGATTTTGTCGAACTAGGACATAGTTCATAGTTCATTTATTTGGTATAGCCCTGTGAGCCATTCGGCTCTTGAATCGGGTGCAACCGCAACAAACAAAAACATGAACAAGAAAATATCTTACAGTGGTTATGTGACTGTGCAAACAGAAAATACAGGAAAAAAATATCAAAATATTCCTAAAATAGCACCGTACACCAATGCTGTGTGCAAAAATCCCAGTGGGATGCAAGTCAAATAACAACAACAACCACAAGACAACTAAGATTAAGGCCATCAGTCTAACTCCGTACTACTATAAACAAAAACATGGCCAAAACAAAAAAAAACTTTTCGAAAATCACCAAAATAAAAGCCATGAATCCAATGTAACAGTGATCATAGGGACTGTGACCGAATTTTTAACAATAAACTACATAAATAAATTATAACACCAAAATCTAGACCCATATTTTAGGCCACTGAATAGCAGTGGCAGCTAGGGTTGTACAACTCCTCTAGAGCAGTTTTGAGTGAAGATCTCATAGGTAGTGATTCAAGTTGCAGTTTATTGGCAATAGCATTCCAGACCCTGGGGGCATCAATAGCAAAGGACCTTCCTCCAGTTTTTGTACGGCAATAGGGAATGTGAAGCTGGTAAATGAGCGAAGACCTGAGGTCATATTTGTTCTTTGAAACAGAGAGGAGATCCAGTAGGTAGTCTGCGGAATTTTTTGTAAGGACATCGTGAATAAATAAGATCTGGTGCACAAGCCGTCGAACATTAAGAGATGTTAAGTTTGACTCAATGTAGAGATCACAGTGGTGAGTCCTATATGGGCAGTTCAATGCAAATCTTAAGGCCGAGTGATAGATGGAATTAAGCTTCTTCAGTACAGTACTTGGGGCTGATTTATACACGATGTCACAGTAGTCAAGTAGAGGCAGTATGGTAGCTTTTATCAATTCCAAACGGAACATTGGGGGGAAGCAGTGCTTGTGTCGATACAGAAAACCAATTTTTATTTTTGTCTTTTTACCAATATAATCAATGTGATCTTCAAAACTAAGTTTTGAATCCAGGATGACCCCAATATACTTATAGATCTTGACTTGCTCTATTTGATAATTATTCAAGGAATGTAATTGGGGAAAAATAACTTCCTGCTTTAGTCCCGGAGAGAAGCATAGCACCTTGGTTTTGGAGGTATTCAGGACTAGTTTAAGAGAAACTAGCTGATGTTGTAGTTTGTTGAAATCACCCTGGAGCTTAGCAATCACGTCATCCGGAGAGCGGCCAGCAGTAATCAGTATCGTGTCATCTGCAAAAAGATTTACCCTGGAATGATCCAGTTCAGTGCCCAAGTCATTGACATAAAGAGAGAGCAAGAGGGGGCCGAGGATGGAACCCTGTGGAACCCCTTTTGTTATCTTAACACTGTTTGACCTCCAACCATCTGTGAATACAGTTTGGGTGCGAGAAAAGAGGTAATTTTTTAACCATTGTACTGTGTTCTCGGAAAAACCGAGGCAACTTAGTTTACTAAGCAGGGTGTTGTGGTCAACTGTATCAAAAGCTTTGGACAGGTCAAGAAAAAGACAGACACAGTACTGCTTATTATCAAGGCTATTGTAAATTTGATTCAAAGAGTCTAATGCAGCAGATGTGGTGCTGTATTTTTTCCGGAACCCAGATTGTTTTAGATGTAGTAGATTGTTGGTGGACAGGAAACTGCTAATTTGGTAGTTCAATAATTTTTCAAAAATTTTCATCAATGGGGACAAAATTGAGATAGGTCGGTAGTTATTGGGATCATCTTTAGGGCCCCCTTTGTGAAGTGGGCGGACATAGGAATGTTTCCATTCTAGAGGAACTGATGCTTCTTTGATGGACAGGTTGAAAATATGGGCTATAGGTTTGTATATTAGGTGACCAACAGTAGAGCAAAGATGGGAAAACTATCTGCTCCGGTAGAGGAGGACCCTTTGAGGTAGGACAGTTGTTTCAGAACATTACTTTCGTGGATTGGTTGGAAACTAAATTCGTTTAATGTTTGGACAGGGGTGTAGGAATTTGCAGGAGCAGGGGTGACTCCCAATACATTATCAAAAAGATTACCAGCTTCAGAAAAATGAAGGTTAAAATTGTCAACTATTTTTTTGGGATCTGAAAAATATTCCCCATTTCGGTGAAGCTCAACGGGCAGATTTTCTGTTTTGGATGCCTTTTCGATAGATTTGATTGTTTTCCAAAAAATCCTGGCATTTCCATGTGATTCCAGGAGAGTGGAGGAAAAATAGGCATTTTTTGCATGCCGTATTTTTTACGCATCTATTCCTTAAAATCCTGTTTTCTAGCCAGTCATTTACCAAATTACTTTTCTGAGCACATGCCCAAGCCTTGTCCCTAGTTTTCATGAGCTTTGTAATCAAAGGATCATACCATGGTGGGCGGTTGCCTTTAGTTTTAAATCTAACCAACGGAGCATGTTTGTTAAGAATTTGGAGAAATGTGTACCTGAAAGTCTCCCAAGCCGTAGTCAGGTTGGGTATATCACAGACCTTATCAATATCCGAGTGAAGCACATCATTTGTAAATGCCTGAGTGCTGAAGTGCCTCAAAGAGTGCTTCTCAACAATTTTAGGGGGGCTTTGGGTCTGGCTGATGATCTCACACCAAAAATGAAGGAGTGATCACTAAGGTTATTACCCAGAACACCAGTCAGTGCGAAATTGTGAGGGGCATTTGTCAATAGGACGTCAAGCAGAGTTGACTGTCCCGGATTTTTTAGGTTGGGTCTTGTGGGGACATTTATTAATTGAAACAAGTTAAATTCATTTGTAAAATTTGTGGCCACGGCCGGCAGGTTTAGCCAATTCCAATTTAGATCACCCACTAAAATTATTTCACCTTTAGGGAGGCCCCCAAAAAGCTCTCTCAGTGCCGATGCAGCTTCAACATCCTTCCCACAAGGCGGTCTATAGCAGCACACTACCAATATCTGTTGATTATTTGGGAGAGTTATTCTGAGAGCCAGACCTTCAAAGCAACATTTTTTAAACAAAGAGTGAGCTGGTGAACATGCAATAGTGTTACGAACATAGATGGCAATTCCACCTCCTTTAGATCCTCAGTCAAGCCGAAAAAGGTTGTAGTTTTCAATCGTAATCTGCAAGTTATTGACGGCAGGAGTGAGAAATGTTTCTGTTAGGCAAAAAATGTCCGGATCAAGATTTGCCACTTCTAGTTTTAGTTGACTTAATTTAATCACAAGCCCTCTGATGTTGATATGTAGAACACCAACACCTTTCCTGCCAGAAAAATCTACAGAATTATACGAGCTCTTTTCATTTGGGCCTGGATGAAGCTCAATACCACCCAGGAATAAGAAATGTAGAATTAACAGTTTGCATAAGTATTTTCTGTGAAAGGATGAAGAGCGGCGAACCTTGGACGAATAGCAGCAGCTCGCAGATGGTGTTATTTTTAAGAGCAAAATGAAGTTTGGAAGGAGTGCTGGTGAAGTAATGGGACAAAGATAGGGTTTAAAAGGATACAATGATGGAGTGTAGAAGTGTCTATGAGCTGTTTCATTTGCAGGTGTAGTGGCAAATCGAGCAACAAGTATTGACGCAAAATAACGAGGGTAGCCGTTTGTAGAGTTGAGTGTGACACTAGATATGGCCGGGAGGGACAGCAGTAGGACACACAGCAGGAGAATTGCCATCTCTAAAATATCCGGGGTATACACAGATTTACACACAAGTGGAATAGAAAAATATATATACTTGTAGGCCGAGCGTGAGAAAAACGTCTTGCCGCACTCGTCACACATGCACGGCTTCTCGCCCATGTGCTAGGGTTTAACAGCGCCCACCCCCCTCTCCCAGACAGCAGATTCTTGGCTGTTGTGGGCTCGGCTGAACCTCTTGCACCGCCTCCTTTCCCCGCCGCAGGATGGTGCTCGAGTTAGCCCTTTTGAGCTCAGCCCACGACTGGAATGTCGTTTCTTGGCCTGCTCCACGTGAATGAGTTAGCTGCGGGGTTCGCCACGGTGTGACACATCAGCTGAGCGTCAGCACGCTCCAGGTACCACTGTCAGTGGCAGGTGGGTAGGCCTCCCAGCAGGTGGGTAGGCCTCCCAGCGGCAGGTGGGTAGGTCTCCCAGCGGCAGGTGGGTAGGCCTCCTAGCAGGTGGGTAGGCCTCTCCAGCAGGTGGGTAGGCCTCCCAGCAGCAGGTGGGTAGGCCTCCCAGCAGGTGGGTAGGCCTCCCAGCGGCAGGTGGGTAGGCCTCTCCAGCAGGTGGGTAGGCCTCCCAGCGGCAGGTGGATAGGCCTCTCCAGCAGGTGGGTAGGCCTCCCAGCGGCAGGTGGGTAGGCCTCTCCAGCAGGTGGGTAGGCCTCTCCAGCGGCAGGTGGGTAGGCCTCCCGGTAGGTGGGTAAGCCTCCCAGCGGCAGGTGGGTAGGCCTCTCCAGCGGCAGGTGGGTAGGCCTCTCCAGCGGCAGGTGGGTAGGCCTCCCAGCGGCAGGTGGGTAGGCCTCTCCAGCAGGTGGGTAGGCCTCTCCAGCAGCAGGTGGGTAGGCCTCCCAGCAGGTGGGTAGGCCTCCCAGCAGGTAGGTAGGCCTCCCAGCGGCAGGTGGGTAGGCCTCCCAGCAGGTGGGTAGGCCTCTCCGGGGCACAGTGTGGTGAGCAGTGTGTGTGAACAGTGTGTGTGAACAGTGTGGTGAGCAGTGTGTGTGAACAGTGTGTGTGAACAGAGTGGTGAGCGTTTGTGGTGAGTGTGGTGAGTGTGGTGTGGTGAGTGTGTGGTGAGTGTAGTGTGGTGTTTGTGAGTGTGGTGTGTGTGTGGTGAGTGTGTGGTGAGTGTGTGGTGTGTGTGGTGTGTGTTTGTGGTGAGTGTGGTGTGTGTGTGTGGTGAGTGTGTGGTGAGTGTGGTGAGTGAGTGTGGTGTGTGTGGTGAGTGTGTGTGGTGAGTGTGTGGTGAGCGTTTGTGGTAAGTGTGTGGTGAGTGTGTGGTGTGTGTGGTGTGTGTTTGTGGTGAGTGTGTGGTGTGTGTGTGGTGTGTGTGTGGTGAGTGTGTGGTGAGTGTGTGGTGAGTGTGTGTGGTGTGGTGTGTGTGGTGAGTGTGTGGTGAGCGTTTGTGGTGAGCGTGGTGAGTGAGTGTGGTGTGTGTGGTGTGTGTTTGTGGTGAATGTGGTGTGTGTGGTGTGTGTGTGGTGAGTGTGGTGAGTGTGGTGTGGGGTGTGGTAGTGGTGTGGGGTGTGGTGGTGGTGTGGGGTGTGGTAGTGGTGGTGTAGCGTGTGGTGGTTTGGGGTGTGGTGGTGTGGGGTGTAGGGGAGGTGGTGTGTTGTGGTGGGGTGGGGGAGGTGGTGTGGGGTGTAGGGGAGGTGGTGTGGTGTGGGTGTGGTGGTGTGGTAGTGGTGGTGTGGTGGTGGTGGTGTGGGATGTGGTGGTGGTGTGGGGTGTGGTGGTGTAGGATGTGGTGGTGGTGGTGGTGTGGGGTGTGGTGGTGGTGTGGGGTGTGGTGGTGGGGTGTGGTGGGGTGTGGTAGTGGTGGTGGTGGTGTGGTGGTGGTGGTGTGGGGTGTGGTGGTGGTGTGGGGTGTGGTAGTGGTGGTGTGGTGGTGGTGTGGGGTGTGGTGGTGGTGGTGTGGGGTGTGGTGGTGGTGGTGTGGGGTATGGTGGTGGTGGTGTGGTGGTGTGGGGTGTGGTAGTGGTGGTGTGGGGTGTGGTGGTGTGGGGTGTGGTGGTGGTGGTGTAGGGGAGGTGGTGGTGGTGGTGTGGGGTGTGGTGGTGGTGGTGTGGTGGTGGTGGTGGTGTGGGGTGTGGTGGTGGTGGTGTGGTGGTGGTGGTGGTGGTGTGGAGTGTATGGGTGGTGGTGTTCTTTGTGTTTGAGCGGGGAATGTTTTCTCGTGCCAGGACGTACTTCTGTGGACCGCCGTTCGCTTCGTTGGGATTTCGATTTGACGATTCTGGTGGTTTGGTTGTGGTGGTGGTGGTGGTGAGTTTGAATGGTTTTAAGATCGCTAACTTGGTTGAACACAGGCACATAGTGTAGAATTGTTGTTAGATTGTTGAATGTGCGTAAAGTGTGTTTTGGTGTTACCTCGGGATATTCATAATGAATGGTCATTCAGTCCATGCTTATTTAATCCATTTAAAATGCAGTTAGACTGCAGTTGTTACGTTGCATCATGGATATGTTGGTTAATATCTGATGCGGAAAGTGACTGATGGATACAGCAGACTAGGCCAAATTTGTGGATTCACCGCGAATTCTCAGATTTTGACGTGAATTAACAACTCGTGGATTTTCGCCTCCTCGGCCAAAATGTGTAAATCTAACAACAGTGAAACCAACATTGGCGTTCTTGAAAATCCACCTGGCCGCCCCTACAGTGGAGCAATGGCATTTGTTTTACTGATTGTCCGTGTCGGGCGGTGGTGGTGGAGGGTTACGACACATTAACAATAACGCGAACTAACCCCCAAAAACATTCACGAATAATGCTGCTTGCGAAAAGCCTACGCGTTACACGAGTTGCATTTGTTTACAATGTGTGGGCAGAGTTTGATGCCGGTGGGGCGTGGCTCTGCTATCCACGTTGTGGGCCTGGTCTTCTGCGGCGTTCAGCAGGAATTGTCATCACCGATTTGGTCGTTTAGCGCTACACGTTTTAGTTTTTTCGTTTGCAAACTCGAGCGAACTCTGCAGAGACCCCGAGTTGGATTTCCTTGCTCACGGCCCAAAAACAGTGTGACAATTATACTCTTTGGTTCTATTCGATAAAGTCACGTAGGTAAAAAAATAAAAACAACAAAAATCTAGAAGTGTGACAATTATATGAACCGGTCGTGGGCCTCCCCGCGATCGACTCCGCCTAAAAGTAGTACCTTGTGGGACGTGTAAAACATCACCGCTGGGGAGACAAAGGGGTGCCGGCCGTGGTTTCTGGCCACCCACCCCCCTCGTGTACCACAGTGCCGGTAGCCTTCGTAGGTGCTGCTGCTCGCCACTAACAGCGCTTGCCCCCGACAGCCTGTTCGAGGCTGCACGGGGGATCTTTGGCGGTGGCGGCGGTGCAGGAGGTGTGCGCAGGAGGCCGAACGGCGTCCGGAGGAGTGAGGAGACGCGACCCGCGGAGAGCTTCCATGGAGAGAGGCGGGAGCGGGGCGAGGGAGAGAGGGGGCCAAGGAACGGGGCGAGGGAGGCCTGAGGGAGAGCATCGAAGGGGGGCGGACGAACGGCAGCGAGGGACCGGGGCTCGCTTCGAGGGGCACAGGAACTTGGCGGAACCGGGGAGCGGGAGGGGAAGAGGGGAGAGAGAGATGGGGAGGCAGGAGTCGAGGGGCGGAGACGTGGCGAGCGGGAGGCAGCGAGACCTGACGGCGTGGGGGATGCAGCGAGAGAGAGAGAGATCGCCATCAGAGCAATTTCATGCAACGATTTTTAAGGGAGAGGTTAGGGGCGCACAGTTCGGAAGGAGCGAGAGAGACGACGGGGCTGGAAGAGTCGAGGGGCAAAGACGTGGCGAGAGAGAGGCAAAGAGACGGGGAGGCGAGGGCACGGCAGGAAGAGAGAGAGAGACATCAGAGGGCGCCTCACCTTCAGCGACTTGTGAGCGAGAGGTTAGGGGGGTTCAGTTGGGAAGGAGGGAGAGAGACGGGGGGGCAGGGAGGGAGAGAGACGGGGGGGCAGGGAGGGAGAGAGACGGGGGGGCAGGGAGGGAGAGAGATGGGGGGCCAGGGAGGGAGAGAGCGAGGTGCGGTGGGGGGCTTCGATCTACGATCCTTGAGGGACAGTTTACCCCAAGTGGGTGAAGAGAGAGGGGGGAAGGGAGACAGGAAGTAGTGGGAGAGTAGTGTGGGGGCGTGGACAGCAGGACGGAAGATAAATTAACAGGTCCTTGCAGGGTGGGCTGGTAGGAACGTTGGATTTTTTTTTACACCCAACAGCACGAGATTTCACTTCTAAAGTATTGAAAGGGGACGGATGGACGGACGGACGGACACATTAATCTATTGCAGGCTGGTACACTCAGTTTACAACTTCGTTCCTACCAGTAATAATAACGTAATCAACCTGACCTTGCGTTGTGTTTTGACCATCTGTGTTGCATTATATGGTTTCCAAATCTTGCTATACTCTGTTTGATTTATCTTCTTTGGTTCTGTAGTGTTGTAAGGACGAGCAGACTTCTTTAGGAGGCACACTCTGTTTATTGTATTATTTCCTTATACAATGCTTAACACACACAGAGGGATATTCGGTCCCCTCACCCGATACCCTAGGGAGGTACAGCCTCCGGACCTGGCGGGACTCACACGTCTACCGCTAACCTCCTTGATACCTAAGGAGGTACAACCTCCGGACTTGGCGGGACTCACACGTCTACCGCTAACCTAGTCCTCCGGCTAGGACCTAGGGGAGGCTATCTGACCCACCGCTGGCCCGGTGGGTCCTGACCACTGGGTATGCCGAGCCTTAGCCCTTAGAAGGGCTGAAGGGCTGGTCCAGGGTCCTAGCTAGGCTTCAGCCCAGTCTTCTATCTTCGTGCGGGGAGAGAACTCCCCGAGGTCCGTTGGGTCACCCGTCTTATACCCCTTCGTGGCCAGGTAGAACCAATCATACATTCCCACGTGGAACCGTCTGATTGGTTCGCACCAAACCCTGGCCACGATCCGTTTCACCTCGACTGACCCCAACCGTTGTACCCAGGGGTAATGCTGCACTGCCCTGGTGGCAATGCAGGTTACGCAACAGCGCGTAGTTAACACCTCTACATCACCCCCTCCTTCGGAAGCTCCAGCCGTCCCGGCTGCAACAATGAGAAACTCCGAAATTATCAATGGTAGAAGAATTGTGAGTGTGCCTCACGAACAACAAGAACAATTAAACCACTATAAATACCCCCCTTAACAACATAACGTATGTACAAGGCACTAGACATGCCAAAAAAAACATTATAACAACCGGCGAGATTTCGCGCGCGTGCGTTTCGCGGGGCCATCGTAGGGGATGGCAGGCTTTGTCGGCGGCACAAGGGAAGGAGGAGGATGAGCCAGAGCATCCGGTGGGCCTTTAGGCATCTCCACGGGGACACCTGCTGCTCCACGGTCCATTGAGGCCGAACGTGGCCTGCATGGAGCCGTCACTCCCGCGTCATCTGCAGGAGGAATGACACGCCTGCGCTGTGGGTTAGGCACCAACGGGGCAACATCCGGCTCGTCGGACGCGTCGCACACTCGGCCCCCATGTCGTGTGTGTTGTGGAGGGACGCGTGGCGTGACGAAGGGTTTTAACCGAGAGGGGTGAACGCACCAGCGACGCCGTCCCCAGCTAATTTTAACACATTGGGGACGCAGGACTTCCACTACCTCAACCGGGCCTCGCCATGGTCTGAGGAGTTTGGCCGACGTGGACACCGGCACCTGGGGGCAGTGGAGCCATGCCCTGTCTCCCGGTGGCCACCGATGCGTGTACGACCGAGGGTCCCGCAGTCGCAAATTCGCCCGTTGGCGGGAAGCCGAATTTTCAATGGCGGCCTCCCGTGCCTCGGCCAACTTACGGAGGTTGAATCGCAAGTGGTCAACGAGCTTTGACTTTTGCGGTGGCTGTTCGATTTCCAGCCGAACGTCGGCGGGAGGAAAGGCATCCCTGCCGTACATTAGAAAGAACGGGGAAAATCCCGTCGCCGCGTGAGGTGCCATACGGTATGCGGTGAGGACCCCCGGAACCTGCAAGTCCCAATCGAGGTGGGATTCATCGACCTGATGGCATAACATAGCGGTGAGAGTTCTATGAAGGCGCTCCACCATGCCGTCGGTCTGGGGATGGTAGGGCGAAGTGCGCACTTTCTTAGTGCCCAACAGGCGGCACACATCAGTCAGCAAGGCTCCTGAAAAATTTCTTCCCTGATCGGTCAGCAACCGTTCTGGTGCGCCCTTGTCCAGGACGTAGCCTTGAACAAAGGCGTCCACAACGGCCGCCGCCGACTGGTTGGGGAGGGCCCAGGCCATAGGCCACCGTGTAAAATACTCTACCCCAACCAGAAGGTACTTATTACCCCGTGGCGTAGTAGGAAAAGGGCCCAAAATATCGAGAGCCACCAACTCATTTATACGAGAGACCGAAATGGGTTGCAGGGGTGGACATGCCGGTTTAGCCGGCGGTTTACGTTGCGCACAATGGGTGCACCCCAGCAAAATGTCAGTGACGTCGCGCAGCATGCCCGGCCAGAAAAATTGCAACCGCAACAACCCAATGGTCTTATGAACACCCAGGTGCAATAAACGCTCATGCGCCGCCCATACGGCCTTGCATCGCAAGGCGGATGGTACGACGATTTTATGTTGACACGAGTCAGCATCCCAATGCATCAACAAGCCGCGCTTCATGACAAATGAATTAAATTTGCCCTGTCTTGGAACCGCATTATTCGCGTGGCGACGCAACCTCAATAACGACATGTCCTCGCCCTGGTGCCGACCCCATTTGGTCAAAGTTAGCCCCAGCAAATCGTCACTGGCCATTGGATCTGCGTGATCCAACATCGGCGCTGAGGCGGCGGGAAGTGCGGCTGACACCGTTGTGAGAGGCGCGACCTGCGCAGGCAGTGGCGGCTTACAATGGCCCGAGCCCAAAAAACACGCACATTTTTGAGCCGGCGGAAGGCGAGACAACGCATCGGCATTCGTGTGTTGTGCACCCCTACGGTAAGTGACATTGAAATCGTAGTCCTGAAGGACTTCGAGCCACCGAGAAAGCTGCCCGGACGGTTGGTCAACCCGCAGAGCGTACTGTAAAGCCGAATGATCAGATCGCACGGTAAAATGCTGACCATACAGGTACGGCCTGTATTGCTGAATAAAAAACACAATGGCCAGCAGCTCACGTCTGGTCACACAGTATCTTTATTCAGCAAGAGACAAGACTCTGCTACCATAGGCAACAGCCCTTTCAATGCCATCAACTTTTTGGGACAGAACACCCCCAATCCCCGTATTGCTAGCGTCGGTGTCCAACACGAATGGCACGGAAAAATCGGGGTACGCAAGGGACGGTGCCATCACGAACGCGTTCCGCAAGGAGTCGAACGCAGCCTGTTCTGCGTCCCCCCAATGAAACGCCACCCCTTTTGACGTAAGGGCGTGGAGCGGCTTGGCAATCGTCGCGAAGCCAGCAACAAACCGGCGGTAGTACGACGCAAAACCAATAAAACTACGAACATCGCCCGCAGATGTAGGGGTCGGCCAATGTTGAACACATTTGGTTTTTTCAAGGTCGGTAGAGATGCCCGAGCGGCTAACTATGTGGCCCAGATAGCGCACAGACTCACGCAGAAGGTGACACTTCTGCGGCTTGAATTTCAAGTTAGCGGCCCGCATTTTCAAGAAGACAGCACGCAACCGTTCGATGTGTTCGCCGAACGTGCGGCTAAAGACGATGACGTCGTCAAGATAAATGAGACATGAGTCCCACTGGAGCCCAGCGAGGACCAGCTCCATGAGCCTCTGGAACGTCGCTGGGGCCGAGTGGAGACCCATGGGCAATCTATTAAACTCGAAAAGGCCCTGTGGTGTCCGAAAAGCAGTCTTAGGTTTTGACGATTCGTCGAGGGGGAGTTGCCAAAACCCCGACAGAAGGTCCAAGGTGGAGAAATAGTGCGCCCCTGCCAGGGCATCCAATGACTCGTCCATACGAGGAAGAGGGTAGGCGTCCGCTACCGAGATTTTATTTAGGCACCGAAAATCAACGCAAAAACGGAGACTACCATCGTGCTTTTTGACCAGCACTATTGGAGCACCCCAGGGACTAGTGGAGGGAGAAATTATATCGGCCTTCAGCATGTCATCCACAGCCGATTTAACATGCTGTTTCTCCGCCGGGCTAAGCCGAAACGGGTTTTGTCGAATCGGGGCAGCGTCACCAGTATCAATGTGGTGACGCAGCAGCTTGGTGCAGCCAATATCAAATTTAGATTTACTAAAGACATCGGAAAATTCTCGCAGAAGAGCGCGCAATTTAATTCGCTGCGAATGAGACAGATCACCCGTGTCTGTGCAGAGCGCGCCCAACCATTTCTCATCCGATTCGGAAGGAGGTGGGACCTGCGGCGTGTCATGCACGTGTCCCGCGACTCCGGTTCCCAACGGCACCGGGGTCGCGTGAGCGAGCACAGTTCCTTGCGGAATGACGGTTGTGGACAATCCGACATTCAAAACCTGCAAGAACGGCTCCCTGTCGGCTGCTACGAGGGTCTGTGCAGCCACCAAATCTAACCCCTTAGCAGCTGCGTTTGAAGGCCCCAGCAAAATGCCATGTGCCGAGGCCTCCGGGGCTAGCGTTTTTTTTAAGTTGCAAGGGCACGAGCATTTGTGTCCCTGGCGGAATGCGGACTGTGCTCGCAACAAACGCCTGCACCGAGGCACTAGCCATGCGCGGATGTGAGGGTGTGGGCAAGAACGCCATCCGTCAACCCGACGGGAGTTCGATGCAGCCTTGATCTACAAGGATCTTAATAGGCATTTTCGCGAGAAAATCAGTGCCTAACAAACACGGCACGGCGAGGGAAGAAGAGACCAAAATAGGCCCTGCCAATTTAATGTCTCCAATCGAAATTTGCGCCCGAATTTGCCCAATAATGCCAAGTGAACTGCCATTAGCGGCGAAACACGGGATAGAAACCCGTTCCAAGGGGCGGCATCGTACGGGCAGTATATTGTAAATCAGATCCGAAATGATCGTAGCCGACGCACCAGTATCGACCAACACGCGAAATTCCACACCCTCGATTGATCCGACAACCACGGACGAACCTGCCGTCGCCGCGACTACCCTATGGGCCAACTCAGACCACTGCCCAGGTTTGAGTGGCCACGAACAAACGCCAGAATACCCCCCATCACACGCCGAATCGCGAGCCCTTCTTATGGTGCGTTGCAGTGTGTATGGTGTGAATGAGGGCCGAGCGTGAGAGGCGTCGCGACTTGCCTGGTTTTGCCGCGATGCCGTGGACGTCCTGTAGTCCTGGCCCCGGGATGCGGAGGGGCGTCGTCGAGGCGCACGGCAGTCAGAGGAGATGTGGCCTCGTCGGCCACAGTTGAAGCACGTCAAGTCGCCGCGTGGAGCAGGCCGTCCCCGCTGCTGGTCGTTGCGGGGACCAGCGTGGTCGGACGATCGCCGGCCCGTTGACCTGGTCGCCATGAAGGCCCGGTTGGGGGAGAACTCGGCGCCCCTGCTGGCAGGCTCCGACGTCGAAGCCGAGGCGGCGATGGTCGATTCCGTGTGGAGCAGCAAATGTGCGTGGATGCACCGAGCGGCTCGTAGCGAGCACATACCACCGCTTGGATGACGATGAGCAGCTCGCGCGCCAGCTCCAGCATCTTCTGGAGAACGATGGCATCGATGGCCTCGTCGTCCATGCGAGGGTAACCCGCTCTTGCCATCGCCAGTTGAGCAGTCCGGAATGCCAACGGAGACTCTTTAGGGCGGCGTCGCCTGTCGTAAAATCGGCTGCGGACGTCGGATGGAGGCCCGTACACGTCGGACATCCGTCAGAGGGCCGATTGAAGAGTCGCCCTTTGTTGCCTGGGGATGGTGAGGAGCGAGGCGAGAGCGTCGTCATCCAAAGTGGCCGGTAGTGCTCGGAGCGCCTGTGCGTCCGACCAGCCCACCATCTCTTGGTGGCTCAGGAAGCGACGCTGGAACGCCGCCCAGTCGCCCCCTTCAGATGTGAATTCTCGGAAGATGGGCAGGCGTTGTTGGAGGGCGGACGTCGTCTCCCCCTCAGCTTGTACCGTCTCGAGCCGGAGATCGGCGATTTCCCGGCCGATAGAGTCTACTGTACCGTGTCGGTACAGTGATGACGCGGCGTCCGCTGAGGAACTTGAATCCGCAGCGTCGCGTGCTGATGACGTTGCGGGTTGTGATTGGCCCCCCGCGTTCCCAGGATGCCCCTGGCTTCCGCTTCCGGCGGAATCACGTGGTTCCCCGGCGGGAAAATCAAAATGTCTGCCCTGGCCGATGGCGGGAACGTCTGCCGGCTGTTGACTCGGCCTGCCCGCAACCTCCAAGTTGATCTCTTCGAAAATGAAGGCCGCGGCGTGTAGGAGTTGAGCGAGACGGCCGTGTGCTGCCCTGAGTCCGTCCCCCATGGCAGGGGGAGCAACCGGCTGCTCAACCGGTGGCTGGGCGGCCGTCAACGCGGCAGTGTTTTCAGCGGAGCTGGCGGTGCTTGCAGGTGAGACAGCGTTATCTTCGTTTTGGCTCCGCGCGTGGGCTGAACTTCTGGTTTCCATTTCCAACCACTTCTGACTCCAGTTGTAGTGTTGTAAGGACGAGCAGACTTCTTTAGGAGGCACACTCTGTTTATTGTATTATTTCCTTATACAATGCTTAACACACACAGAGGGATATTCGGTCCCCTCACCCGATACCCTAGGGAGGTACAGCCTCCGGACCTGGCGGGACTCACACGTCTACCGCTAACCTCCTTGATACCTAAGGAGGTACAACCTCCGGACTTGGCGGGACTCACACGTCTACCGCTATCCTAGTCCTCCGGCTAGGACCTAGGGGAGGCTATCTGACCCACCGCTGGCCCGGTGGGTCCTGACCACTGGGTATGCCGAGCTGAAGGGCTGGTCCAGGGTCCTAGCTAGGCTTCAGCCCAGTCTTCTATCTTCGTGCGGGGAGAGAACTCCCCGAGGTCCGTTGGGTCACCCGTCTTATACCCCTTCGTGGCCAGGTAGAACCAATCATACATTCCCACGTGGAACCGTCTGATTGGTTCGCACCAAACCCTGGCCACGATCCGTTTCACCTCGACTGACCCCAACCGTTGTACCCAGGGGTAATGCTGCACTGCCCTGGCGGCAATGCAGGTTACGCAACAGCGCGTAGTTAACACCTCTACAGAAGCACTACGACAGAATGGCTACAATAATGCTCAAATTAACAGTGCACTGAATGCCAAATCACGATCGCAAAGCAATACTGCTGAAAGCGATCAGATTGTTAAAACAATAAAAATTCCATATATCTCAGGAGTAACTGACAAATTAGCCCGTGTTTTGCAAAAGCAAAACATTACAGTAAGATTTGGTACAGTACACAAAATTCAAAAACTAGTATCTTGCACTAAAGACGCATTACCAAAATTATCAACCGGTGTAACATCAGCATAAGACTAAAAGAACATCAAAGAAATATTAAATTATCTCAAACACAACTGTCGGC
Source organism: Petromyzon marinus (assembly GCF_048934315.1). Taxonomy (NCBI): domain Eukaryota; kingdom Metazoa; phylum Chordata; class Hyperoartia; order Petromyzontiformes; family Petromyzontidae; genus Petromyzon; species Petromyzon marinus. The sequence goes on from NW_027423012.1 coordinate 963,527, forward strand.
AGTGGCAGAACATGCTTGTCAACAAGGACACTCAATTGATTTTGATAACGTTGAAGTGTTGTGTAAAACTAATTATTACTGGCAAAGACTAATTAGAGAATCCATTGAAATTGAGAGGAATAGAAATAACTTTAATCGCTCTGATAGCTACAGGCTTAGTGCGGCTTGGAAGCGTATTATTAAATAATACATATTACAATTCCTTATAGGGGAAACATACTAATAAACGGACTACTAACGTAGCATATAATCACAATAACACACATTACAACTAATTACTAATCTACAACTCATTACTAATCATAACCATTGACTGATTACCAATCGATTATATAATTTCAATACCCCCCATCCGCCTCTAATCACTGCACCTGATATGAGTTAAATGATGACGTCAGCCTGCTGCTGCTCTATTTAAGACTGGGAGCAAGCGAGGGCTTTACCATTCTGGTGAATTGCCCGATGATGCTGGATGTAATTGTGGTGCCACAACAGCGAAGCCGCTCCGTCGAAATAGGGGCCGTCGCTGTGCTGCTGCGACCGAGAAGCCACCCGGCTCCCATCACAGCACTTCAACCGCCACCCCCCCCCCCCCCCCTTAAACACACACACACTCAAGTAGGGCCTCATGGGGAGGGGGGGGGGGCACCTGCCCTGAGTTGTTACCCGAGAGGCCCCCTCGTGGGGATGCTCCACGGTTTCTCAGGGTCAGGGAATTGGCACCCCCCCCCAGGCCAAATGGCACTGCGGCGCCGTGGCTTAACTTAGAATTAAATGACCACGGCGAACTCACTGAGAACCGCAGTGAGGAGATGCTCAAGACACACGCGGACCAGCAGACAGGTGGGGAGCGGGGCAGCGCGGGTTAAGCGTCTCTACCCATGGTGCACCGCGGGCTAGCGTCTCTACCCATGATGCACCGCGGATTAACGGCCTGACCCGTGATGCACCGCGGATGGGCGGTGCGAGGGCTTTGAAAGGAGCATAAAAAGGGACGCTTTGGGGAAGCACGGGCCATTTTTTATTTGACTGGAGATCAACAGGAGGGAGGGATCGAGGAGCCGTCACCTGACTGTTACTCGCACGTCCGTGAGATGGGGAAGAGAACAGCCAGATTCTGTTTACAGCATCATTTATCCGCGACCTCCATCGCTGCGAGGTTGGACCGTAAGTACGAGGGAGAGAGGTAAGACAAAGGGACGAAATTCGGAGAGAAAATAGAGGGCAGACAGGTCGATTAGGTATCAGGCAGTAGCGAGATAGGTTAGACCTGTCCTGCTGGTCCGTACTGACACGCACAGTCTAGTTCGTTTATTCGTGGGGAATAAACCGTCTGTAGGGTATAAACCGTGTCCTGTTGTCTCTGTGATTACGGAGGGGCGGTGCATGGTGTGGCGAGCCTACCCGCGGTGATTCTTTTGTTTGCGCGTGAGTGAGTAATTTTACCCACGTGTTTACGCCCGCACGGGTGGGTCCACTCGGGGCTCGACGCGCATGCCGGGGCAGCAGTAACGTGCTATCGCCCTGGGAATTAAAGTACGGGTCCTTCGATCATTAAATGCACTCGTGTGTGGTGTAGTGAGCCTCTGCATCGTGTGGTACTGGTTGCACTTCGCCCGCGCCAGTACGGGGGCGTGCAGGAGCAGCGGCGCTCACGGCACGCGCCGTAGAGATCAATTGGTGAGCGGGTATTCCGCAGCGCAGCCTAATTTGTTGCTTCCGACCGGCTGCGAAGGTAAATGAAACAAGATTACACAATTCAAGCACGCGATGCTGCTGGCGGTGGTTACCGCGTGAGTAGAGCTGCGCCGTGAGGTACACGGGTACCCACGGGCATAATCATACACCGGGTGTTGCAGTTGTGGTAGTGGCATGAATTTAACGGAGGAGTCGGGGGCCAACGGCCCCGACAATTCGGTGATGGCGGGGGATGGTAGCCCCCACAAATGCGCATTTTTCTGTCTCCACCACCATAACCACAACCTTAGTAATGTGTGAACAACAGATCAATGTTGGTGAACCGATATACATGGGTTATCTCCACTGTAATGAAGGTGAGTGGTGCTGTTCAACAAAGCTGTAAGTATATTTGTACAGCCACTATACTGCAGTCTTTTTTCGGGAAGACTGGTTCCCATTAAGTGAAAAATGGATCTCCCCTTCTCACGCATCAAATTAGAGCAGAAATGTAAATATACACACAGCAGATTGAGCAGTTGCTAACATTCATCATCCATATTTCATTAGAATATTTACCCAGGAAAGCACCACCGAGACTGAAGACTACGTGCATAGATAAAAATGAATGCTCTTACAGACACCACAGTGCTGCCCTGCAAGTCGGGCGTGCAGAGTTTTACGATCTCTGCGTGATCCGTAAACTCAGAGTTGCTGTGTAAGAGGAGTGTGGGCACCGTACTCCGCTGATGAAAAAAAGAGCTCCATCCTCTGCTTTCACAGATACCATTAAAACATTAACCTTGTTTATATAAAGTGTTTTAGAAATGCTTGACAAATTTCTTCAACTTCCTGGGAAGACTGTTAGAAAGTTCACAGACCTTCAATAATGCACACCATAAATTTCATCAATGTGGTATACTTTCATAAAACGTATATTTGAGCTTATTTCCATTCACATTAATGAATGGCATCTCGGCTTAAATAAAATTAACGTTATGCACACTTGAAGGTCAGAAGCTGTATTCCTGTATAATCATGTTTGAATGCAAAATGCAACCTATATGTTAACCTTATCCAGAAACACAAAGCAAAGTGTCACCATTGTCAAATATACATCTATCTGAGCTCGAGGGTGGAAGTTACACATTTATTGGCAGGCACCGGTCTCTGCATAGGATGACTCTTCTATTCTATTTAAGATGTATAGCAAGGTTGGCTACGTACTGTGCGAAAGAAGTTCAACATACACACATGAGGATTACAATAATCATAATAACGCGAATGATTTTTGTCCAGAATAGCCTCCTTCAGTCTCGAGATATTCGTGTCGAGAATACTGCCATTGGGATGCTGTGATGACGTTGATAGGCGACTGCAAACGTGGGAGGATGAGCACCCGGAGAAGATTCCTGACCTTCACGCTTCAAGGTCGCCCCTTCTTCATATTTCACCGTCACTCGTGGCCACGTAGCGAAGCGTTTTTCTGGATTTTGTTGTTGTTATTCTGTCTCTCACTGTTCAAATAAACGTATCATTAAAATTATAGACTGATCATTTCATTGTCATGGGGCTAACGTACAAAATCAGTAGGGGATCAAATACTTTTTTCCCTCACTGTAGACTCAACACTACCATAGACTCAACACTACCATAGACTCAACACTACCATAGACTTAACACTACCATAGACTCAACACTACCATAGACTCAACACTACCATAGACACAACACTACCATAGACACAACACTACCATAGACTCAACACTACCATAGACTCAACACTACCATAGACACAACACTACCATAGACTCAACACTACCACCCACAGACTCAACACTATCATAGACACAACACTACCATAGACTCAACACTACCACCCACAGACTCAACACTACCACCCATAGACTCAACACTACCATAGACTCAACACTACCATAGACTCAACACTACCACCCACAGACTCAACACTACCACCCTTAGACTCAACACTACCATAGACTCAACACTACTATAGACTCAACACTGCACATACACTCAGCACTGCCCATAGACTCAGCACTACCCATGGACTCAACACTATACTATAGACTCAACACTGCCCATACACTCAGCACTGCCCATAGACTCAGCACTACCCATAGACTCAACACTACCACCCATAGACTCAACACTACCACCCATAGACTCAACACTACCACCCATAGACTCAACACTACTATGGACTCAACACTGCCCATACACGCAGCACTGTCCATAGACTCAACACTGCCATAGACTCAACACTGCCATAGACTCAACACTGCCCATAGACTTATGGACCACAACGCCTGTGTCACCAGACTTATGGACCACAACGCCTCTACGTGTACAAATAATGTTTTTTACCAATTCCACTTTACAATAAAATTGTAGACACGGCACAATATATATTTCTGAATCTTTATTTTTACTAACATTTTTTAAAATATTCTCCGTTAAGGCAAAATTCTGAAATATTGGATTTTTAACAAAGTCTTGTGAATTCACCTTGTATCTGATGAACAAGTTCAATTTGTGCAAATATTTTTTTCAAACGTATAAATAAAAATCATTGCTTACAAATATCAGCTCTATGTTTTCAAGTAAATACATTTTGGGTAGTGAATAAATTATAGTCTAAATAAGCTACACATGACGAATTGTAGGCAATTATAGTTATAATCAAAGACATTTTTAAACAATCACGTGGTCCCTGTAGTCGTCCTTAGAGACACAAAATCTGCTTGAAACAGTTTATCAACATATATGAATACATTGATTCGAATAAGCAGAGTTAATTTCCTATTTATGGCATGCCGGTTATGTGTCAGTTATCGATATCAACATCAACTTATAAAAGAATAACATTTAATATATAAGCGCACAACTTTATCCGTGATGAACGCTGCACTTTGTCGTTTTCCTGCAGGGGGCGCTGTAAACCTACATGCGCCCCCTGCATGCGAACGACGGAGGCGCAGGGACAGACGCTCGATTACGTTGGAATCGATCGGCAGACGGCCAGCAGCTCCGTGTCGCCTTATCTCGATCCCGCGATCCCCTACCAGGTGAAAGTCCGCATCGAACCGAACCCCCGGCAAGGCCATCGTCTACTTAACGACGAGAGAACATTCACGCGCAATGTCCTTTTCAACGAAGTCTTCCAGATGTAAAATGAACTTTTAATGAAGAAATAATGTAAATCAAAACACAACACAATTCAAAGATGTTTCATTTTAAAACTTCAAAACGGAGCATCGGGTACTTGTGTGAATGCGTCCTTCGTGTGCAAATGTTGTGACTTTCCTGGCCTGAAGGCCGTCAATGTGTTGGACCATTAAATGGTGCACAGCGTCTCAACAACAGCAGTGGGGTTTGCTTCAACCGATAGGTAACGAACATCCAGACGTCAATCAGCAAGGTGCACTTCTAGTCCCAGTTAGACAAAATCTACGTCAACACGTAAGACAAAACTATAATTCGTGTTGTAGAGAATGTACCTCCTCCCATACGTGTAACTTTTAAGTGGTATGCCTTGTAACTGATGAATGATCCGAGCGTGCTCCCTATTGCAAAGACAATGAGTTGCTCCAGAGGCAGACGCTTCGTGAAACACAAAAGTACCCTTTGACCTGTATTACAAGAACAACGGGTCTCACCCGAGTGATCTGTACAGGTTACTTCCAAACACACACACACTTTGTCCTAATATCACTTAATCTAGATTTGAACACTTAATCAATGTTTGACACTCATAGAAAAAATGTTACATGTACACGCACAATCAGACAAGTATTAATTCTTAATTATTGACAGGCATATTAACAAAATTGAATTACTGCAGTGAAATATCCTGCATCAGGTTCCATCGTATTCACAAGAAGCTATTTTTAAAAATACGCACCGTCTGCTTAACAGTGTATGTACATATTCTTGGTTCTCAGTGCAGTCGAAACGTCGTGAGAATACTATTGTTTTATATTTTTATTATTTTATCGTTTCCCTTCTACGTGACTTTACCAAAAGAACAAAGAATATGAATCCCTGCAGTCACGAAAGCTTTAAATCAAAAGTGTATGTACACCGTACTATTGCGGCATTCAAAACGAGTAGGCCGTTGCATGCTGGCGTCTGGGTCAAAATGTATCAAATTCTAAACATTACGCTACAAATAATAGATGAGGGCGCTTCGATGGCAACACAAGCAATCGTCATCAGGTGGGACAAGCACAGCAGCAATAAGAAGAAACTGCTGGAGTAGGCGCCTACTACTTCAGCAGTTTCTCTTGCTGTGGTTGTCCCACCTGATGACGATTGTGCGTGTTGTGATCTAAACGCCGTGACCTGTTATGTTTCTACCCACGTGGTGACTTTACCGAAAGAACTCAAGAGTGTGGATTCCTGCAGTCGCAAAAGCTTCGAGTCAATATTGCCTACAAACTACACAACCGAGATGACGCATCAATCAACGCCCCCTACTGACAGGCTCTTGTCCACATGCAGGCCGGTGCAGGGCCACCACCCTGTGCCACACAGGGGCAGCTGCTACTTGGGGATGCTCTTTGAGTGCTTCAGACGAGATACAAAACTCCGAGTTGCTGAGGCGTTAAGCAAGCACCGTGTAAATGCAATTATTATAACATAGTGAATGCTTGGGGGCTTGTCTCTCGCTCCTGGTTAGAGATCTACCCAACCCACAGGTCCACAAAGACTGGCCGCCCTTACTCTGCAGGTTGAACCTAGGAAATGAGTGTTCAACTTCACATTCTTGTCATTAAAGGCCTATGACAAAGGCGCATCTATTGGAGCGAGATAGTCTCTGGCTTACACATCTACCGCGTCTCCACTTGACTTTGTATTGTCTCGGAGGAAGTCCACCCACACCTCCACTTCCACAAACTGCTGGGAGTTGCCTCGCTCTGCCTCAGTCAGAATTCACCTCTGGCTTCACGTTGCCTCCACCAATGTGAAGGTCCGATTTTGGAGTTGAATCTTCATCTTCACATTTCACCTTCACTTCTTCGCTCTTCACCATCACTTCTTCACTCTTCACCATCACTTCTTCACATTTCACCTCGATACCTTTAAAAGTGTCCAAGCTGGAGTTGCCTCGCTCTGCCTCAGTCAGAATTCACCTCTGGCTTCACGTTGCCTCCACCAATGTGAAGGTCCGATTTTGGAGTTGAATCTTCATCTTCACATTTCACCTTCACTTCTTCGCTCTTCACCATCACTTCTTCACTCTTCACCATCACTTCTTCACATTTCACCTCGATACCTTTAAAAGTGTCCAAGCTGGGATTTTCTTCCGGTTCGTGTTTCATGAGGGATGGGCTCATTGCGGCACTTTGACTTTCACAAGCTGATTTCAGACTGCACTCCTTGTGGATCTTCTATTGCTTGTGTGTTCTCTGGTGTACTTGAAGATTTGATGAATGTGCAAATGCCTTCCCGCACACACTGCACTTGAAGGGTTTCTCTCCCGTGTGTGTTCTCTGGTGTGATTTAAGACCAGATGACCGTGAAAATGCCTTCACACACACACTGCACTTGAAGGGTTTCTCTCCCGTGTGTGTTCTCTGGTGTGATTTAAGACCAGATGACTGTGAAAATGCCTTCCCACACACACTGCACTTGAAGGGTTTCTCTCCCGTGTGTGTTCTCTGGTGTGTTTTAAGAGCAGATGAATCAGAAAATGTCTTCCCACACACTGCACAAGAAGAATTTCTCTTCCGTGTGTGTTCTCTGGTGTGTTTTAAGAGCAGATGACCGTGAAAACGCCTTCACACACACACTGCACTTGAAGGGTTTCTCTCCCGTGTGTGTTCTCTGGTGTGTTTTAAGAACAAATGAACATGAAAATGTCTTCCCACACACACTGCACTTGAAGGGTTTCTCTCCCGTGTGTGTTCTATGGTGTGTTACAAGATTACATGACTGTGCAAACGCCACCCCGCATATCGTGCACCTGAAGGGTTTCTCTCCCGTGTGTGTTCTCTGGTGGGTCTGAAGAACTGATGGCCATGCAAATGCCTTGTTACACACAGTACATTTGAAGGGTTTCTCTCCTGTGTGAGTTCTCTGGTGCCGTGGCAAGTTTCCAGTCCGATCCGTGCTGTATGCACGCTGGTCGCATTGTTGACTTGTCGTACCGAGCTGCGCTGAGTGCCTTTGCTCCATCAGACCAATTCTGCAGAGGAAGTGTCAGCTGCAGACATAAAAAAAGAATATCCACACCATCTACACGTCAGGCACAGAGGAATGCACACTTGACTTACACGTCTATACTTATTAATATATTCATGATGCAGTGAAAAAGTTTCCCAAATTAATCAGATTTGATGACCGTGCAAATGCCTTCACGCACACACTGCAACTTGAAGGGTTTATCTCCCGTGTGTGTTCTCTGGTGTACTTTAAGATGTGGTGACTGTGCAAACGCCTTCACGCACAGAGTGCACCTGAAGGGTTTCTCTCCACGGGCTGTTATGGCACACAATGAGAGGGAAAATGTCATAAATATGCCTGGAAGCCTTCATATCTTCAAGATGAATGTTAACCCAAAACTCTAAGCACACAATTTCGGCTGTCTGACTACAAAATGAATATTTATGAAAGCTAAATTCAGCTGACAAAGCAAAGGGTGTTGAAAACAATACTATTTGTGTTATGCAGAAATGCATAAATTAACGTTCGATCATAACTTAGAGGTGTGAATCCAGGCTCAGATGTCCTTGAATGCTGGGATGAACGGTTCCGACTTCAGCTGAATGTGTGTGGTGTGTTCACCTCCTGTTTCCATTCTTATAAAGAGTTCCAGAGGAAAACAAAAATAAACTATTGTTTTGATAGAACCTCCGTGTTCAACAGAGTGAATAGACTTTACTGCAAACACAAACTTGACACTGTGACACACTGCCATGAGTAAACAGGTGGTGGTGTGACCAGAACCATGCCTGGCCACCTTCATCTGCTCAGCATTAATTCTTCCTCACTCCACCAAGTAATGAATCGAGGATCAATGAACATAGCCGAGGCTATCCGTGTCTCTCTCTCTCTCCCCGTGGTGAAGGTGTTCCCCTCCACACATTCAGAGTCAACAGCGGCATACGCTTAGCGTCTTTGACCGATAGACATTGACACACGTATTGTTGGTTCTTTCAGTAAAGTCACGTAGATAGAAAATAAAAATAACAGATTAAATTTAATAAGATAAAAACCACTTGTGTTGCAATCGAAATGTCGTGGGTTTTTTGCTTTATTTAAAAAAATATATATTTTTCATTTAATTTTATTGTTATTTTCATTGTTATTTTCTATCTACGTGACTTTACCGAAATAACCAAGAATATTAATTCCTGCAGTCACCAAAGTTTTAAGTCAAAACATTCACACACGTTGACAAAGCCTCACCTTGTGTTGTTGTGGGCAGGTCGCTTCTGATAACAAGAGCGGTATAGCAGCTCAAGCGGGCTTGGCCTGGTCAAAAAAATAACGAAAATAAAAACTGCGTGAATATTTACAATAAAACAAAGTTACAAAGTGGCGAGCCGGGTGAAGGCAAATTAAACTTAAGCGAGATTATTAAAGTAAACGCAATCAGGCGAGGGCAGGAGGCAAGGCCCCGCGTTGTAAAGTTCCAACCTGGACATCCATTCCCATGCTCGCTGCTACTCAACTGACATCCCTACGAGAGAGAGGCTCTACCTTGGTAAACAACAACGACCACCACCACAACGATGAGAATTTCTCACCTCGGATTTCAGTGCAAGCGTGGATCGGCAGCCTCCTGTTACCTCGCGACGTCACGCGGAAGCAGGTTGGGGGAGTGTGAATACCTTGGTGACATGACGTCACTAGCGAGGTACACCTCCCGCTGGCACTTCATGCCGATGAGGTCATGCTGAGTGGTGACGTCACAGAGCGGGGATGGAGTTTAAGTTGATTTATCTTCATTTTTCATTGCCCCCTCCCTTGAGTGCGTGAACTCAGCAACAACAACGTGGACATTATTGTGTGTACAGTGTGTGTGTACACTGTGTGTATGTACACTATGTGTATACACTGTGTGTGTACACACTGTGTGTGTACACACACACTGTATGTGTGTGTGTACACAGTGTACACGTACAGACTGTGTGTGTGTACGTACACACTCTGTGTGTGTACACTGTGTGTGTGTACACTGTGTGTGTGTACACTGTGTGTGTGTACACTGTGTGTGTGTAGTGGGGGGCAAAGGCGGTGCATTGGCCAGTCATCTCAGTCAGTTGACCCATGGCATCTTATCATCAATTAATTTAGAAAAATTATTATTTTTATTTATTTGTATATTTTTTATTTTTTAATCTTTAATTTAGTTTATTTTTTGTATTCTATTTACGTGACTTTACTGAAAGAACCAGGAATATGGTAGTGCATTCTCTATTTGTTGCAGAGGTTCAAAGTTCAAATCCGACAGGCACACCTGGCTACCCCAGTAACATTCACCACAATATGCGCTGTTCTGCTTCACGGCGGATGTAAAACAGAGTATTGTGTCACTCACAAGGCACACGTCATTGCATGCTGGTGTCACGGTCAAAAATTGTGGTTAATTCCAAACATTGTCCAGAAACTCTACAACGGAAATGTTTGGCTACGTACGGTTTGAAAGAAGTGTTAGTCAAACAGAATGTGTATTTGCGTGCGCGTGTTTAAACGTATCTTTGTACGAGCGGTAGGGCAGCGGTTAGCGCTACGCTGCGCTACGAACCCGGAGACCCGGGTTCGTTTCCCGCTCACGGCCAACACCGCCAGTGACGATTATCTGAACCGGTCCTGGGCCTTCCCTAGGTCGACTCAGCCTAAAAATGAGTACCCAGTGTGATGTGAGCATCGCCACTCGGGAGACAAAGATGGCCGGGCGCGGTGCTGGCTACCCACCCCCTCGTGTGCCGTGCCATCCTTCATAGGTGCTCGCTAACAGCACTTGCCCCTAGAGTCTGTTAATGCTCTACCGGGGATCTTTGTTCTTGTCGTTGTGTACGAGTGGGGAGCGGTAATTTAGTGGCTATCGCACTGCACTCATTAAACCGGTGACCCAAATTGGATTCCTGCTCATGACACACAACAGTGGCAGATATTTAAACCAGTCCTGGGTTTTCCCTACATCGATGTCGTCTTGAATGACTTCCGAGTGTGGTGTGTAAATATCAGGGGAGACAAAGGCGGCCCGGTGCGGTGTTGGCCACCCTCCCCCTAGAGTGCCGTGCGTGCCGGCGTTTATAGCTCACCATCAGCACTTGCCCCAGCAGTCTGTTGAAGGCTGTACGGGGGATCTTTATGTGTGTGTGTGAGTGTGTGAGTGAGTGTGTGCAATAAGATCAGGCAATGACTGGCAGAGAAAATTGCTTGAGATTATTTTAAAAGCATGGGTTTAAAAAAGTGAACAAAGCATGTCTCTATTATGTGCATTACCATTGAAGGGTGCATTGGGTTCAAAGCCATCCGCATAGCCTCAAATCTGCATTAATGCCAATTTGTCTCCGTATTCTGCAGCAGGTACAAGCTAACCACTCAGCTATCTCAATGCTAAATTCTATGCTAATTCCATTGTCAAGATGTGTATGCCTTAACTTAGCTATTTCAATGCTAAATTCTATGCTAATCCCTTTAACAATGGGTGCCTCTGCGGGTGTGTATGCTTTAACTTTTAACATAGCTATTTCTGTGACCAGTCACAAGCTAATCATTCAGCCATTTCAATGCTAAATTATATGCTAATTCCTTTGTCAAGGCGCTTTGTTCCTCTCACACAGCTTAAAGGCCGTATCTGAACGTGGCTCTTTCACTCCAGCGCTGTCCTACCAGACAGTCTCGCCCCCTTCACCTGATGAAGGCCACTTGTGTTGTGGCCGAAACGTCGTGAGAATATTATTGTGTTATTTTATTTTATCAATTTATTATTTTATTATCATTCTACGTGACTTTACCGAAAGAACCAAAGAAGAAGATCATAGTATTACAGATCCTCTCACGGGCTAACCCAGACTGATGTGAGTGCACGATTTCTGTATTACAGTTGTTTTTATTGTCCTTCACTGCATCGCGTTTCACGGTGAATAACCGTTGCCTGGAACATGTATGCTTAGTGGAAAAGATTTGTACATATTGGGCCAAATTTGCATTGTCTTAGAAATTACATGCAAATCAATCAATATGCAGTTCAGGTCAAATAAGACATTCCTTTTTAACGCTTTCCAACCAAGTTTGAGATGTTAATGCATTAGCTCTGTTCGTTCATAACTGCCCATCTGTCTGTAGCATGGCATTTCGATAACCCTCTTAAAGATGTATGGACTGATGCTGTACAAGAAGGATGTGGAGCTGAGTGGGCTTGCCGATGACCGGTACCAGCGGTGTCAAGATCGGCCTCTGTGGAGGAGGCTCGTGAAGCACGCTGCTGGGCAGTTGGAGGCAGTCGCCCTCCAGTAACAACGGAGGGCGGATGAGCGACGCTCACAACAACCAGCGGAGCGCCGGCCACACCAAGTCGGTGCAGTGGTGCCTCTGTCAGTCATCTTATTGAGCACACGGCACTTGGGTCTGTCCTGTGAGCTGGCAGAGAGCCTTCGACACATCACGTGGCCTCAACACGTAAGACAAAACTATAATTCGTGTTGTAGAGAATGTACCTCCTCCTATACGTGTAACTTTTAAGTGGTATGCCTCGTAACTGATGAATGATCCGAGTGTGCTCCCTATTTCAAAGACAATGAGTTGCTCCAGACGCTTCGTGAAACACAAAAGTACCCTTTGACCTGTATCACAAGAACGGGTCTCACCTGAGTTCTCTCTACAGGTTACTTCCAAACACACACACACTTTGTCCTAACGTCACTTAATCTATGTTTGACCGTTATAAATGAAATGATGCATGTACACACAAAATCAGACAAGTGTGTGACAAGTTAATCGAAATAATTGACAGGCATTTTAACAACATTTAATTACTGCAGTGAAATATACTGCATCAGATAATATCTGATTAAGAAGCTATTTAAAAAAATATGCAGCGTCTGCTTAACAGTGGATGTAAAACATACTATTGTAGTGTCATTCAAAACGAGTAGGCCATTGCATGCTGGCGAATTCTAAACATTAGCGACAAATTGCAGAGGGGTCAAATACTTATTTCCCTCATTAAAATGCAAATCAATTTATAACATTTTTTGACATGCGTTTTTCTGGATTTTTTTGTTGTCATTCTGTTCTCTCACTGTTCAAATAAACCTACCATTAAAATTACAGACTGATCATTTCTTCGTCTGCGGGAAAACGTACAAAATCAGCAGGGGATCAAATACTTATTTCCCTCAATGTACATATACACTGTGTGTACACTGTGTGTGTGTATACACAGTGTGTATACAGTGTGTATACACTGTGTACATACACACTGTGCGTGTACACACAGTGTGCGGGTTGACTGAATGAGGCGGTGTCCAGGTCTGGCTCAGGTGTCACTCCGCCACTTGACGGTTAGCCGTGACGGAGACTCAAACTCGGGCGGTGGAGTTCATCGCGCACCGCGCTCACCGCGGCGACAACCGCTCCACCCCACGCGTTATTGAAAGATGAAATTTTCACCGAAAACTTTTGCGGCTGCAGGAATTAAAATATTCCTCATTTGCCGTCTACGTCTACGTGACTTCACCGAAAGAACCGAGAATATCGATGTGAAACACAACACACGATTCGCAATAGCTAAACGGTTTGCGCCTCGGTACATGCTAATTTATGTCCCATTGTCTCTGAAACCCAGTCCCTCCATCTCTGGCTATTTAAGGCCTCGGTACAGAGCTGCTTCACCTCTTAACTGTTTGCGTGTCTCCCCCCATAGGTCTCTCTACGGTATGTATTCTATCACTATCTTAAATTTCACGCTCAACTTACAATTTAACAATCTTTGAAATAGCGTATTCAACCAGACCATGCGTTGTGTTTTAACCGACCGTCTGTGTTGCTTTGTACAGTTTCCAAATTTTGCAAAAACCCTGTTTGATAAGTGTGATGCTCCGTCTCTCTGTATCCCCTGGTATATCTGTGTTAATTCCTTCTCCTTAAGGTCAGTATATATATCTGCGGTTGTGTTTCCTCTACCTGATGATGATTGCTTGCGTTGCAATCGAAAAGTCGCATATTATGTAATTTTATTTTTTCTCATTTCTACGTGACTTTACCGAAAAAACCAAAGATTAATTCAGTGGATGTTTGTTCGATGCGACGTCGGTGTTGGCGCGTAGGGGGCTGCGTATTTGTGGAACGTCGTCGGTTCAGACTCAGAGTTTGCTGCCAGCGGCGGAGACCGCTGTGGCTCGCAGCTGTGGGCTTGTCGGAGCAAACCCCGAACTTGGGGGGGCTTGCCCCACTTCCTCCTCCCTCGGTGGCCGTACCAGACGAGAGCCGCTGACTTCTTTGCCAATGGAACCCATTTCAAAGCGTCTCTTCTTCTGCTGCTGCTACTGCTCACCCAAGCATTGCCGCCACCCTTCCCAGATTGGCAGCTGTGAGCTCGTCGTGAAGATCCCTCATTGCTGCGACGCGAAAGACGACCACGATTACAAACAGCGTCTTACAACGACAATGCAACTGAAGATGTGGATAGCGGCGACTGGGCGCATTGGCAGCTCAGGCTGCAGTACGGGAGAGTTTGATGTGTGCACGACCGTGTCTCGCGTTATATATTAATACATACGCCTACTCGGGATGTGTTTTTTAAGAGAGAAGGGCCTTTGTGGTGCTCGGTTTTTTTGTTATCACCTCTGACGGATTATGGCCCAAGTCGAACTTCGACTTTCATTTGAATGTTCAACCTCTTGACCCCGAGTAAGACTATACGCAGTTAATACCGCTCAGCTTATACAACAACACCTCGCTTTTACAGTTGTGTTTGATCAACCTCTTGACCCCGAGTAAGACAATACGCAGTTAATACAGCTAAGTTTTTACAACAACACTTCACTTTTACAGTTGTATTTGATCAACCTCTTGACCCCGAGTAAGACTATACACAGTTAATACCGCTCAGCTTATACAACAACACCTCGCTTTTACAGTTGAGTTTGATCAACCTCTTGACCCCGAGTAAGACAATACGCAGTTAATCCCGCTCAGCTTATACATCAACACCTCGCTTTTACAGTTGTATTTGATCAACCTCTTGACCCTGAGTAAGACTATACACAGTCAATCCCGCGCAGCTTATACAATAGCCTCGCTTTTACATTTGTATTTGATCAACCTCTTGACCCCGAGTAAGACTATACACAGTTAATCCTGCTCAGCTTATACAACAATACCTCGCTTTTACAGTTGTATTTGATCAACCTCTTGACCCCGAGTAAGACTATACGCAGTCAATCCCGCGCAGCTTATACAACAATAGCCTCGCTTTTACAGTTGTATTTGATCAACCTCTTGACCCTGAGTAAGACTATACACAGTTAATCCTGCTCAGGTTAAACAACAATAACCTCGCTTTTACAGTTGTATTTGATCAACCTCTTGACCCTGAGTAAGACTATACACAGTTAATCCTGCTCAGGTTAAACAACAATAACCTCGCTTTTACAGTTGTATTTGATCAACCTCTTGACCCTGAGTAAGACTATACACAGTCAATCCCGCGCAGCTTATACAATAGCCTCGCTTTTACATTTGTATTTGATCAACCTCTTGACCCCGAGTAAGACTATACACAGTTAATCCTGCTCAGCTTATACAACAATACCTCGCTTTTACAGTTGTATTTGATCAACCTCTTGACCCCGAGTAAGACTATACGCAGTCAATCCCGCGCAGCTTATACAACAATAGCCTCGCTTTTACAGTTGTATTTGATCAACCTCTTGACCCTGAGTAAGACTATACACAGTTAATCCTGCTCAGGTCAAACAACAATAACCTCGCTTTTACAGTTGTATTTGATCAACCTCTTGACCCTGAGTAAGACTATACACAGTTAATCCTGCTCAGGTTAAACAACAATAACCTCGCTTTTACAGTTGTATTTGATCAACCTCTTGACCCCGAGTAAGACTATACGAAGTTAATCCCGCTCAGTTTATACAATAGCCTCGCTTTTACAGTTGTATTTGATCAACCTCTTGACCCCGAGTAAGACTATACGCAGTTAATTCCACGCAGCTTATACAACAATACCTCGCTTTTACAGTTGTATTTGATCAACCTCTGCGCACCTTATTCGTACGTAACTGGAATTGTAAATCCACGTGAGGCAGGTAGGACTTGTGACAGCCTTTATTACGAACGAGCTTTACTACCCGGCTTCGCCCGGGACTTGGATTATCGTCTTGGATTAATTTAATATTCCCTTTTATTTCACTGGAAAACCCTGAAAAAACATTGATGCCTGCAAGAAAGAAAAACATCCGAAACAAATCAATTTAACTAAATCGGATGTCTTTCACTCAAGGAAATTGAACCTTAACCAGGCAACTCGGAAATGGAATGATGTGGCGAGCTGAGAATCGTCGCGTTCCCTTAGAAATTCCAGACGGCGTAAGCTGTGCAAATTTCATGACGATTTAAAGCTTTCGTGACTGCAAGGATTCATCTTCTTTGGTTCTTTCGGTAAAGTCACCAACACGTAGAATGAGAATAAAATAATAAATTAATAAAATAACACAATAAAATTCTCACGACGTTTTGGCCACAACACAAGTGGCCCTCTTCAGGTGAAAGGAACAGACCTGTCGTCCAACCTGAAGAGGGCCACTTGTGTCGTGGCCGAAACGTCGTGAGAATTTTATTGTGTTATTTTATTCTATTAATTTATTATTTTATTCTCATTCTACGCAGCGACTTTACCGAAAGAACCAAAAACGAAATTTCATGACGTTGGAGGGTCAGCGTTCGAGAGTTTTTTGCCGCTTCGCACAAACAGACGAATCTTTATTTTATTTCGATTTAAAGCTTTCGTGACTGCAAGGATTCATCTTCTTTGGTTCTTTCGGTAAAGTCACCATCACGTAGAATGAGAATAAAATAATACATTGATAAAATAAGATAATTTTATTGTCTTATTTTATTTTATCAATTTATTATTTTATTCTCATTCTACGTGGTGACTTTACCGAAAGAACCAAAGAAGACTTTATTTTATTATTTTATTGTTTCCCTTCAACGTGACTTTACCGAAAGAGCTAAGAAGACGAACCTTCTGCTTTGTGTTTATGAGGGCGAACTGGAAACAGCCGCGTTGACTCAGAACATCGAGACAATGATGCGGCGCGTCTGTGCGGGACACACGGCCTACGCGGAGGCTTGGGGAGGGATGACGTCAGCAGGCAGACCGCGTGACGCTGCCGCATGCCGGTGACATCACAGACGCGACGTCACCGCTCACTTGACGTGCAAAATACACGAGTCTATTTTTATACTTTTTGCATTGTGTACAGTCTGGAAGCTACCCAAATGCCAAATTTCAAGTTTGTTTTGCATGTTGGGAGGCACACTAAACATTACTGCTCAGCGCCAAACGTTTGTTTAACGTTTGTTTAATGTTGTGAAAAAGAGTGCCGGGGTCACTCTTTTCACAGTGAACATCTACGTAGCCACCGTGATGAGGATGATGATGATGATGGCAGAGACATGCAAACTACTCCCCCTTTATTATCATTGTTACCATTATTATCGTTGTTTTTATCATTATCATTGTTATTAAAACTAGTTTATTGCACTTACAAGTGACTGCCAATCCACCACCACCACCACCACCTCCACCACCACCACCACCGCCACCACCACCACCTCCACCACCACCGCCACAGCCACCTCCACCTCCACCACAACCTCCACCGCCACCGCCACCTCCACTGCCTCCGCCACCACCACCGCCACTACCGCCTCCGCCGCCACCGCCACCGCCGCCGCCGCCTCCGCCTCCGCCGCCGCCTCCGCCATCGCCACTGCCACCGCCACCGCCGCCACCGCCACCACCGCCACCACACACCGTCACCGCCACCTCCACCGCCACCACCACCACAACACACCGCCACCGCCACCTCCACCACCACCTCCACCACCACCTCCACGACCACCACCACCCCCACCACCACCACCACCACCTCAACTGTACCTGCATCTCCACCTCTCCGCCGGTCGACTCTCTCCTCGCCCTTCGCGTCTGCGTGAGGCAGAAGGCGGCGACGCCGGCGATGGCGGTCAGCAGGAGGAAGCCGGCGGTGCAAGAAACGTCGCCCGCCGTCAAGGGAGCGGCCGAGACGGCCTCCACCGTGACGGAGACATCGGGAAACATCGCTGACACGCACACGGAGAGCACACACACGGTGACACACGGGGAGCATACACACACACGGTGACACACGGTGACACACGGTGACACACGGGGAGCACACACACACACACACGGTGACACACGGTGACACACGCACGGTGACACACGGGGAGCACACGCACGGTGATACGCGGTGACACACGGTGACACACGGTGACACACACACGGTGACCCCGCCTCCACTGTGACAGGGACGTTGGTAAACATCGCTGACGCACGCGGGAAGCACATGGTGACACACGGTGACACACGGTGACACACGGTGACACACACACGGTGACACACGGTGACACACGGTGACACACGGGGAGCACACACACACACACACGGTGACACACGGTGACACACGCACGGTGACACACGGGGAGCACACGCACGGTGATACGCGGTGACACACGGTGACACACGGTGACACACACACGGTGACCCCGCCTCCACTGTGACAGGGACGTTGGTAAACATCGCTGACGCACGCGGGAAGCACATGGTGACACACGGTGACACACGGTGACACACGGTGACACACACACGGTGACACACGGTGACACAAGGTGACACACACACGGTGTTACACGGTGACAAGCGGGGAGCACATGGTGACACACGCACGGTGACACACGGTGACACACGGTGACACACACATGGTGACACACGGTGAGCACGGTGACACACACACGGTGACACACGGTGACACACGGTGACACACGCACGGTGACACACACACGGTGACACACACACGGTGACACACAGTGACACACGGTGACGCACGGTGACACACGGTGGCACACGGTGACACACACGGTGACACACGGTGACACACACACGGTGACACACGGTGACACGCGGTGACACACACACGGTGACACACGGTGACACACACACGGTGACACACGGTGACACACACACGGTGACACACGGTGACACACGGTGACCTTGGGGTCACTCTTGTTGTCACATCTCCCTAGCCACCGTGATGATGACGATGATGACGATGACAGAGAGAGACGCAAACTCCACATATACAGCAGCAGCAGGCGTCGTCAGGGTCGGGATGAAACCCACGACCTCCTGCGTACCAGGCGAGGCGGTCAACATCTTCCCGGCCCCCGCGATCGTCGTGGCGGCGAGCGTGCCTCCCCCCGCCGGCGTCTCGCCCGGCACGACGAGCAGCCAGGCGGAGCGCCGAGCGAACCCCACGGCGTTGACCGCCAGGCAGGTGTAGCGGCCCGAGTCGTCCGTGCTGACGTTGCGCAGGTAGAGGACGTTCGTCTCCACGTCCGTGACCTCCACTTCGACCGTCTTGACGCGAACCGACGGGCGGCACGGAGAGAGCGAGGCGGGAGGAAGTCAGAATCTTGCGTTCCCACGCCAACGTGGGGTTTATATTTTTGTATTTGTTGTCACTCAGCGAACGCGTAGAGTCTGAGCCAAGCGGGGAGCTGCTGGGTCCTGTTGTGTTGAGGGCGACGTCGGACTCCGCTGAGATTGGGTGGGTGGGTGGGTGAGTGGGTGGGTGGGTGAGTGAGTGGGCGAGTGAGTGGGTGAGTGAGTGAGTGGGTGAGTGAGTGGGTGAGTGGGTGGGTGAGTGAGTGAGTGAGTGGGTGGGTGAGTGAGTGAGTGGGTGAGTGAGTGGGTGAGTGTGTGAGTGGGTGGGTGAGTGAGTGAGTGGGTGAGTGAGTGAGTGGGTGAGTGGGTGGGTGAGTGAGTGAGTGAGTGGGTGGGTGAGTGGGTGAGTGGGTGAGTGAGTGGGTGAGTGAGTGGGTGAGTGAGTGTGTGAGTGGGTGAGTGAGTGTGTGAGTGGGTGAGTGAGTGTGTGAGTGTGTGAGTGGGTGAGTGAGTGTGTGAGTGGGTGAGTGGGTGAGTGAGTGTGTGAGTGTGTGAGTGGGTGAGTGAGTGAGTGGGTGAGTGAGTGGGTGGGTGAGTGGTGAGTGAGTGAGTCCCCTCGTGCCTCGCTCGCTCACCGTGACAATGCGTACGTAGGGTGAGCCGTTGGGTGCTTCCAGACTCCCATTCACCTCCACGTGCTTGAGCCACTGCACGTGGTGGTGGTTGTTGTGGTGCTCATCGCCACCATTGCTGCCCTTCAGAACGACGCAGCGGAGCTGAGCGTCGCTCCCCACCACCGCCGTGACGTTGGCCGGGAGGCCGTCCTGCAGGGAGGGGCGCTGGGGCTGGCCCCGCCCTGCACGCCGGGGGGAGGGGGGAGGGGGGAGCCACCCCCCGGGTGGTGGCGGGGTCAGGACGAGCGTCGGGGGTCACGGGGTCAAGGAGGGAGGGAGGAGAGGGAGGAGAGGGAGGGAGGGAGTGTGACACACAGTGTCACACAGTGTGTGACACTGTGTGTCACACACTGTGTTACACACTGTGTGTCACACGGTGACACACACACGGTGACACACGGTGACACACGCACGGTGACACACGGTGACACACGGTGACACACACACACAGACGGTGACACACGGTGACACACGCACGGTGACACGCGGTGACACACGGTGACACACACACGGTGACACACGGTGACACACGGTGACACACGGTGACCCCGGCAGTGGCGAGAGACACTGCCGGGGTCACTCTTGTTGTCACGTCTCCCTAGCCACCGTGAGGATGATGATGATGACAGAGAGAGAGACGCAAACTCCACAAATATACAGCAGCAGCAGGCGTCGTCAGGGTCGGGATGGAACCCACGACCTCCTGCGTACCAGGCGAGGTGGTCAACATCTTCCCGGCCCCCGAGGTCGTCGTGGCGGCGAGCGTGCGGCCCCCCGCCGGCGTCTCGCCCGGCACGACGAGCAGCCAGGCGGAGCGCCGAGCGAACCCCACGGCGTTGACCGCCAGGCAGGTGTAGCGGCCCGAGTCGTCCGTGCTGACGTTGCGCAGGTAGAGGACGTTCGTCTCCACGTCCGTGACCTCCACTCCGACCGTCTTGATGCGAACCGACGGGCGGCACGGAGAGAGAGAGACGAGAGGAAGTCAGAATCTTGCGTTCCCACGCCAACGTGGGGTTCATTTTTTTGTATCTGTCGTCACTCAGCGAACGCGTAGAGTCTGAGCCAAGCGGGGAGCTGCTGGGTCCTGTTGTGTTGAGGGTGATGTCGGCCTCCACTGAGTTTGGATGGGTGGATGGGTGAGTGAGTGGGTGGGTGGGTGGGTGAGTGGGTGGGTGGGTGGGTGAGTGAGTGGGTGGGTAGGTAGGTGGGTGGGTGAGTGGGTGAGTGAGTGGGTGGGTGGGTGGGTGAGTGGGTGGGTGGGTGGGTGAGTGAGTGGGTGGGTGGGTGAGTGGGTGTGTGAGTGGGTGAGTGGGTCAGTGAGTGGGTGGGTGAGTGGGTGAGTGAGTAGGTGAGTGGGTGAGTGAGTGGGTGAGTGAGTGGGTGAGTGAGTGGGTGAGTGGGTGAGTGAGTGGGTGAGTGAGTGGGTAAGTGGGTGAGTGAGTGAGTGGATGAGTGAGTGAGTGGGTGAGTGGGTGAGTGAGTGGGTGAGTGAGTGGTTGAGTGAGTGAGTGTGGGTGAGTGGGTGAGTAAGTGGGTGAGTGAGTGTGGGTGAGTGGGTGAGTGAGTGGTGAGTGAGTGGGTGAGTGAGTGGTGAGTGAGTGCCCCCGTGCCTCGCTCGCTCACCGTGACAATGCGCACGTAGGGCGAGCCGTTGGGCGCCTCCAGGCTCCCGTTCACCTCCACGTGCTTGAGCCACTGCACGTGGTGCTGGTGCTGCTGGTGGTGGTGTTCATCGCCGCCATCGCTGCCCTTCAGAACGACGCAGCGGAGCTGAGCGTCGCTCCCCACCACCGCCGTGACGTTGGCCGGGAGGCCGTCCTGCAGGGAGGGGCGCTGGGGCTGGCCCCGCCCTGCACGCAGGGGGGAGGGGGGAGCCGCCCCCCGGGTGGTGACGGGGTCAGGACGAGCGTCGGGGGTCACGGGGTCAAGGAGGGAGGGAGGGAGTGTTGCAGTGTGTGTGTATAACACACAGTGTGTGTAACACACAGTGTATATAACACACTGTATATAACACACTGTGTATAACACAGTGTGTATAACACACTGTGTGTAACACACACACACACAGTGTGTGTGTTATACACACACTGTGTGTGTGTGTAACACACAGTGTTACACACACACACAGTGTCACACACACACACACTGTGTGTGTGACACTGTTAGTGTCACACACTGTGTGTGTGTGTGCTCACAAAGTGTGTCACACTGTCACACTGTGTGTGACAGTGTGACACACTTTGTGAGCTCCCCACTCGTCTCGTTACCTTCGTGAGCGGTCACCACCGCGTAGACGGCGGTGGCGGCGACGCAGACGGCGAGGAGAGACCCCAGACGCCTCCTCCTCCTGCTGCTGTACAGAGACGTCGTGCGGACAAATCCCGAAGCCATGGAGCTGATGGTGGTGGTGCTGGATCGTGGTGGTGCTGGATCGTGGTGGTGGATCGTGGTGCTGGTGGATCGTGGTGGTGGATCGTAATGCTGGTGGATCGTGGTGGTGGTGGTGCTGGTGGATCGTGGTGGTAGTGGATCGTAATGGTGGTGGTGCTGGTGGTGGTGGTGCTGCTGCTGCTGGTGGTGCTGAGGGGGGTGGTGGTGCTGGTGGTGGTGCTGAGGGGGGTGGTGCTGGTGGTGGGTGGTGCTGATGGGTGGTGTTGCTGCTGGTGGTGCTGCTGCTGGTGGTGCTGGTGGTGGTAGTGGTGGTGCTGCTGGTGCTGCTGGTGGTGGTGTAAAAATTCCGCGTGCGTACAGGGAGGGAGGGGTCAAGTTTTGACAGATTTTTGCGTGCCGACTAAATTGATGGCCCCTTAATGGTTTTATTACATTTCATATTATAATATTAAATATATAATACACCTTTTTGTTCATAATTCTTTTTATAGATTTATTTCATATAATATAGCATTTTATTTTAATGGTTATATTATATTTTATATTTAATATGTTATAATAAACAATTTTTTACGTAAAAAATATATGTATAAGTCTCCACAGAGCTACGTAGCTATTTTTCAGAAGCGACCTGGCCACAAATGAAAGTTCAACTTAGTTGGCTTATCACGTGGACATGGATCGCAGCCAAATACCGGAGGACCCGGAGAAACATCCACACGATCACGGAGAGAGAGACACAAACTCCAAATATACAGCAGCAGCAGCAGGCATCGTCAGGATCAGGATCGAACCCACGACCTCCTGTACATCAGGCGAGGTAGTTAACATCTCATAGCCACCGTGATGAGAGGCACACAAACTCCAAATATACAGCAGCAGCAGGCATCGTCAGGGTCAGGATCGAACCGACGACCACCTGTATACCAGGCGAGGTAGTTAACATCTCTCAGGGACATGATCTAACCCACGACCACCTGTATACCAGGCGAGGTAGTTAATATCTCACAGCCCCCGTGACGATCGTCAGGGTCAGGATCGAACCCACGACCTCCTGTATACCAGGCGAGGTAGTTAACATCTCTCAGGGACATGATCTAACCCACGACTTCCTGTATACCAGGCGAGGTAGTTAACATCTCTCAGGGACATGATCTAACCCACGACTTCCTGTACACCAGGCGAGGTAGTTAACATCTCTCAGGGACATGATCTAACCCACGACCTCCTGTACACCAGGCGAGGTAGTTAACATCTCACAGCCCCCGTGATGATCGTCAGGGTCAGGATCGAACCCACGACCTCCTGTACACCAGGTGAGGTCGGTAACATCTCAGCCACCGTGATGAGAGGCACACAAACTCCAAATATACAGCAGCAGCAGGCATCGTCAAAGTCAGGATCGAACCCACGACCTCCTGTACACCAGGCGAGGTAGTTAACATCTCTCAGGGACATGATCTAACCCACGAACTCCTGTAGACCAGGCGAGGTAGTTAACATCTTTCAGAGACATGATCTAACCCACGACCTCCTGTTGACCAGGCGAGGTAGTTAACATCTCTCAGGGACATGATCTAACCCACGACCTCCTGTAGACCAGGCGAGGTAGTTAACATCTCTCAGGGACATGATCTAACCCACGACCTCCTGTACACCAGGCGAGGTAGTTAACATCTCTCAGGGACATGATCTAACCCACGACCTCCTGTACACCAGGCGAGGTAGTTGACATCTCTCAGGGACATGATCTAACCCACGACCTCCTGTACACTAGGCGAGGTAGTTCACATCTCTCAGGGACATGATCTAACCCACGACCTCCTGTACACCAGGCGAGGTAGTTAACATCTCTCAGGGACATGATCTAACCCACGACCTCCTGTAGACCAGGCGAGGTAGTTAACATATCTCAGAGACATGATCTAACCCACGACCTGTACACCAGGCGAGGTAGTTCACATCTCTCAGGGACATGATCTAACCCACGACCTCCTGTAGACCAGGCGAGGTAGTTAACATCTCTCAGAGACATGATCTAACCCACGACCTCCTGTACACCAGGCGAGGTAGTTCACATCTCTCAGGGACATGATCTAACCCACGACCTCCTGTAGACCAGGCGAGGTAGTTAACATCTCTCAGGGACATGATCTAACCCACGACCTCCTTAATACCAGGCGAGGAATTAACATCTCTCAGGGACATGATCTAACCCACGACCTCCTGTACACCAGGTGAGGTAGTTAACATCTCTCAGGGACATGATCGAACCCACGACCTCCTGTACACCAGGCGAGGTACTTAACATCTCTCAGGGACATGATCTAACCCACAAACTCCTGTAGACCAGGCGAGGTAGTTAACATCTCTCAGGGACATGATCTAACCCACGACCTCCTGTAGACCAGGCGAGGTAGTTAACATCTCTCAGGGACATGATCCAACCCACGACCTCCTGTATACCAGGCGAGGTAGTTAACATCTCTCAGAGACATGATCTAACCCACGACCTCCTGTACACCAGGCGAGGTAGTTAACATCTCCCAGCCACCACTGCGCCCACTACTGACGGTGCTCCTGTAGAGTCTCAATGCGTGACGCGTGATTTACCGACCGCGATGTAAAGTGGGGGGTGGGTGGGTGGAGGCCTCCGTCCGTTGCTGCATTGAGAATGACCGCAGTGGATATCCAAAACCTTTGTTCTGACTGCTGCAACGTCCCTGCTGCGTTGTGGGAGCGGCGGTGGCGGTGCAGCGATTTGGTGGCGTGGAGCTGCACCCTCCAGAGGGGTCCTGCTCCCCAAGTGTGAGGGCACGAGCTGGATTGGCTCTTGACCATCACCCCGGTCGTGACCTTGACCTTGATGCTCCTGACTTTGACCTTTACCCCGTGCCTGACCTTGACCCTGCCCCCCCCCCCCCCCCCCCCCGAGGGCGGTGTCGCCGTAGGTGCTGCTGCTCGCTACTAGCACCACTTGCCCCTACAACCTGTTACAGTCTACATGGGGATGGGGAGATAGTTGTCTTGGCATTGACATTTTGAGTTTAAGTTTCGAGATACAAAAAAAATAATGAAAGTGAACACAGACATTGGGATGATGTTTGTATTTTATTTTTCTTTGCAACTAATTTTTCTTCGTGAGAATTGTAAAATGCAAAGGGGGGGTGGGGGGTGGTGGGGGGTGCAGTAACGAACAGTCACGTGACAACTCAGCGGCGGTCGATGTTGTCGAAGAGCCCCTGACGTGAAATGAACCAAACGGAAGTCAAAATCGAAATTCATTTATTTTGGGCGACTCCGTTCCCACCGCGCACGTAAACGCCGTGACCCACCTGGCGCTGAGATAATTCTGTCCTCGTCGTGCGTCGTCCAAGCACAGCAGCGAGGACGAATGCGCAGACTGAACAAAACTTTGATTAGCGCATCGTGTAAAGCTCGTCGAGAGGAATAGTTCGCCTTCAACAGATATACAATGGCGTCGCAACGCAGTTCGTGCGAGAGCCGGGGGCTTACGGGACCCCGAGGTCACACCATGAGGTTCGAATGTGTGAAGGTCTTACCAGATTCAGAGGGCAAGGGGTCCACCCAGTTGAAATGGACGGTGGAGTCTTCCGGACGAGAGAACGAGGCAGGGTGCCCAATGAGACGAAAGAGAGACAACCACGCTGAGAGGTGTCACAGCAACAACAACAACAGCAGAAGCAGCAACAACAATGGCAAGAACAGCGTTAGGGGCACGGTTCCACGTCCACACGGACATCGGTGCCTCGCCGACCACGAGTTTGGGCCTAGTGGGTCGCCCACGTGGAAGAGCCTGGTTCTTGCCTAGTAATGCACGGTGTTGTGTCTGCTGCTATATTAACCAACTGTTCGACCAAAACCATGAAAACACACAAACTGCAGTTATAGTGCGCATTGAATAATCCTTGGCTGAAAGTTACGTAAAGTAGCTTACCTGATAATAGCGAGTGGAGTTAGTATTATATCCTTCTGTTTTGCAAAGTTAGCGAGGGTAGAGTTTGTATGATCTCCCCCTGTTCTAGAGAGTGGAGTTTGTATGATCTCCCCCTGTTCTACAGAGTGAGTGCAGTTTGTATGATATCCCCGTTCTAGAGAGTGGAGTTTGTGTGATATCCCCCTGTTCTACAGAGTGAGTGGAGTTTGTATGATCTCCCCCTGTTCTACAGAGTGGAGTTTGTATGATCTCCCCCTGTTCTACAGAGTGAGTGGAGTTTGTGTGATCTCCCCCTCTTCTACAGAGTGAGTGGAGTTTGTATGATCTCCCCCTGTTCTACAGAGTGAGTGGAGTTTGTATGATCTCCTGGCGGACCACAAATTTCAGAAGAGTGTTAAATTTCATGTTCAACCTTTGGATTGCAGATACCAGCATAGATAGAATGAAAAATACGAGGTACACGGTCAGTAGAAATACATATACAAGTCCACCAAGAGGTAAGGAGGGAGGAAAGACGGACAGGGAGGCAGAGAGAGAGGGGGGGGAGGGATGAACAGAAGCTTAAATAGGAAATACGGTTGGAGGGGGGGAGGGGCCAGAGCGAGAGCGGCAGCTCAAACACGCAACATCTTACACATACAAAACGGCAACTCAAAAAAGGACCACCTCTTGTAAATACAAAACGGCAGCTCAAAAAAGGGTACATCTTACACATAATTACAACGGTAACTTGTAATTATGTGCTGTCCTCCAGACAGTCTCGTCCCTTCACCTGATGAAGGCCGCTTGTGTTGTGGCCGAAACGTCGTGATTTTTGTTATTTTATTTTTTACCTACGTGACTTTACCCAATAGCACCAAAGAGTATGGATCCTAGCAGTCACGAAAGCTTTAAAATCTAGAATAGAAATGTAATGCAATACAACACAGAGAGTCGGCCAACATAAGAGTCAACACCCCACCTGGTTGATAACGTTCTTCCAAAGATTGCTCAATTTGAAAGAGAGACAAAACACAGACACGGAGACACATAGACAGAGAGAGATAACACAGAGACACACAGAGAGAGATACATACAGTGAGGGAAAAAAAGTATTTGATCCCCTGCTGATTTTGTACGTTTGCCCACTGACAAAGAAATGATCAGTCTATAATTTTAATGGAAGGTTTATTTGAACAGTGAGAGACAGAATAACAACAAAAAATCCAGATAAACGCATGTCAAAAATGTTATAAATTTACTTGCATTTTAATGAGGGAAAAAAGTATTTGACCCCTCTGCAAAACATGACTTAGTACTTGGTGGCTAAACCCTTGTTGGCAATCACAGAGGTCAGACGTTTCTTGTAGTTGGCCACCAAGTTTGCACACATCTCAGGAGGGATTTTGTCCCACTCCTCTTTGCAGATCTTCTCCAAGTCATTAAGGTTTCAAGGCTGACGTTTGTCAACTCGAACCTTCAACTCCCTCCAGATTTCCTATGGGATTAAGGTCAGGAGACTGGCTAGGCCACCCCAGGACCTAAATGTGCTTCTTCTTGAGCCACTCCTTTGTTGCCTTGGCCGTGTGTTTTGGGTCATTGTCATGCTGGAATACCCATCCACCATCCATTTTCAATGCCCTGGCTGAGGGAAGGAAGTTCTCACCCAAGATTTGACGGTACATGGCCCCATCCATCGTCCCTTTGATGCGGTGAAGTTGTCCTGTCCCCTTAACAGAAAAACACCCCAAAGCATGTTTCCACCTCCATGTTTGACGGTGGGGATGGTGTTCTTGGGGTCATAGGCAGCATTCCTCCTCCTCCAAACACGGCGAGTTGAGTTGATGCCAAAGAGCTCCATTTTGGTCTAATCCGACCAAAACACTTTCACCCAGTTGTCCTCTGAATCATTCAGATGTTCATTGGCAAACTTCAGACGGGCATGTATATGTGCTTTCTTGAGCAGGGAAACCTTGCAGGTGCTGCAGGATTTCAGTCCTTCACGGTGAAGTGTGTTATCAATTGTTTTCTTGGTGACTATGGTCCCAGCTGCCTTGAGATCATTGACAAGATCCTCCCGTGTAGTTCTGGGCTGATTCCTCACCGTTCTCATGATCATTGCAACTCCACGAGGTGAGATCTTGCATGGAGCCCCAGGCCGAAGGAGATTGACAGTTTTTTTGCGTTTCTTCCATTTGCGAATAATCGCACCAACTGTTGTCACCTTCTCACCAAGCTGCTTGGCAATGGTCTTGTAGCCCATTCAAGCCTTGTGTAGGTCTACAATCTTGTCCCTGACATCCTTGGAGAGCTCTTTGGTCTTGGCCATGGTGGAGAATTTGGGATCTGATTGATTGATTGCTTCTGTGGACAGGTGTCTTTTATACAGGTAATGAGCTGAGATAAGGGGCACTCCCTTTAAGAGTGTGCTCCTAATCTCAGCTCGTTACCTGTATAAAAGACACCTGGGAGCCAGAAATCTTTCCGATTGAGAGGGGGTCAAATACTTATTTCCCTCATTAAAATGCGAATCAATTTATAACATTTTTGACATGCGTTTATCTGGATTTTCTTGTTGTTATTCTGTCTCTCACTGTTCAAATAAACCTACCATTACAATTATAGACCGATCATTTCCTTGTCAGTGGGCAAACGTACAAAATCAGCAGGGGATCAAATACTTTTTTCCCTCACTGTAGGCACACAGAGAAACAACGCCTCAGTGTCGAGGCCTTAAATAGAGAGAGAGGGGGGCAGAGAGAGAGGGGAGGGGGTGTAGAGAAATCCGTGAGTCAATGCAAGGCCGTAGCCATGGAGTCAACATTGGGGGGGACCAAATCTACCAGGGGGTCTGGGGTCCCCCCCCTCCCCAGAAAGAAAAATCTAAATTTGAAAACTAATTTCCTGACATTTCCTAAAATATTGAAAAATTTCACTAACACATGGGATGGAATTTTTGTTTTATTTGATACAATAATGTATAATATTGTATTGTATTACATTGCTCTGTGTTGTTTATTCTTTAACTTTTCTTGTTTCATAGTATGTATTGGCAGAGATTAGGGATTCATAAAGTACAAGGCAATCATACAAACACAAATCTACGCATTGTTACGTGAAGACAAGTCCACATTTTGTGGCCAAGGTTTAGCAAATTGTTTTTATTAACATAGCATAGCAATTATTATTTTAAATAACATTTTTAATGCAATATATTTTGAGCATATTTGATTATTGGGGGGGGATATGTCCCCCACCAATATATATCATAACTATTATAACATTATCATTACGGCCTTGTGTCAATGAGAGATTTGGAACTTTGGTGACTGCAGGAAATAATAATAACACGAGCACACGCAGAGAGAGAGAGAAAGCTCACTTATAATCTTGGTTCTTTCGGTAAAGTCACCACGTAGAAGGGAAACAATAAAATAATAAAAATATAAAACAATAAAATTCTCACGTTTCGACTGCAAGACGAGCAATCATCATCAGGTGTGAAAACCACAGCAACACAAGAACATTTTCTTGCTGATGGTTTTCACACCTGATGATGATTGCTTGTGTTGCAGTCGAAATGTCGTGAGAATTTTATTGTTTTATATTTTTATTATTTTATTGTTTCCCTTCTACGTGGTGGTAACTTTACCGACAGAACCAAGAATATGAATCCCTGCAGTCAAGAAAGCTTTAAATCAAAAGCTCACTTAATCAAACAAACTGAGTAAAATTTGGAAATGTAATGCAATGCAACACAGAGAGTCGGTCAACACACAATAAACGCATAGCCTGGTAGATTACTTTCTTACAAAGATTGCTCAACTAAGCGAGATAATTGAAGCAAACGCGATCAGGCGAGGGCAGGGAGAGAGCGAGGCTCTACCTTGGTAAACAACAACCACCAGCACAACGACCACCACCACAACCGCGATGAGAATTTCTCACCTCGGATTTCAGTTCACGCGCGGAGCGGCAGATTTCTGTTACATCGTGACGTCACCCGGCAGCAGGAGATGACGTCACTTGCGTGGTACAAGACACTCCCCTCCCGCAACGAGCGGGTCCTAATTTAAATAAATTATGTTAATGAGCCCGGGCCATACGTGGAGGGATGGGGCGTGGGTGCTGAAACCCGTTGCAATAAACTCGCGACGGCCTTCACGAATATATTATGTTAATGAGCCGCCAGTCACCGGGCGTAGCTTTGCCCAAATAAGGATTGTACAGATAACGGAAGTGACCCAGGCAGAGGTGGCGTCACGCTCAAGGGCGCGGTAGACGGGGTGGGGTGAATACCTTGGTGACATGACGTCCTAGCGAGGGACACCTCCCCCTGGCGTTTCACGCCGATGAGGTGATGCTGAGTAGTGATGTCACAGAGCGGGATTGGAGTTTAAGTTGATTTAGATTCATTTTCCATTGCTCCCTCCCTTGAACTCAGCAACAACAACAACGTGGACATTGCATCCCACTGGGAATTTTAGCACACAGCGTTGGTGTACGGTGCTTTTTTCAGGAATATTTTGCTGTTTTTTATTCATGGATTTTCTGTTTGCAGTCACACAAAGTAGTCACTTTAAGATGTGTTTCTTGTTCGTGTTTGTTGTGGTTGCACTTGATTCAAGAGCCGAATGGCTCACAGTGGTATACCAAAATAAATAAACTGAAATTATTGTGTACACTCTGTGTGTGTACACACTGTGTGTACGTACACTGTGTGTGTACACTGTGTGAACACTGTGTGTGTACACATACACACTGTGTGTGCACTGTGTGTGTGTACACTGTGTGTGCGTATACACTGTGTGTGTTCACTGTGTGTGTGTACACTATGTGTGTACACGTACACACTGTGTGTGTATACACTATGTGTGTGTGTACACTGTGTGTGTGAGCACTGTGTGTGTGCACTGTGTGTGTACACTGTGTGTGTACACTGTGTGTGTGTACACGTACACACTGTGTGTGTGTGTACACTGTGTGTGTGTACACTGTGTGTACACGTACACACTGTGTGTGTGTACACTGTGTGTGTGTACACTGTGTGTGCACTGTGTGTGCACTGTGTGTGTGTGTAAATTGTGGGGGGCACAGTCATCTCAGTCGACCAATGGGCATCTTTTCATCAATTTATAATTTTCCAATTTTCTTGTTTTTCTTATTTTCTATCTACGTGACTTTATGGAAAGAACCAAGAATGTGGTAGCACATTCTCTATTTATTGCAGAGGTTCAAGGTTAAAATCTGACAGGCACACCTGGCTACCCCAGTAACATTCACCACAATATGCGCAGTCTGCTAAACGGCAGATGTAAAACATAACGTTGCGTCATTCACAACGCACATTGCATGTTGGTGTCACGGTCAAAATTGCGGAAATTCCAAACATTATCCAGAAACTCCACAACGGAGACACGCACCGCCTGTACCAACGACGGAGTCGCAGGGGCAGACACTCGATTACGTTGGAATCGATCTGCAGACGGCCAGCAGCTCCGTGTCGCCTTATCTCGATCCCGCAATCCCAATCAGGTGAAAGTCCGCATCGAACCGAACCCCCGGCAAGGCCATCGTCTACTTAACGACGAGAGAAAATTCAAACGAAATATCGTTTTCAATGAAGTCTTCCAGATGTAAATTGAGACAAGCTTTTAATGAAGAAATAAAATAATCTAATTCAAAACACAACACAATTCAAAGATGCTTCATTTTAAAACTTCAAAACGGAGCATGGGGTACTTGCGTGAATGCGTCCTTCGTGTGCAAATGTTGTGACTTTCCTGGCCTGAAGGCCGTCAATATGTTGGATTATTATTGGTGCACAGCGTCTCAACAACAGCAGTGGGGTTTGCTTCAACCGATAGGTACGAACATCCAGACGTCAATCAGCAAGGCACATTTCTAGTCCTAGTTAGACAAAATCTACGTCAACACGTAAGACAAAACTACAATTCGTGTTGTAGAGAATGTACCTCCTCCTATACGTGTAACTTTTAAGTGGTATGCCTTGTAACTGATGAATGATCCGAGCGTGACCTATTTCAAAGACAATGAGTTGCTCCAGATGCTTCGTGGAACACAAAAACACCATTTGACCTGTATCACAAGAACAACGGGTCTCACCTGAGTTCTCTGTACAGGTTACTTTCAAACACACACACACACCTTGTCCTAACATCACTTATTCAATGTTTGACCCTTACAGATCAAATGTTGCAAGCATGCACAAAATCAGACAAGTATTCATTCTAAATTATTGACAGGCATATTAACAAAATTGGATTACTTCAGTGAAATATCCTGCATCACGTTACATCGTATTAACAAGAAGCTTTTTAAAAAAATGCAGTCTGCTTCACAGTGTATGTAAAACATACTATTGTGTCATTCAAAACGAGTAGGCCATTGCATGCTGGCGTCTGAGTGAAAATGTAGCAAATTCTAAACATTACCTACAAACTACACAACTGAGATTACACATCAATCATCGCCCCCTACGGATAGGCTCTTGTCCACATGCAGGCCGGTGCAGGGTCACCACCTTGTGCCACACAGGGGCAGCTGCTACTTGGGGATGCTCATTGAGTGTTTCAGGCGAGGTATGACACAAAACTCCGAGTTGCTGAGGAGATTAAGCAAGCAACATGTAAAAGCAATTATTATAACATAGTGAATGCTTGGGAGCTTATTGGCTCTTGCTCCTGGTTAGAGATCTACCCAACCCATAGGTCCACAAAGACTGGCCGCTCGCTCTTACTCTGCAGGTTGAACCTAGGAATTGAGTGTTCAACTTTGCATTCTAGTCATTAAAGGCCTGTGACAAAGGTGCATCTATTGGAGCGACATCGTCTCTGGCTTACACATCTACCGGGTCTCCACTTGACTTTGTATTGTCTCGGAGGAAGTGCACCCACACCTCCACTTCCACAAACTGCTGGGAGTTGCCTCGCTCTGCCTCAGTCAGGATTCTCCTCCTGCTTCACGTTGCCTTCATCAATGTAAAGGTCCCATTCTGGAGATGAATCTTCATCTTCACATTTCACCTTCACTTCTTCACATTTCACCTTCACCTCTTCATATTTCACCTCGATACCTTTAAAAGTGTCCAAGCTGGGATTTTCTTCCGGTTCGTGTTGCATGAGGGATGGGCTCATTGCGGCACTTTGACTTTCACAAGCTGATTTCAGACTCCACTCC
Source organism: Petromyzon marinus (assembly GCF_048934315.1). NCBI lineage: Eukaryota > Metazoa > Chordata > Hyperoartia > Petromyzontiformes > Petromyzontidae > Petromyzon > Petromyzon marinus. The sequence continues at coordinate 997,116 of NW_027423012.1, forward strand.
TTGTGGATCTTCTGATGCTTCTGTGGTCTCTGGTGTACGTAAAGATTTGATGAATTTGCAAACATCTGCCTGCACAGAGTGCACTTGAAGGGTTTCTCTCCCGTGTGAGTTCTCTGGTGTGTTACAAGAGCAGATGACTGCGCAAATGCCTTCCCACACACACTGCACTTGAAGGGTTTCTCTCCCGTGTGTGTTCTCTGGTGTTCTACAAGAGCAGATGACCCTGCAATGCCTTCCCACACACACTGCACTTGAAGGGTTTCTCTCCCGTGTGAGTTCTCTGGTGTATTTTAAGAGCAGATGGCCGTGCAAATGCCTTGTTACACACACTGCACTTGAAGTGTTTCTCTCCCGTGCGAGTTCTCTGGTACTGTGTCAAATTTCCAGTCCGATCCGTGCTGTATGCACGCTGGTCGCAATGTTGACTTGTCATACCGAGCTGTGCCGACTGCCTTTGCTCCATCAGACCAGCGTCAGCTGCAGACTGAAAATAATATCCACACCATCGACACGTCAGTATCGATGCACAGAGGAATGCATATATAGTCACATGTGACTTACATGTTTATACTTATTCATATATTCATGATGTAGTAAAAACGTTTCCCAAATTCATCACACGGCTGTTATGGCACACAATGAGAGGGCAAATGATCACAAACATGCCTGGAAGCCCTCGTATCTTGAAAATGAATGTTAACTCAAAACTCCAAGCACACAATTTCGGCTGTCTGGCTACAAAAGGATTATTTATGAGAGCTAAATTCAGCTGACATAGTAAAGGGTGTTGAAAACAATACTATTTGTGTTATGCAGAAATGCATGAATTAATGTTCAATCGCAACTTAGAGGTGTGAACCCAGGCTCAGATGTCCTTGAATGCTGGGATGAACAGTTCCGACTTCACCTCCTGTTTCCATTCTTATTAAGAGTTCCAGAGGAAAACAAAAATAAACTATTGTTTTGACATAACCTCCGTGTGCAATAGAGTTAATAGACTTTACTGCAAATACAGATAGAAAATAACAATAACAAATACAATTAAATTAAGACCACTTGTGTTGCGATCGAAACGACGTGGGTTTTTTTGCTTTATTTACAATTATTATTTTATGTTATTTTTTATTTTCTATCTACGTGACTTTACCGAAAGAACCAAGAATATTAATTCCTGCAGTCACCAAAGTTTTAAGTCAAAACATTCACACACGTTGACAAAGCCTCACCTTGTGTTGTTGTGGGCAGGTCGCTTCTGATAACAAGAGCGGTATAGCAGCTCAAGCGGGCTTGGCCTGGTAACAAAAGAAAATAAAAACTGCGTGACTATTTACAATAAAACAAAGTTACAAAGTGGCGAGCCGGGTGAAGACAAATTAAACTTAAGCGAGATAATTAAAGTGAATGCAATCAGGCGAGGGCAGGAGGCAAGGCCCCGCGTGGCTAGGCCCCGCGTTGTAAAGTTCCAACCTGGACATCGATTCCCATGCTCGCTGCTACTCAACTGACATCCCTACGAGAGAGAGCGAGGCTCTACCTTGGTAAACAACAACAACCACCACAACAACCACCACCACAACAACCACCACCACCACCACCACAACGATGAGAATTTCTCACCTCGGATTTCAGTGCAAGCGCGCACACGGCAACTTCCTGTTACCTCGCGACAGCAGGAAGTAGTATGACGTCACTTCCTGCCCAAAAGCTGCTCTCCAACTGAATAAATTATGTTAATGAGGCCGGCCCATATGTGGAGGGATGGGGCCGTGGGCGCTGAACCCGTCGCAATAAACTCGCAACGGCTTTAACGGATACATTATGTTAATGAGCCGCCAGTCACTGTGCGTGATGAGTACTAGGTGCCTCGGTGAATGTATATGCTCTGACTTTAACATAGCTATTTCTGTGACCAGTTACCAGCTAATCACTCAGCTATTTCAATGCTAAATTCTATGCTAATTCCTTTGTCAAGGGGTATCTCTGCGGTTGTGTATACTTTAACTTAGCTATTTCAATGAGCCATTTCAATGCTTAATTATATGCTAATTCCTTTGTCAAGGCGCTTGGTCTTTTTCTTTTCACACAGCTTAAAGGTCGTGATCTAAGCGTGGCTTCTTCCACTCCAGCGCTGTCCTCCAGACAGTCTCGTCCCTTCACCTGATGAAGGCCGCTTGTGTTGTGGCCGAAACGTCGTGATTTTTTGTTAATTTTTTATTTATTTTATTTTCACCTACGTGACTTTACCCAAGCTTTAAATCTAGAATTTACCCAATAGAACCAAAGAGTACTGGGCGTAGCTTTGCCCAAATAAGGATTGCCACTGGAACGATATCGGCAGTGACCCAAGCGGATGTGACGTCACGCTCAAGAGCTCGGTGGACGGGGTTGGGGTGAACACCTTGGTGACATGACATCACTAGCGAGGTACACCTCCCCTGGCGTTTCACGCCGATGAGGTAATGCAGAGTGGTGACGTCACAGAGTTGGAGTTTAAGTTGATTTAGATTCATTTTCCATTGCTCCCTCCCTTGGGTGTGTGGGCTCAGCAACGTGGACATTATTGTGTATACACTGTGTGTACACTATGTGTGTACACTGTCAGTTTAACACGTAGGCTTTCGCGACCAATATTATTCATAATAAAGGTTTTTGGGTTAGATCGCGTTTATTTATAAATGTGTCGTAACCCTCCACCACCCGACACGGCCAATCAGCAAAAGTAGTGAATTATTTGTCTTTTGTCAACGTGACACTTTTTTTTTGCTGATTGGCCGTGTCGGGTGGTGGAGGGTTACGACACATTTATAAATAAACGCGATCTAACCCAAAAACCTTTATTATGTGTACACTGTGTGTGTACACTGTGTGTGTGTGTACACTGTGTGTGTACACTATGTGTGTGTACACTGTGTCACTGTGTGTGTCACTGTGTGTCACTGTGTGTGTACACTGTGTGTGTACAGTGTGTGTATGTACACTGTGTGTACGTATATACATTGTGTGTGTACACTGTGTGTGTACACTGTGTGTGTGTACACTGTGTGTCACTGTGTATACACTGCGTGTGTATACACTGTGTGTACACTGTGTGTGTGTACACTGTGTATACACTGTGTCACTGTGTGTCACTGTGTGTCGCTGTGTGTGTCACTGTGTCACTGTGTGTGTGTGTCACTGTGCCTGGCACAAGCGTCGTGGTGACGTCACCGCCACTTAGTGGTGAATGGCGGTTATGTCACTGTGTCACTGTGTGTATGTCACTGTGTCACTGTGTGTACACTGTGTGTGTACACTGTGTGTCACTGTGTCACTGTGTGTGCACACTATGTGTGTCACTGTGTCACTGTCACTGTGTGTGTACACTGTGTGTGTGTACACTGTGTGTGTGTGTACACTGTGTATACACTGTGTGTGTACACTGTGTGTGTACACTGTGTATACACTGTGTCACTGTGTGTCGCTGTGTGTGTCACTGTGTGTGTCACTGTGCCTGGCACAAGCGTCGTGGTGACGTCACCGCCACTTAGTGGCGAATGGCGGTTGTTGTTGTGTCACTGTGTCACTGTGTGTCACTGAGTGTGTACACTGTGTGTGTGTACACACACACAGTTTACACTGTGTGTGTGTACACTGTGACAGTGTGTACACTGCGTGTGCACACTGTGTCACTGTGTGTGTGTACACTGTGTGTGTCACTGTGTGTGTATACACTCTGTATGTACCCTGTTTGTGTCCACATTGAACCAAACCCCCGGCAAGGCCATCTACTTAATGACGAGAGATAATTCACACGAAATGTCCTTTTCAATGGAGTCATCCAGATGTAAATTGATACAAGCTTTTAATGAAGAAATAAAATCATCTAATTCAAAACACAACACAATTCAAAGATGTTTCATTTTAAAACTTCAAAACGGAGCATGGGGTACTTGCGTGAATGCGTCCTTCGTGTGCAAATGTTGTGACTTTCCTGGCCTGAAGGCCGTCAATGTGTTGGACCCTTATTGGTGCACAGCGTCTCAACAACAGCAGTGGGGTTTGCTTCAACCGATGGTTACGAACATCCAGACGTGAATCAGCAAGGAGCATTTCTAGTCCTAGTTAGACAAAATCTACGTCAACACGTAAGACAAAACTACAATTCGTGTTGTAGAGAATGTACCTCCTCCTATACGTGTAACTTTTAAGTGGTATGCCTTGTAACTGATGAATGATCCGAGCGTGCTCCCTATTTCAAAGACAATGAGTTGCTCCAGACGCTTCGTGAAACACAAAAACACCGTTTGATCTGTATCACAAGAACAACGGGTCTCACCTGAGTTCTCTTTACAGGTTACTTCCAAAACACACACACTTTGTCCTAACATCACTTATTCAATGTGTGACCCTCAGACAAAATGTTACATGCACAATCAGACAAGTATTCATTCTAAATCATTGACAGGCATATTAGCAACATTGAATTACTGCAGCGAAATTGACTGCATCACGTTACATCGTATTAACAAGAAGTTATTTTACAAATACGCACCGTCTGCTTAACAGTGTATGTACACCGTACTATTGTTGCATCATTCAAAACGAGTAGGCTGTTGCATGCTGGCGTCTGGGTCAAAATGTAGCAAATTCTAAACATTACGCTACAAATAATAGATCACTGCGTTTCGATGGCAACACAAGCAATCGTCATCACGTGGCACAAGCACAGCAGCAAGAAGAAGCTGCTGGAGTAGGCGCCTACTACTTCAGGAGTTTCTCTTGCTGTGGTTGTCCCACCTGATGACGATTGCTTGTGTTGTGATCTAAACGCCGTGACCTGTTATGTTTCTACCCACGTGGTGACTTTACCGAAATAACTCAAGAGTGTGGATTCCTGCAGTCACGAAAGCTTCGAATCAAGATTAGCTACACACTACACAACTGAGATGACGCATCAATCATCGCCCCCTACTGACAGGCTCTTGTCCACATGCAGGCCGGTGCAGGGCCACCACCTTGTGCCACACAGGGGCAGCTGCTACTTGGGGATGCTCTTCGAGTGTTTCAGACGAGGTACGACACAAAACTCCAAGATGCTGAGGCGGTTCAAAACACAACACGATTCAAAGATGTTTAATTTTAAATCTTCAAAACGGAGCACGGGGCGCTGGCGTGAATGCGTCCTTCGTGTGCCGTAAATGTTGTGACTTTCCTGGCCGAAGGCCCTAAAATGCTCGGACCCTCATTGGTGCACAGCGTCTCAACAGCAGCAGCAGTGGGGTTTGCTTCAAGCGATAGGTACGAACATCCAGACGTGAACCAGCAAGGTGCATTTCTAGTCCTAGTTAGACAAAATCTACGTCAACACGTAAGACAAAACTACAATTCGTGTTGTAGAGAATGTACCTCCTCCTATACGTGTAACTTTCAAGTGGTATGCCTTGTAACGATGAATGATCCGAGCGTGCTCCCTATTTCAAAGACGATGAGTTGCTGCAGAGGCCGACGCTTCGTGAAACACAAAAGCACCCTTTGACCTGTATCACAAGAACAACGGGTCTCACTTGAGATATCTGTACAGGTTACTTCCAAACACACACACATTGTCCTAACATCACTTATTCAATGTGTGACCCTCAGACAAAATGTTACATGTACGCGCACAATCAGACAAGTATTAATTCTAAATGATTGACGGGCATATCAACAACATTGAATTACTGCAGCGAAATTGACTGCATCACGTTACATCGTATTAACAAGAAGTTATTTACAAATACGCACCGTCTGCTTAACAGTGTATGTACACTGTACTATTGTTGCGTCATTCAAAACGAGTAGGCCGTTGCATGCTGGCGTCTGGGTCAAAATGTATCAAATTCTAAACATTACGCTACAAATAATAGATCACGGCGTTTCGATGGCAACACAAGCAATCGTCATCAGGTGGGACAAGCACAGCAGCATTAAGAAGAAACTGCTGGAGTAGGCGCCTACTACTTCAGCAGTTTCTCTTGCTGTGGTTGGCCCACGTGATGACGATTGCTTGTGTTGTGATCTAAACGCCGTGATCTGTTATGTTTCTACCCACGTGGTGACTTTACCGAAATAACTCAAGAGTGTGGATTCCTGCAGTCACTACAGCTTCGAATCAAGATTACCTACAAACAACACAACTGAGATGACGCATCAATCATCGCCCCCTACTGACAGGCTCTTGTCCACATGCAGGCCGGTGCAGGGCCACCACCTTGTGCCACACAGGGGCAGCTGCTACTTGGGGATGCTCTTCGAGTGTTTCAGACGAGGTACGACACGAAACTTTGAGTTGCTGAGGCGATAAAGGAAGCACCGTGTAAATGCAATTGTTATAACATAGTGAATGCTTGGGAGCTTATTGTCTCTCGCTCCTGGTTACAGATCTACCCAACCCATGGGCCCACAAAGTGTTCAACTTCACGTTCTTGTCATTAAAGGCCTGTGACAAAGGTGCATCTATTGGAGCGACATTGTCTCTGGCTTACACATCTACTGGGTCTCCACTTGACTTTGTATTGTCTCGGAGGAAGTCCACCCACACCTCCACTTCCACAAACTGCTGGGAGTTGCCTCACTCTGCCTCACAGTCAGAATTCTCCTCCTGCTTCACGATGTGAAGGTCCCATTTTGGAGTTGAATCTTCACCTTCACATTTTACCTTCACCATCACCTCTTCACATTTCACCATCACCTCTTCATATTTCACCTTCACCTCTTCATATTTCACCTCGATACCTTCAAAAGTGTCCAAGCTGGGATTTTCTTCCGGTTCGTGTTTCATGAGGGATGGGCTCATTGCGGCACTTTGACTTTCACAAGCTGATTTCAGACGCCACTCCTTGTGGATCTTCTGATGCTTCTGTGTTCTCTGGTGTACTTGAAGATTTGATGAATGTGCAAATGCCTTCCCGCAAACACTGCACTTGAAGGGTTTCTCTCCCGTGTGTGTTCTCTGGTGTTTTTTAAGAGCAGATGACTGTGAAAATGCCTTCCCACACACAGTGCACGTGAAGGGTTTCTCTCCCGTGTGTTCTCTGGTGTGCTTTAAGAGCAGATGACTGTGAAAATGGCTTCCCATACACACTGCACTTGAAGGGTTTCTCTCCCGTGTGTGTTCTCTGGTGTTTTTTAAGAGCAGATGACTGTGAAAATGCCTTCCTACAAACACTGCACTTAAAGGGTTTCTCTCCCGTGTGTGTTTTCTGGTGTCTTTGAAGATTATATGAATCTGGAAATGCCTTCCCACACACAGTGCACTTGAAGGGTTTCTCTCCCATGTGTGTTCTCTGGTGTGTTTTAAGACGAGATGACCATGAAAATGCATTCCCACACACACTGCACTTGAAGGGTTTCTCTCCTGTGTGTGTTCTCTGGTGTTTTTTAAGAGTAGATGAATCTGAAAATGTCTTCCCACACACACTGCACCTGAAGGGTTTCTCTCCCGTGTGTGTTCTCTGGTGTGTTACAAGAGGAGATGACTGTGAAAACGCCTTCCCACACACACTGCACCTGAAGGGTTTCTCTCCTATGTGTGTTCTCTGGTGGTTCTGAAAAACTGATGGCCATGCAAATGCCTTGTTACACACAGTACATTTGAAGGGTTTCTCTCCTGTGTGAGTTCTCTGGTGCCGTGTCAAATCTCCAGTCCGATCCGTGCTGTATGCACACCAGTCGCATTGGAGCCTTGTCCTACCGAGCTGCGCTGACTGCATTTACTCCATCAGACCAATTCTGCGGAGGAAGCGTCAGAGGAAGTGTCAGCTGCAGACAGAAAAAAATAATATCCACACCATCTACACGTCAGTATCGAGGCACAGAGGAATGCATATATAGTCACATGTGACTTACACGTTTATATTCATATATTCATGATGTAGTAAAAACTTTCCCAAATTAATCACAGGGCTGTTATGGCACACAATGAGAGGGCAAATGGTTATAAACATGCCTGGAAGCCCTCGTATCTTCAAAATTAGTGTTCACCCAAAACTCCGAGCACACAATTTCGGCTGTCTGGCTACAAAAGGAATATTTATGAGCGCTAAATTCAGCTGACATAGCAAAGGGTGTTGAAAACAATACTATCTGTGTTAATTCATAAATTAATTCATAAATCAATGTTCAATCGCAACTTAGAGGTGTGAATCCAGGCTCAGATCTCCTTGAATGCTGGGATGAACAGTTCCGACTTCAGCTGCATGTGCGTGCTGTGTTAACTTCCTGTTTCCATTCGTATAAAGAGTTCCAGAGGAAAACAAAAGTAAACTATTGTTATGATATAACCTCCGTATTAACAAGAAGTTATTTTACAAATACGCACCGTCTACTTAACCGTGTATGTACACCGTACTATTGTTGCGTCATTCAAAACGAGTAGGCCGTTGCATGCTGGCGTCTGGGTCAAAATGTAGCAAATTTAAAACATTACGCTACAAATAATAGATGACGGCGCTTCGATGGCAACACAAGCAATCGTCATCAGGTGGGACAAGCACAGCAGCAATAAGAGGAAACTGCTGGAGTAGGCGCCTACTACTTCAGCAGTTTCTCTTGCTGTGGTTGTCCCACCTGATGACGATTGTGCGTGTTGTGATCTAAACGCCGTGGTCTGTTATGTTTCTACCCACGTGGTGACTTTACCGAAATAACTAGAGACTGTGGATTCCTGCAGTCACAAAAGCTTCGAATCAAGATTGTCAACAAACTACACAACTGAGATGACGCATCAATCATCCCCCCCTACTGACAGGCTCTTGTCCACATGCAGGCCGGTGCAGGGCCACCACCCTGTGCCACACAGGGACAGCTGCTACTTGGGGATGCTCTTCGAGAGTTTCAGACGAGATACAAAACTCCGAGTTGCCGAGGCGATTAAGTAAGCACCATGTAAAAGCAATTATCATTAGAACATCGTGAATGCTTGGGAGCTTATTGGTTCTCGCTCCTGGTGAGAGATCGACCCAACCCACAGGTCCACAAAGACTGGCCGCTCTTACTCTGCAAGTTGAACCTAGGAGCTGAGTGTTCAACTTCACATTCTTTTCATTAAAGGCCTCTGACAAAGGTGCATCTATTGGAGCGACATCGTCTCTGGCTTACACATCTACCGGGTCTCCACTTGACTTTGGATTGTCTCGGAGGAAGTCCACCCACACCTCCACTTCCACAAACTGCTGGGAGTTGCCTCACTCTGACTCAGAATTCTCCTCCTGCTTTACGTTGCCTCCATCGATGTGAAGGTCCCATTTTGGAGTTGAATCTTCATCTTCACATTTCACCTTCACTTCTTCGCTTTTCACCATCACTTCTTCCCTCTTCAACATCACCTCTTCATATTTCACCTCGATACCTTTAAAAGTGTCCACGCTGGGATTTTCTTCCGGTTCGTGTTTCATGAGGGATGGGCTCATTGCGGCACTTTGACTTTCACAAGCCGATTTCAGACTCCACTCCTTGCGGATCTTCCGATGCTTCTGTGTTCTCTGGTGTACTTGAAGATTTTATGAATGTGCAAACACCTTCTTGCAGAGTGCACCTGAAGGGTTTCTCTCCTGTGTGTCCTCTGGTGTACTTTAAGATGTGATGACTGTGCAAACATCATCCCGCACAAAATGCACTTGAAGGGTTTCTCTCCCGTGTGTGTTCTCTGGTGTTTTTTAACAACAGATGACCGTAAAAACGCCTTCCCACACACAGTGCACTTGAAGGGTTTCTCTCCCGTGTGTGTACTCTGGTGTCTTTGCAGATTTGATGAATGTGCAAATGCCTTCACACACACACTGCACTTGAAGGGTTTCTCTCCCGTGTGTGTTCTCTGGTGTAGTTGAAGATGTGATGACTGTGCAAACGCCTTCCCGCACATTGTGCACTTGAAGGGTTTCTCTCCTGTGTGTGTTCTCTGGTGTTTTTTAACAACAGATGACCGTAAAAACGCCTTCCCACACACAGTACACTTGAAGGGTTTCTCTCCTGTGTGAGTTCTCTTGTGCCGTGTGAAATCTCCAGTTCGATCCGTGCTGTATGCACACCGGTCGCATTGTTGCCTTGTCCTACCGAGCTGTGCTGAATGCATTTGCTCCATCAGACCAATTCTGCAGAGGAAGCGTCAGAGGAAGCGTCAGCTGCAGACAGAAAAAAATAATATCCACACCATCTACACGACCGTATCGAGGCAGAGAGGAATGCATATATATTGTCACATGTGACTTACACGTCTATACTTATTCATATATTCATAATGTAGTAAAAACGTTTCCCAAATTCATCACACAGGCTGTAATGGCACACAATGAGAGGGCAAATGGTTATAAACATGCCTGGAAGCCCTCGTATCTTCAAAATGAATGTTCACCCAAAACTCCGAGCACACAATTTCGGCTGACTGGCTACAAAAGGAATATTTATGAGAGCTAAATTCAGCTGACCTAGCAAAGGGTGTTGAAAATAATACTATTTGTGTTATGCAGAAATTCATAAATTAATGTTCAATCGCAACTTAGAGGTGTGAATCCAGGCTCAGATGTCCTTAAATGCTGGGATGAACAGTTCCGACTTCAGCTGAATGTGTGTGCTGTGTTCACGTCCTGTTTCCATTCTTACAAAGAGTGCCAGAGGAAAACAAAAATAAACTATTGTTTTGATATAACTTCCGTGTTCAACAGAGTTAATAGATCTTCTTTGGTTCTTTTGGTAAAGTCACGTAGAATGAGAAAATAATAAAATAAAACAATAAAATTCTCACGACGTTTCGGCCACAACACAAGTGGCCTTCTTCAGGTGAAAGGAACAGACCTGTCGGGACGACAGAGCTACAATGAACGCTGCTAAGATTCGCAGAGTCTTTTAAGCTGGTTGAGAGAAGTGAGGCACCTTGACAAAGGGGTTTACATAACAGGCTAATTTAGCATAGACTTTACTGCAAACACAAACTTGACACTGTCACACACTGGCACGGGTCAAGAGGCAGTGGCATGTCCAGAACCATGCCTGGCCACCTTCATCTGCTCAGCATTAATGCTTCCTCACTCCACCAAGTAATTAATTGAGGATCAACGAACATAGCCGAGGCTAACTGGAGTTTGCGTGTCTCTCTCCGTGGTGAGATGTTAACTACCTCACCTGGTATACAGGAAGTCGTGGGTTCGATCCCGACCATGACGCCTGCTGTATATTTGGAGTTTGCGCGTCTCTACGTATAGTGTCTTTGACCGATAGACATTGACACACGTATTCTTGGTTCCTTCGGTAAAGTTACGTAGATTAAAAATAACAATAACTGATAATACAATTACATTAAATAAAGACCACTTGTGTTGCAATCAAAACGCGGGTTTTTTTTTGCTTTATTTAATATTTTTATGTTTATTATGTTATTGTTATTTTATTTTCTATCTACGTGACTTTACCGAAAGAACCAAGAATATTAATTCCTGCAGTCACCAAAGTTTTAAGTCAAAACATTGACACACGTTGACAAAGCCTCACCTTGTGTTGTTGTGGGCAGGTCGCTTCTGATAACAAGAGCGGTATAGCAGCTCAAGCGGGCTTGGCCTGCTAACAAAAGAAAATAAAAACTGAGTGAATATTTACAATAAAACAAAGTTACAAAGTGGCGAGCCGGGTGAAGACAAATTAAACTTAAGAGAGATAATTAAAGTGAACACAATCAGGCGAGGGCAGGAGGCAAGGCCCCGCGTGGCTAGGCCCCGCGTTGTAAAGTTCCAACCTGGACATCGATTCCCATGCTCGCTGCTACTCAACTGACATCCCTGAGAGAGAGAGCGAGGCTCTACCTTGGTAAACAACAACAACCACCACCACCACAACCACCACCACCACAACCACAACGATGAGAATTTCTCACCTCGGATTTCAGTGCAAGCGCTCACACGGCAGCTTCCTGTTACCTCGCGACAGCAGGAAGTAGCATGACGTCACTTCCCTCCCACGAGCGGCTCTGTAACTGAATAAATTATGTTAATGAGGCCGGCCCATATGTGGAGGGATGGGGGCGTGGGCGCTGAACCCATCGCAAATAAACTCGCGACGGCTTTAATGGTAACATTATGTTAATGAGCCGCCAGTCACTGGGCGTAGCTTTGCCCAAATAAGGATTGCCACTAGAACGATATCGGCAGTGACACGGGCGGAGGTGACGTCACGCTCAAGAGCGCGGTGGACGGGGGAGGGGTGAATACCTTGGTGACATGACGTCCTAGCGAGGTACACCTCCCCCTGGCGTTTCACGCCGATGAGGTAATGCAGAGTGGTGACGTCACACAGTTGGAGTTTAAGTTGATTTAGATTCATTTTCCATTGCTCCCTCCCTTGGGTGTGTGAGCTCAGCAACAACAACGTGGACATTATTGTGTATACACTGTGTGTGTGTACACTGTGTGTATACACTGTGTCACTGTGTGTCGCTGTGTGTGTCATTGTGTCACTGTGTGCGTGTCACTGTGTGTCAGTGTGCTTGTCACTATGTCACTGTGTGTGTACACTCTGTGTGTATATATACACTGTGTGTGTACCCTGTGTGTGTACACTGGGTGTATCCACTGTATGTACACCGTGTGTACACTGTGTGTGTGTACACTGTGTATACCCTGTGTGTGTGTGTACACTGTGTGTGTGTGTACACTGTGTATACACTGTGTGTGTACACTGCGTGTGTGTAAACTGTGTGTACACTGTGTGTATACACTGTGTGTGTACACTGCGTGTTTGTACACTGTGTGTGTGTACACTGTGTGTGTACATTGTGTGTGTACACTGTGTGTATACACTGTGTGTGTACAGTTTGTGTACACTGTGTGTGCACACTGTGTATGTACACTGTGTGTGTACAATGTGTGTACACTATTTGTATACACTGTGTGTACACTGTATACACTGTGTGTGTGTACACTGTGTGTGTCACTGTGTGTCGCTGTGTGTCACTGTGTCACTGTGTGTCACTGTGTGTATGTGTCACTGTGTGTGTGTACACTGTGTACCCTGTGTGTACACTATGTGTGTACACTGTATGTTTGTACACTGTGTGTACAGTGTGTACACTGTGTGTGTACAGTGTGTGTACACTGTGTGTGTGTACACTGTGTGTATACAGTGTGTGTGTACACTGTGTGTACACTGTGTATACACTGTGTGTACCCTGTGTGTGTACACTGTGTGTGTGCACTGTGCGTGTGTGTACACTGTGTGTACACTGTGTATACACTGTGTGTGTACACTGTGTACAGACACTGTGTGTGTACACTGTGTGTTCACTGTGTGTGTACACTGTGTATACACTGTGTGTGTACACTGTGTGTGTACACTGTGTGTGTGTACACTTTGTGTATACAGTGTGTGTGTACACTGTGTGTACACTCTGTGTACACTCTGTGTACACACTGTGTACACTGTGTGTGTGTACACTGTCTGTGTACACTGTCTGTACATTGTGTGTACACTGTGTATAAACTGTGTGTGTACATTGTGTGTGTACACTGTGTGTGTGTTCACTGTTTGTGTCCGCATTGAACCGAACCCCCGGCAAGGCCATCTACTTAATGACGAGAGAAAATTCACACGAAATGTCCTTTTCAATGAAGTGTTCCAGATGTAAATTGAAACAAGCTTTTAATGAAGAAATACAAATTATCTAATTCAAAACACAACACAATTCAAAGATGTTTCATTTTAAAACTTCAAAACGGAGCATGGGGTACTTGCGTGAATGCGTCCTTCGTGTGCAAATGTTGTGACTTTCCTGGCCTGAAGGCCGTCAATGTGTTGGAGCATTAAATGGTGCACAGCGTCTCAACAACAGCAGTGGGGTTTGCTTCAACCGATAGGTAACGAACATCCAGACGTTAATCAGCAAGGAGCATTTCTAGTCCCAGTTAGACAAAATCTACGTCAACACGTAACACAAAACTACAATTCGTGTTGTAGAGAATGTACCTCCTCCTATACGTGTAACCTTTAAGTGGTATACCTTGTAACTGATGAATGATCCGAGCGTACTACCTATTTCAAAGACAATGAGTTGCTCCAGATGCTTCGTGGAACACAAAAACACCGTTTGACCTGTATCACAAGAACAACGGGTCTCACCTGAGTTCTCTGTACAGGTTACTTCCAAACACACACACACACACACTTTGTCCTAACATCACTTATTCAATGTTTGACCCTTACAGATCAAATGTTACAAGTATGCACAAAACCAGACAAGTATACATTCTAAATTATTGACAGGCATATTAACAAAATTGGATTACTGCAGTGAAATATACTGCATCACATTACATCGTATTAACAAGCTTTGAAAAAAAAGTTGCAGTCTGCTTCAGAGTGTATGTAAAACATATTGTGTCATTCAAAACGAGTAGGCCATTGCATGCTGGCGTCTGAGTGAAAATGTAGCAGATTCTAAACATTACCTACAAACTACACAACTGAGATGACACATCAATCATCGCCCCCTACTGACAGGCTCTTGTCCACATGCAGGCCGGTGCAGGGCCACCACCTTGTGCCACACAGGGGCAGCTGCTACTTGGGGATGCTCTTCGAGTGTTTCAGACGAGGTACGACACAAAACTCCGAGTTGCTGAGGCGATTAAGCAAGCACCGTGTAAAAGCAATTATTAGAACATAGTGAACGCTTGGGAGCTTATTGGCTCTGGCTCCTGGTTAGAGATCTACCCAACCCACGGGTCCACAAAGTGTTCAACTTCACATTGTCATTAAAGGCCTGTGACAAAGGTGCATCTATTGTAGCGACATCGTCTCTGGCTTACACATCTACCGGGTCTCCACTTGACTTTGGATTGTCTCGGAGGAAGTCCACCCACACCTCCACTTCCACAAACTGCTGGGAGTTGCCTCGCTCTGCCTCACAGTCAGAATTCTCCTCCTGCTTCACGTTGCCTCCATCGATGTGAAGGTCCCATTTTGGAGTTGAATCTTCATCTTCACATTTCACCTTCACTTCTTCCCTCTTCACCATCACTTCTTCCCTCTTCACCATCACCTCTTCATATTTCACCTCGAAACCTTTAAAAGTGTCCAAGCTGGTATTTTCGTCCGGTTCTTGTTTCATGAGGGATGGGCTTATTGTGGCACTTTGACTTTGACAAGCTGATTTCAGATTCCACTCCTTGCAGATCTTCTGATGCTTCCGTGTTCTCTGGTGTACTTGAATATTTTATGAATGTGCAAACGCCTTCCCGCAGAGTGCACCTGAAGGGTTTCTCTCCCGTGTGTTATCTGGTGTACTTTAAGATGTGATGACTGTGCAAACATTACCCCACACAGAGTGTACCTCAACGGTTTCTCTCCTGTCTGTGTTCTCTGGTGTACTTGAAGATTTGATTAATGTGCAAATGCTTTCCCGCACACACTGCACTTGAAGGGTTTCTCTCCCGTGTGTTCTCTGGTGTTTTTTAAGAGCAGATGACCGTGAAAATGTCTTCCCACAAACACTGCACTTGAAGGGTTTCTCTCCCGTGTGTTCTCTGGTGTTTTTTAAGAGTAGATGAATCTGAAAATGTCTTCCCACACACACTGCACCTGAAGGGTTTCTCTCCCGTGTGTGTTCTCTGGTGTTTTTTAAGAGCAGATGAATCAGAAAATGTCTTCCCACACACACTGCACAAGAAGGGTTTCTCTCCCGTGTGTGTTCTCTGGTGTGTTTTAAGAACAGATGACCGTGAAAATGTCTTCCCACAAACACTGCACTTGAAGGGATTCTCCCCCGTGTGTGTTCTCTGGTGTTTTTTAAGAGTAGATGAATCTGAAAATGCCTTCCCACACACACTGCACCTGAAGGTTTTCTCTCCCGTGTGTGTTCTCTGGTGTTTTTTAAGAGCAGATGAATCAGAAAATGTCTTCCCACACACACTGCACAAGAAGGGTTTCTCTCCCGTGTGTGTTCTCTGGTGTTTTTTAAGAGCAGATGAATCAGAAAATGTCTTCCCACACACACTGCACAAGAAGGGTTTCTCTCCCGTGTGTGTTCTCTGGTGTGTTTTAAGAGCAGATGACCGTGAAAATGCCTTCACACACACACTGCACTTGAAGGGTTTCTCTCCCGTGTGTGTTCTCTGGTGTGTTTTAAGAGCAAATGAATCTGAAAATGTCTTCACACACAAACTGCACTTGAAGGATTTCTCTCCCGTGTGTGTTCTCTGGTGTGTTTTAAGAGCAGATGACCATGAAAATGTCTTCCCACACACACTGCACCTGAAGGGTTTCTCTCCCGTGTGTGTTCTCTGGTGATTTTTAAGAGTAGATGAATCTGAAAATGTCCTCCCACATACACTGCACTTGAAGGGTTTCTCTCCCATGTGTGTTCTCTGGTGTGTTTTAAGAGTAGATGAATCTGAAAATGTCTTCCCACACACACTGCACTTGAAAGGTTTCTCTCCCGTGTGTGTTCTCTGGTGTCTTTGAAGATGAGATGAATCTGAAAATGCCTTTCCACACAAACTGCACTTGAAGGGTTTCTCTCCCATGTGTGTTCTCTGGTGTGTTTTAAGAGTAGATGAATCTGAAAATGTCTTCCCACACACACTGCACATGAAGGGTCTCTCTCCCGTGTGTGTTCTCTGGTGTGTTTTAAGAGCAAATGAATCTGGAAATGTCTTCCCACACACACTACACTTGAAGGGTTTCTCTCCCGTGTGTGTTCTCTGGTGTTTTTTAAGAGCAGATGAATCAGAAAATGTCTTCCCACACACACTGCACAAGAAGGGTTTCTCTCCCGTGTGTGTTCTCTGGTGTTTTTTAAGAGCAGATGAATCAGAAAATGTCTTCCCACACACACTGCACAAGAAGGGTTTCTCTCCCGTGTGTGTTCTCTGGTGTGTTTTAAGAGCAGATGACCGTGAAAATGCCTTCACACACACACTGCACTTGAAGGGTTTCTCTCCCGTGTGTGTTCTCTGGTGTGTTTTAAGAGCAAATGAATCTGAAAATGTCTTCACACACAAACTGCACTTGAAGGATTTCTCTCCCGTGTGTGTTCTCTGGTGTGTTTTAAGAGCAGATGACCATGAAAATGTCTTCCCACACACACTGCACCTGAAGGGTTTCTCTCCCGTGTGTGTTCTCTGGTGATTTTTAAGAGTAGATGAATCTGAAAATGTCCTCCCACATACACTGCACTTGAAGGGTTTCTCTCCCATGTGTGTTCTCTGGTGTGTTTTAAGAGTAGATGAATCTGAAAATGTCTTCCCACACACACTGCACTTGAAAGGTTTCTCTCCCGTGTGTGTTCTCTGGTGTCTTTGAAGATGAGATGAATCTGAAAATGCCTTTCCACACAAACTGCACTTGAAGGGTTTCTCTCCCATGTGTGTTCTCTGGTGTGTTGCACTTGAAGGATTTCTCTCCCGTGTGTGTTCTCTGGTGTGTTTTAAGAGCAGATGACCATGAAAATGTCTTCCCACACACACTGCACCTGAAGGGTTTCTCTCCCGTGTGTGTTATCTGGTGATTTTTAAGAGTAGATGAATCTGAAAATGTCCTCCCACATACACTGCACTTGAAGGGTTTCTCTCCCATGTGTGTTCTCTGGTGTGTTTTAAGAGTAGATGAATCTGAAAATGTCTTCCCACACACACTGCACTTGAAAGGTTTCTCTCCCGTGTGTGTTCTCTGGTGTCTTTGAAGATGAGATGAATCTGAAAATGCCTTTCCACACAAACTGCACTTGAAGGGTTTCTCTCCCATGTGTGTTCTCTGGTGTGTTTTAAGAGTAAATGAATCTGAAAATGTCTTCCCACACACACTGCACATGAAGGGTCTCTCTCCCGTGTGTGTTCTCTGGTGTGTTTTAAGAGCAAATGAATCTGGAAATGTCTTCCCACACACACTACACTTGAAGGGTTTCTCTCCCGTGTGTGTTCTCTGGTGTCTTTGAAGATGAGATGAATCTGAAAATGCCTTCCCACACACACTGCACTTGAAGGGTTTCTCTCCCGTGTGTGTTCTCTGGTGTGTTTTAAGAGCAAATGAATGTGAAAATGCCTTCCCACACACACTGCACTTGAAGGGTTTCTCTCCCGTGTGTGTTCTCTGGTGTTTTTTAAGAGTAGATGAATCTGAAAATGCCGTCCCACACACACTGCACTTGAAGGGTTTGTCTCCTGTGTGTGT
Organism: Petromyzon marinus; assembly: GCF_048934315.1. Taxonomy (NCBI): domain Eukaryota; kingdom Metazoa; phylum Chordata; class Hyperoartia; order Petromyzontiformes; family Petromyzontidae; genus Petromyzon; species Petromyzon marinus. Next base: position 1,015,284 of record NW_027423012.1, read on the forward strand.
TCTCTGGTGTCTTTGAAGATGAGATGAATCTGAAAATGCCTTTCCACACACACTGCACTTGAAGGATTTCTCTCCCATGTGTGTTCTCTGGTGTGTTTTAAGAGCAAATGAATCTGAAAATGTCTTCCCACACACACTGCACTTGAAGGGTTTCTCTCCCATGTGTGTTCTCTGGTGTCTTTGAAGATGAGATGAATCTGAAAATGCCTTCCCACACACACTGCACTTGAAGGGTTTCTCTCCCGTGTGTGTTCTCTGGTGCGTTTTAAGAGCAAATGAATCTGAAAATGCCTTCCCACATACACTGCACTTGAAGGGTTTCTCTCCCGTGTGTGTTCTCTGGTGTCTTTGAAGATGAGATAAATCTGAAAATGCCTTCCCACACACACTGCACTTGAAGGGTTTCTCTCCCGTGTGTGTTCTCTGGTGCATTTTAAGAGCAAATGAATCTGAAAATGCCTTCCCACATACACTGCACTTGAAGGGTTTCTCTCCCGTGTGTGTTCTCTGGTGTTTTTTAAGAGTAGATGAATCTGAAAATGCCTTCCCACACACACTGCACTTGAAGGGTTTCTCTCCCGTGTGTGTTCTCTGGTGAATTTTAAGAGCAGATGACTGTGAAAATGCCTTCCCACACACAGTGCACTTGAAGGGTTTCTCTCCCGTGTGCATTCTCTGGTGTTTTTTAAGAGTCAATGAATCTGAAAATGCCTTCCCACACACAGTGCACTTGAAGGGTTTCTCTCCCGTGTGTGTTCTCTGGTGTTTTTTAAGAGCCGATGAATCTGAAAATGCCTTGTCACACACAGTGCACTTGAAGGGTTTCTCTCCTGTGCGAGTTCTCTGGTGCTGTGTCAAATTTCCAGTCCGATCCGTGCCGTATGCACGCTGGTCGCATTGTTGACTTGTCGTACCGAGCTGCTGTGCTGAGTGCATTTGCTCCATCAGACCAGGGTCAGCTGCAGACAGAAAATAAGAATATCCACACCATCGACACGTCAGTATCGAGCCATGGAGGAATGAATATATACAGTCACACGTGACTTACACGTCTATATTCATTCATGTATTCATGACTAGCTGTACTACCCGGCTTCGCCCGGGACTTGGATCCACCACGTCCGGCCGCCTTTGTCTCCCCAGTGGCGATGTTCACACCACAACAGTTACTCGTTTGAGGCTGAGTCGACCTAGGGGAGGCCCAGAAGCGGTTCAAATAATCATCGCCGGTGGTGGCCGTGAGCGGAAATCGAACTCGGGTCGCCGGGTTCGTAGTGCGGCGTAGCGCTAACCGCTACACTGCAATGCGTTACGCTTACACACACACACAGACACACACACAGACACACACACACACAGACACACACACACAGACACACACACACAGACACACACAGACAACGCTAACTGCTACACTACAATGCGTGACGCTTCCACATGCGAGGGTCACGTGACAAATTTGACGTTACAGCTCACTTGCCGTGCAAAAAATCTATACATTATTGAGCTCCCCCACCCACCCCTAGAAACAAAAGTGTATTTGTATAATGTATGCACGGTGTACAGTCTGGAAAGTACCCACATGGCAAATTTCCAGTTTGTTGCATGTCGGGAAGTACGCTAAACATTTTGAACAGACAACACACACAATCACAACTTTGCCTTTTATATATACTTGGAGATGCAGTGAAAAACTTTCCCAAAATTCATCACGCGGTTTCAGTTTTTTGATTTTCAGTTTGATTTATTTTGGTTATAGTCCTGTGAGCCATTCGGCTCTTGAATCGGGTGCAACCACAACAAGCAACAAAACAAAAACAGGACCAAGAAAAACATCTTACAGTGACTATGTGTGATTGTGCAAACAGCACTGTCATGGCACGCAATGAGAGGGCAAATGTCATAAATATTCCTGTAAGCCCTCGCATCTTCAACATTAATGTTGCCATAGAAACGTTGTGGGGTTTTTTGCTTCATTGTAAAAAAGAAAAATTATTATCTGTTATTTTATTTTCTATCTACGTGACTTTACCGAAAGAACCAAGAATATTAATTCCTGCAGTCACCAAAGTTTTAAGTCAAAACATTCACACACGTTGACAAAGCCTCACCTTGTGTTGTTGTGGGCAGGTCGCTTCTGATAACAAGAGCGGTATAGCAGCTCAAGCGGGCTTGGCCTGCTAACAAAAGAAAATAAAAACTGAGTGAATATTTACAATAAAACAAAGTTACAAAGTGGCGAGCCGGGTGAAGACAAATTAAACTTAAGCGAGATAATTAAAGTAAACGCAATCAGGCGAGGGCAGGAGGCAAGGCCACGCGTGGCTAGGCCCCGCGTTGTAAAGTTCCAACCTGGACATCGATTCCAATGCTCGCTGCTACTCAACTGACATCCCTACGAGAGAGAGGCTCTACATTGGTAAACAACAACAACCACCACAACAATCACAATCGCAATGAGAATTTCTCACCTCGGATTTCAGTGCAGGAAGCGATAGCTTCCTGTTACCTCGTGACGTCACGCGGCAGCAGGTGACGTGACGTCACTTCTGGAGTACAAAACACGCTCCTCCCACAATGAGCTGCTCCGTAACTAAATAAATTAGAGAATTAATATATTATGGTAATGTGACCCGTCCCATGTGTCGTGGGCAATGAACTGGTCGCAATAAACTCGCGACGGCTTTAACGAATACATTATGTTAATGAGCCACCAGTCACTGGACGTAGCTTTGCCCAAATAAGGATTGGCACTGGAACGCAATCAGCAGTGACCCAAGCGGAGGTGACGTCGCGCTCAAGAGCGCGGTGGAATACTTTGGTTACATGACGTCACTAGCGAGTCACACCTCCCCCTGGCGTTTCACGCCGATGAAGTAATGTTGAGAGGTGACGTCACAGAGCGGGATTGGAGTTTTAGTTGATTTAGATTCATTTCCATTGCTCCCTCCCTTGGGTGCGTGGGCTCAGCTACAAAAACAACGTGGACATTATTGTGTATGCACTGTGTGTGTGTGTGTACACTGTGTGTGTGTACACTGTGTGTGTGTGTACACTGTGTGTGTACACTGTGTGTATATACTGTGTGTGTGTGTACTGTGTGTGTACACTGTGTGTGTGCACTGTGTGTATACACTGTGTGTGTGTACACTGTGTGTGTGTGCACTGTGTGTGTGTACTCTGTGTGCATACACTGTGTGTGTGGACAGTGTGTGTACACTGTGTGTGTGTACACTGTGTGTGTGTACACTGTGTGTGTGTACACTCTGTGTATATACTGTGTGTGTGTACACTGTGTGTATACACTGTGTGTGTATGTACACTGTGTGTATGTACACAATGTGTGTGTGTACACTGTGTGTGTACACTGTGTGTGTGTACACTGTGTGTACACTGTGTGTGTGTACACTGTGTGTGTGTACACAATGTGTGTGTGTACACTGTGTGTGTGTGTACACTGTGTGTGTGTACACTGTGTGTGTACAATGTGTGTGTACACTGTGTGTACACTGTGTGTGTGTTTACACTGTGTGTCTGTGTGTACACTGTGTGTACACTGTCTGTGTGTACTCTGTGTGTGTGTACAGTGTGTACACTGTGCGTACGTACACTGTGTGTGCGTACACTGTGTGTGCGTACACTGTGTGTGTGTACACTGTCTGTGTACACTGTGTGTGTGTGTGTGTGTACACACACACACAGTGTATACTGTGTGTACACACACACACAGTGTATACTGTGTGTGTACTCTGTGTGTGTGTACACTGTGTGTGTGCACACTGTGTGTGTACACTGTGTGTACACTGTGTGTGTACAATGTGTGTGTACACTGTGTGTGTGTACACTGTGTGTACACTGTGTGTGTACACTGTGTGTGTACACAATGTGTGTGTACACTGTGTGTGTGTGTGTACTGTGCGTGTGTGTGTACCGTGTGTGTGTGTCGTGCGTGTGTGTGTGTACTGTGCGTGTGTGTGTACTGTGCGTGTGTGTGTGCGTACCGTGCGTGTGTACTGTGCGTGTGTGTGTACTGTGTTTGTGCTGTGTGTGTGTGTACTGTGCGTGTGTGTGTGCACCGTGTGTGTGTACTGTGTCTGTACTATGTGTGTGTGTACTGTGTGTGTGTGTACTGTGTGTGTGTGTATTGTGTGTGTGTGTACTGTGTGTGTGTGTAACGTGTGTGTGTGTAACGTGTTCGGCGGTAGTCCAGCGGTTAGTACGCTGCTCTACGAACATAACGACCCGAGTTTGATTCCCGCTCACAGCCAACACCCAGTGACGATTATTTGAACCGGTTCTGGGCCTCCCCTAGGTCCACTCAGCCTCAAGTGAGTACCCGGTGTGGTGTGCAAACATCATTACTGGGGAGACAAAGGCGGTCGGGCGCGGTGCTGGCCTACCAACTCCCTTCGCGTGCCGCGCCGGCCTTCATAGGTGGTGCTGCTACTTGTTAACCGCACTTGCCCCAACAGTCTGTTAAGGCTACACGGGGGATCTTTGTCTTTGTATCACCACCCAGGAGTCACGGAGCTTTTGAGGCTCCGAGCCACGTGGGGATCCACAACAGCGTGAGGCGGTGCCACTCACCGGTGAGACTCAGGGATATGTGATTTCTAATCGATAGCCTTCCGTCAGTTAACCCATCGCAACTGCTGAGTCTGTCACGCGACTTCCTCCTTCCAGCGAGCCTTTGACGCTTCATGTGGCCTCAAAGTGTACACATTGTGTACGTATACACAATAATGTCCACGTTGTTGTTGCTGAGTTCACGCACTCAAGGGAGGGGGCAATGGAAAATGAATCTAAATCAACTTAAACTCCATGCCCATGACCTCATAGGCATGAAGTGGCAGCGGGAGGTGTATCTCGCTAGTGACGTCATGTCACCAAGGTATTCACACTCCCCCAACTCCGTCCACAGCGCTCTTGAGCGTGACGTCACCTCCGGCGGTTCATTAACATAATGTATTCGTTGAAGCCGTCGAGAGTTTATTGCGACGGGTTCAGCAGCCACGCCCCTTCCCTCGACATATGGGCTGGGCTCATTAACATAATTTATTCAGTTACAGAGCCGCTCATTGTGACGTGGCTAGGTAACAGGAGGCTACCGATCCACGCTTGCACTGAAATCCGAGGTGAGAAATTCTCATGGTGGTCGTGGTGGTTGTTGTTGTTTACCAAGGTAGAGCCTCTCTCTCTCTCGTAGGGATGTCAGTTGAGTAGCAGCGAGCATGGGAATCAACGTCCAGGTTGGAACTTTACAACGCGGGGCCTAGCCACGCGTGGCCTTGCCTCCTGCCCTCGCCTGATTGCATTCACTTTAATTATCTGGCTTAAGTTTAATTTGTCTTCACCCGGCTCGCCACTTTGTAACTTTGTTTTATTGTAAATATTCACGCAGTTTTTATTTTCTTTTGTTAGCAGGCCAAGCCCGCTTGAGCTGCTATACCGCTCTTGTTATCAGAAGCGACCTGCCCACAACAACACAAGGTGAGGCTTTGTCAACGTGTGTAAATGTTTTGACTTAAAACTTTGGTGACTGCAGGAATTAATATTCTTGGTTCTTTCGGTAAAGTCACGAAGATAGAAAATAAAATAAAATAACAATAAAATAAAAAAACTGAAAATAAAGCAAAAAACCCACGACGTTTCGATCGCAACACAAGTGGTCTTTATCTTATTGAATTTAATCTGTTATTTTTATTTTCTATCTACGTGACTTTACTGAAAGAACCAACAATACGTGTGTCAATGTATCTATCGGTCAAAGATGCTAAGCGTGTGCCGCTGTTGACTCTGAATGTGTGGAGGGGAACACCTTCACCACGGGGAGAGAGACAGAGACACGGATAGCCTCGGCTATGTTGATTGATCCTCGATTCATTACTTGGTGGAGTGAGGAAGAATTAATGCTGAGCAGATGAAGGTGGCCAGGCATGGTTCTGGTCACAGCACCACCTGTTTACCGATGGCAGTGTGTGACAGTGTCAAGTTTGTGTTTGAAGTAAAGTCTATTAATTCTGTTGAACACGGAGGTTATATCAAAACAATAGTTTATTTTTGTTTTCCTCTGGAACTCTTTGTAAGAATGGAAACAGGAGGTGAACACAGCACATACATGCAGCTGAAGTCGGAACTGTTCATCCCAGCATTCAAGGACATATGAGCCTGGATTCACACCTGAGTTGCGATTGAACGTTAATGCATTTCTGCATAACAGAAATAGTATTTTCAACACCCTTTGCTATGTCAGTCGAATTTAGCTTTCCTAAATATTCTTTTTGTAGTCAGACAGCCGAAATTGTGTGCTCGGAGTTTTGGGTTAACATTCATTTTGAAGATATGAGGGCTTCCAGGCATATTTAAGACATTTGCCCTCTCATTGTGATGAATTTGGGAAACGTTTTCACTACATCATGAATATAGTAATAAGTATAGACGTGTAAGTCACGTGTTACTGTGTATATATGCATTCCTCTGTGCCTCTAAACTGACTTGTAAATGGCGTGGATATTCTTATTTTCTGTCTGCAGCTGACGCTTCCTCTGACGCTTCCTCTGCAGAATTGGTTTCATGGAGCAAAGGCAGCAGCTCGGTACGACAAGTCAACAATGCGACCAGCGTGCATACAGCACGGACCGGACTGGAAACTTGACACAGCACCAGAGAACTCACACAGGAGAGAAACCCTTCAAATGCAGTGTGTGTGACAAGGCATTTGCATGGCCATCAGTTCTTGAGACCCACCAGAGAACACACACGGGAGAGAAACCCTTCAAGTGTACTCTGTGCGGCAAGGCGTTTTCAGATTCATGTTATCTTGTAATACACCAGAGAACACACACGGGAGAGAAACCCTTCAAGTGCAGTGTTTGTGGGAAGGCATTTTCACGCTCATTTGTTCTTAAAAAACACCAGAGAACACACACGGGAGAGAAACCCTTCAAGTGTACTCTGTGCGGCAAGGCGTTTTCAGATTCATGTCAACTTGTAATACACCAAAGAACACACACGGGAGAGAAACCCTTCACGTGCACAATGTGCGGGATGGCATTTACACAGTCATATAATCTCTTAACACACCAGAGATCACACACGGGAGAGAAACCCTTCAAGTGCAGTGTTTGTTGGAAGGCATGTTCACGGTCATCTACTCTTAAACAACACCAGAGTACACACACAGGAGAGAAACCCTTCAAGTGTACTCTGTGCGGGAAGGCGTTTTCAGATTCATGTCATCTTGTAACACACCAGAGAACACACACGGGAGAGAAACCCTTCAGGTGCACTCTGTGCGGGAAGGCGTTTGCACATTCATCAAATCTTAATGTACACCAAAGAACACACACGGGAGAGAAAGCCTTCAGGTGCACTCTGTGCGGGATCGCGTTTGCACAGTCACCACATCTTAAAGTACACCAGAGAACACACACGGGAGAGAAACCCTTCAAGTGCAGTGTGTGTGGGAAGGCGTTTGCACATTCATCTGATCTTGTAAAACACCAGAGAACACACACAGAGAAACCCTTCAAGTGCAGTGTGTGCGTGAAGGCATTTGCACATTCATCTGATCTTGTAAAACACCAGAGAACACACACAGGAGAGAAACCCTTCAAGTGTACTCTGTGCGGGAAGCCGTTTGCAGATTCATCAAATCTTCAAGTACACCAGAGAACACAAAAGCATCACAAGGAGCGGAGTCTGAAGTCAGCTTGTGAAAGTCAAAGTGCCGCAATGAGCCCATCCCTCATGAAACAAGAACCGGACGAAAATCCCAGCTTGGACACTTTTAAAGGTATAAAGGTGAAATATGAAGAGGTGAAGGTGAAATATGAAGAGGTGATGGTGAAATGTGAAGAAGTGATGAGCGAAGAAGTGAAGGTAAAATGTGAAGATGAAGATTCAACTCCAAAATGGGACCTTTACAACGTGAAGCAGGAGGAGAATTCTGACTGTGAGGCAGAGTGAGGCAACTCCCAGCAGTTTGTGGAAGTGGAGGTGTGGGTGGACTTACTCCTAGACAATACAAAGTCAAGTGGAGACCCGGTAGATGTGTAAGCCAGAGACGATGTCGCTACAATAGATGCATCTTTGTCACAGGCCTTTCATGACAAGAATGTGAAGTTGAACACTTTGTGGGCCTGTGGGTTGGGTAGATCTCTAACCAGGAGCAAGAGCCAATAAGCTCCTAAGCATTCACTATGTTATAATAATTGCTTTTACATGGTGCTGGCTTAATCGCCTCAGCAACTCGGAGTTTTGTGTCGTACCTCGTCTGAAACACTCGAAGAGCATCCCCAAGTAGCAGCTGCCCCTGTGTGGCACAAGGTGGTGGCCCTGCACCGGCCTGCATGTGGACAAGAGCCTGTCTGTAGGGGGCGATGATTGATGTGTCATCTCAGTTGTGTAGTTTGTAGGTAATGTTTAGAATTTGCTACATTTTCACTCAGACGCCAGCATGCAATGGCCTACTCGTTTTGAATGACACAATGGTATGTTTTACATACACTGAAGCAGACTGTGCAACTCTTTTTTTAAAGCTTCTTGTTAATACGATGTAATGTGATGCAGTATATTTCACTGCAGTAATCCAATTTTGTTAATATGCCTGTCAATAATTTAGAATGAATACTTGTCTGGTTTTGTGCATACTTGTAACATTTGATCTGTAAGGGTCAAACATTGAATAAGTGATGTTAGGACAAAGTGTGTGTGTGTTTGAAAGTAACCTGTACGGAGAACTCAGGTGAGACCCCTTGTTCTTGTGATACAGGTCAAACGGTATTTTTGTGTTCCACGAAGCATCTGGAGCAACTCATTGTCTTTGAAATAGGTGGCACACTCGGATCATTCATCAGTTACAAGGCATACCACTTAAAAGCTACACGTATAGGAGGAGGTACATTCTCTACAACACGAATTATAGTTTTGTCTTACGTGTTGAGGCCACGTGATGTGTCGAAGGCTCTCTGCCAGCTCACAGGACAGACCCAAGTGCCGTGTGCTCAATAAGATGACTGACAGAGGCACCACTCCACCGACTTGGTGTGGTAGACGCTCCGCTCGTTGTCGTGAGCGTCGCTCATCCGCCCTCCGTTGTTACTGGAGGGCGACTGCCTCCAACTGCCCAGCAGCGTACTTCACGAGCCTCCTCCACAGAGGCCGATCTTGACACCGCTGGTACCGGTCATCGGCAAGTCCACTCAACTCCACATCCTTCTGTACAGCATCAGTCCATACATTTTTAAGAGTGTTATCGAAATGCCATGGTACAGACAGATGGGCAGATATGAACGAACAGAGCTAATACATTAATATCTCAACCTTGGTTGGAAAGCGTTAAAAAGGAATGTCTTATTTGACCTGAACTGCATATTGCTTGATTTGAGTTAAGGACAATAAAAAAAAACTAATACAGAGATCGTGCACTCACCGGTCCTGGGCCTTCCCTAGGTCGACTCACTTGGTATTAAATAGGTTTATTTCAGCAACTTAGACTTATTAAATAGCCTTATTAAATAGGCTTATTTTAGCGCGTGAGAGGACCTCCTGTAATACTATGATCTTACCAGATACGGAGACAAATTGGCATTAATGCAGATTTGAGGCTATGCGGATGGCTTTGAACCCAATGCACCCTTCAATGGTAATGCACATAATAGAGACATGCTTTGTTCACTTTTCTAAACCCATGCTTTTAATATAATCTCAAGCAATTTTCTCTGCCAGTCATGTTGCCTGATCTTATTGCACACACACAAATGTCCCCCATACAGCCTGCAACAGACTTCTGGGGCAAGTGCTGTTGGTGAGCTCCTATAAACGCCGGCACGCACGGCACTCGAGGGGGAGGGTGGCCAACACCGCACCTGGCCGCCTTTGTCTCCCCTGATATTTACACATCACACTAGGAAGTCATTCAAGGCTACATCGATGTAGGGAAAACCCAAGACTGGTTTAAATATCTGCCAGTGTTGTGTGTCATGAGCAGGAATCCAATTTTGGTCACCGGGTTACGGAGTGCTGTGCGATAGCCACTAAATTACCGCTCCCCACTCGTACACAACAACAAGAACAAAGATCCCCGGTAGAGCATTAACAGACTCTAGGGGCAAGTGCTGTTAGCGAGCACCTATGAAGGCTGGCACGGCACACGAGGGGGGTGGGTAGCCAGCACCGTGCCCGGCCGCCTTTGTTTCCCGAGTGGCGATGCTCACATCACACTGGGTACTCATTTTTAGGCTGAGTCGACCTAGGGAAGGCCCAGGACCGGTTCAGATAATCGTCACTGGCGGTGTTGGCCGTGAGCGGGAAACGATCCCGGGTCTCCGGGTTCGTAGCACAGCGTAGCGCTAACCGCTGCCCTACCGCTCGTACAAAGATACGCTTAAACACGCGCACGCAAATACACATTCTGTTTGACTAACACTTCTTTCAAACCGTACGTAGCCAAACGTTTCCGTTGTAGAGTTTCTGGATAATGTTTGGAATTACCACAATTTTGACCGTGACACCAGCATGCAATGACCTGTGCGTTGTGAGTGACACAATTCTCTGTTTTACATCCGCCGTGAAGCAGAACAGCGCATAATGTGGTGAATGTTACTGGGGTAGCCAAGTGTGCCTGTCGGATTTGAACTTTGAACCTCTGCAACAAATAGAGAATGCGCTACCATAATTCTGGTTCTTTCGGTAAAGAACACGTAGATAGAAAACAAAAAATAAACGAAATAAAAGATAAAAAAAGATTTTAAAAAATACAAATAAATAAAAATAATACATTTTTAAATATTAATTGATATGATGCCACGGGTCGACTGACTGAGATGACTGGCCAACTACACACACTGTTTGTGTGTGTACGTACACACACACAGTGTATACACAACAATGTCCACGTTGTTGCTGAGTTCACACACCCAAGGGAGGGGGCAATGGAAAATGAATCTAAATCAACTTAAATTGCATCCCCGCTCTGTGACGTCACCACTCAGCATGACCTCATCGGCATGAAGTGCCAGCGGGAGGTGTACTTCGCTAGTGACATCATGTCACCAAGCTATTCACACTCCCCCCAACCCGTCCACAGCGCTCTTGAGCGTGACGTCACCTCCGCTTGGGTCACTGCCGATATCAATCCAGTGCCAATCCTTATTTGGGCAAAGCTACGCCCAGTGACTGCGGTTCATTAACATAATGTGTCCGTTATTGCCGTCGGGTTCAGCAGCCACGCCCCATCCCTCGACATATGGGCCGGGCTCATTAACATAATTTATTCATATTCTTAGTTTTTTCGGTAAAGTCACGTTGAAGAGAAACAACAAAATAACAAAATATATATAAAACAATAAAAAATTCTCACGACGTTTCGACCATAACTCAAACGGTCATCATCAGGTGTGTCGGTTTGCATAAATGTATTTTTAAAACGGCACATTTATTTATTTAAAAAAAACGTTGGCGTCACGCGCAGCGATTGGCAGTTTGCCCAGGACTAGTCCATCTATTTTTTTGAAAAGAGGAGGGGGGAGACGACATTTTTTATAATGTATGCTGTCTGAAAGCCACTGTAAGCGTGAACAATCAATCAAGAACTGAAATGATTTATCAAATCTTTCCAATGATTGCTAAGATAGAATCCATCTTCTCGGTTGAAATTGTCTCTGTGCTTGTATATGTGGATAGCCTCATGAACGAATCTCTCATGGAAGCCAGATGGCTTACAAAGAACCTCCGTCTTGGAAAAGTCAATGGCATGTGAGCCTACTGAATTAGAACAATGATCTGCTACGGCCGAGGTGTTGGTCCTACCGTGTTTAAGGTCTGCTTTATGTTCACGAATGCGGTCCGAGACATGGCGTTTGGTTTCTCCAATGTAACTACTACCACAGAGGCAACTTAGTTTGTAGACACCAGGGTATTGTATGTCCGGAATCACATCTTTTATAGACGGAACCAGATCACGGATTTTATGTAATGTGTTGAAACGGACCTGGATCTTGTGTTTATTCAAGATTTTGGAGATCTTTTTTGTGATCCCAGCAATGTAGGGTAAAGTGATGGTTTTGAAAGGCTCCTCAAGAGGGTTCTTCTTCATGGTTTGAGTGATAGCTTTGCGGATTGTATAGTCGGAGTAACCATTAGCCCTAAGAGCTTGGTGTACGTGCTTGAGTTCACTGCTTATGTGTTCCTGGTCGGATATGCATTGGGCTCTATGATACAGAGTCTTGATGAGAGAATTCTTCTGTGATGGATGGTGGTGGGAATCCGGTTTCAGATAAGCATCCGTATGGGTAGCTTTCCTGTAGACAGAGTGGCTCATTGAACCATCAGGTCTCTTTTTAATTAGGACATCCAAAAAAGGTATCTTGCCATCTATTTCGACTTCCATGGTAAATCTGATGGCTGGGTGTATGGAATTGATGTGGTCGAAGAATTGGTCTAGAGCAGGCCGGCCATGTGGCCAGATGACAAAAGTGTCATCAACGTACCTCTTCCATAAGGTTGGGCGCAGAGTGGCAGTCTGGATGGCGTCAGTCTCAAATTTCTCCATGAAAATGTTAGCTATAACTGGAGAAAGGGGGGAGCCCATTGGGGTGCCCTCTGGACCCACCCCTCGGCACCCCTCGGCACCGCCCCTGGACCCGCCCCTGGACCCACCCCTCGGCACCTCTCGGGACCGCCCCTGGACCCACCCCTGGCCCCACCCCTCGGCACCTCTCGGCACCGCCCCTGTACCCGCCCCTGGACCCACCCCTCGGCACCCCTCGGCACCGCCCCTGGACCCACCCCTCGGCACCGCCCCTGGACCCACCCCTCAGCACCGCCCCTGGACCCACCCCTGGACCCACCCCTCGGCACCCCTCGGCACCGCCCCTGGACCCACCCCTCGGCACCCCTCGGCACTGCCCCTGGACCCACCCATCGGCACCCCTCCTCACCGCCCCTAGACCCACCCCTCGGCACCCCTCGGCACCGCCCCTGGACCCAGCCATCGGCACCCCTCGGCACCGCCCCTGGACCCACCCCTCGGCACCCCTCGGCACCGCCCCTGGACCCCTTCATTTCATGTCCTTGCCTTCCATACTCCAGGTAACTTATTTCACGTGTGTGTATAAAGATATGTAGGCCCGCTGGTCTCTTCGTGAAACTGCAATGAAAAAGCACCAGGGGAGGCAGCTCTCACATCTGCCTCACTGAGGGGGACGTGTCTAACACGCCCCCTCAGTGAGGCCACGCCCACATCAGTGAGGCCACGCCCCCCTCAGTGTGTGAATCTGGCTCTGACACTAGCCAGTGCCTCCCCAGCCATTGACCTCACCGCACGTCACTGATAGAGACCCACGGAGAGCCACAGAAACCAGCACACTCACAGAGACCTACAGAGACCCACACAGAGGTGACGGTGTTGGAGGCGATGACGGTTGTGATGGTTGCTGTGACAGCACAGGAGGGGCCGAGCAAGAATCCGACCGGTGACAACCGCCGGCCATGGAGAGGGGCCGAGGTCGAGGAGGAGAAATCAACCGCGGGAGGATCTCCGACATCTCGGACAGGCTAAGGCAGCTGATTGACGCCGACAGGGGGCAGCAGCGGCCTCCGGACAGGGAGGGCCGGGGGCGGGGGGTCAGCAGCGGGGCCGGAGGCGACAGGGAGTCGAGGAGGGACTCACGGGTGAGGCAGAGGGAGGCGGTGGAGCAGGCGAGGGTTGCGATGGAGCGCGAGGTGTTCTTGAGGGAGCAGTTCTCGCGGCATCGGAGTTCTGTCGAGAGGCGACGGGAGCTACAGGAGCTCGCCAGCCGGGGGCGGAACGTCCACTTCAACCCGACGGAGGAGGCGTGGAGACACGCCGGTGGGGGCACGGCGGGGCGCGGGGGGAGAGGTGGAGGGAGCAGAGTTGGGGGAGGGGGGGTTATAGAGGAGGCGGAGGGAGGAGGGCTGGGTGGAGCGGGGGGAGGGGTGGAGAGAGGGGGAGGAGGAGGGAGGGCGGAGGGAGGGGGTGCAGGGGGGGGCGCGGAGAGGGGTCGGAGGGGGCGTGAGTGGATGGAGCAACTGCGACAGGCAATGACGCTGAGATGGAACCCGTATCATCAGTTCGGGAGGGGGGGGTCAGGAGGGACGAGCAGTGGGTGAGGGAGATAGGGAGGGAAGAGAGGGGTGGGAGGGAGGGGAGGGGTGGAAGGAAGGGAGGGGAGGAGGGAGGGGAGAGAGGGGTGGGAGGGAAGGGGGGAGGGAGGAAGGGGAGGATGGAGGGGGGTGTGTGCGGCCTGCTCCAAGCGTCTCAGCATCGCACCGTGCGGGGGTGGTGAGTGGTGTCAAAATGCCTCCAAGGGACCCCAGGTCTCCACGTGGAATCCTGGGGAGGTTTCCGTCTTTTTGCGTTCGGGCCTCGGACGTGGAGTTGTTGTAGACATGTTGGGCTGAGTTAGCCCCCAACCAGGGATTGAACTGGTGTCCTTCCTCGTTCGATGGTTATCGTTTGTTTGTGGACGTTAATTATTTTGACATTAGGTTTAAAGTTACCTTTGCCGAATGCCACAATTGACACTGGGCGTGCGTTCATTAAAAGCGGTTCGAAATGTGTGGAGGATCGAACTGAATTACCTTATACAGGCTGTGTTTATCTATAGTGGGTATTACATCTGGGTGAAAGGATCCACCAGGGAAGCCTCTGAAACGTTCCCGAAGGTTCCAAGAGGGGCGTGGCCAGAGGCGGGGCTTAGCCTCCGCGGAGCGAATATAAGCCGGGGGCACAGCAACGTTAGGGGTCGGTGTTGAAGATCGAGAGGAGCTCCCCATCGCTGCTGCTGCCCCGCCATCTCCGCCGGCCACGTGGCGGCGAGACCTCCAGTCGCTCAGCCGCTCCCCAGCGCGCCGTCAGCCGGCGGCGTGTTGGTGAGCGGGGTGAGCGCGGGTGGACATCCGCAGAGAGAGAGAGAGATAGAGGAACAAGTCTGTGCCGAATATTTATTAATAAACAAACTTCAAGTCTTTACCGTGTCGGAGCCAGTCATTACATGATTATAAAAATTGTGTGCAGTGCAAGGGGCATGTCCCCGCAGCTGTATGAAATACACTACACTACACACTACTACACTATACACTACACTATACACTACACTATACACTACACTACTCTACACTACACTATACACTACACTACACACTAGTGCTGTGCTAGTACACTATACACTACACTATACACTACACTACACACGAGTGCTGTGCTAGTACACTACACTATACACTACACTACACGCTAGTGCTGTGCTAGTACACTACACGATACATTACTCTACACTACACTATACACTACACTATACACTACACACTAGTGCTGTGCTAGTACACTACACTATACATTACACTACTCTACACTACACACTAGTGCTGTGCTAGTACACTACACTATACACTACACACTAGTGCTGTGCTAGTACACTACACTATACACTACACTACACACTAGTGCTGTGCTAGTACACTACACTATACACTACACTACACACTAGTGCTGTGCTAGTACACTACACTATACACTAAACTACTCTACACTATACTATACACTACACTACACACTAGTGCTGTGCTATTACACTACACTATAAACTACTATACACTACACTACACACTAGTGCTGTGCTAGTACACTACACTATACACTAAACTACTCTACACTACACTATACACTACACTAGTGCTGTGCTAGTACACTACACTATATACTACACTATACACTACACACTAGTGCTGTGCTAGTACACTGCACTATACACTACTCTACACTATACACTATTATACACTACACTACTATACACTACACTATACACTACTCTACACTACACATGCTGTGCTAGTACACTACACTATACTATACACTACACTATACACTGCACTATACACTACACTACTCTACACTACAGACTAGTGCTGTGCTAGTACACTACACTATACACTACACACTAGTGCTCTGTTAGTACACTACACTATACACTAAACTACTCTACACTATACTATACACTACACTACACACTAGTGCTGTGCTATTACACTACACTATAAACTACTATACACTACACTACACACTAGTGCTGTGCTAGTACACTACACTATACACTAAACTACTCTACACTACACTATACACTACACTAGTGCTGTGCTAGTACACTACACTATATACTACACTATACACTACACACTAGTGCTGTGCTAGTACACTGCACTATACACTACTCTACACTATACACTATTATACACTACACTACTATACACTACACTATACACTACACTATACACTACTCTACACTACACATGCTGTGCTAGTACACTACACTATACTCTACACTATACACTACACTATACACTGCACTATACACTACACTACTCTACACTACAGACTAGTGCTGTGCTAGTACACTACACTATACACTACACACTAGTGCTCTGTTAGTACACTACACTATACACTAAACTATACATTACACTATACACTACACTACACACTAGTGCTGTGCTAGTACACTACACTATACACTACACTACTCTACACTACCCTATACACTACGCTATACACTACACTACACACTAGTGCTGTGCTAGTACACTACACTATACACTACACAGTACACTACACTATACACTACACTAGTGCTGTGCTAGTACACTACACTATACACTACACAATACACTACACTACACACTAGTGCTGTGCGAGTACACTACACTATACACTACACTACACACTAGTGCTGTGCTAGTACACTACACTATACACTACACTATACACTACACAATACACTACACTACACGCTAGTGCTGTGCTAGTACACTACACTATACACTACACAGTACACTACACTACACACTAGTGCTGTGCTAGTACACTAAACACTACACTGCACACTAGTGCTGTGCTAGTACAATATACTATACACTACACTATACACTACACTACACACTAGTGCTGTGCTAGAACACTACACTATACACTACACTACACACTAGTGCTATGCTAGTACACTACACTAAACTACTCTACACTACACTATGCACTACTATACACTACACTATACACTACACTACACACTAGTGCTGTGCTAGTACACTACACTATACACTACACTATACACTACACACTATCGCTGTGCTAGTACCATAAACTATACACTACACACTACTATACACTACACTATACACTACACGCTAGTGCTGTGCTAGTACACTACTATATACACTACACTATACACTACTATATACTACACTATACACTACTATATACACTACACTATACACTACACTATACACTACACTATACACTCGTGCTGTGCTAGTGACGAATTGGCACGTTCTGTTTACGTGACAACCCTTACTAGTTGGCTGTGTCGGGTGGTGGCGGGTTTTAACGACACAACATTTATATATTTATGCGATGAAACCCAAAAACTTCTATTATCGATTCACTACGTTATACACAACATATTTGCACTCATAAGTCGCTTGCCTACTCGGTGTTTCGTATCGAATCTCATCTCAAACAATCGAAGGGTGCCCCTAAGTGGCAGCTGCCCCTGTGTGGCACAAGGTGGCCCTACACCAGCCTGCACGTGGGCATGAGTATGTCGGTAAGGAGGCGATCATTGACGCGTCATCTCTCTTGTGGAGATTCTGGATAATGTTACTGGAATTACCACAATTTTGACCGTGACACCAACACGCAATATGACCTGTGCGTTTTGAGTGACACAATACTATGTTTGACATCCGCTGTTAAGCAGACTGCGCATATTGTGGTGAATGTTACTGGGGTGGGCAGGTGTGCCTGTCGGGTTTGAACCTTAAACCTCTGCAACAAATTTGAGAATGCGCTACCATATTCCTGGTTCTTTCGGTAAAGTCACGTAGGTAAAAAACAAAAAATAAACAGAATTAAAGATAAAAATAATAAATTAACATTTTAATAAAATTCGTAACAAGTAAAAATAATAAATTGAAAATAATAAATTGATGAAAAGATGCCATGGGTCGACTGACTGAGATGACTGGCCAATGCACCACCTGTGCCTCCCACTACACACACACAGTGTACACACACACAGTGTACACACACACAGTGTACACACACACAGTGTACGTACACACACAGTGTGTACACACACAGTGTACACACACACACAGTGTACACACACACAGAGTGGACACACACAGAGTGGACACACACACAGTGTACACACAGACACAGTGTATACACACACAGTGTACACAGAGTGGACACACACACAGTATACACACACACAGTGTACACACACAGAGTGTACACACACACAGTGTACACACACACAGACTGTTGGGGCAAGTGCTGTTAGCGAGCACCTAACACAAAGACAAAGATCTCCCGTGTAGCCTTGAACAGAATGTTGGGGCAAGTGCTGTTAGCACCCAACACAAAGACAAAGATCCCCCGTATAACCTGAGCAGACTGTTAGGGCAAGTGCTGTTAGTGAGCACCTAACACAGACCAAGATCCCCCGTGTAGCCTGAACAGAATGTTGGGGCAAGTGCTGTTAGCACCCAACACAAAGACAAAGATCCCCCGTGTAGCCTTGAACAGACTGTGAATAAAAAAATATTTAAAATATCACGAAGTCGTGATTTTTTTTATATATCACGAAGTCGTTTCACATATAAGCAAGGACAAAGGATCATGCAACTTAGTCTTGCAGAGGAGAGGGGTGATGTGTTGCTAGGTGCTGACCGACAGCGTCGCTGAAAGTTTCATTCTACATTTACCCTGATAGTTTAAGTCGCTTTGCAGAGTCAAGGATTTCGATGAGCGATAAGAGATGCGAGAAGCTAAGAGCCGCGCGAATACAATTGATGAGTTCTGAGAGTGAGTGAGGAGCTGCGAGCAGAATCGTGCGCCGCCCGGAGAGAAAGACAAAGGCGGTCGGGCGTGGTGCTGGCCACCCACCCCCTCGTGTGCCGTGCCGGTCTTCATAGGTGCTGCTCGCTAACAGCACTTGCCCCTACAGTCTGTTAAGGCTACACGGGGGATCTTTTGTCTTTTGTGTGTGTGACTGCCGCGCGCCAAAGCACTTGCTCGGATGATGCCAAAAACAAACACCCCACTCACCCACCCAACCAGCCGTGTATATATGTGTGTGTATGTGTGTGTATACAGTGAGGGAAAAAAGTATTTGATGCCCTGCTGATTTTGTAGGTTTGCCCACTGACAAAGAAATGATCAGTCCATAATTTTAATGGTAGGTTTATTTGAACAGTGAGAGACAGAACCAAGTTCACTTTGTTGCGAGGAGTCTGCTTCAATACGCGCCTCCGAGAAAGCACACGCGCCCAAAGGCCAACGTGGGCTCCTCCACCACCACCACCACCACCAAACTATTTGATTTTGAAAACATTGTGAAGTTTGGGGAAGGCGTGTTTAACGCATCTTGAGTCGCGTCGTATTTCAGTGACGGAAGTTATTTTTGACCGATACGGGTCAAGGAATTCTAGATTTGAAGCTTTCGTGACTGCAAGGATCCATACTCTTTGGTTCTATTCGGTAAAGCCACGTAGGTCAAAAAATAAAACAACAAAAATCACGACGTTTCGGCCACAACACCACAAGCGGCCTTCATCAGGTGAAGGGACCTTTAAGCTTAAAGGTCCGTGGTCTGAGCGTGGCTGTTCCACTCCAGCGCTGTCCTCGAGACAGCCTGATCCCTTCACCTGATGAAGGCCGCTTGTGTCGTGGCCGAAGTCGTGATTTTTGTTGTTTTATTTTTTTACCTACGTGGTGACTTTACCGAATAGAACCAAAGAGTACGGGGGTCAAGGGGCCATCGGGTCCCCCCCGTACGCCGCACGCCGCACGCTCGATGCCACGGCTCCCCATGGTGGCTCGCGGCAGGGAGCGAGGCGCCCCAGGCTGACTCGACTCTCGTGTGCGTGACCGACACCCGGTCCTCCTCACTGACACGTTAGACCAGCTGACAGACGGACGAGTTTGTGTTTGATCACGTATGTCGACTCGAACAGAGATTCTGTGCGTACGTGTTTTTTTTAATCTGCATTGATGCTAATAATAATGTATCTTTTTTTTTACTTACATGTAAAAACCCGCCTCGATTACATTTTCAATTTCAAACAGCGCACGTATTGGTGTGTGTGCGTGCGTGTGTCTAATGTACTTATGCGGACACAGCGCCAATCGTACAGAATGATAGAGTAAAACCAGGAATTACAGTGCACAGCAGTGCCTCCTAACCCGGGGTGCACGGACTCCCTGTTGGGGGGGTTCGTTGGGCAGATTTCTTTTTCAGAAGGCAAAATAGAATCGAAAACACAAATTAAGCCGCGGGCACGTGTAAGTGGCAACTTGTCTCATCAAACTCTACGTATTTGTTAACAATTGTAAATATATATAAAACAAAAAAATAACGATGGGATTCCTCCCGTGTATAAATAATCATCCTGATGAACGAATCTGATTCTATTTTGATTTAAAGCTTTCGTGACTGCAGTAATTCATATTCTTAGTTCTTTCGGTAAAGTCACGTTGAAGGGAAGCAACAAAATAATAAAATATATAAATAAATATTTATTGCTTATAGATTTTATTATTTTGTTGTTTCCCTTCAACGTGACTTTACCGAAAGAACTAAGAATATGAATCTGATTCTCTTCTTTGGTTCTTTCGGTTAAAGTCACCACCACGTAGAATGAGAATAAAATAATAGAATTGATCAAATAAAATAACACAATAAAATTCTCACGACGTTTCGGCCACAACACAAGCAGCCTTCATCAGGTGAGCGTGGCTGTGTTCGCTCCAGCGCTGTCCTCCAGACAGTCTCGTCCCTTCACCTGATGAAGGCCGCTTGTGTTGTGGCCGAAACGTCGTGAGAATTTTATCGTGTTATTTCTGTTTATCAATTTATTATTTTATTCTCATTCTACGTGGTGGTGACTTTACCGAGAGAACCAAAGAAGATGAATCCTTGCAGTCACGAAAGCTTTAAATCGGAATCTGATTCTGTGGGGCATGCGCCCGTCCGGAGGGCTCGCTGCGTCGTAAAGCGCTCGGTCCATCGCTGCCCTCCGCGTTTCCGCTTACCCGTGGTTTACAATAAAAATGTCCATCTTGACCGCGTTGTAGACGTCAGCTGCG
The DNA here is from genome assembly GCF_048934315.1 of Petromyzon marinus. Lineage (NCBI taxonomy): Eukaryota > Metazoa > Chordata > Hyperoartia > Petromyzontiformes > Petromyzontidae > Petromyzon > Petromyzon marinus. The sequence goes on from NW_027423012.1 coordinate 1,036,453, forward strand.
TAGACACGACACGGAAAGAAACCGACGTCCCAATGTCTAGGGCGAGATCCCGCTGTGTTTCGCGGAAACGTCTTCGTGTGATGCGGGGGGGCGGGGGGGGGGGGCTTGGTTTGTGCCGGTGGTCGAGCGGTCGGGCGGTGGGCGGTGCCCACCGCTCGACCGCGGAGGGGTTTCGATTTGAAGCTTTCGTGACTGCAAGGATTCATCTTCCTTGGTTCTTTCGGTAAAGTCACCACCACGTAGAATGAGAATAAAATAATAAATTGATAAAATAAAATAACACAATACAATTCTCATGACGTTTCGGCCACAACACAAGCAGCCTTCTTCAGGTGAAAGGAACAAACCTGTCGGGACGACAGAGCTTCAATGAATGTGTCGTCCCTACAGGTCTGTTCCTTTCACCTGAAGAAGGCCACTTGTGTTGTGGCCGAAACGTTGTGAGAATTTTATTGTGTTATTTTATTATTTTATTCTCATTCTACATGGTGGTGACTTTACCGAAAGAACCAAAGAACGCGGCGGGGTTGTGCGTCGTACGGTGCCGCGGGCCGGTCCCCGCGCAAAGTGCCGTTGCAGCGGGCGGCCCCTTACACCAGCTCCAGCACCTGAGGACAAAGAGAGTGGGTTGGTGGGGGAAAGACGGCGACGATGATGACGACGACGATGACGATGATGATGGGTACAAGCAACGGACAAGTGAAACGCGTTTGGCGAGCGCCTATTGAGACCGCCACACCGTCGCGGTGGTGGCGATGTGGCCCTGGGGTACACCCCTGGCCTGCTTTTGTCTTCCCCAGTGCCGATGTTTTACACACCGCAGCAGGCAGTCATTTCAGCTCGGGCGAGCTCAAGGGGAGGTTCCTTGAATCGGTTCAACATCACTCGTTCCCGATGTTGGCCGTGGCCGGAAATCGAACCGGGGCTCCTGCGGTTATTCAAAGCACAGCTACACCACCGCTACCCAAGTAACCACACTTACACACACAAGAAAATCCCACCCTTTAGTCATTGTAGCAGCAAGTGTTAACAAGCACCTATTAAATTTTGATTGAAAGCTTTCGTGACTGCAGTAATTCATATTCTTAGCTCTTTCGGTAAAGTCACGTTGAAGGTGACTTTACCGAAAGAGCTAAGAATAAGCACCGATTAAAGCCAACAAGACAAAAAATCAAAGGCAGATATGTCCACTACGAAGATCGGAATGATTTCGTCTCCCCAATGCTGGTGTTCACGCACCACACGACATACTTATTTAAGGCATAGCTTGACCTAGAAGGATGCCCGCTAGCATTTGATACATCGACTCGTCTGTGACGTGAGCCGTGGCAGGGAAGTGAACCTCTCTCAATGGGCTCACAGCACAATGCACACATCACCGCACCAACATTCCCCCACACACACACACACCTGGACGAGTGATCGCAATTGAGCAAACAAAAATAAAATCAGCGGGTCACTGCACATCTCATCATCAGCAACAGGCAATGAACAAAGTCCCCACGAAGGTTATACCGAGTAACGATTCTACCACGCCAAAAAAGTCCCACTTGCAACATGGCCGAAGTTACATCCCTCACACAACATTGCTGCCGTGACATCCCCCATGTCACATGGCCACCATGACAACCCCATGCAACATGGCCGCTGTGATATCCCTCATGCAACGTGGCCATCCTATAGACTGCCATGCATCATGGCCACCGTGAAATCCCCCACATAACATGTCCAGAGTGATGTCCCCCATGCAACATGGCCATAGTAATGTACCCCATACTACATGGCTGCCGTGACATCCCCCATGCAAAATTGCCAAAATGAAGTCACCCGTGCAACATGGCTGCCATAAAGTCCCCTAAGCAACATGGCCACCGTCAAGTCCCCCATGCAAAATGGCGGTAGTGACTTCCCCCCATTCAACGATGGACATGTTTGCTCACTGCTGTTCTCACCTCGAGGCGATTTACTGCGGATAGGGCCGGTGCCGGCTGCTGACAGCGCGCTCCACGTGTTGTCAGAGACTCCCTGCCTCCTTCTCGCTCCAGCTTGGCTCGTCTACACGCACATACACACACAAAAACAATATTGGAGTAGGCTCCTCTACACAGACTTCAAATAAACAGTAGGCCTCAGGGTCGGGGTCGAACCCACGACCTCCTGTATACCAAGTGAGGTTGTTAACATCTCATAGCCACCGTGGTGCCACAGAGTAGTGTACAGGCATCACAAACACTCACTCCATCTCGCGGAGGATCGTTCCACGGTTCGGTTCGCAAGTGCGAGTTGTAAGTCGATGTTAAACAAATATATATTTCATGGAAGCTCGTTCGTAAGTGTGGGTGGTGTTTGTAAGTGTGGGTGGTGTTCGTAAGTGTGGGTGGTGTTCGTAAGTGCTAGTGGTGTTCGTAAGTGCTGGTGGTGTTAGTAAGTCGAGTGTAGGGGCCCATGCGTACCTCCATGGTGCTGATGCTCAGAGTGGCTTTGCTCACGCAGCAGTCCCCAAGGTCTCTGTGTGGAAAGCTGTGAGTGGGGGGGTGGGAGGGGGGTGGAGATGGTGTAGAGAGTCACAACACGAACTCACATCCTCACCACTGTCCCACGTCCCCCCACCAGGAACCCACCATCCTCACCACGAACCCCCATCCTCACTACGAACTCACAACACTGACTCACATTATCACCACAAACTCACATGGACTCACATCCTCACCACGGACCCAGCCTCACAAATAACCCACAACACAGACCTACAAACTTAACACAAACCCACAAGACGGACTGACACACTCACCACGAACCCACAACATGGATCTACACACTGACCACGGACCCACACATACACCATGAGCCCACAACACCGACCCACACACTCACCACGAGCCCACACACTCACCTCGTCAAAGGTTTGGCACGGATGGCTTCAGCAGAAGTTGGACGAAGATGATGAAGCTGAAGCAGCTGAAATTTGAGAAGCGGCCGTCTCCTTCACTCCCGTCTCGAACTGTGAGGAAACACGTGGTGATTGCGACGTCACCGGTGCTGTCAGCCACGCCCCTCCGAGTGACGTCCCAGTGCGAGACCACGCCCCCGGAAGCCGCCTCCCGCCCCGCCTCTTTCGGCGACCCCCACCTCCACCCCCAGCTTCTACTTCCGCTTCCGGTCGGGGCGAATGGCGGCGATGGCGGGAAAAATCTGAACCCTGTCTGGGCCTCCTCGAGGTCGACTCAGCCTGAAGATGCCGACACGGGGCTCTGTGTGAGGTGAGTCTGTGTGTGTCTGTGTGTGGTGAGTCTGTGAGTGTCTGTGTGTGGTGAGTCTGTGAGTCTCTGTGTGTCTGTGTGAGGTGAGTCCGTGGGTCTCTGTGTGTGGTGAGTCTGTGTGTGTCTGTGTGTATCTGTGTGTGTCTGTGTGAGGTGAGTCTCTGGGTCTCTGTGTGTGGTGAGTCTGTGGATCTCTGTGTGTGTCTGTGTGTGGTGAGTTTGTGGGTCTGTGTGTGTGTCTGTGTGTGGTGAGTCTGTGTGTCTCTGTGTGTTGAAGTCTGTGGGTCTCTGTGTGAGGTGAGTGTGTGGGTTTCTGTGTGTGGTGAGGGACATGGTGAGCGCTGTCTGACAGTGCTGAGTGGCACCACGCTCTGTGTGCGGTGCCGACCCCTACAGGATAGGGTGTGAGAGTGCTGGCCATGGGAATGGGGTTACCAAGGGCCATGGCACTTGACCACGAAGGACACGTGACCGGTAAAGTGTACACAGGGCCCCCAGGTGGGGGCTAGGGGTGGTCACGTGTCAGGGCCGGGAACCCGCTAGAGGATTCCAGAAGGTGGTCGTGGCCAAGGGCGGAGCCACCCCCGCCACAGAGGATAAAAGCCGGGTCCCTGAGAGGGACCGGCTGCTGTTGTTCATCCTGAAGAATCTACGTCCTACAAGAGTCACCAACACGTGGACCCGGACCCCGGCCAGGGTCCGGTCCGTCGGAGCTAATTCCCGTGTAATTAGTGTAGATAGCCTGGTGGTCCACCACCATAGGTTGTTCATGTGTTAAGGGGTAGTACCCCGTGTGTCGGTTGAAGAAGTGCATCTGTGACTCAGTTGAATTCATTACACATATTTACTGATGTATCCTTTAACAAAAAGCATTACAAATTGACGTAAGCATTTGCCAGTGTTAGTTAATAAAATTCAGTGTAAAACAGGAAATGGCTGTAGTTGATTACCCCAAACTAATTACAGTATCATTAATTATATGGTTCTATTGTACACTAAACGACGCATGTGTTGCTTGTTGTGGCACAGACCTGCCAATACGGCCTTGTGTGCTTTAAACTCCTGGCCACCAACACGAAGCAGGCAGTCAGTGAAGCGGGAATTGTCCCAGATCTCCCCGAAGTCAACTGCCAGCCGGCAATCTGGCACTTTCAATGTACTCATGCTGGATTGACCAGAAATGTTCACGGAATCCTGCACCACACTAACCTGCATAGACATCAACCAGCTTTGAGAAGGCATTTGATGATTTTTTTTTACAAATCCTCACTTAACTACACATTTTGCATGAAGATGTAGGCTTTGGTTCAATCAAGCAAGCAAATCTGCACAGACATCCTATATCAGAACAAGTGTTGTGAATGCCAAAATAGTGGTCCGTGAAATGTTTTTCATATTAATCAATTTTCATTCTATATTTTTGTCAAGTTATTTTACACTGTATAAACAGTTTAAACAGGTAGTGAGGCCCCTAATTATGGGTTCTGCACAACAACAGAGGAAGTGAACAGCCCTTCTTGATGTGCTTCCTTTCATTATCAAAAATGCTTGTATTTTGTAAAGGATTTTAAAGGTAAAAAATGTAAATCTGGCTGATTAAAAGGACCCCCCTAAGGACAAGAAACATTTACATCAAACTGGCTGATGTCCGAGAATAGGAAAAGGAATTCATGTGGCGATATTTAAACAAAACACTTTATGTAATACCTGACATTCTAGTTTATAAAAATGTCAAGGTTTAAATATAAACACTATCCAGAGGGAGAAAACCTAAAAAAAATTATGCTTGATTATTTAATTGTTGTGCTATGTTAACTCTAGCATCAGTGGAGGAAAAAAGTGCTTGTAAAAACGTTAACAATTTCCTTGTATGGAACAGGGAAAGTAATTATTACAATCTTCAATTAAGTAGAATATTGACTCCAACTGTGCAATTGTAATGAATAAAATAGAAAATTTCACATTAGCTGCAGCATGTCATACTTACTTCACCAAAGAGTGTCAGTTTGTTATCTGGAAGCAAGCTATTAGATTCATCAAGCAAAAAATCTCTTCGAATGTATTTTTTAAATCCCCAGTCTTTTCCTTGGAAAAAGCGGTATGCTCGTGGGCTCTCTGTAAAAAAATAGATTTCAAACAATACTCACCAGTTCTTACAATAAACTGTGGTAATTTCATGTAATGGGAAAAAAAAACTTAATTCTATTTTCAAAGTGTAAAGACAGCAATGTATTCTAAAGCCCTGCGCCACGGTGGCAGTCAACTACCTCGCCTGGTATATAGGTCATGGGTTCAATCTCAACCCTGATGCCTGCATATTTGGAATCTGCATGTTCTCCTTGTGGTTGCATGTATTTTTATCCAGGTCTACCGGTTTTTCCCTCCATATTTATAAAAATCCAGAGTATTTGGCTGCTATACATTTCCACACAATAAGCCATCTCATTAAGCTATCGTTTGTGGCCGGGGCACTTCTGAAAAAGAGCTATGTACAGTGAGGGAAAACAGTATTTGATTCCCTGCTGATTTTGTACGTTTGCCCACTGACAAAGAAATGATCAGTCTATAATTTTAATGGTAGGTTTATTGAACAGTGAGAGACAGAAAAACAACAAAATTCAGAAAAACGCATGTCAAAAATGTTATAAATTGATTTGCATTTTAATGAGGGAAATAAGTATTTGACCCCTCTGCAAAACATGACCTAGTACTTGGTGGCAAAACCCTTGTTGGCAATCACAGAGGTCAGACGTTTCTTGTAGTTGGCCACCTGGTTTGCACACATCTCAGGAGGGATTTTGTCCCACTCCTCTTTGCAGATCTTCTCCAAGTCATTAAGGTTTCGAGGCTGACGTTTGGCAACTCGAACCTTCAGCTCCCTCCACATATTTTCTATGGGATTAAGGTCTGGAGACTGGCTAGGCCACTCCAGGACCTTAATTGTGCTTTTTCTTGAGCCACTCCTTTGTTGCCTTGGCCGTGTGTTTTGGGTTATTGTCATGCTGGAATACCCATACAGGACCCATTTTCAATGCCCTGGCTGAGGGAAGGAGGTTCTCACCCAAGATTTGACGGTACATGGCCCCGTCCATTTTCCCTTTGATGCGGTGAAGTTGTCCCGTCCCCTTAGCAGAAAAACACCCCCAAAGCATAATGTTTACACCTCCATGTTTGACAGTGGGGATGGTGTTCTTGGGGTCATAGGCAGCATTCCTCCTCCTCCAAACACGGCGAGTTGAGTTGATGCCAAAGAGGTCCATTTTGGTCTCATCTGACCACAACACTTTCACCCAATTGTCCTCTGAATCACTCAGATGTTCATTGGCAAGCTTCAGACAGGCATGTATATGTACTTTGTTGAGCAGGGCCCCCTGCGGGCGCTTCAGGATTTCAGTCCTTCATGGCGTAGTGTGTTACCAATTGTTTTCTTGGTGACTATGGTCCCAGCTGCCTTGAGATCATTGACAAGATCCTCCCGTGTAGTTCTGGGCTGATTCCTCACCGTTCTCATGATCATTGCAACCCCACGAGGTGAGATCTTGCATGGGGCTCCAGACCGAGGGAGATTGACAGTTCTTTTGTGTTTCTTCCATTTGCGAATAATCGCATCAACTGTTGTCACCTTCTCACCAAGCTGCTTGGCAATGGTCTTGTAGCCCATTCCAGCCTTGTGTAGGTCTACAATCTTGTCCCTGACATCCTTGGAGAGCTCTTTGGTCTTGGCCATGGTGGAGAGTTTGGAATCTGATTGATTGATTGCTTCTTTTATACAGGTAACAAGCTGAGATTAGGAGCACTCCCTTTAAGAGTGTGCTCCTAATCTCAGCTCGTTACCTGTATAAAAGACACCTGGGAGCCAGAAATCTTTCTGATTGAGAGGGAGTCAAATACTTATTTCCCTCATTAAAATGCCAATCAATTTATAAAATTTTTGACATGCGTTTTTCTGGATTTTGTTGTTATTCTGTCTCTCACTGTTCAAATAAACCTACCATTAAAATTATAGACTGATCAGTTCTTTGTTAGTGGGCAAACGTACAAAATCAGCAGGGCATCAAATACTTTTTTCCCACACTGTAGCTCAGTGGGCCTTGCCTGGTAAAATAAAAATAGTTCAGTTTAGCTTTTAACTTCAAGCTAGATGAAAATCAGACCTGGATTTAAGTGTATGAAGATATAGTTCATATGGATTACGTGAATGTGTTTGTGTATTCATAATGCTTGTCTTTGTAAACATGGTTGTGTGACGTGAGTTACATGTTAACATTACCAAAGACAACACCAAAGCAAATAATAAGAAAAAAACATGAAAGTTAAAAACAAAAAGATAGATTTAGACTCTCAGAAAAATGTTAATAGCCTTAGCAAAGCACAGTAAATGTATGGATGTCATCACTTAAAATAGTTATCGCGCATTGAAAGAGTATCCTGAAAGTAATAAGGCATTTATAAAACAAACAATATGAACCACTAAAGCAAGGTAAAGGAGAAGTGTGAAATGGGATGAAAATGCCAACCTTTGTAAAACCACCAGAAATGAATAAAAAAATGGATGAGAATACAAACAAAAATAATGAAGTTGTAATAAACAGTGAGTGCAAGCAGAAAAAATAAAGCCGTCACTTGATAAATTACAATGGAATAACACATGGTGAAGATTGTAAAACTAGGAAAAGAAATGTCCGTGAATGACAATGTCCAGGTACACTAAGCAAAATAAAATTATTATTGGAGGGTCAATATCATGGAAAACACAAAAAATATGCATAATGGCAACTTCTGAAGGTGGAACAGGATCAAGAGCACTTTTGGAATATGAATTTGATAATGAAAAGTTGCAATGTGCTACAGGATGAAAGATTCCAATCTAGTGCATATTACCTACTATGAAACACTGATTACAAATAGAAACACTGACAAATGGAACAAAACTAAAAAGTACACAAAGCGTGGAGAGAAGTATGTTGAGAATTACAGTGAGAAACTGAAAGAGGAACACGTTGGTCAAATCAAAACAGCAAATTAGAGACATCATATTCACTGTTGTAAATATAGATTGGGCTTGGACAGGACACATCGCTAAATGGGATGGTTGATGGATGAGACTAGTGGTCGAATAGGAAGAAAAGTAGAGTACATGCCCAAGACGATGTCAAACGTAGACAAGGAGATATTAGATCAGCTCATGTGAAGGATGAGGGATGGTGTTCGTAAGGTTTATAAAATGTTTCCAGCAGTCGATAAATAATGGCTGATTATGATATAATCCTGTTACCAAATACACATATGACGTGAATTGATACTTAAATACAAGTAGTTTCACCCATAGCCTTGGTTTCCTCTCCCTTGGCATTAAGAATAGAAACCTTGAACTTGGCGTAGACTTCACTCTTGGGACAGCTGACCAATAACAAGTACAACGATAGGTAATCTTTACTCTTTCGATTTAAAGCTTTCGTGACTGCAATGATTCATCTTCTTTGGTTCTTTCGGTAAAGTCACGTAGAATGAGAATAAAATAATAAATTGATAAAATAAAATAACACAATAATATTCTCACGACGTTTCGGCCACAACACAAGCGGCCTTCATCAGGTGAAGGGGGCGAGACTGTCTGGTAGGACAGTGCTGGAGTGAGAGAGCCACGTTCAGATCACGGCTTTTAAGCTGTGTGAGAGGAACAAAGAGTACGGAAATTTGAGGGCTCTTTGTTCCTCTCACACAGCTTAAAAGCCGTGATCTGAACGTGGCTCTCTCACTCCAGCGCTGTCCTACCAGACAGTCTCACCCCCTTCACCTGATGAAGGCCGCTTGTGTTGTGGCCGAAACGTCGTGAGAATATTATTGTGTTATTTTATTTTATCAATTTATTATTTTATTCTCATTCTACGTGACTTTACCGAAAGAACCAAAGAAGATGAATCTTTACTCTCTTCGTCAAGACCCTTGGGGTTTATGCGTAGGCACCTGATTGAACATATAAACAAGACATATTAGGTGTGTATGTACGCGCAGACTACATTACTAAAACAATATAGTATGAACTAAAACATGCACTATGCAAAATTGTTCTAGTAAAGCACCTCCGTGAGCATTGTGATTTTTTTTAATGTCATAAAATAGCCAGAATTTACTGTACCATTTCAATGTATCATTGGTGCCTGCTGAAAATGTAGAACTCTTGAGAACTTGGCCCATTTCTTCAAGACAGAAGCTGAAATTGTTGATGGTCCACATATAAGAGAACTTTACCACCTTAACCTGAAACACACGAGCACATAACAGCTATAAAGCTCATTCATTACCATAAATACATGACCATTGACAAACCCTCAAGTATTTCACCCACACATCATATTGTGCTCAAAAACACAAACTGTCTATAAGGAAAGAAACATTACTGTAAATGAAAGGGTCTTATTAGTGTTCTGGGATTACCTTGCATGTTCATTACTGCACAGCGTTAACACAACAAGTCTCAACATGTCATAGATTAGAGTGTGCAATAAAAGGCCTTTTTATTTTTTTTATTTGATAAAAACTGCTGCCCCTTTTGTATAAATACACTACCAGTCAAAATCAGAGACAATTATCTAGTATAATGTTGTTAGTGCAATTCTATGAACTTTGCAATCTGATGTACAAAAATAGCCTGTACAATGATAATCCATAATTGCACTTACACATAATTATGAAACCATTTTGGATGGCTTTGCGATGAACAAAAAACGTGTGAAAGTGAAATGCATTAGCCATGCGCATACTTTGACCGGCACAAGACGGAGACCCGTTGAATGTGATTGGCCACAGGGGAACAAGTACCTGTGTGTAGCACCAGCTTTCTGCGATGGGCGCATTGGACATTTCAGACGGAGGTGGGGGGCTCGGGGCCGTGGACATGTTTGCATTGAATGCGAGGGAAGTGACATCATCAGGTGACATTAAGAGGGAAGTGACATCATGAGGTGACATTAAGCAGGAAGTAACATCATCAGGCGACATTAAGAGGGAAGTGACATCATCAGGCGATATTAACATGTAAGTGACATCATCAGGCGATATTAACATGTAAGTGATTACGAGTTAAATGTTCTTGCTGTGGTTTTCACACCTGACGATGATTGCTTGTGTTGCGGTCGAAACGTCGTAAGAATTTTATTGTTTTATATTTTTTATTATTTTATTGTTTCCCTTCTACATGGTGACTTTACCGAAAGAACAAAGAATATGAATCGCTGCAGTCACGGAAGATTTAAATAATTAAATAAAATCGCAAGAGATTGATTATTCGTGCAAAAGAGAGTCGCGTAACCGATCACTCAGGAGTGGGACCTGCGCCTTTAGTGGCACCCCGACGTGAAACGAGCACACGGCACCAACTGTCCCCACTTCCTGAAACGGAACGGGGTTTTACAATCGATGCACGTGCAACTAGTCTCAATGATTGTTGCGCACAGGAGTGCTTCAGGAGAGCATCAGCGAGGTTTTACTGTTCCTCCTCCACTGGAGGGGCGCAGGCTACAGCACAGCGGTTTACCACCAGGCACTCCGTAGTTTGGGTTGTGTGGACACAACATCGCAGGGCTGTGAGACTTCTTGAAGGAGGAGATGTGGCACATCAGCCTGTTGATGTTTTGATTTAAAGCTTTCGTTACTGCAGTAATTCATATTCTTAGCTCTTTCGGTAAAGTCACGTTGAAGGGAAACAATAAAATAATAAAATATATATTGTGTTTTATATATATTTTATTGTTTTATTGTTTCCCTTCAACGTGACTTTACCGAAAGAGCTAAGAATATGAATTAGTGCAGTCACGAAAGCTTTAAATCAAGAGTCCATCTATGTTCTGAAAAGAGGAGGGGGGAGACGAAAAATTAATTTATGCTGTCTGAAAGCCACCGTAAGCGTGAACAATCAATTAAGACCTGAAATGGTTTATCAAATCCTTCCAATGATTGCTAAGCCAGAGTCCATCTTCTCGGTTGAAATTGTCTCTGTGTTTGTATATGTGGATGGCCTCATGAACAAATCTCTCATGGTAGCCAGATGGATTGCAAAGAACCTCTGTCTTGGAGAAATCAATGTCATGTGAGCCTACTGAATTATAACAGTGATCTGCCATGGCCGAGGTGTTGGTCCTACCGTGTTTAAGGTCTGCTTTCTGTTCACGAATGCGGTCCGAGACATGGCGTTTGGTTTCTCCAATGTAACTACTACCACAGAGGCAAACTTAGTTTGTAGACACCAGGGTACTGTATGTCGTGATAGCGAACTAATGCGTATAATGCTCCCACATTTATAATGAACTTAGGTGGGTGACCACTATTGATTCCCATGTCACAGGGCTATACCTAATACATGAAAACTTGAAATGAAACTTGAAATAACAGACTGTTGAGGCAATTGCTGTTGGTGAGTAACAGCGTCCATGAAGGCTGGCACAGCACACGAGCAGTGGGTGGCCAACAGCAGGCCCGGCCACCAGAGACCCACAGAGACCCACAGGGACACATAGAGACTGACAGAGACACACAGAGACCCACAGAGACTCAGAGAGACCGACAGAGACACACAGAGACCCAGAGACACCCACAGAGACACACTGAGATACACAGAGACCAACAGACACAGAGACTCATAGAGACCCACAGGGACACACAGAGACCCGTACAGACCCGTAGAGACTCATAGAGACCCATATAGACCCAGAGTGACTGAGACTCGTAGACACCCATAGAGGCTCAGGGACTCACAGAGACCCATAGAGACACCATCACCACCACCATCATCACAACCATGATCATCACCACCATCACAACCACCACCACGATCACACTGCACCAGGTACTCATTTAAAGCCATGCCGACCCATGGAAAGCGGTTTAAATATTCGGCACCATTATTGGTCGTGAGTGGGGAGGAATTGAACTCTGTTCACTGGGTTCGCAACACAGCGTTGCAAGCCACCACACTGCCGCTCCCCATTAGGACGACGCACACGGCATTGACAACCTTGATGCTTCCGGTTGCTTGCGATGAAGTGACCGGTTGGCTCAGCCTGTCAAGAGCACCGAGCTGTACCGCTGAGACCATGGGTTTGAAATTCAGGCAACTTGCTTGTGATTTTAAACCAGGTTTCTCAAGTGTATTGCATTTGGCTAAATTCCAGCTGAGAATGAAAATATCAGTTTCACTCTCGTACGTGAAACATTTTTCTCGGTGGCAGGGCGTGTGGGGAGGTGCTGCTCATGACTGTTTGGGGGGGGGGGGGGTGGTAGTGACACGTGGCCCCCCAATGATCCGATCAAAATCCCTCATTTCGATCGGATCATTGGGGTTTACAGTGAGGGAAAAAAAGTATTTGATCCCCTGCTGATTTTGTACGTTTGCCCACTGACAAAGAAATATAATTTTAAGAAATATAATTTTAATGGTAGGTTTATTTGAACAGTGAGAGATAGAATAACAACAACAAAATCCAGAAAAATGCATGTCAAAAATGCTATAAATTGATTTGCATTTTAATGAGGGAAATAAGTATTTGACCCCCTCTCAATCAGAAAGATTTCTGGCTCCCAGGTGTCTTTTATACAGGTAACGAGCTGAGATTAGGAGCACACTCTTAGAGGGAGTGCTCCTAATCTCAGCTCGTTACCTGTATAAAAGACACCTGTCCACAGAAGCAATCAATCAATCAATCAGATCCCAAACTCTCCACCAGTCAACGCCCTACCTGGTTGATTGACGTTGAGAGACCACGCCCACACACGTGATCGTCTAACGTGGTCGATTCCCACGTCTACACAGGAGGAATCGATTAATGAAGGTTCATTTTAGACCACTGTTGATTCCCATGTTATCCCAATGCAAATCGATTTTATTAGCCTAAGCCACAAATAAATCGATTCCCATGTTATCCCAATGGAAATCGACTCATACATCCGTAACTCTACTATAATGGATTCCTAATGTTATCCCATTAGGAATCGGCGCGAGTATAGTTAATCGAAATTTAAATCGATTTTCACTGCAGGTGACTTGGCGCAGCAACCACGGTGAGCCGAGCCGATCGATACATCATCGGGTGCCAGGTTGTGGTGGACGTGGGGAGCGGTGGTGCAGTGGTTAGCGCACTGTGTGTGTGTGGGGAGCGGTGGTGCAGTGGTTAGCGCACTGTGTGTGTGTGTGTTGAGTTTGTGTGCGTTGGGGTGGTAGCTGTGAACACAGTGGGTACTGTGTGGTTAGTAGTGACAAGTACATTATTATACAGCAGTGCCTTAAACTTGTTATTAGATTCAAGTATAACGTTGCAATGACTATTGTTTGCTAAACATAACTTAACATTTTTAATGACTGAGTTGAGTTTATGCGTGCGTTGGGGTGGTAGCTGTGAACACAGTGGGGACTGTGTACTCAGTAGTGAGTAGTACATTATTATACAGCAGTGCATCTCATACACACACATCTCATACACACACACACATCTCATACACACACATCTCATACACACACATCTCATACACACACACATCTCATACACACACACCTCATACACACACACATCTCATATACACACATCTCATACACACACACCTCATACACACACACATCTCATACACACACATCTCATACACACACACACATCTCATACACACATGCATCTCATACACACACACATCTCATATACACACACACACATCTCATATACACACACACATCTCATACACACACACACACTCACATGCATCTCATACACACAAAGACAAAGACCCCCGTATAGCCTTAACAGACTCGGGGCAATGGCTGGGAGCCAACACCTATGAAGGCCGGCCCAGCACACGATGGGGTGGGTGGCCAAACACCACGCCCGGCCGCATTTGTCTCCCAAGTGGCGATGTTCACACCCTGCACCAAGTACTCATTTAAGGCTGAGTTGACTTCAAAGACGGAAACAGGAATACTTCTTCACAATTATGGCAAATCGCCTGATGAAGCTGGTTGTAATAATCAGTGAAACGTCATACTCTAATGGTAAATGTTCTGGGTTTACTATCCAATACACCAGTGTGCTGAAGCAGTAACTAATTGGCACGTTTTGTTTACGTGAAATATGCTCTGACTTTAACATAGCTATTTCTGTGACCAGTTACAAGCTAATCACTCAGCTATTTCAATGCTAAATTCTATGCTAATTCCTTTGCCAAGGGGTACCTCTGCGGATGTGTATACTTTAACTTAGCTATTTCAATGAGCCATTTCAATGCTAAATTATATGCTAATTCCTTTGTCAAGGCGCTTTGTGTTTTTCTTCTCACACAGCTTAAAGGTCGTGATCTGAGCGTGGCTTCTCTCACTCCAGCGCTGTCCTCCAGACAGTCTCGTCCCTTCACCTGATGAAGGCCGCTTGTGTTGTGGCCGAAACGTCGTGATTTTTTGTTATTTTATTTTCACCTACGTGACTTTACCCAATAGAACCAAAGAGTATATTTTATACTTTTTGCATTGTTTACAGTCTGGAAGCTACCCACATGGCAAATTTCAAGTTTGTTGCATGTCGGGAAGTATGCTAAACATTTCGAACAGACACACATATTCACAAATTTCCCTTTTATCTATACAGACGAAGGGGTGGGTGACAGCACCACGCCCGGCCGCCTTTGTGTCCCCAGTGGCGATGTTCACACACCACAGCAATTACTCATTTGAGGCTGAGTCGATCTAGGGGAGGCCCAGGAGCGGTTGAAATAATCGTCACCGGTGGTGGCCGTGAGCGAGAATTGAACTCGGGTTGCCGGGTTCGTAGCGCAGTGCGCTAACCGCTACACTACAATGCGTTAAGCTTCCACATGCGTGGGTCACGTGACAGATTTGACGTCACAGCTCACTTGCCGTGCAAAAAAAATGCATTATTGAGCTCCCCCCTCCTCCCCCCAGAAAAAAACACAAAAGTGTATTTTAATAATTTTTGCGTGGTGTACAGTCTGGAAAGTACCCACATGGCAAATTTCAAGTTTGTTGCATGTCGGAAAGTACGCTAAACATTTTGAATAGACACACATAATCACAACTTTGCCTTTTACATATGTATGGAGATAATTTCGGCCAGGGCTGCTCTGTGTCAGCGACTCTGAAAAATCTGCTGACACCCGGCACACCACGTCCAGTGTGTACCTTTCGCTATCGCCGTGGCTACCGGGGCTGTGCTGCCCACTCCACTCCGCACCAGCGACCCGGAAAATATTCAGTGACAGATTAAGCCCTGATTATTATTCACACAATTACACATCCAGTGGAATTTGAACACGTGATTTCGTGCTTACGGGACAAGGTGTTTACTCGGTGGGCCATAGCTGCAGCTCCCCAATGCTGCATAAACCCACGGTTCTTGTTAAAATTCCAGTTACAGTAATGCTACTTTATCAGGCACTGGCTGTATTTCCACTGAAATACACAAGGAGAATTCTCTGTTATTACGAATCTTATCTGACATGTTTAAGTGGTGCTTTTCTGTTCGGTGAAATGTGTTGCTATTAAATGTAATGCGAGCAAAGAGACGTGTTTATTGATCGCTTATCGATCGATTGACTTCATGGCCGAGCGGTAGCGCGTTGCAGATGTTTGTGGTACGAGTCCCACGACCGCCCCGGTTAACGCTGTGGGTGTATGAACTGTAAATATTGCGCACTGTCTGCTTCACAGTCGGATGCTCAAGATCTCGGAGATGTAATTTAAATAAGTAGTATGCCACGTGTGTCTGCACAACTTTGTAAATGCGAAAACTACTGTGGGCTGTCCGTGAAGCGTAGCGCCTCCAGGGTGTAGCCTCGTGTGTACTCTGAGCTTGTTTCGCACCGTACGTAGCCAACCGTGCTCATCGGAGGCGCCTCGCGCTGCACGAATGGAGCGAACGCCAACGTGCACTTGCAAAACCCAAAAGCTTTTCGATTGCCCTCGTTTTGTCCGTTGAAGACGATGCAAGCCGCGCCGCAGGACGATGGCCACGAGCACGAGAAGCCGTGCCTCAGCGAGTCCCGCGCGGCGAAGCTGGTGGAGCGCCTCTACGGGGTGAGCGTGGCGGGGGTGAGCCCGCTGGCGAGCTACGTCGACCAGAACTACCGCGTGCTGGCGCGCGACGGTCGCCAGTTTGTGCTCAAGGTCACCAACACGCGGGACAGCCAGCGGCCGCAGCTGCTCGAGGTGCAGATGGCCATGATGAGGTTCCTGCGGGAGAGGGGCTTCCCCATGCAGGAGGTGGTGGACAACGTCAGCGGGAAGATCATGTCGCTCGAGAGCATCGGTGAGCTGCGCCTGCGTGGGTCCCGGGAGCAGAGACATTGGAGAAGAGATGTACATAATACTAAATCTTGTTCTACTTGATGTGCGTCTCCATCTCTCTTTGTCTCCCCCTACATGCTAAGGCCTCGGCACAGAGACCCTATCTCTCTGTGCTCCGTACGTTGTGTCTCTCTTTGTGTCTCTGTGTGAACTCCCTTCTACTTAGGTGTCTGTATATATATCTGCGGTTCTGTGTTTCCTCTCTCTTAAATTTAGCTCTTCTATGCCTGATGATGATTGCTTGCGTTGCAATCGAAACGTCGTATGCTATTATGTAATTTTATTATTATTTCTTATTTCTACGTGACTTTACCGAAAAAACCAAAGAGTAATTCCTGCAGTCACGAAAGCGACAAATCAAGTTTAATAGATGTACAGTGCAGTACAATTGATTTTGCTGCAACTGAACTCTGGCCCCCACAACGTAGCACCACGCAGCAGCCTGTGATGCCTGTTTAATGCACGATTGTCACCCATAGAAGCCCTAATCCAGGCTCAACCTGCTTAGCTTTCAGATCTTATGATAGGGCACATTCCAGGTGATTTAGTAATAGGCTGATAGTAATCATACGAACACAGCATTGGTTTATACTTGCAAAGACAACGATCAATATCCGAGCATGAGGCGGTGGTATAATACTGGGTCGCACTCCACTGACGATAAGTGATGTAAAAGGATCATACTTTTTAGTTTTTGTGAGGTTGGTGGATGTAACGCACTGCTTGTTGGTACTGGCCCAAGGTCCACATTGTGATATTTTGTAAATTCTTCATATATATATAAAAAAAAACAATGTTTGGTGTGTGGGATGAAACTGGAATGACTGCTCACAGCAAAGCCACACGGACGAGACGATAACATCTGTGGTGAGAGATCAGAAGCACACTTGCTGTTTTCTCATCTACTGACCTGCAGGTTGGTAGATATAATGTTTGTACAGTTCACCGACGCCGCCATTCGCCAACTGCACAGTGTGTTCCACCTCCCCACACCTCCGATGAGCACGGTTGGCTACGTACGTATGGTGCGAAAGAATTTCAACATACTTACGAAACCTAAATCGTAATTTTTGTTTCTGCTTATCTTCCCACGAGACCCTGAGACGTTTTAATGGCACAGAGAAGCAAACGTCAAACTCTTTGCATCGAGTTCCGGATTGGCTGACAAGGGGAACACGTCAAACCAAAACCATGTATTACATGAACAAGCATAGACGGGAGAGAGATGTCACAAGCAATATAATGTAGAGATATGAGAGAGATTTATTCATGATAAAGGTTTTTGGGTGAGATCGCGTTATTAATAAATTTGTCGTAACCCTCCACCACCCGACACAGCCAAACAGTAAAAAATGTGTCACGTTGACAACAGACAAAATAGTTCACTACTTTAGCCCACCGGTGTGATGAGTGAATACACAACATTTACAATATTTGAGTACGACGTTTCGCTGGTAATTACATCCAGCATCATCGGGCAATTCGCCAGAATGGTGAAGCCCTCACTTGCTCCCGGTCTTAAATAGAGCAGCAGGGTGATGTCATCATTTAACTCATTCATAGAGAGATTTAATCAGAAATATATTTATATGGAAGAGATAGGAGAAAGATCTATCCGCAAGAGGAGAGATTTAGAGAAATGCAAACATGTCGATACAGAGCTTATCTCTCCCCCACACCCACTCCGACCTCCTGCATCGCATCACTTCTATTAATATTATTGTAATCATCATCGTTACACTTGTTTTCACAGCAGAGCCTCACTGAGTATCGGGAGGGTCTTGTCAAACTTTTCAGTTGGGGGTAGGGCGCGGGGGCGACGGTTGTCGTGTGTAATTTTAAGTGAGTATTGCTGACTGAGACATGTACTTAATTAGTTCTTGTAAGGCGTGGCGGGATAGTTGTCCTGTAGACCAGAATGAATTAATTTTGGTGGTTCGGGCTTGGCCCACGGGCTGTAGTTGGGACAACACTGGGCTGCTAAACATTTGTAAAGCAAAGTGCTTCATAGCTCATCGGATTCCTCCAGTAAAAGTACATATTCTGATTATAATGCCTGGGCTAGCAGCGCTCCTTTAAACCCAGGCTCGGGGTTCATCGCGTGAGCTGACATCGCCACCCAACGCCGTGTTTGGAATGCGAAGATCACGGAATGCCGCTGACCCTTATATTTACGTGATGGAACGAGCGATAAAAGTCGCCTCCTGATGCAGATGGGGCCCCCATTCACCCTGCTCCTAAGTAATTTGCTCAAGCTGAACCCAGGGAATTCAGCTAGACTCGTGGTGCTGACGTATCCATTCTGGCCCGAACCTGGGCGAATTGCCCCCGGTTCCGGCCAGCGTGCGCTAAGGCGTGAGGGTTGCGTGCCACGTTGCAACTTTGGCGGATGCCTTACGCATGGGTGTGGCGAGGTATTATTCCTCTCAAATGCTTTATTTAGCTACAGCGGTTTAGACAACAAGGCCATATAGGAATGCGAATTTCGGAATGCGTTCGTGTTATTAATTTCTGCGTTATAGTACCGTGAAAGAAAGTCATGAGGAAAAAAACACTCCAATTTACTATTTTTTGGGGGGGGGAACAGAAATACTCGATTCAAGTTGCTTGAGAGATTGGCGTTTTAAAGACTACACGAATTTTATGTGCGTTATATATCGGACTTAGCACGTTCATTATTGTTATTAACCATTTAATACTGAGCAGCAAATTGTCGCTTAATTTCCTAAAAAAAGAATAGTAGCCTTGGCTATCAGTTGAGCAATTCATAAGAGACCCTGTGTAGTATAGCACGTGGGTAATGGACACAGGGCGCAAAGTGGTGAGTTGACACTTTGGCCAGACCTTGGAGGTTCCGATATCAGCTTCCGAACAGCTTTTTATGTTCCAGCAAAAGGAAGCGACGGTGAGATTTCACTAACCGTGGTGACCTCTTGACCTCGGTGGCGACTCCTGCTGTGAATTCTCAGACTGCGGCGAAGGAGAGAAGGAGTTCAACGTGCGGCTGCTCACGTACCTGCCCGGCGTGCCGCTGTCCAGGGTGCTGGCGGATGGCAGCCTGTACTACCAGGTGGGCAAGCTGGCAGCGAGCATCCACCAAGCCCTGCAGCAGGTACGAGCGCACGAGCGCCTCTTGACAGGTGACGTGAGACTGCAGGGATTCATATTCTTGTTGCTTTCGGTAAAGTCACCACCACGTAGAAGGGAAACAATAAAATAATAAAAAATATAAAACAATGAAATTCTCACGACGTTTCGACTGCAACACAAGCAATCGTCATGAGGTGTGAAAACCACAACAAGGAAATTTGAAAAAAAAAAATTCTTGTTGTGGTTTTCACACCTGATGATGAAAAAATGTAGTTGTTTTTTCATTCATTCTTTTATTTTATAGTTTTACCTACGTGACTTTACCGAAAAAAAACAAAGAGAAAATAATAAGTCAAGGAGAACATCTTTTTTGAAACGAAGACTATCCTTTGCTAGCTTGACGTTTTGCTGCCTTTAACTTACATATGTACTCAACTGGCCAATGCGATGTTAATCTCGTATTGCATTTTTTGTCATCTTACCGCCTTCATTTTTAAACATCTGCATAGTTTGAGCACCCGTTCCTGCACTCCCTGCAACGAGACGATTTCATCTGGAACCTGTCAAACACCCACCTGCTCGAGTCCTACCTCTTCACTCTGGACGGCGACCCCAACCAGGGTTTGGTCAGGGAGGTCATCGCCAAGTTCCGCGAGGAGATCCAACCCAACCTGCACAAGTTTACCAGATGTACGCTCGCCTCGCAGCTTCACCCGGGACGTAGCTCCATGCCTCAGGGGGCGAGGGGCGCTTCAGGCCACCGACGAGGCCTTGAAGCCACGACGGGTGCCGCGTACGTGTGTACGTTGAACTTCTTTCGCACCGTACGTAGCCAACCGTGCTAATCGGAGGTGCGGGGGAAGGACAACAAACTAAACACAAAAAATCAGTTCAAAAATAAATTAGTGTTCAATCTAGGTTTAAAAGTGCATAGCTCCAGTGCCTTCCTAATATCGGAAAGAAGAGCTTTTCAGACGGCCGCAGAAGTGCATCTGAAAGCGCGCGATGCGGTGACCGTCTTTGTTTGTTCGATGGTTAGCCACAAGCCGCTGCGAGGATCACCCGAATTCGCGTGATGGTTTATGCTGCTTGACGAGATCAGCAAGGTATTGTGATTCATTTGTGGCAAGCATTTTCTTTGCAATGTGCTTTACGTGATTACTTTTACCCAGCATACACAGATGCATTACAGGGCATGCATGTAATGGGGGACACTCGCACAGACACTGATCACAGGTGAAATCAAATGACAGGGTTATGACATTCAGACGCTACTGTATATAAATCATAATTGTAATTTCTACCAAATCCTTTTTCAATGGATGCTAAATTGTGTTCAACAGTTTTTGTTACACATATACTCATAATAATAATGTACAGCCCTTTGTCAATGCACTATCTGGACGAAGGCATTCCCAGGCTGTGTAGGGTCATGGGGGTTGTTTTGCCACCTTCACCATGCTGGTCGGTGAGGAGGTAGGTAGGATCCCAGGACTGGTTCAGATATCAGTGATGTTCTCCATGGCAGGGAATCAAGGGCTCGTGATGCGGTGTGCATACCACTACACACCGCTCCATATCTCACCCCCGTGCAGGGTTGTACGACGCTGGTGGGTTATTGTAATTCTGTGCCTTTGAAGGCAGGAGAAGTCGGTGATTCACTGAGACTCTGCGGGGGCCGTTCTTAGACTCGCACACGCGGCTTGCGCAACACCAATCGTGCGGCCGGAATAAAAACGGCACGGGCACGAACGATGACGACGGCGACGAGGGGAGGACGGTCAACAATAAAAGACAACGGACGAAATCAAATTCGACGTTCCCCCTCGCCGCAGGCATAATCCACGGTGAATTCAATGACGACAACATCCTGGTGCAGGAGGTGGCCGTGGGAAGCGAGCAGCAGCAGCAGCAGCAGCAGCAGCAGGGGCCCAAGTCGGCGGAGGGAGTGCCGCGGCACCGCGTCTCCGGCATTGTGGACCTCAACTCGATGATGTTCGGCTACCACGTGTACGACCTGGCCATGGCCATCATGTACATGATGGTGGAGAGCGGAGAGGCGATGGAGGCCGGGGGTCACGTCCTAGCCGGCTACGAGAGCGTGCAGGCCCTCACCGAGGACGAGAGGAGGGCCGTTTACTTCCTGGTGGCGTGCAGGTGAGAGCAGAGGTGGGGACACTAAAATCCCAGTCGATCAACAAGTCGGCAGCAAAAACCCTCTTGAATAACAAACGATATTAACCGTAACGACAGCAACGGCGACAACAACAATATGGTCTACTTTTCCCCGCAGGTTCTGCCAGTCGCTGGTCATGGCCCGCTACACGATCCTGCGATACCCGCAGAATGCCGACTACCTGCTGATAACGGCGCGCACCGGCTGGGTGAAGCTACGCGAGCTCTGGACCAGGGGCCTGGAGGACATGCAGAGGCTGTGGTCCGATGTTGCGGCACGGTACAGAAACTAGAACCGCGGTGGAGATCGAGCGAACGGCGAGGAGAGAGAAGGGGGAGTTTGGGGTGGGGGGGGGCCCACCGTGAGACACGTCCTCCCACTCGCCCCACCGGTACCTCCCGAGGCTTCGCAAGGAACCGGTTTCAACTTGATCGTGGCGCCGTTGGTTTTGGACAGTGCGATCTTTGAATACGGAATCTGAAAAATGTGAATTGCTCATGCCAGGCACTTAATGCATAGGGGAGGTTTTTCGTGGCTTCAGGTTGAGGAGGCCACAAGTGCCACCTCGGGTTTTCCAGTCTCGGGCGATGGCGCGCGCGTCCGGTGGATTCGTTGAGTAACTGGAATGCGACGGCATTGGCTTCATCAGCAATACGATCCAAGCGCATTGAGAGACCGTCTAAATCCGCATCGCTGGGAATCGCCCAAAAACAGGAAAGTATTCATTTTCTTCTTTGAAACATTTCGGAGACTTGCGACGATCGTAGACAAGAAGGACGAGGAAAGATTTTGGTCTGGACTTGAACAGGGGGCAGTAAGATGGGAGATCTTAGTTGCTGGTGTGCAGATAATATTATAGGCGATTAGAGGGGGGGGGGGAGAGGTTGGAGCGTT
Source organism: Petromyzon marinus (assembly GCF_048934315.1). NCBI lineage: Eukaryota > Metazoa > Chordata > Hyperoartia > Petromyzontiformes > Petromyzontidae > Petromyzon > Petromyzon marinus. Next base: position 1,059,209 of record NW_027423012.1, read on the forward strand.
GAGAGCCCATGGAAGATCTTGAAGACATTGAAGGCGTCTTCAAGATCCTCCATCTTGCGGTTGAGTCGGAATTAGGTTGAGAGCACAGTGGAGGGATCCGAGTACCGGGTTGATGCGTTCTCATTGATGGGTACAAGTTTGAAGGTTGGACGATCACTTGCACTTAGGAAGGTGGGAGATTTGTGGAGTCCACAGAGAGGGGTCCCTCCATGATTAATCAACGAGCATGATGAAGGCACGAATAAGATTCGGAGCAGCAGTTACATTGGCGCTTTCTCCAACCGGACAGGGGCACATATCTTCCCGGGATAAACTGCTCCGTATAATTGGTCCCTAGCAAAGGAGCTTCATCATCATCATCAGACTTTTTTTTCACGTTCCAGTTCTCAATGAATCCACCTGTACGCGCCAAGTGACGGGCGGGGAAAGCACAGGGCCGTCACAGACAAAATCCATTGTCGTATTGTGCTTCTATGCTCCCGTGTCCATTCTTGGCCGCCTTTAACTCGCACTGACCGGCACGGTGAATTGTGGTCACGTGACCCCAACGGAGCAGCACGACGTGGGGTGGGGGTCATCCTCATACAGCAGTGGATTGACACGAGGCCTGTACGCGTGCCTCTCAATCTCACGTCACCGGAGGTTGAACAAACCTGAAGTGGAAGCTGTTGTTTCCTCAACCTGGAGGCACTGGTCACCCACTGCCTTGTTGCATATGTACATACGCGGATTTATACATATTTCCATACACATGTACATTTGCTTTCCATAGGTTACGTGTGTATGCATGTGTACATTCATACCTACACACATGCATTCATATGTGCAGATATAAATATATAAGTCCACTAATAATTTACATAGGAACATGTTAGCATATCTATACATTTGTAAATACATTTACAAACATATACCCATGTATGTGTACGCAACACATGCATGGGTATATGTCTGTATGGCGCGTACATTGACACGTATACGTATTTCCATACACATACATTTTTTTCCCATAGGTCATGTGTGTATGCATGCATGTATGTATACAATGTACACATGCATGTATGCATGTGTACATTCATACATAGACACATGCATTCATATGTACAGATATATATTTAAGTCCACTAATAATAAACGTAGGAACATGTTTGCAGATATATACATCTGTAAATACACGTACAAACATATACCCATGTATGTGTACGCAACACATGCATGGGTATATGACATTGCTTACTTAGGCCCATATAATTATATTCGTATGTATAGCACATTGTCCTGTACAGGGTGTGTTGTCCTTGAATGTACCCATAATTAAATAATCGTAATTATACATCTAATTGAACTGTGCGGTTCAAGTTTCAAGTTTGCTATGTTCATGCAGATGAGAACCCAAGAGACCAGGATGGTCTCATGTGAAGACTGACCTGGGCCATTCGGATGGGCAGTAGGGAGAGTGATGAACACCATGTATCCAATTGAGATAATTTGCGGTGTAATTTTCGCCAAACGTGGACCCTGACGCCAGCGCACAGTGGTCCCACTCTTGCGAACTACGCCAAGGGATCTTTAACGTGTCCCCCTGGCTGAAATATTGGCAGCAAAAATAATCCTTACCGTGCTTGCATTTAACGATTGCGAAAACCTCGAGCGAATCCGTGTCGGCAGCACGCACAGAGGCGCGTGCCGAGTGCACAAAAATGTCTCCGCCTTGGTCATTGTGCAAAATCACCAATTCCTAAATAACTGCATCCGTTGGTCATCCATCTTTCTAGAGTGGTCGCCGATAGCAGCACACGAGAAAAGCACGTGATGTTGGCAAACACCTGGGACTTTTAAATCTCGATATGATGCGTGTCAACGCGATGGTCGACATGTGGCGGTCGAGAGGAGGGCATGAGACACAGATGATGAAATCTTCACATTACCAAGTGTGTATGGGTTATGTGATTTCATAAACATAGCTAGGACTGCAGTCTACTGTAATCCATTTCCTTCAGTGATTGGTGGACACCCATGTAACAGGTACATTCACAATCTTATACAGTAAACGTGTACATTGAGACATTAAATGCATGCTGTTAGAATTATGATGTATATGTATTACTATTAGGGATGTTCCAGATTTTCAGATTAATCTGAAAAATATCGCAATCCAGGCTGAGACGTAAAATTTGGGACAAAATAAATAAATATTCTTTATATTGATCTGAAAAAGTGATGTCACAAACAGGTGGCATCACCTTCACGCCAAGAGTGGTGTCACTTGACAGGAGGTAATTGCCACATGACATCACTTGTTAAAACCCCAAAATGCATAAAAATTAGGACATCGTGTAAGTGGTCAAAAATCCATAAGAAGATCCATAATTGTTACAAATGCAAGCAAGTAATTTTTTTTAAATCAGAAAATCACCCATAGTATTTTACATGCATAAGCGTATCTGTACACACAAGTATGGGTGTGCATACACAAATACTAGGCGTGTAGCGATGCATAGACCGTAAACAAACGATTCCTACACCCACAAACGTTCGCATCTAATCGTGCATTTGGGAATTTGTTATTTACAAGTGATGCAAACGACGTCCGAGCGACACCGTACGCATCGCAGTCGGGCCAAGTTGAGTGAACGAAAACCGTAGAGACGAGAACGAAAAAAAGTGTGAAACAATACAAATGCGAGTTTCATCATCGATGGTGACCCACTGCAGGACCGGTGTTTTTATCGGTCGTAGTAACGACGCAGCGGATCAGAATCCTCGATTCCGTATGCTCGCAACACGTGTGGCAAATAGTGAACGTTAGAATCGCCCAGTAAACCGTTTGGCCAACGTTGGCCGAACGTTCACCCCTTGCGCTGGTCCAGATGTTCCACTTTTACTGGGAAACCACTTGCATTCCATCCGTGCAATCCACCTAATTGATCCGGTCACCTAATCCACCGCAGGTACTCGAGGTGCCGCGTTCACCACATTTGGTAATTAAAACCAAATTGTTTAATCTTGAATCTATCGCAGCGCCCGAGTGATGCTGGGTGGTGGGGGGGGGGTAGTCTTATTCGTACATGCCTAATATTTACCTACATGCATAACCTGCGCGCACAGGATAGTACTGGCGTAACGCGTGTAGCCAGTTTTCCGCCTTCAAAAGTGCCTTTATTTTTTAACAAAACAGGAGAGACGCGAGCAGCCCAGCTGCGGAGAGCTATCCTCCGGAAACGATGCTTGCGTTCCTCTGCACGGCTACCTCCTGGGGCGACAACCTGTGGTTAATCCCAACATTGCTCCCTGCCATAGCTGCTCGTGCGTTAGGAACGTATTGTTGCTGCATCCAGCGCTGTTGACAAAACGGCGTTCACAGTTGACATGTAGTTCACATGTAGTTCACATGTAGTTCACACAGAGTTTCAGTGCAGCGTGCAACGTGTGCCTAGCTTTGAACTATTGTGTCGTGTTGTTTTAGTTTCCTGCCCCCCCCCGCCCCCCTCCCCGAATATATTTCACGTTAAGTGTATTTTTTTTCGGCGCAGGTGAGAAGCAAAATAAAAATTGGCGCAAAAACAACTTTCGGCACGTAAAATATAAAAATCGAAAAAATAAAAATATAAATGAATGTTATTGAAGATATTCCCTATGGCGCTTGTCGATGTGATTTCCAATTATGCTGTCAATGTCGCGCATATCCATTTGAAAATCCTGCATAGCAGCGCACCACCCTGTGTGCCACGCACTTACAAAAAGAAATCCCCCGAAAATTCAGTTATTGAAAAACGCGACATGTTTCGAATGCCAACCCCCTTCAAAGCACCGTCTATACGTACACACGCAAACCTGAACAGGCTTAGGCTGAAATTAAGCAACAATGCGGATGCCGAATTTTTTAAATTCTGTCATGTTTGGATTTGACATCCTTCAACACTTCCAGACAATACTTTCGCAGGACCCAAGCTTGCAAACGACAAACACACACACACAAGTTTTAGCCCACGGAATTTTTAAGAGGGCAAATCGCAGTTTTCGGATTTTAAAATCTGATGTCATGTTTGGAATGTGTCACCCTTCAGCATCTCCAGATGCAAACTTGATTAAGTCTGAGTTTGTGAAAAATAAGATGCCCAAGTCTAAAATGTTTTGGTCTTACATTTGAGGGGCCTGTCATTAAAATGGCGGTTTTTCAATTTTTCCAAGTCGTAAATGTCGAGACTCTGCTCTCGTTCTTTAAATTTTAAGCTCTCCAAACGCTTTAGAACATCATTATAATTGACATCGCTCGCTCGGTGAACTTACTCGCCACTGTAATTAGATTGGGGAGGCATGAATGGTTATGTTAATTCGCTTATTATTACTGGAATCTTTAGATGTTAATAATGATTTAGTTGCGGTTGATGATCAAATGTGACGGTGCTGTTGTAGGGTCTCTAGCAATTGCACCACAATCGAGGGGTGTCCCAGAATAACCTGGTAACCCACACTTATTATTCTTCTCTCTAACCCCACGTGTGACTTCTTTGAAGCGCTTGACAATACAACTTTCCCCGTACAGATGTTCCGCACAGTGGCCTTAAAACATTCGCTCGCATCATCTCTTCCATCCCCTTACTCTCTTTTACAAAGCCCTACCTCTCACGAAGGTGTGCTGCTTGTGTGGGTTATCAAGTTTTCCTAACACGCCCGCCAGTTGCAGTAGAATCTGGATATAAGCACACCCTTTACAGAGCAAGGCCACCAGTGTAACGTAAGAATGTGTTGCCATATAAGAACTGTGCTTATAGCAGGTGTGCTTATATCCAGCTACTTATCTGTTTTTATTTGCCAATGATTATTGCCCAGGGTCCACAGCATGGCGACTAGTCGCTCGTGACGCCGACGTGCAGTGTTGTCAACGCAAACCACAATGACATGCGATTTGTGTTCTAGAAGTGTCTGCATGCGACCCCTATTGGCCTGCGGCCTAACCGCGCACCTATCTCGTCTGAGCAGGTTTTGAGCCTGGATACTGCTCGGATGGGCGACCACCTTGCACAAAACACAGGTGCAGTAGTAGTGGGCGTTCTGGGCAGTGCAGCTAAATCCATTTTGTGTCTGTACTCCCCCTGAGCTTTATCAAGACACATTGACGTGTGGTCAGATAACCCCTCACTACCGACTGCTGGGTGGCGTGAGCCCTTATCCAGCAGTGGATTGACAAACGGGGGATGTATACACGCACACGTACGGCTGTGTAGCCAAGACGAAAGATAATCCGTTTGATCTCTTCGAAACAATGGCATTGTAATCGAACAAATTGTTCAGTCATTTTCACAAGTGAGGGGGAGAGAAAGAAGGGGGAGGGGGGGGGTGGACTTTTTCCAACTCTGACCTCTTTTTAGCTCGCTGGTTGCCCCCAGTGGTCCGGCAAAGGCCGTGGTTTTATTCCGGGGGTTTGTGCAGTGCACGGAATTTATAGCGGTCCGCATCCAGTTGGGCCAACCACCACACCCCCCGTACATTCCACGTACAACCAGAGGACCAGAGCCCCCCAAAGTCCATTCAGTCTTCACGCGTGGCGCGCCCGCACACGAGGAGGCCTTACATTTCTCATGGAATATTTTCCGGGTCGCTGGTAGACCGGAGGAGGCACACGTGATTTTTTTTTGTGTAGCCACGGCCGTAGTGTGAGAAGTGCGTACTGGACGTGGTGTGCCGTGTGTGGGACGTGGTTGAAATTAAGCCCCGCTCACATGCGCATCCGTGGGTGATAATAATACTGTCAGAATATTTTTTTTTCCCGTTCATTTACTCAGGAAATCCTGACTGTTTCTGAGATTTTGTATTCATGAAGTTCCAGCGTTCAGATGTTCGACCAATTCCTTTGTAGCTTGTTTGGCTCGTGAGAGGAAACCGGAGTAACTCGGAGATTACCTGTGCATACGAAAGGTGGTGGGGGGGGGGGTAACACTCGACAACTGCATAGATGTTTTATATTTTTATTTTATTGTTTCCCTTCTACGTGACTTTACCAAAATAACCAAGAATATAAAAAGCGTCACCGTACACCGACATCTGTTGGCCAACTTGCAGCACAAGGCCTGAAACGTCTGCTTTTCCCAGACAGTCTTTCAATTAAGCACTAAACCCAGGCTCTTCCCCGGCTGAGCTTCAAAGATCTGACGAGATTTGGTGCATTCTGGGTTAATTTTGTTATTTTGTGAGTTGCGGTTGCATTCAGATATTTTTGTTAATCTAAACTACAGTTGACCTTAGAACCCTCAGACACGGGCGTGGGCAGTCCTGGCCTCGTGAAAGATCAGTGGACTTTCTTGCGTTGCCATGACCTTCCACTCGGCGGACTTTGGGAACGGTAGTGGGGTGGGGGTGGTGGGTGTTTGATGATTTTGCTGTAAAGGTTTCCTCTACAAAAGTGGGACACTCCTGGGTTTTGCCACCAAGTACTAAGTCATGTTTTGCAGAGGGGTCAAATACTTATTTCCCTCATTAAAATGCAAATCAATTTATAACCTTTTTGAAATGCGTTTTTCTGGATTCTTGTTGCTGTTATTCTGTCTCTCACTGTTCAAATAAACCTACCATGAAAATTATAGACTGATCATTTCTTTGTCAGTGGGCAAACGTACAAAATCAGCAGGGGATCAAATACTTTTTTCCCTCACTGTAAGTTCGATTACAGGGAATGACTATAACATGAATTGGAAGTGAGATGTGGACCCCTTCAAACAAACCGCATTGACCAGTGTGGTGCAGTATGGTCAAGCGACCCATATAATATGGGGAAAGGCATCATCCAGCAGTGGATTGATCTGAGGCTGTGAAAATTGGCTAAGCCTCGAACGCAGATGCACCACGTATACACTGCCGCCTCCTGTCTTATGCCATTACCGACGAGAATGTTGCGCTCTCATACTAAATTAAAACTATTTTTTATTTTACCAGGGCCCACTGAGCTATGAAGCTCTTTTTTTTAGAAGTGACCTAGTCACAAATGATAGCTCAACGAAGTGGCTTATCGTGTGAAAATTTCTAGCAGCCAAATACTCCAAACGCATGCTTCTGAATGGGGAGGGAAAAACCGGAGGACTCGGAGAAAAAGCCACACGATCAATGGGGGAACATCCAAATATACAGCAGCAGGCGTCAGGGTCGAGATCGAACCAACGACCTCCTGTATACCAGGCGAGGTAGTTAACATCTGGCCACTGTGCTTGCAGCCCATCTTACCCGAGTGAATGTGAGCTTGCATTCTGTGCTCTGGTAACCCGTAATTGTACACAAGCGAGAGTGAGAAAGTACACCGCCAGTTTTTCAGGTCGCCCTATCCGATGAGAGCGATCAAACACGATGTGCGATTCTCAGAGACAGCAATAATATAATCCCATTCCTCTAGAATTACTGTCAGCTGTGCCCCTATGATAGGAAAGGTTATGCCACTCTTCAGAGGTATGGGGTGCTCTCCTTTCCTTCTCACCTCATCTATGCCAACCGTGTCACGATGTATTTATTTCAATTGTGCCTCTCGTTCGCCAGTCTGATTCTTCAGCTTGTGTACGTCTTGTATCGAGTAATTATCGAATCAAGAAGGCGTCCTGTTCTTACGCGGTGCTAAATGGATCGCTACATCCCAGGACCATGAGAGATGCCAACGGTTTTGGGAGTGGATTATGGCTGATGAAAATGATGATGAACATACACATGAATCCAGAAATCTGAGTTGAATTCGCAGCCGTGACTCACATCAGTGGAGAGTTACATATTTATTCATCGTCCCTGGGACTTCCCCCGTTTACCATCCCACACTGACCAGCGTGGTGAAGTATGGACCCTAAACCCGGCCCTCGACCGCAACGGCGTTGAACCCCACCCGGAGGCCGCGAGGGCACTGGCCGAAATCGTGAACAGACAGCGGTTGCTTGATGCGTGGCGCCTCCAACATCCCGCGCAGCGCCAATACATGTGGTGCAGGTGCGGCGCTCAGGGGCGGATCAGCCTCGCGAGGCTCGACCGCCTCTGCATCAGCCCGGACGGGGCCAACCTGCTCGGCAAGAGTCGGGTGGTCCCGACGGGTTTCTCTGACCACCACATGGTCACCGCACGGCTGCAGCCCCCCCTGGTCGAGCGGCGCAGCAGTTGCTGGGTGGCAACTTAGCGTTTTTGAGGGTTGCAGCGATTTCAGATCTTGCTACGTCTGCAGCGATGGGACTCAAGCCCTTGAGTGCAACGTCGACATGGGCAATGATATCATTAACCGGTGTCTCGGTGTGACAGCAAAGTTTAGACCTTTAGCTAAAACGGATTTCAGACCATCAGAAATGGAACTGTTACTGCGATTAATTACGACTTTGTTGACGTCTATCTTTTCGGTGTGTGGGTCCGATTTTTTGTTGGAGAGGTGATTGAATTTGGAAATCAAATTGTCCCTACATTTGGTCGACATAGTGGCAGCCGAAGAGGTAGTCATATTGTCTACATGTTCCCAATCCGATGTAGAAATTGTTGCTGTTAATGTTAAGTGTGATTTGTAGAGTGTCTTGTCTAACTGATCGAGTTCGGTGCGTGCAAGTCTGATTTTTTCCGAGATAAGAGCGAAGCTAGTTCTAGCTAGAATTCGTTTTGCATTGAGAGAAGTTGCAACAGCAGAGGTTAGTGTAAATGCGGTTGGTATTACCTTAGAATCGCGGCATCTCTTCAGAAAGGTGAGAGACTCGATTAGTTGAGCCTTCTTATCCCGGAGTCTGTTGAATGATCTTAAGGATGTGTGAAATCCCTCCCCGTAGAGGCGGTTAAATTTCGATTTAAAGCTTTCGTGACTGCAAGGATTCATCTTCTTTGGTTCTTTCGGTAAAGTCACGTAGAATGAGAATAAAATAATAATAAACTGGCACGTTTTCTTGCTGATATACTGCGACCTTTCACTGGAAAAACCACCTCTGCGGTACTAAATTCTACTCACCTGGTATCGACAATCAAAGGCATTTCCCTGTCCCCAGACGACCTGCTTGTCAGTTTTGATGTGGTGTCCTTGTTCACCAAAGTCCCGGTACCTGACACCATCGCTATCATTGAAGACCTGGTTCATCAAGGACTGCACACTGATGTACCCCCCCTGGTGAGACATTGCTTAACCAACACACACTTCACCTGGAATGGAACTTTCTACAAACAAACTGAGGGCACCCCAATGGGCTCCCCCCTATCTCCGGTTGTAGCCAACGTATTCATGGAAACATTTGAAACTGACTCCATCCAGACTGCCACTCTATGCCCAACCTTATGGAAGAGGTACGTGGATGTCACCTTTGTCATCTGGCCACATGGCCAGCCTGCTCTAGACCAATTCCGCGACCACATCAATTCCATACACTCAGCCATCAGATTTACCATGGAGGTCGAAAAAGATGGCAAACTACCCTTTTTGGATGTCTTAATTAAAAGGAGACATGATGGTTCAATGAGCCACTCTGTCTACAGGAAAGCCACCCATACAGATGCTTACTTGAAACCGGATTCCCACCACCATCCATCCCAGAAGAACTCCCTCATCAAGACTCTATACCATAGAGCCCAATGCATTTCCGACCAGGAACACATTACCAGTGAACTCAAGCACGTACACCAGGCTCTCAGGGCTAATGGTTACTCCGACTACACAATCCGCAAAGCCATCACTCCAGTCATGAAGAAGGATTCTCTTGTGGAGCCACTCAAAACCATCACCTTACCCTACATTGCAGGGGTCACTAAAAAGATCTCCAAAATCCTGAATAAACACAAGATCCAGGTCCGATTCAACACAATACATAAAATCCGTGATCTAGTTCCATCTGTAAAAGATGCTGTTCCAGACATACAGTACCCAGGCGTTTACAAACTAAAGTGCCTCTGTGGTAGTAGCTACATTGGAGAAACCAAACGACATATCTCGGACCGCATCCGTGAACATAAAGCAGACTTGAAACACGGTAGGACGAACTCCTCTGCCGTGGCAGATCACTGTTATAATTCAGTGGGCTCACATGACATTGACTTCTCCAAGACGGAGGTTCTTTGCAAACCAACCGGCTACCATGAGAGATTCGTTCATGAGGCCATTCACATATACAAGTGTAGGGGTGCTATGGGGAATAAACACATGGCACGGGAAGGTGTGGTTCACCCACACCTTGGTGGCTACAACGTCCACTAAGGCTCCAGTGGGCATAAAGTGCGGGGAGCCAGGGAGCTCGGGGCAGAGTGTGGGGCCCGAGGCTGAAGCAACCAGTGAAGAAAGGCCAGCTAGGTGAGACCCTGGAACTCCTGTGACCGTTGCCCTTTTCAGGGCCGGCACAGCAAGCCAGTGGTGCGGCCCCAGAGCCCCAGAGTCAGAGTCCTTCTAAGGGCCAGTCTGGTCGGCGGGGTGCCGAGATCTGTGCCTAACCAGGGCTGGATCTGATAGCCTCCCTTAGAGCCCTACCAGGAGGAACTGGGAGCCTAGAGCTTAGGCTAGAGAGCCTGGGGTGTGTTCCTGAGTTATACGGGTGGAGGGGCCGCTACCCCTTCTAGTGTAACCCTTGTTAAGGTTTAAATAAATAGTGCTGCTTCTATTCTGCCGTCTCCGTGTCCTGGAACCCACTACAGTAGTATAGTGTATAGTAGTGTATAGTAGTGTAGTGTATAGTAGTGTAGTGTATAGTGTAGTGTATAGTATTGTAGTCGTTAAACACCACCACCGCCTGACACTGCCAATTCGTAAGGTTGCGTCAGTATACAAAATGAGTTCCTCTCCAACATCCAAGCTGTGAGTCCTAAACTCATGCCACATTTTGCTAACTTTCTAAACCCTTACTGGTTGGCCATGCCGGGTGGTGGCGGGTTTAATGACATTCATCACCCAAAAACAACGACTACTGGATGTTAATGTAGATGTTTATTGTTCATGTTGTTATTCCTCGTTATTAAAGAAGCCTACTATTACTGGATGTTAATGTAGATGTTGTTTATATTTCGATTTAAAGCTTTCGTGACTGCAATGATTCATCTTCTTTGGTTCTTTCGGTAAAGTCACGTAGAATGAGAATAAAATAATAAATTGATAAAATAAAATAACACAATAATATTCTCACGACGTTTCGGCCACAACACAAGCGGCCTTCATCAGGTGAAGGGAGCGAGACTGGTAGGACAGCGCTGGAGTGAGAGAGCCACGTTCAGATCACGGCTTTTAAGCTGTGTGAGAGGAACAAAGAGCCTTGACGAAGGAATTAGCATAAAATTTAGCATTGAAATGGCTGAATGATTAGCTTGTGACTGGTCACAGAAATAGCTATGTTAAAAGTTAAAGCATACACATCCGCAGAGGCACCCATTGTTAAAAGGAATTAGCATAGAATTTAGCATTGAAATAGCTAAATTAAGGCATTCGCTTGTAACTGCTACAGAAATAGTTACGTTGAAGTCAGAGCATACACATTCACCGAGGCACTTAGTACAAATCAAAACAGGAGAATTTAGCATTGAAATAACTAGGCGAATTTAGCATTGAAATAACTGGGTGATTTGCTAGTGACTGGTCACAGAAATGACTACACATCTGAGCTATTCACAGTACTATATAGTGAACCAATAAAAACTAAAATATAAATTACCTTCATGTTATCAATAAACTCTATATTCTCCAATCAGCTAAGCTACCAACCATAAGTCGTTATATATCACAATGCTATATGGCGAAAAAATGGGTGGATGCTTACTTGAAACCGGATTCCCACCACCATCGATCCCAGAAGAACTGCCTCATCAAGACTCTATACCATAGAGCCCAATGCATTTCCGACCAGGAACACATTACCAGTGAACTCAAGCACGTACACCAGGCTCTCAGGGCTAATGGCTACTCCGACTACACAATCCGCAAAGCCATCACTCCAGTCATGAAGAAGGATCCTCTTGTGGAGCCACTCAAAACCATCACCTTACCCTACATTGCAGGGGTCACTAAAAAGATCTCCAAAATCCTGAATAAACACAAGATCCAGGTCCGATTCAACACAGTACACAAAATCCGTGATTTAGTTCCATCTGTAAAAGATGCTCTTCCAGACATACAGTACCCGGGCGTTTACAAACTAAAGTGCCTCTGTGGTAGTAGCTACATTGGAGAAACCAAAAGACATATCTCGGACCGCATCCGCGAACATAAAGCAGACTTGAAACACGGTAAGACGAACTCCTCTGCCGTGGCAGATCACTGTTACAATTCAGTGGGCTCACATGACATTGACTTCTCCAAGACGGAGGTTCTTTGCAAACCAACTGGCTACCATGAGAGATTCGTTCATGAGGCCATTCACATATACAAGCACAGAGACAATTTCAACCGAGAAGATGGATTCAGGCTTAGTAACCACTGGAAAGATGTGTTAAATCATTTCTGTTCTTAATTAATTGTAATTTTACGATGACCTTCAGACCGCAGCTCTTTCGCCAGCATTGCCTCTTAATACCTCTCACACCACGGTTAATGGTATGGTTTACAACATGGAGTATACTAGGGCTTCGCAGCTGTCTCTCTCCCCCTCCTCTGTTCCGACCATGGACGAACTCGTCCGTCTGAACGGGGCCCGTAGCTATCCGTGGTACGGAAATTTGAGGGTAAGAATCCACCCATTTTTTCGCCATATAGCATTGTGATATATAACGACTTATGGTTGGTAGCTTAGCTGATTGGAGAATATAGAGTTTATTGATAACATGAAGGTAATTTATATTTTAGTTTTTATTGGTTCACTATATAGTACTGTGAATAGCTCAGATGTGTAGTCATTTCTGTGACCAGTCACTAGCAAATCACCCAGTTATTTCAATGCTAAATTCGCCTAGTTATTTCAATGCTAAATTCTCCTGTTTTGATTTGTACTAAGTGCCTCGGTGAATGTGTATGCTGACTTCAACGTAACTATTTCTGTAGCAGTTACAAGCGAATGCCTTAATTTAGCTATTTCAATGCTAAATTCTATGCTAATTCCTTTTAACAATGGGTGCCTCTGCGGATGTGTATGCTTTAACTTTTAACATAGCTATTTCTGTGACCAGTCACAAGCTAATCATTCAGCCATTTCAATGCTAAATTTTATGCTAATTCCTTCGTCAAGGCTCTTTGTTCCTCTCACACAGCTTAAAAGCCGTGATCTGAACGTGGCTCTCTCACTCCAGCGCTGTCCTACCAGACAGTCTCGCTCCCTTCACCTGATGAAGGCCGCTTGTGTTGTGGCCGAAACGTCGTGAGAATATTATTGTGTTATTTTATTTTATCAATTTATTATTTTATTCTCATTCTACGTGACTTTACCGAAAGAACCAAAGAAGATGTTGTTTATAGTTCATGTTGTTATTCCTCGTTATTAAAGAAGCCTACTACTGCTGGATGTTAATGTAGATGTTGTTTATAGTTCATGTTATTATTCCTCGTTATTAAAGAAGCCTACTACTACTGCCTGTTAATGTAGACGTTTATTGTTCATGTTGTTATTCCTCGTTATTAAAGAAGCCTACTACTACTGGATGTTAATATAGATGTTTATTATTCACGTTGTTATTCCTCGTTATTAAAGAAGCCTACTACTACTGGATGTTAATGTAGATGTTGTTTATAGTTCACGTTATTCCTCGTTATTCAAGAAGCCTACTACTACTGGATGTAGATGTTGTTTATTGTTCACGTTATTCCTCGTTATTAAAGAAGCCTACTACTACTGGATGTTAATGTAGATGTTGTCTATTGTTCAGATTGCCACGTATTCTTGGTTCTTTCGGTAAAGTCACGTAGAAAGGAAACAATAAAATAAGTAGGCTCACATGACATTGACTTCTCCAAGACAGAGGTTCTCTGCAAGCCATGTGGCTACCATGAGATATTCGTTCATGAGGCTATCCACAAACACAGAGACAATTTCAACCGAGAAGATGGATTCTGGCTTAGTAATCATTGGAAGGATTTGATAAACCATTTCGGGTCTTAATTGATTGTTCACGCTTACGTTGGCTTTCAGACCGCATCAATTATTTTCGTCTCCCCCCTCCTCTTTTCCGAACATAGATGGACTCGTCCATCTGAACAAACTTGTCAAATCGCTCTCCGTGGTGCTAACGTTAAAAATAACTGCCACTTTTTTCAAATTTTCTTGCTGTGGTTTTCACAACTGATGATGATTGCTCGTGTTGCAGTCGAAACGTTGTGAGAATTTTATTGTTCTATATTTTTATTATTTTATTGTTTCCCTTCTACGTGGTGACTTTACCGAAAGAATATCAATCCCTGCAGTCACGAAAGCTTCAAATCAAAATTTAGATTGCCACGGTTATAGCTTTTAAATCTTTACTGCGGGAGTTTGCCACCGGCGATGGTTCTCCCAAGATCGCCCTCTCATCGAGGTCAGCCTCCCGTGGGACATCTCCAAGTCTTCGCAGAAACGTGACTGAGCAACTCCTGTTTTTTTTTGTCAGTCGCGTGAAAGTACGCCACTCAATCCCGTAGGCATTGTACACGCGCCAGTCACCCGCCCCTCCTCCGCCGTCGTGAATGCAGGGCGCTTAAAAAAAAACAAACGTCAACGCCTCCGAGAATCTGCAACATCGCCACGGGAAACGCGCCGCCGCCTCCGGGCTCCGGAGAGCCACCTGGAGAAGACCCCGGGCGTAGCGTCGACAGCGACGGGGACGACTCATCGACTTTCTGAAGCCGTTAGGACGAACCGCCGTTGACGCCCGCCAGCGGCGACGACGTCAACAACGCCGAAAGTTGCGAAGGGGCCGAGTCGACGCTCGCGACGGGGTTTAACGAACTCGCGACAGCGCTGTCCTCCAGACAGGTCTCGTCCCTTCACCTGATGAAGGCCGCTTGTGTTGTGGCCGAAACGTCGTGAGAATTTTATTGCGTTATTTTATTTTGTTATTTTATTATTTTATTCTCATTCTACGCGGTGGTGACTTTACCGAAAGAACCAAAGAAGATGAATCCTTGCAGTCACGAAAGCTTTAAATCGAAATTGAACTCGCGACCTTTCCCGATGTATTTCCTTACGCTGAACAAACAAAAAAAAAACAGTACGGAAATGCTCGCAGATTTTTAAGCGCTTTAATTTCGAGCGTACGCTTGACGTCGCCCTTACGGGACGGCACTCGATGAAGCGATATTACAGCAACGAACGGAACAAAACGAACATTTACTTTACAATCGCAACGTATACATTACCACGAAAGTCCACGCCCGTCAGTGACGTTGTACTGCTCCTGTTCTGCCAAGCGTCTTTATTAAACAGTTCATGGCCAAATTTCGATTTAATGCTTTCGTGACTGCAAGGATTCATCTTCTTTGATTCTTTCGGTAAAAGTCACCACCACGTAGAATGAGAATAAAATAATAAATTGATAAAATAACACGATAAAATTCTCACGACGTTTCGTGTTGTGGCCGAAACGTCGTGAGAATTTTATCGTGTTATTTTAATTTATTAATTTATTCTCATTCCACGTGGTGACTTTACCGAAATAACCAAATAAGTTTATGGCCAGTTCATTGCTACCGACGTGAACCATGTGTCGCCTATTCCGAATGACCCAGCTTGTTGTTGTTGTTTAATCACCACTTGACTGGCGTGGCCTTCAAACGTCGACCTACACAGAGTTCGCTCTTCATTGCAAGGCCCGCAGGCCACTGGCGGCCACTGATCGGCCTTTAGCGCGGCCCTCTGATGTGCGCCCTCCCCCCCCCCCCGACAATACACAAATGTGAAAACCCCACCCCCCCCCCCCCCCAATCATCATGATCATGCTGCTGTCAACCCCAGCTGTGGTTTCAAATGTGTGGCCGCCCGACTCAAACTTATGGGAGAAAGTGTCCCCCCCCGCCTCCTCTCTGAAAATTGGTGAAAGACACTTTTATTATTCTTGGTTCTTTCGGTAAAGTCACCGCCGCGTAGAAGGGAAACAATAAAATAATAAAAATATAAAACAATAAAATTCTCACGACGTTTCGACTGCAACAAAAGAAGCAATCATCATCAGGTGTGAACACCACAGCAAGAAAAAATTTTCACCGCCACTTATTCCAAATGTTCTTGCTGTGGTTTTCACACCTGATGATGATTGCTTCTTGTGTTGCAGTCCAAACTTCGTGAGAATTGTATTGTTTTATATTTTTATTATTTTATTGTTTCCCTTCTACGCGGTGGTGACTTTACCGAAAGAACCAAGAATATAAATCCCTGCAGTCACGAAAGCTTTAAATCAACAGAAAGACACTTACTTAAAACTGAACACCCAAAACATTTTAACCGCGGTGGCTAAAAGTCTCCACCCTGGCCACCATTTCGCCAAGAACATTAAACGCAAAACATAGCGTTAAAACGTTAAAACAATGTTAAAACAGCGTCAAAACAACGTTAAAACGTCAAAACAATGTCAAAACGTCAAAACAACGTTAAAACGACGTCAAAACAACGTTAAAGCAACGTTAAAACGTCAAAACGACGTCAAAACGACGTCAAAACAACGTCAAAACGACATCAAAGCGACGTCAAAGCGACGTCAAAACGACGTCAAAATGACGTCAAAATGACGTCAAAGCGAAGTCAAAACGACGTCAAAACGACGTCAAAACGACGTCAAAGCGACGTCAAAACGACGTCAAAACGTCAAAACGATGTTAAAACGACGTCAAAACAACGTTAAAACAACGCCAAAACAACGTTAAAACAACGTTAAAACAACGTTACAACGTCAAAGCA
This sequence comes from Petromyzon marinus, assembly GCF_048934315.1. Taxonomy (NCBI): domain Eukaryota; kingdom Metazoa; phylum Chordata; class Hyperoartia; order Petromyzontiformes; family Petromyzontidae; genus Petromyzon; species Petromyzon marinus. The sequence goes on from NW_027423012.1 coordinate 1,075,966, forward strand.
ACGTCAAAACGTCAAAACAACGTCAAAACGACGTCGCTCGAAAAAAACCCCCGCTTATTTTAAAATCCTCGGGTTCAAAAGCGTCGACGTCTGGATCCTCAAACCAGTCAAAGATGTTGCCCCACTCTTTTGCAGGACGCTTGCCGGGAGGCAACGCAGGGACCATCCTCCCTCGTTTCACCTTTCTCGTCGACGCGGCTTTTCTTGAGACCTCGCTCGCCTGCGACAAGCGGACACATCGGAGACGCCGCGACAACACCGCCATCGTTAACGGCCGCAAAGACGCGGGGACGCAAACGCAGAGGCGCTCGTAAAGAAGCACGGCGAGATGCTCCGCTTGGGATCACGCCGAGAGACGGTGAAAGGAACAACGTTTTCGTCGTCCGTCCAGCCCGCACCTCCTCCGATTGGCACGGTTGGCTACGCACGGTGGTGCCAAAGAAGTTCAACACGTACGTACGCACGTACGTACGTACGGACAACACGAGGGTCAGATAATGTACACGGGGTTCGTGGCGACGCACCGTGGTGCCAAAGAAGTTCAACACACGCACGTACTGCACGGACAACACGAGGGTCGGATGATACACACGGGGGTTCGTGACGTCGTTCAAACTGTCGAGAGAAGCCGGCCTGGGCAGGAGAGGGACGATGGGACGATGGTCTGGGAAAAAACGGACCGGAGCGGCGCCCAACGGAAGATACTCGGCCGAGGCGGCGCCAACCGAGGAGACGGAGCGACGAGTTGAGCCCCGCGTGCACAGGCGCTAAGTGTGGATCGTTATAGATCTGCAGGATCGCGAGAGAGGTGGCGATTGCGCGGGGAGGCCTCCGTCCGGAAAGTGGAATGATTACGGCCGACGGGAGTCTCCATGCCACAAAAACAAGATTGTAGAAGCGTGAAAACGAGGGCTCCAAACGTCTGACACGAACACAATATTATTGCAAACATTAAACAGCGTTTACATAAAAGAGGGGGGGAGGGGGAGCACTCAAAAGCTCCACACTTGATAGATTCAAGAATCCATGGCTGCACTGCCATCTCCTGACCACCTCGTAGGCCAAGCCTGGTAGTCCCCGGCAGTCTCCCATGCAAGTATTGCACCGGCTAAACCCTGCTTGGCGTCTGAGATTTGACAAGAGTGGGCCCTTTTAAAGATCGGTAAAAATTGTTGGCTTGAATTGGGTGGGTGACCGATCGGGTGACCGGCATTGACGCTGCAATACGCGGACTAGGAATGGGAGCGACCGTCTAGAAGCAATGCAATGAGATAAGCAGACAATAGAAGTGACGCTGCTATACGTGGACTGGGAATGAGACGCCTAGAAGCAATGCAATGAGATAAGCAGACAATAGAAGTGACGCTGCTATACGCGGACTGGGAATGAGACGCCTAGAAGCAATGCAATGAGACAAGTGGACAATAGAAGAAATAAAACAAACTTTCGTGTTGTTTTATTTTTACCGAAAGAACCAAGAATATGAATCCAATACTATGCAGGCATATCCTCGGCAACTTCGCAGCAACACCTGATATCGTTAGCAGACCCCCGCAAGGTATATTCAACATTTGCCATGAACAATTTTGCCAAAAATTTAAAGTGTAGTGGTAAAGCCTCACTCGGATTGTGTCCGTGTCATCGTCATCGGAGTCACCTGACCCCTCGGCATCACCAAGGTTCTGAGGGAAATGTAAACAGTGATTAGAAACAAATTAACTTGGGCAGCTTCAGAGGTCAAATCAATTTCTAGGTTCACCTCCTCCAACCACATTTTGCCACACCGCGTGCACTCCAGCCACGACCAATTTCATTCCACAAATGCCTCAATGACGTAGCTGCTGCAACTTGGCACAGCCACGTTTCAAAGCTTGCCTGAGTCGTTTCAAGGCCCCGGTTACGGATATTCAGTTGAGGAAATTGTTTCCATTAAAAGTGAAGTCGCTTGAAGTAATCAATCCCATTCATTAAAACAGCTCATTCGGGGGGGGGGGGGCGACGGAGCCGGGGGGGGGGCGACGTTTCGGCCACAACACAAGCAGCCGTCCTCAGGTGAAGCAACAGAACTGTCGGGAAGACGGCGCTCCAGTGAACACCGCTAAGCTTGGCAGTGTCTTTTAAGCTGGGAGGGAGGAGCAGAGCACCTTGACAAAGGAGTTTACATATCAACAGAAGGATTTAGCATTGAAGTAGCTGTGTTAATGTGTTGGATTAGCAGGGTGTTAAAGTGACAAATTAGCATGTAACTGGGAGATTAGCATGATGTTAATGTGAGGAATTAGCATGTAACTGGGAGATTAGCATGATGTTAATGTGATGAATTAGCATGTAACTGGGAGATTAGCATGATGTTAATGTGAGGAATTAGCATGTAACTGGGAGATTAGCATGATGTTAACGTGAGGGACTAGCATGTAACTGGGAGATTAACATGTTATTGTGAGGAATTAGCATGTAACTGGGAGATTAGCAGGATGTTAATGTGAGGAATTAGCATGTAACTGGGAGATTAACAGGATGTTAATGTGATGAATTAGCATGTAACTGGGAGATTAGCATGATGCTAACGTAAGGGACTAGAATGTAACTGGGAGATTAGCATGATGTTAATGTGAGGGACTAGCATGTGACATAAACAGTTCAGGTTGAACCTGGTCCAGGCACCATTGGTGCCGCGTCAGCGAAACCTCGACATCCACATGAGGAAGACGTCGGAGACTCTCACCTTGCCTGCTGCCCTGGCCTTGCCGGTTCGCTTGGACGGCATCGCGCCAGACGCACTTTCTCTCAGCTGTTCATCCGCCTAACGAGCATTCGTAAATATCGACGACGATAAATCTTGATGTAAAGCTTTCGTGACTGCAGCGATTCATACCCTTAGCTCTTTCGGTGAAGTCACGTTGAAGGGAAACGATAAAATATACGTAAAACAATAAAAAAAATTCTCACAACGTTTCGACCGTAACGCAAACGGTCGTCATCAGGTATGAAAAAACCAATGGCAAGAAACATTTGAAAGAAGTGGCGGTTTGTATTTATTTATTTATAAACGGTGCTTGCATTTATTTATTTTTAAAACGTTAGCGCCACGGAAAAAAGCGATTTGGCAGTTTGTTTATAAGGAAGAGTCAATCCATGTTCGTAAAAGATCCTACAATTTAACAAAACATATTCGGCCTTGCTGGAATACGGCGTTAAGACAAAAGGCTTCCTGAAATTTTTTTTACGTAATTTACTTTACAAAAAAAAAATCAGTTCTCCCGTCCGCGCATCGCACGGGCAAATCTGAAATCTGCGTCGAGGTGTTGCACGTTGAGATGTTTGAGAATTCAGAAACCCGTCCCCCTGGTCACGGGCATGCTTTGTGAGCGCTCCGTCTCTGGCACATCCATCCTACGGTTATTTAACAAAATGCTTCAAGCTCGCCACGATGTTTATTCCACCTCCACGCACCCAGTGACCTCGGCCTTTCGTTCCGCTTCATGGTGATGGAGACTAGCATTAAACTGCAGAGTAGAGATTGTTTGTTTTATTTAAAATTTATATTTTAATGCCAATTGTCAAATTAATGCCTTAAGATTCCAATTACACAGCCATGCAATTATCAAGCAACTATTTTCTTTAGATTATAGCAAATGTTTAATTATCTGCGGCATGCCAGTCAGCCCCCATAACGGGAAAGGCTCTCCCCCCAGTTGTTCCGGCGTTGAGTGTTTTGACTGCGCGCCGTACATTAGGAGGAATGCCTCGAATCAGCACGAACATCCACAAGTGACCCTGGCATGAGGCGAATCATCCGTGGGGTCAAGCGAGCCGCTCCTTCCCCTACGAGAGTGGATCGAGTCCCATTGCGGCGTCCAAAGAATCTCGATCAAAGCGGTCGCGTTAACTCACCGTCAAATCCATGCCTTCCGAGCTCTCAAAGTCCGACCTGTAGGGTGACTTTCGCTTTTTATTCACCATCTTCGCCGTGGCAAGGGGCTCGCGAACGCCCTTGGAAGCCGAATTGGCCACTGTTGCTGGTGCGGGCAAAGGTGGAATCTTGCAGATCACACGATACACAGACAAAGATCCCCCATTTAGGTCTCGCAGGCTGTAGGAGTGAAGTCTTGTAGATCACACGACACACAGACAAAGATCCCACATTTAGGTCTCGCAGGCTGTAGGAGTGAAGTCTTTAAGGTCACACGACACACGGACAAAGATCCCACATTTAGGTCTCGCAGGCTGTAGGAGTGAATTCTTGCAGATCACACGACACACAGACAAAGATCCCACATTTAGGTCTCGCAGGCTGTAGGAGTGAAGTCTTGCAGATCACAGGACACACAGACAAAGATCCCACATTTAGGTCTCGCAGGCTACAGGAGTGAAGTCTTGTAGGTCACACGACACACAGACAAAGATCCCACATTTAGGTCTCGCAGGCTACAGGAGTGGAGTCTTGTAGGTCACACGACACACGGACAAAGATCCCCCATTTAGGTCTCGCAGGCTGTAGGAGTGAAGTATTGTAGGTCACACGACACACAGACAAAGATCCCACATATAGGTCTCGCAGGCTGTAGGAGTGAAGTCTTGTAGATCACACGACACACGGACAAAGATCCCACATTTAGGTCTCGCAGGCTGTAGGAGTGAAGTCTTGTAGATCACACGACACACAGACAAAGATCCCACATTTAGGTCTCGCAGGCTACAGGAGTGAAGTCTTGTAGATCACACGACACACAGACAAAGATCCCACATTTAGGTCTCGCAGGCTACAGGAGTGAAGTCTTGTAGATCACACGACACACAGACAAAGATCCCACATTTAGGTCTCGCAGGCTACAGGAGTGAAGTCTTGAAGGTCACACGACACACAGACAAAGATCCCACATTTAGGTCTCGCAGGCTGTAGGAGTGAAGTATTGTAGATCACACGACACACAGACAAAGATCCCACATTTAGGTCTCGCAGGCTACAGGAGTGAAGTCTTGTAGATCACACAACACACAAAGATCCCACATTTAGGTCTCGCAGGCTGTAGGAGTGAAGTCTTGTAGATCACACGACACACAGACAAAGATCCCACATTTAGGTCTCGCAGGCTGTAGGAGTGAAGTCTTGTAGATCACACGACACACGGACAAAGATCCCACATTTAGATCTCGCAGGCTGTAGGAGTGAAGTCTTGTAGATCACACGACACACAGACAAAGATCCCACATTTAGGTCTCGCAGGCTACAGGAGTGAAGTCTTGTAGATCACACGACACACAGACAAAGATCCCACATTTAGGTCTCGCAGGCTACAAGAGTGAAGTCTTGTAGATCACACGACACACAGACAAAGATCCCACATTTAGGTCTCGCAGGCTACAGGAGTGAAGTCTTGAAGGTCACACGACACACAGACAAAGATCCCACATTTAGGTCTCGCAGGCTGTAGGAGTGAAGTCTTGTAGATCACACGACACACAGACAAAGATCCCACATTTAGGTCTCGCAGGCTACAGGAGTGAAGTCTTGTAGATCACACAACACACAAAGATCCCACATTTAGGTCTCGCAGGCTGTAGGAGTGAAGTCTTGTAGATCACACGACACACAGACAAAGATCCCACATTTAGGTCTCGCAGGCTGTAGGAGTGAAGTCTTGTAGATCACACGACACACAGACAAAGATCCCACATTTAGGTCTCGCAGGCTACAGGAGTGAAGTCTTGTAGATCACACAACACACAAAGATCCCACATTTAGGTCTCGCAGGCTGTAGGAGTGAAGTCTTGTAGATCACACGACACACAGACAAAGATCCCACATTTAGGTCTCGCAGGCTGTAGGAGTGAAGTCTTGTAGATCACACGACACATAAAGATCCCACATTTAGGTCTCGCAGGCTACAGGAGTGAAGTCTTGAAGGTCACACGACACACAGACAATGATCCCACATTTAGGTATCGCAGGCTGTAGGAGTGAAGTCTTGCAGATCACAGGACACACAGACAAAGATCCCACATTTAGGTCTCGCAGGCTGTAGGAGTGAAGTCTTGTAGATCACACAACACACAAAGATCCCACATTTAGGTCTCGCAGGCTGTAGGAGTGAAGTCTTGTAGATCACACGACACACAGACAGAGATCCCACAATTAGGTCTCGCAGGCTACAGGGGTGAAGTCTTGTAGATCACACGACACACAGACAAAGATCCCACATTTAGGTCTCGCAGGCTACAGGAGTGAAGTCTTGCAGGTCACACGACACACAAAGATCCCACATTTAGGTCTCGCAGGCTGTAGGAGTGAAGTCTTGCAGATCACACGACACACAGACAAAGATCCCACATTTAGGTCTCGCAGGCTGTAGGGGTGAAGTCTTGTAGATCACACGACACACAGACAAAGATCCCACATTTAGGTCTCGCAGGCTACAGGAGTGATTGTAGGTCACACGGACACACAGACAAAGATCCCACATTTAGGTCTCGCAGGCTGTAGGAGTGGAGTCTTGCAGATCACACGACACACAGACAAAGATCCCACATTTAGGTCTCGCAGGCAGCAGGGGTGAAGTCTTGAAGATCACATGGACACACAGACAAAGATCCCACATTTAAGTCTCGCAGGCTGTAGGAGTGAAGTCTTGTAGGTCACACGGACACACAGACAAAGATCCCACATTTAGGTCTCCCAGGCTACAGGGGTGAAGTCTTGAAGATCACACGACACACAGACAAAGATCCCACATTTAGGTCTCGCAGGCTGTAGGGGTGAAGTCTTGTAGATCACACGACACACAGACAAAGATTCCACATTTAGGTCTCGCAGGCTGTAGGAGTGAAGTCTTGAAGGTCACACGACACACAAAGATCCCACATTTAGGTCTCGCAGGCTGTAGGAGTGAAGTCTTGAAGATCACACGGACACACAGACAAAGATCCCACATTTAAGTCTCGCAGGCTGTAGGAGTGAAGTCTTGTAGGTCACACGGACACACAGACAAAGATCCCACATTTAGGTCTCCCAGGCTACAGGGGTGAAGTCTTGAAGATCACACGACACACAGACAAAGATCCCACATTTAGGTCTCGCAGGCTGTAGGGGTGAAGTCTTGTAGATCACACGACACACAGACAAAGATTCCACATTTAGGTCTCGCAGGCTGTAGGAGTGAAGTCTTGAAGGTCACACGACACACAAAGATCCCACATTTAGGTCTCGCAGGCTGTAGGAGTGAAGTCTTGTAGATCACACGACACACGGACAAAGATCCCACATTTAGGTCTCGCAGGCTGTAGGAGTGAAGTCTTGAAGGTCACACGACACACGGACAAAGATCCCACATTTAGGTCTCCCAGGCTACAGGGGTGAAGTCTTGAAGATCACACGACACAGACAAAGATCCCACATTTAGGTCTCGCAGGCTGTAGGGGTGAAGTCTTGTAGATCACACGACACACAGACAAAGATCCCACATTTAGGTCTCGCAGGCTGTAGGAGTGAAGTCTTGAAGGTCACACGACACACAGACAAAGATCCCACATTTAGGTCTCGCAGGCTACAGGAGTGATTGTAGGTCACACGGACACACAGACAAAGATCCCACATTTAGGTCTCGCAGGCTGTAGGAGTGGAGTCTTGCAGATCACACGACACACAGACAAAGATCCCACATTTAGGTCTCGCAGGCTACAGGGGTGCTGTGCCGATCGCAAACGCCGAACATCGGCGCCTAACGCAGCGGGATTTATTTAACGAGCCCGACTCATCGAGTAGAGACCCAGAAAAATCTGGACTTGAAGTTGTCGCGACCGCAGGGACCCACGCTCTTTGGTTCTTTGGGTAAAAGTCACGCGGTAGGCAGAAAACAAAATAAATTAAATCACGACGTTTCGGGCGCGCGACGCCGGCGACTTCGGGTCGGCTGCGACACGTCAATGTTGGCTTCCCCACGGGGATGAACGCGAGAAATCAAATCGCCACGGCGAAGCTGCGGGCTCATTTGAGGGGCGAGTTCCATCGGCAAGCGGGAGCCAGTATATTTTTTCAAGTAGTGGTACCCCAAACTTTTGCGGCTTCTTAAAAAAATCCCTTTTCACACCACCACCAGCATGTGGACTCCACCTTGCCCCCTCGCCAGCCTGCACAGGTTGACCCTCTGCCCACCTTTCATCATGCTAAGTCCGCCTATTAAATGCTAATTTTTACGCTAATTCCTTTGTCAAGGCACCTTAATTACTCTCACACAGCTTAAAGGTCCGCGGTCTGAGCGTGGCTGTGTTTCACTCCAGCGCTGTCCTCGAGACAGTCTGGACCCTTCACCTGATGAAGGCCGCTTGTGTTGTGGCCGAAACGTCGTGATTTTTGATGTTTTATTTTTTTACCAATGTGACTTTACCGAATAGAACCAAAGAGTATGGATCCTTGCAGTCACGAAAGATTCAAATCTAGAAGGGAGCCAGACTCTTTGTGACTTTCGGTAAAGTCACGTGGTGGGTGATAAAAATATGAAATAAAAACATTGAAATAAATCACGACGTTTCGATTGCAACACAAGCAATCATCATCAGGTGTGACAACCACAGCAAGGACATTGTTTACTCAAGTGGGAGAGAGACCAGGGGTTAGTTAACTGCCCGAACCCTGGTCACTCTGTCTCTCTGTATCTGTGTCTCTGTCTCCGTGTCTCTGTGGCTGTCTCTCTGTCTCCGTGTCTCTGTGGCTGTCTCTCTGTCTCTGTGGTTGTCTCTCTGTGTCTCCGTGTCTCTGTCTCCGTGTCTCTGTGGCTGTCTTCTCTATCTCCGTGTCTCTGTCTCTGTGGTTGTCTCTCTGTGAGTGTCTCCGTGTCTCTGTGGCTGTCTCTCTGTCTCTGTCTCTGTGGTTGTCTCTCTGTGAGTGTCTCAGTGTCTCTGTGGTTGTCTCTCTGAGTGTCTCAGTGTCTCTGTCTCAGTGTCTCTGTGGCTGTCTCTCTGTGAGTGTCCGTGTCTCTGTCTCTGTGTGTGGTTGTCTCTCTGTCTCAGTGTCTCTGTGGTTGTCTCTCTGTGAGTGTCTCAGTGTCTCTGTGGTTGTCTGTCTCCGTGTCTCTGTGGTTGTCTCTCTGTGAGTGTCTCCGTGTCTCTGTGGTTGTCTCTCTGTCTCCGTGTCTCTGTGGTTGTCTCTCTGTGAGTGTCTCCGTGTCTCTGTGGTTGTCTCTCTGTGAGTGTATCAGTGTCTCTGTGGCTGTCTCTCTGTCTCCGTCTTTGTCTCTGTGGCTGTCTCTCTGTCTCTGTGGTTGTCTCTCTGTCTAAGTGTCTCTGTGGTTGTCTCTCTCTTTGGTTGTCTCTGTCTCCGTGTCTCTGTGGTTTTCTCTGTGATTGTCTCTGTCTCTGTGTCTGTCTCAGTGTCTCTGTCTGTCTCTCTGTCTCCGTGTCTCTGTGGTTGTCTCTCTGTGTCTCCGTGTCTCTGTGTGTCTCCGTGTCTCTCTGTGTGTCTCCCTGTGAGTGTCTCCGTGTCTGTGTCTCCCTGTGTGTCTCCATGTCTCTCTGTGTCTCCCTGTGTGTCTCCATGTGAGTGTCTCCGTGTCTCTCTGTCTCCCTGTGTCTCCGTGTCTCTGTCTCTGTGTCTCCCTGTGTGTCTCCGTGTCTCTCTGTGTCTCCCTGTGTGAGTGTCTCCCCAACTGCGGTTACAAGTTACCTTCCGCTTCAACTCTTCCTTTAACTTCGCTATCTCTGCTCTCATTTCATCAGACTGAGCCTTGTTCTGTTTTTCGTACACAAACAAAAAACGTCACGGTGATTGACATCGCACGCTTGAGTTTTGTACACACGCCAAGAGCCTCGTCTGTAACGCAGGCGCCACTGGGGATATGAACGACACACGCATTATAAGCTACACTATGAGACCTCCTTTGCCAGTAGCAAGATATAGTAATAGGTTTTTACCCTTTTATCTGGCACAAAAAACTGACACCTTTATACAAGGCATCATGTTTGCAATAACCACAACACAATCAGTCAAAATGCAAACAAAAAGAGACAACTCTGATAATATTGGCACTGTCCTTGAAATTGATTGGTCCACACCCGAAACGGCTTTTCATAGAGCCTAGTCTCCACTGGTGTTGGACCAGATGACGCCTTTTGGCCCTTAGTCTCCACGAAAAGCCGTTTCGGGTGTGGACCAATCAAATTCAAGGACAGTGCATATTATTATCAGAGTTGTCTCTTGTTTGCATTTTGACTGCTTGTGTTGTGGTTATTGCAAACATGATCCCTTGTATAAAGGTGTCAGTTTTGGTGCCAGACAAAAGGGTAAAAATCTATTACATTATAAGCTACTCAAGGAAACTTCACGTGCATCTCTGTACGTGTTTCTGTGCCTCCCTATCTGTGTGTCTGTCACGTGGCTCAGTATCTCAGAAGAGTGGGGAGCGGTAGCGTAGCGGTTAGTGCGTCGCGCTACGAACCCCGCGGCCAACACCGTCAGTGACGATTATCTGAACCGGTCCTGGGTCTCCCCTAGGTCGACTCAAGCTCAAATGAGTACCTGGTGTAGCGGTGTGTAGTAAACATCGCGAGCACTGGGGAGACAAAGGCGGTCGGGCGTGGCGCCGGTCACCCACCCCCTCGTGTGCCGTTCCGGCCTTCATAGGTGCTGCTACTCGCTAACAGCACTTGCCCCTGCAGTCTGTTAAGGCTACACGGTGGGGAATCTCTGTCTCTGTGTCTCTGCGTGCATCTCAGTGTCGACTACTTTCACGATAATTGAACTGCAGATCCGTGGAGTGTTTCACGGGTAACGCAACTGAGCGGACCGTCTCTCGGTTAGATTTGTACGCGGTGTGCGACCGTGCAAAACGGAGCGCTCGCTCTGCCTTCACCAAATTGTCACCGTTCTGATTTAAAGCTTTCGTGACTGCAGTGATTCACATTCTTGGTTCTTTCGGAAAAGTCACCACGTAGAAGGGAAACAATAAAAAATATATAAAAAACAAAATTATTATTTTATTGTTTCCCTTCAACGTGACTTTACCGAAAGAACCAAGAATATGTCACCGTTGTGTTTCTACGATGAGTCTTTAATCTGCTGCGTGACTTGGCAACATGGCTCGCCTGCCACAGCGTCACCGGGGATCGTGAGGCTGGGGTGAACGTGAGCGCGGCGACTCCCAACGACGATTCACCGAATGGGGAAGATCCAAGCAAATGGTGCAACAAACGGGAAACTTACCGACGTTCGCGCACGTTCAAGTGCTTCCTGATATTTGTGGTCGAGAGAAGAATAGTCTTTGTCTTTAGCTTCCAGCTTCCGGTCACACTCGCGCTTTACGTCAGGGATCGCCGCGAAAAACAAAAAAAATAATCGCGAAACATTTTAACGGCATTTACCAACTGCACAAAACACTCAGGAAATGCTTGTAGATGTGTGTGTAACACTTGTAGATGTGTGTGTAACACTTGTAGATGTAACACTTGTAGATGTAACACTTGTAGATGTAACACTTGTAGATGTAACACTTGTAGATGTAACACTTGTAGATGTGTGTGTAACACTTGTAGATGTAACACTTGTAGATGTAACACTTGTAGATGTAACACTTGTAGATGTAACACTTGTAGATGTAACACTTGTAGATGTGTGTGTGTGCTTGGGCTACGGTTAAAATTGCGTCTCGATGTAATCTTGCGAACATGTCGCGAACACTGTAGGGGCGGAAGACGGCGCTTCGAAAATTCTAAGACGGACTCGCCGCTGAAAATAAATAAATAAACCTGCAAGATAAGTAAGTTGAAACATAAACGCCGGCGAATGTACGTTCACAGAGCTCCAACGCATCTGTCAATAAAACCGCCCCAAAGAGGAACAAGATAAGACACGAAGGGGCCGTCTAGAACGCTCTCCCTTTTGATATTAGGAAGCTACCGGAGCGACTCACTTTGAAATCTAGATTCGAGGAAAAACTAATTTCTACCGGACATCTGTGAAAAAGAGCTTTACGGCTCATCTGATTCCTCCTGGAGTATAAAGAAATATTCAAATTGTTGCTGCTTAGTCTGTTGTCCTCCCACCTACGCCTGCGGTAAACACGGGTTGGCTACGTACGGTGCAAAAGATGTTCAGCATTAATCGGATGGTAACACCGGCATATAATATATATAAATATCGATTTAAAGCTTTCGTGACTGCAGGGATTCATATTCTTGGTTCTTTCGGTAAAGTCACCACCACGTAGAAGGGAAACAATAAAATAATAAAAAAATATAAAACAATAAAATTCTCACGACGTTTCGACTGCAACACAAGACGCAATCATCATCAGGTGTGAAAACCACAGCAAGAACAATTTGAAATTTTCTTGCTGTGGTTTTCAAATGTTCTTGCTGTGGTTTTCACACCTGATGATGATTGCTTCTTGTGTTGCAGTCGAAACGTCGTGATATATTTTATCGTTTTATATTTTTATTATTTTATTGTTTCCCTTCTACGTGGTGGTGACTTTACTGAAAGAACCAAGATTATGTTCCTGTTGCTGTTAAGAAGAGGGCCATTGCAGAGCGTGCTAAGTTATTTTACAATCCAACACTGCCGATGAACTATCAGAAGACAAAAAGGCATTTCCTTATTTTCCTTTTACAAACTTTGCAGTTATTTTGAAGCAGCTTAAAAACACACGTGAGGGCGTATCCAGGACGAAGTGCCAACTTCCGCACGTTACCTTCCACTCTTCCACCACCGCAGTCATTTCTGTGATTTTGAACTGTGCGGTTTCTTCCGCTCTGATTTTCGCCTCCTCAATCTCAGCTGAAATGTTCCGGGATCTTATCTGGAAGAGGGAGATTTCAACAACGGTCACGCTATGCGCCTCGGATTTTGACTCGGTTAAGAAATTCATTACGAAATGCCGTGAAGGCAAAATCTTTGCCGCTTTTTTATATATATAACATCGACGCAAGTTGACGCTCCGCGTGTAGAAACGTAACATCTGCCACGGCACCATTAGGCTCCACCGCACTTGTGTAAATCACAGCTCGCACGCGACAACACGCAGCATCCTCTTCGTCATGAGCGGTGGGTTTGGCTGTCTGCGAATCCGGCACCCTTCGAAGCAAGGCCAAGGTCGTTGATCGTTTGCAGAAACCCCCCGAACCCAACTTCTGTTGATAAGGAGGGGTCAAGAAAATACACGGAAATCAGGTTGCGCAAACCTGCGAATGAATTGCCCTCATGTGAGCGGCGAATCTTTGGCCGGACGCTCCGGTTTTGATATACCGGACGCAAAACGCTCACGGATGATGGGGACGTGGCCAACGATCTCCAAGCAGAACTCTTACGTGATCGGTGAAAAGAGCTCGAGACTTGGTGAGGTTTTTACTTAATAAATGGCACTCTTATTAGTTTTAGCATTAACTGCTTTTTGTTGTGTTTAGGGTTGTTGTCCTGTCCCCCCCCCGCACCTCCGATCAGCACGGTTGGCTACGTACGGCGCGGAAGAAGTTCAACGTACATACGAAGACTCGCACGTAAACCCATAGACTCACACAGAAATCCACAGACTCACACATAAACCCATAGGCTCACACAGAAATCCACAGACTCACACATAAACTCATAGACTCACACATAAACCCATAGACTCACACAGAAATCCACAGACTCACACATAAACCCATAGACTCACACAGAAATCCACAGACTCACACAGAAACCCATAGACTCACACAGAAATCCACAGACTCACACATAAACCCATAGACTCACACAGAAATCCACAGACTCACACAGAAATCCACAGACTCACACAGAAACCCATAGACTCACACAGAAATCCTCAGACTCACACATAAACCCATAGACTCACACAGAAATCCACAGACTCACATAAACACACAGACTCACACAGAAATCCACAGACTCACACAGAAATCCACAGACTCACACAGAAATCCACAGACTTGCACATAAACCCATAGACTCACACATAAACCCACAGACTCACACATAAACCCACAGACTCACATAAACCCACAGACTCACACATAAACCCATAGACTCACACATAATCCCACAGACTCACACATAAACCTATAGACTCACACATAAACCCACAGACTCACATAAACCCATAGACTCACACAGAAACCAACAGACTCACACAGAAATCCACAGACTCACAGAAACCCATAGACTCACACAAACCCATAGACTCACACATAAACCCACAGACTCACACAGAAACCCATAGACTCACACATAAACCCACAGACTCACACATAAACCCATAGACTCACACAGAAACCCATAGACTCACACATAAACCCATAGACTCACACATAAACCCACAGACTCACACATAAACCCACAGACTCACACATAAACCCATAGACTCACACAGAAATCCACAGACTCACATAAACACACAGACTCACACAGAAATCCACAGACTCACACAGAAATCCACAGACTCACACAGAAATCCACAGACTCACACAGAAATCCACAGACTTGCACATAAACCCATAGACTCACACATAAACCCACAGACTCACACATAAACCCACAGACTCACATAAACCCACAGACTCACACATAAACCCATAGACTCACACATAATCCCACAGACTCACACATAAACCTATAGACTCACACATAAACCCACAGACTCACATAAACCCATAGACTCACACAGAAACCAACAGACTCACACAGAAATCCACAGACTCACAGAAACCCATAGACTCACACAAACCCATAGACTCACACATAAACCCACAGACTCACACAGAAACCCATAGACTCACACATAAACCCACAGACTCACACATAAACCCATAGACTCACACAGAAACCCATAGACTCACACATAAACCCATAGACTCACACATAAACCCACAGACTCACACATAAACCCACAGACTCACACATAAACCCATAGACTCACACATAAACCCACAGACTCACACATAAACCCACAGACTCACACAGAAATCCAGACTCACAGAAACGCATCATTTGCTGTCTTTCCCCCGCACCTCCGATCAGCACGGTTGGCTACGTACGGCACGGAAAAAGTCCAACGTACTATACATTATACTCGATGCGATTTTTTTTACCAAGACTAAAACTGGAGGTAAACAACATTTGTCAATATACATTATTGGAAACCTCATTTGCCAGTAACAAAATATGATAATTGTTTTTTTACCCTTTTATCTGGCAACAAAACTGACACCTTTTTTACAAGGAGTCATGTTCACATTGACCACAATACCTGCGGTCGGAACGCGTCTTCTGGTCCAACACCAATGTGAGACGAGGCTCTAAAGAAAGCTGTCTCGAGTGTGGACCAATCAATTTCAAGGACAGTGCCACATACATTATCAGAGTTGTTGTTTGGTGTTTGCGTTCCGACCGCAGGTATTGTGGTCAATGTAAACATGACTCCTTGTAAAAAAAAAGGTGTCAGTTTTGTTGCCAGATAAAAGGGTAAAAAAACAATTATCACAACAACATTTGTCAAGTTCATTTCGCAAACCTCCTCCAAGTGTCTTATCTGCTCCATGTAGTCCGCTAACTCCGCGATCGCGTTGTCGCGTGCTCGGTCGTCCTGCCGCTGCCGCTCAAGCGAGTCGATCTCAGACTCCAAATCCTTGATCTGCAAAGTGAAGTGAACTCGGTCAGGGCGAACATTTGCAGTCACGGTAACGACTGCTTAGGTTTTTAGATGTTAAAAAGGGGGTTGTTTTAGAAGTGCTGTCAACGTTAATAGGTCACCACGCCCTGTCTGCTCTTTATAAAGTCAACAACAACAACGCCGGACTTACACATTCTGCGCCTACAGTATCGCACGTAAACCGGCTTCAGACATTGACTCACAACGGCACACGTCACACAAAAACCCCTGCCACCTTCGGCATGAACCACTAACAACTTACTGTTAAATTTTGATTTAAAGCTTTCGTGACTGCAGTGATTCATATTCTTAGCTCTTTCGGTTAAAGTCACGTTGAAGGGAAACAATAAAATAATAAAATATATATAAAACAATAAAAAATTCTCACGACGTTTCGACCATGACACAAACGGTCGTCACCAGGTGTGTCGGTTTGCATAAATTTATTTATTTTTAAACGGTGTATTTATTTATAAAAAAACGTCAGCACCACGCGCAGCGATTTGACAATTTATTTAGAAGGACTAGTCCATCTATGTTCTGCAAAGAGGAGGGGGGAGACGAAAAATTAATGAATGCTGTCTGAAAGCCACCATAAGCGTGAACAATCAATTAAGACCTGAAATGGTTTATCAAATCCTTCCAATGATTGCTAAGCCAGAATCCATCTTCTCAGTTGAACTTGTCTCTGTGCTTGTATATGTGGATAGCCTCATGAACGAATCTCTCATGGCAGCCAGATGGCTTAAATAAATAAATAAAACACCGTCCGGAGATAAATAAATAAATGCGGACCACCACTTCCTTCAAATGTTTCTTGCCGTTGCTTTTCACACCTGATGACGACCGTTTGTGTTATGGTCGAAACGTCGTGATAATTTTTTTATTGTTTTATATATATTTTATTATTTTATTGTTTCCCTTTAACGTGACTTTAACCGAAAGAGCTAAGAATATGAACTTACTGTTAAATGAAATACAGTAAGCTTTATCCACGGTTGTCCTTAGCCTCCCCCGCACCTCCGATTAAGAACGGTTGGCTATGTGCGGTGGGAAAGAAGTTCAATATACGGGTGGAGGAGTCCATGTTATAATCCGGGAAATACGATATACAATTTTTTTTATCAGCCGGTGTTAGTGAAATAAGAAAGTCGGTGTCTTTTTTTGGTATGAAAAATAACAAGAATAGATTTTACCTTTTCTGGGTATATACAACAGGAGGTGTTTTTTATTGTTTGCATTTTTACTGCAGGTATTGTGGTTAATGCAGCGACATGAAAGCTCGTAAAAAGGTTTCAGTTTTGTTGCCAGAAAAAAGGGGGAAAATCCCTCTTATTATATTTTGGTACTGGCAAAGGAGGTCTAATGATGATGTAGATGCTCACCCCGAGCCCTCATTACTTTGATAGTGGCATTGTCTTTGAGCTGTGTGACGCCTTTTGGCGTCATCTGGTCGAGCACCAAATGGGTCGAGGCTCAAAAGAAAGCCGTCCCTTGGTGTGGACCAATCAGTTTCAAGGACAATGGATCATATTATCATAGTGTGTGTTTTAATAATGATGATGATGAAGTATGTGTTTTGTTTGCATTTCGACTGCAAGTATTGTGGTTAATGCAGCGACATGAATCCTTAATAATAGGGTTTTTCCCCTTTTATCTGGCAACAAAACTAAAACCTTTTTACAAGGATCCATGTCGCTGCATTAACCACAATACGTGCAGTCAAAATGTTTGCATTTTGACTGCAGGTATTGTGGTTAATGCAGCGACATGAATCCTCGTAAAAAGGTTTCAGTTTTGTTGCCAGAAAAAAGAGGAAAAACCCCTATTATTATTACAGCAGCAGGTGTTTAAGATGTTCCAACTCCAAGTAGACACCTTCTGCAAGGTCTCAAGCACCGCATTAACCACCATGTACCTGCGGCGAACACATCGAACGCAAACACGCTCCGGTAATGATACATGCGTTGCCACGGAAACGTTTTGGCGCTCACCTTGTTTTCATTGCGGCTGTCCTTCCGGCGGTGCGCCTCCCGCTGCTCGTCCAGCTCGTGAACCTGTTGCGGTTCGCGTGCAACAGACGTGTTGGGGGTTGATGACCCTCACCTCCTGATTGAAACGAGGCTCGCAAACTTCTTCTTAAAACAGACCGCGCGGCAAAACACTCCCACGGACTGTGTTCATCGCCACCGTGCGGCCGCTTTGCCACCGACCAACGAGCGTAACTGTCCGAGGTGACCGACCGGTACTATTCAAGCGCGGCGTCTTTAAACGTTGAATGTGTCAGGTGACACAATTAGTGCTGGAAATGTGCACCGGTCAAGCCCTTATCAGTGTATACCTTATCACAGACCAATTCAGACCTTATCGGTCACCCTGTGCCTTTATATATCTCAATGTTCATCCTATACACTACACACGACACAATACACTACACACCAGTCAAGCCCTTATCAGTGTCTACCTTATCACGGACCAATTCAGACCTTATCGGTCACCCCGTGCCTTTATAAATCTCAATGTTCATCCTATACACTACACTACACACTATACACAACACCTTACACTACACACCAGTCAACCCCTTATCAGTGTCTACCTTATCACAGACCAATTCAGACCTTATCGGTCACCCCGTGCCTTTATAAATCTCAATGTTCATCCTATACACTACACTACACACTATACACAACACTATACACTACATACCAGTCAACCCCTTATCAGTGTCTACCTTATCACAGACCAATTCAGACCTTATTGGTCACCACGTGCCTTTATAAATCTCAATGTTTGTCCTATACACTACACTACACACTATACACTACATACCAGTCAAGCCCTTATCAGTGTCTACCTTATCACACACCAATTCAGACCTTGTCGGTCACCCCGTGCCTTTATAAATCTCAATGTTCATCCTGTACACTACACTACACACTATACACAACACTATACACTACACTACACACTATACACTACACTACACACTACACACCAGTCAACCCCTTATCAGTGTCTACCTTATCACAGACCAATTCAGACCTTATCGGTCACCCCGTGTCTTTATAAATCTCAATGTTCATCCTATACACTACACACTATACACGACACCTTACACTACACACCAGTCAACCCCTTATCAGTGTCTACCTTATCACGGACCAATTCAGACCTTATCGGTCACCCCGTGCCTTTATAAATCTCAATGTTCATCCCATACACTACACACTATACACGACACTATACACTACATACCAGTCAAGCCCTTATCAGTGTCTACCTTATCACAGACCAATTCAGACCTTATTGGTCACCACGTGCCTTTATAAATCTCAATGTTCATCCTATACACTACACTACACACTATACACGACACTATACACTACACACCAGTCAAGCCCTTATCAGTGTCTACCTTATCACAGACCAATTCAGACCTTATCGGTCACCCAGTGCCTTTATAAATCTAAATGTTCATTCAATACACAGCACTACACACTATACACTACACTATACACTACACACCAGTCAACCCCTTATCAGTGTCTACCTTATCACGGACCAATTCAGACCTTATTGGTCACCACGTGCCTTTATAAATCTCAATGTTTATCCTATACACTACACTACACACTATACACTACATACCAGTCAAGCCCTTATCAGTGTCTACCTTATCACACACCAATTCAGACCTTGTCGGTCACCCCGTGCCTTTATAAATCTCAATGTTCATCCTGTACACTACACTACACACTATACACAACACTATACACTACACTACACACTATACACTACACTACACACTATACACTACACACCAGTCAACCCCTTATCAGTGTCTACCTTATCACAGACCAATTCAGACCTTATCGGTCACCCCGTGCCTTTATAAATCTCAATGTTCATCCCATACACTACACACTATACACGACACTATACACTACATACCAGTCAACCCCTTATCAGTGTCTACCTTATCACAGACCAATTCAGACCTTATCAGTCACCCCGTGTCTTTATAAATCTCAATGTTCATCCTATACACTACACTACACACTATACACGACACTATACACTACATACCAGTAAAGCCCTTATCAGTGTCTACCTTATCACAGACCAATTCAGACCTTGTCGGTCACCCCGTGCCTTTATAAATCTCAATGTTCATCCTATACACTACACTACACACTATACACAACACTATACACTACACTACACACTATACACGACACTATACACTACATAGCAGTCAACCCCTTATCAGTGTCTACCTTATCACAGACCAATTCAGACCTTATCGGTCACCCCGTGCCTTTATAAATCTCAATGTTCATCCTATACACTACACTACACACTATACACAACACTATACACTACACACCAGTCAAGCCCTTTTCAGTGTCTACCTTATCACAGACCAATTCAGACCTTATGGGTCACCACGTGCCTTTATAAATCTCAATGTTCATCCTATACACTACACTACACACTATACACGACACTATACACTACAAATCCTCGACTCACTGAGAACGAGGTAATGCCCCCCCATTAAAGAACTAGAGGAATCATAAATTGATCAGAATAGACTACGTGGCAGTCTGCGTAAAAAAATATACAGGGTGCGTATCTTAAAACTATACTCAAGTTTACTGAGACGCAAAACTTGGGTACACTTTTAAGACGAATTTCAGAATAGTCCTCATTGTTTCAACTGTCACACCAGAGGATTGATCCGTCTACTTCTGGATTGGAAACCTAGTGTGCTAACCAATACATTATGATAATCAATGATTTAAAGCACTTCGTAGAGTACTGTTTTATGTTTCGTATTTACCAAGTTTGTATATTTCTGTACGTGGGCTTCAAGCTGTGCATGATGTTGCGTTTTGGCAGATTCCAACTCTTCCCTGGATTAAAAGAAAAAAAAACATCATTGCAGGCATAGTGATCGTCCCACACGATTCCCCGGGACAGAGTAATCAAGAAGGCGGGAGCAAACACATCCACGCGACGATTGGTTAGGGAACGGGGAGCCAAGAGGATTGGCCCGGAACATTCAAAAGGTAAAAGAGCGAGAGGGTTGGGTGGGCGTCAGGTGGGACGGTTAGGCCAGGTTCCATAGTTCCATTTGCATTTATTTGGTATAGCCCTGTGAGCCATTTGGCTCTTGAATCAGGTGCAACCACAACAAACAAAAAACATGAACAAGAAAACATCTTAAAGTGATTATGTGACTGTGCAAACAGAAAATCCAGGAAAAAACATCAAAATATTCCTGAAATAGCACCGTACACCAACTCTGTGTGCAAAAATCCCAGTGGGATGCAAGTCAAACAACAACAACCACAATACAACTTAGATTAAGGCCATCAGTCTAACTCCGTACTACAATAAACAAAAACATGGCCAAACCAAATAAACTTTTCAAAATCACCAAAATAAAAGCCATAAATGCAATGTAACAGTGATCATAGGGACTGTGACCGAATTTTTTACAATAAACTACATAAATAACATGCAACACCAAACCCTAGAGCCATATTTTAGGCCACTGATTAGCAGTGGCAGCTAGAGGTGTACAACTCCTCCAGAGCAGTTTTGAGTGAAGATCTCATAGGTAGTGATGGAAGTTGCAGGTGAGGGTGAGAGAGAGGTGACGATTGGTGGAGTGCAACGAGGGGCGGAGCCAGGAAGAGGTTAAAAGAGGGGGCGGGAGGCGGAGTTGGGGTCGTTGCGGGAGAGAGAGAGCGGGGATGAAGGTGTGGACCCATGCCGTGAAATAAAGACCTTACCATGTGGATAAAGGGCCAGAGTCTTCTTTCACAGAGATGGGAGTTGTGTTTGTAACAAAAGTATGTCATCCACAAAAAGGAAAATATTGTGAATTGAAAAGCCCCCCCAAAAAAATAGGCAGGAACAACTTACTTTAGTATTATTATTTGGTTCTTTCGGTAAAGTCACCACGTAGAAATAGAAAATAATAAATTACATAATATCATACGACGTTTCGATTGCAAAGCAAGCAATCATCATCAGGTACAAATGAAAGAGAAACAATTCCTAGTAAACTTAGAAATATAATGCAATACAGCGCAGAATGTCGGCTGACATAACAGTCAACACCCTACCTGGTTGATTACGTTTAAGAGAGAGATAAGACACAGAACCGGAGACACATACATATACAGACGCATAAGCGGAAAGAGTTAACACAGAGACAGAGAGAGAGACACATGTATGGGCATGGTTCTTTGCGGTAAAGTCACCACGTAGAAGGGAAACAATAAAATAATAAAAATATAAAACAATATAATTCTCACGACGTTTCGACTGCAACGCAAGAAGCAATCGTCGTCAGGTGTGAAAACCACAGCTGGAAATTTTCAACGAAGTTTATGAATCAGAACTTACGTTAGGTTTTTATTAATCGATTCCAACTTTTGAACTTTGACCTGTAACGCAGCTTCGTTGCGCTTTGTCGTCTGAAAACGAGAGCGTGGATCATTTTGTAAAAACAGTTTTGCGGTCTGCAATGTCCCACAAAGATGTGCATCGTGCGTACGTCCGAGCCAGAATACCTCAATGATGTCGGTAAGTTCCTCGTTTTGTTTCGCCACGCGAGAGAACAGCTCGGTCAGTTCCTCGTTTTCCAAAATAACCAGCCCCAACCTGTTTCTGATGTCAAGGCTGCATATTCTGTTAAAAATTCAAGATCGTTCGGGTACTTTTATTTCACACGCGGTTACTTAGCTCCAGGATATAAAAAAAACCATAAGCAACAGTTGTGTAAATCCAAGAGAGGAGCAATTTATTCTCTGGATTGTACGATGCTGTGGAATGTTTGATGCACCATAAACCTTGGCCCAGTGTCAATAAAGCTAACAAACACACACATCGATATTGGGTAACATTATACTATAATCAGTAAGAACTTGTTTGCGATATCTACTATTTTCAGGTTTTATTTTATCTATCGTTTGAGTCAATTGACAAGCATTCATCCGAGAAAAAATAAAACCATGATTTTTAAACACACTGCCAAACTGTCTCAAAGCTTCACGATTTTTTGTCTGAAAGCTATTTATGGAACCAACGCTTAAGCTACACACACACACACAGACAGACGACATTGCCTGGGACTTGACACCTGTCAAGCACGCCGATTATTCACCGGCGTTTTATATCTTTAACCCGTCGATGCCATGCGTTTCAATAAACTCTACTTCCCTGGTGTCTACTTCCTGAACTCGGATAACCCTGTGGGGCAGTGGCTCTTCACAACCTGAGGGTGCGAGATTCCCTTTCTGGGGGGGTGCGAGACACGGCCAGATTTGTTTTCTTTAGAAGGTGAAAAAACAAAACGCAAATTTAGCGCGGATACGTTAGTACAACTACTTTGTTTCATCAACCCCTGTGTATTTATTGTGGCCTTACGTCCCACAGCGGGTGCAGAGGAGTTGCTGTGTACAGTAAAACCTTGGATTGCGAGTAACTTGGCCTGCGAGTGTTTGGCGAGACGGGCTACATTTGTAAATAAATATTAACTTGATAAACGAGCGAGGTTCTCGCAATACGCGCAGCGCACGTGTAGACACGCTTTGTACTGCCGGGCGTCACGTGATCACAACTGATGTACCGAGTGCTCTGATTATACGCGAGTGCTTTGGATTACAAAACACGTTTCCGGAACGAATCGTGCTCGCGATCCCACGGTTTCTACCGTATCGACGTCGTACGACGTTGTTAACGGCTGAGAGCCACAGGGGGTGGCAGGCTGCGGTCAAGGTGAAGAGACACCGCTCTCGGGGGAAGGACGGCCGGGGGTCGAAACGATAAAAGGGAGAGAGGGCGAAGGGGGAGAAGGAGGGGAACGCCTAAATGCGCCCGAATGAGCGAGCTGAAAAATAACGCTCCAACATTTACCTCTCCTGAGACAGCTCTGATTCCAGGACGTTCGCCACGTTCAAGGCGTCTCTGAGGTCATTCTCCAAGACGCGCTCTTTTGCTTTCGCTCCGTTGAGTTCGCTCTGGAAGTTAAACGACGCCCCAAGATGCGGCGCCGGGCGACGCGAATTGCCACATTTGTGCGCGCAAAAAAGAGCATCCGCAGCGACGACAATTGACGCAATTCTACACGCGTTTGCAAACGATAACGCTCACAGGGAAGTGTTGCGCGGGTTATTATTTTACCCGTAGATTTAAGAAACGTTCGAAATACCTTGCTTTCGTTTTTCAGCGTTTCCATGGCGGCTATCCGCTGTTCCATTTGACAGACGGCTTCTTGGAGTGAAGCTCTCTCTCGTTTGAACGCGTCTAAGGATTCCTTCACGCAAGACACGACACGAGACCAACACCTCCTACGATACCCCAAGATGTGTTTATTGCACC